>NC_138780.1:144609881-145209881 GCF_965119305.1 Pelophylax lessonae | reverse complement strand
CATGTGCAAAGAAAAACACATTTGTTTAATGTTTCCTTGCATGTGATTGGGTATTCTTTGCAAAGGGAAGCTTTCCCTCATTTACTAAGCTCTAGATACAGGGATATGCAAACTGTTTCTCTCCAGCTGTTGCAGAACTACAAGTCCTATGAAGCAAGGCAACACTGACAGCCACAAGCATGACACCCAGAGGCAGAGGCATGATGGAACTTTTAGTTTTGCAACAGCTGGAGGGCCACAGTTTGCAAATCCCTGCTCTAGAGCAACTGTTTTTGCAATGTGTGCGGTCTATTTGCCTTTAGTAAATCCACCCCACTGTAAGCAGATAGATATGTGTTCACTACTATTTTGCATTGTGTATATATGAACATATAAATCATATAAAAACAGTTGTTAATATAGGATTTTTTTTTCAGGGACACTGCTGCTAAGGCATGGTATTTATGTCTAAAACTGAAATATGCATTGTTACCTACTCCTTTACAGTACTGAAATCTGTATGCTACTTGTTGTATTGCTGAAAAATGCACTTTATAGCACAGTGATGCCACCAAAATCAAAGGCCGTCCTTGGAAATCAGCAATGTTTCACCTTTTACCTCTTCATTTTTATTCATGTATTTATTTTTTATGGAATTGATGATTTAGATGGTTTGAACAGGATCTGAACTGAATATTTCTCTATATCATTATTTTTTTTACTTTTTTGGGGGAGTACTTTTTAGGGGTGTGTGAGTTTTAAATGCCTCCTAGTTAATTTACACTATAACCTGTAACTTGTGCTTGTAAATATTTGTAACACAGGAGATCTTTGTAGATATGTGTCTTTGTCAATGAACGCTGCAAAGAATAAATTCCTGATAACTGCATTATCTCTCCAATGAATCACAAGGTGTGTTGTGTGCACTTATATATTTTGCAAAACAATATTTTTCACAAAAAAAAAAAAAAAAAAGCTGGATCAGCTATCTCATTGATAGGAAACATTTGCCACATCTTGAAGCAAAGCTCCTTCAAAACAAACAGAAGTGATGGGGAAAAGAGAGGTTCCAAAGCTCATGGAGGACATAACAAGGAGAGAAAAAAATACAGTAAGAAGCAATTTTATGAAAAACAGATTACAGTGCCATCAAACAGTGGATGTGTATGGGTTATTCTTTTTTTAGAGACTAAGGATATTGTTTAGTGTCACTTTAAGGCTGCCAATGCTGTCATATGGTTCCTTGGAATGTAGCTCTATAGCACCTGTAAACATAGACGTTTCTGATACCTAAAGAGTAACTTCCACTATTACATCTCTGCTATACCACTTCTGCAATGTCAAATTTTGCTTTTTCTGCAAGGTTATAGAAACAGCATGACACAGAACATCCAGGCTGAGTTTGAGTTTGGCTTTTCAGCACCACAGGACATTAAACTGTATTCTGCTGGTACTTGTAGTCCCCCTAATAATAATTATATATATATATATATATATATATATATATATATATATATATATATATATATATATATATATATATATATATATATATATATATATTTATATATCTATCAAGAAGTCAGTGTGCCAATGCATTTTTTTAGTTCATTGTTTTTAGTTAGAGGGCTATTTAATTAGTGGTGCAATAAAGATACACACACATAGCACGTTACTAAGTAGTAAAACCCTCTAAATAAAAATTAGCACCCTGGCCTCTTGCTTAACCACAGAAACCCACAAGGTGTTTTGTTTCAGCAGTACCAACACATAGCAAACCAGATTTCCCCCAGTCATACCAGTAAAAATATGACATCTGATTGGTTGCTATGGGTTACTGCCCTTTGCACTACCTTGTTAAAGCCTTCCTGCACTTGGCAGTCCTAGCACTGCCGGCTATCTTTCTCAAACTCCAGCTGTCAACAGCTGTGATGTTAATAAGTGAGGACATTGAGGTGTGAGGCTCAAAACTAATAATGTTTTCCAATAAAACTTACAAGCAGACAAAATATGATGTGACAGGGTATTCTAGAAGGTAACAATGCCAGAGAGATAACAGTTCAGGGTTAATTGTGCACCAGAGCCTCTTGGAGTTCTAATAGAATAAACAGGGGGCAATTCATGGATTCAATTCACTGGGAGGAAGAGAGCTGGTAGTAGCTCCCTCATCCCCCTATCATTGCCTTTTTATCTGATCATAGGGTGTGTGTAAATTGCTGTTGCAGGTAGTAAGTGTGATGGCAGTAAGTATGATGGGAGGAATTGACCAAAAACTGGAGCAGACAGAATTTGGAGCAGCTATGCATAGTAACCAATCAGCTTCTAGCTTCAGCTTGTTAAGTTAAATTTTGAAGATGAAAGCTAGAAGCTGATTGGCTGCCATGCCCAGCTGCTCCATTTTTAGAAAATTCCCCTCAATGTATTTTCTTATCACAGCATCAGGTAAAGCTACATTGTGTATTTTTTTTTAAACATCAGGTGTTTAATTTGTGTGTGTTAAATCCCACCTCAACTAATCATTTAGAGCCGGAGCACCGAGTACAAAAGAGGTTTATCTCCCTATTAGTGCAGGGCAAAGCGTATATTTTCTCTCCATTACTGTATTTCTTTGAAAGATTACAAACAGGTGATGCCTAATCCATTAACACAGCGGAACCCGCAAAGTGTACCTAATGTGTTTATGGTGAGTGACTACTGGGTGAAAGCTAGCGGAGCCTGATCCTTCCAGGCACTTAATTGGATGCCTCAATGGTCCAAAATTAAAAGCTGCCTTTTTGACACACAAATCATCTGCAGATTTATAAGGGCTTAACAGAGGTCATTCACTTCTCTGAAAGTTGGCAGCTTATGTTGCTGATATAAAAATTCCGAGGGAAATAAATATAAGATGTTTCTTTCTTTCTTTTTTTTTTTTTTGGACTAGACCAAAATGTAAAATATTCAATTCAAGTGCAAGAAAAAAAATTGAATATTGTATTCTGGAAATGGGAAAAGAAAACAGTGCATGGGGTATTTAAGAAGGAGCCACTTTATTATGGATGTTACTAGCTATTAACCCCCCCCCCCTTTTTTCCCCCTCCCAAGCCCTCTCCTATAGAGTTTTAAACATTTACAGATAATTAGTGATGTAACTATTATTTATTTTTATTTTTTTCATTTTTTGTACCAAACCAAAAATTAAAATATTCAAGTGGCAGAATTAAAAAAAAAGACATATTTTAATCTGGGGAGGAGAAAGGGTGCAGTGAGTATTGCAGAAGGATACAATTTAATATTAATGTAATTTGAAAGCTATTAACCACCCTAAGCCCTCTCCTATAGAGTTTCATACATTTATAGGTAATTATCGATGTCATCGGTTTTTTCCTTTTGTTTTATTTTTTTGTTTTGTTAACACTAGAACAAAATGTAAAATATACAAGAGACAATAATACAATTCTATTTGTTTAAATCTTAAAAGGAGAATGTGCAGGTAGTATATGAGAAGGACCAACCTTATTAAAATGTGAGCTGTTAGTCTCCTTCATTAAGCCCTTTACCATAAAGTTTTACATTTACAGGTAATTAGTGATCTCTTGCTTTTTTTTTGTTTGTTTGTTTGGTTTTTTTTTTACTTTTATTTATTTCTTTTCACTAGACCAAATTGTAAAATATTCAAGTGGCAGAAAAAAAAAATCAAATATTTTAATCTGGGAAGGGGAAAAAGTGCAGGGACCATTGTAGAAGGAGCCACTTTATTATGAATGTTACTAAGTGAGCTATTAACCTCCCTCCCCAAGCCCTCTCCTATAGAGATTCATACATTTACAGGTAATTAGTGATGTCCTTAGTTGAAGTGTTTGGCAGAAAGGGGACCACAAACCACTAATCGTTTTCTTGTGCATTATTCAGTCTTGGCTGTTTTTACAGGGAGCCCAGTAACAACTGATGTAACCATTGCCTGGTGAATACACTTTACAATTTTATACTCACACTTGTAAGGTGGTGGTGTTGAGGGGGGGGGGGGGTTGTGTCTACTGTCCCCAGCTGCACTAGGACAAGGCTGGTCTCAACCTGTAGGACTGCCTTTTCTTCTGCTTTGGCTAAATCAATCTGTTGACAGCTAACTCATTTTCCCCCTGAAAACTTATTAGCTATTCAGCCTCACAAAACATTCTGAGCCCCCTTTTGTCCAGAAGAGGACTCCAAACCCCATCATTAGCGCTTATTACCCTGAGCAGTTTGACAGCCTCATAGACTGCTTACAAGACGTCCCATTCATGTCTGCCCAGATCTGCTCCAGCTCTGAAAAGAAACGGAAATATTCCACCATGTTTCGAGCTGAATAGAGGAGGGGGGGGGGGTGTACAGGGGAGGGGGTACTCTCCCTCCATTCTCCTCCACATTACTTTTGACACAATATTTTTTTCTTTTTGTTTAAAAAAAAAGGCACACACATGCACACTCACACAATGCATACTTTGACAACGTTTCGGCAATTTGCTGCACTGTTTACGGTCAACAGCAATATTCCTGCTGAAGCACAAGAGGGGACAATGCATCAGAGACACCAGAAAAAAAAAGCCTGGTGTCTGTTGTCAGTAAAATAAAAGGAATTGGAATTAAATGTAGCAGATTGTCTATCATGTAAACACAGAAAGAGATGGGCGTTCTTTCTTTCTGATTACAAAAAGTGGGGTCATCTATGAATATAAAAACAAAAATAACAGAACATTTAAGGAAAAGGCGCCGATACCCAAAATCAAGGATGCCCCCCCCCCCCAAATAAACAAATAAATAAAAATAACTCGAGTATCACTTATGATCAGGGTTTCTTTGCCTCCTGACTTATAAGTCAACCCTATGGAAAGCATGCATGTATTATTATCTATACCTCTATTTGGCACCTGGATTGACATGTTTTTAAATTGGCAATGAATGTGATCAAATGCTAGATATTTAATACTATTCCTCCTAAGCTTGCTAAAGGCCCCCACCTTCAAAAAACAAAAAATCCCCCTCATATTTCTAATAATGAAAATAAGATGCTAGAATGTAGCTATTGCTGATTCCTCGCTGCTGAATGATATATATTTTCTTTGTCTTTCCGTCTGACTAAGCATCCTTCCATCCAGAAACACATTGGTGGGAGCACGCTGCTGATTAGCACGCTGTTATAACAATAAACAATATGGGGAAATGGGTGGCTTCGAGTCTAGTAAATGCACTGAAATAAACAAGTGTGTTAATTAATTGGGAGGTAGAAATAAGATCAACCTGCAATCAAATCATAAAAAAGCAATAAATAAGAAAAACATAGATGTAGGGATTTAGGAAAAGAAATAGGGACCTAAAGTGTGTTTTATTATAATGGTATTGTATACGGCCAAGCAAAAGCTATAAATATTGTGTGTATATATATATACAGAGAGAGAGAGGGAGTAAAAGAGTTAAATCTTTTATATTTAAAAATGTAGGAATATTTTATATATATATGTATGTGTGTATATATATATATATATATATATATATATATATATATATATATATATATATATATACAGTATATGTATATGTAATATTATATACATATATAGAGAGAGAGAACATTAGTGATATTTAGAAAATATATCAATATTATTTATATATATATATATATATATATATATATATATATACACATATACATACACAAACACACAGAGTAATATCTTACATACTTATAAAATGTAAGAATAATATATACATATATATATATATATATATATATATATATATATATATATATATAGAGAGAGAGAGAGAATGATAGTAATATTATATATATATATATATATATATATATAATAGTAATATTATATATATATATATATATATATACACAAAGAGAGAGAGTAATATCTTATATATTTATAAAATGTAAGAATATATATCTACACACATATATATATATATATATATATATATATATATATATAATATTAGAGGGAGAGAATAGTTGTAATATTTTATATATTTATAATATATATATATATATATATATATATATATATATATATATATATATATATATATATATATATATATATATATATATATACAGGATATTTATATATGTGTGTGTGTGTGTGTGTGTGTGTGCGTTTGTATGCTATCTATTAGCAAAAGTGTTGTTTTTCATTATTAGCATTACATACAAATATAATAATAATAAAGTTAGTATTAATATTAATAATAATAACATCAATACCAACAACAATTATCAGCCTCGTAGACGTTTTTAAATGTTGTCTAGAAGATCTAAAAAAAATTGATACAATTTGCAAAAATAATATATTTGTAGCTATTCTACAAAAAATACAATAAAATAAAATAAAAAAAAAAAATATTTGGGAAATAAAATCAATTTTTCGGTTAGCAATCTTTCTTACAATTGAAGAGGAATAGGGAAGACTAGTTAACAGGATGTAAATAATTATATTTTATGTTTCTCATCTCCATTTATAAATGTTCATTGCTGACAAAATCAGGGACAAATAGATAAAAGGACAGATATACAGACTGTATTAAAATTTCACATCTGGCACAATGAAAGGTCACCATACTCTCTGCAATTTTATAGGCATTAAGGTCTGACATCCAATGAGTAAAAATGGGCTCTGCTGTTGAACTTGCCAAACAGAGATGGCTGACTGTGGAAAGGTAAAGAACTGACAGTATAAAAATGCTCGTTATGTAAAAAAAAAGGATGCTCACCACATTATTTTATTTTTACTTCTTCATTGGATCCATATATTTGGCGCACATGCGTCTACAAGTCACCTGCGCACATACAGACAAGCAAAGGAGGTCTAACATTGGCAATCCCTTAAATAAGTCATTATATAATATATAAAAACAAACTTTAAAGTAAAGCAAAAATAATAATTAAACAGCGTCTTTTTTTTTTCAACATGAAATACCCACAGATGTATAGGGCAGGTGCTCAGACGATTGGCAACTTGGCATTTGAGGCATCGTAGAAGGTCCCCAAAATGAAAGGTGACAAGCCTTTACAGTCTTCTACTGTTTTTTTTTTGTGGTTTTTTTTTTTTTTTAAGCAATCAATAGATTAGGGAAGGTGACATTATTATCATCGCTCCCTGGTCTTGTGACAGCCTCTGTGTGACCCTGTGGCCACGGCTGTTCTGCTTAGTCAGGCACTGTTCTGAGTTTGATCTCCTTTTTGCTGCGTTAAGTATGCCCCATAGGTCAGATGTCACATTCACTGTCGCTGGATGTGATGGAAATGGCAGAGGTGGCCGCTTTGCTGGACAGGCTAGCTGCAGGACTGGAGGCTGAGCCCAACGGTTCCCCTCGATCATCTGGGCCCAATGAGCGTCCAGATCCCTGGGACAAGACCTGCTGCTGCAGCCTGACAAAACACAACAGGAAAGGACAGTCAGCATAAGCCACAGAACAGATCAAAATCCACACCATTCTCACAAGCTGCTGGCTTGGAGGTTACATGCAGCTAGGAGAGCTGGAGATCTGGCTGATGGACAACCTTGACATTCAGCCCTAGGCACTGCAATACAGATTACAGGCAAAATACCTACATTGCATAAACGACTTTTTGCAAAGCTTAAAGTTAAAAAAGGTTCAAGCTGCTTCACTGAATCCATAGGAATCTGAGGATACAGAAGCATCTTACTAGGTCATGTTCTGTACAGTGAGGGCATAAGATTGCAAAACATGGCCTTGCCTGTTTCTTACTGCCAAGTGAATGCTTCGTGTCTAACATATCTGAGATACCTCAGGGGTCATTAAAAAATCATTAGGAAACCAGTGAAAGGTTCTGGAGAACTGGGTGGAATGTGATGTATGGATACAGTGCCTTGAATGTCAAAAGGCATCTATAGTTATGTCATTGTTTCTAAGATCTGAATTCACTGGCAGAGCAGGAATTTATAAAACACACATGCAATTTACATATACAGGATTTATATAGCGACAACAGTTTGCGCAGCGCTTTACAATATGAGGGAAGACAATACAGTTACAGTACAATTCAATACAGGAGGAATTATAGGGCCCTGCTCATTAGAGCTTACATATCAGTAGGTGTTACATATGGTAATACTGTCTTTTTTTAAAATGTATCTTTATATCTATAGAAAAATATATTTATATTATTTTCCCAATATTAATGTTATTGCAACACTCAGCCCCTTTACTGGTTATCTTCAGTCATACTATAAAAGAAAATTTGTAAAAAAAAAAAAATCTGTTTATAGACACAATTCTCTTTAATGTTGAAATTAACTACATAACTAGAAGTGATGTTTACTGCTAGGAGCTATGGATAGTTTTATTATCATCAGTAACACCCTATATTCTCATTCTCTATCTCTCTCACTGATGATAATAAAACTATCCATAGCTCCTAGCAGTAAACATCACTTCTAGTTATGTAGTTATAGGTTTGTGGTATCTATCTATCCATCTATTTTCTTTCTTTCTTTCCATCTATCTATCTATCTATCTATCTATCTATCTATCTATCTATCTATCTATCTATCTATCTATCTATCTATCTATCTATCTATCTATCTATCTATCTATCTATCTATCTAACCATCTATCTTTTTCCTTCTTTCTTTCTTTCTTTCTTTCTTTCTTTCTTTCTTTCTTTCTTTCTTTCTTTCTTTCTTTCTTTCTTTCTTTCTTTCTTTCTTTCTTTCTTTCTTTCTTTCTTTCTTTCCATCTATCTATCTATCTGTTTACCCATCTATCTTTTTCTTTCTTTCTTTCTTTCTTTCTTTCTTTCTTTCTTTCTTTCTTTCTTTCTTTCTTTCTTTCTTTCTTTCTTTCTTTTTCTTTATATCTAACTATTTATTTTACTATTTTTTTTTCATTCTTTCTTTCTTTTTTTTCTTTCTTTGTTTTATCTATCTATCTATCTATCTATCTATCTATCTATCTATCTATCTATCTATCTATCTATCTATCTATCTATCTATCTATCTATTTTTTTCTTCTTCTATTATGTATGTTGTTTCACCACTCAGCCCCTTTCCTGGTTGTCTTTAGTCATACACTAAAAGAAAATTTGCAAAAAAAAAAAAAAAAAAAAAAAGAAAAAGTCTGTTTAGAGACTTCATCTGTATTTTCTTTTTTTCATTTTACTCTATTTCTTTCTTTCTTTCTTTCTTTCTTTCTTTCTTTCTTTCTTTCTTTCTTTCTTTCTTTCTTTCTTTCTTTCTTTCTTTCTTTCTTAATTTCCTCTATAAATATAGCCATTCAAAATGAATTATTAATTATGAAAATAAGTAAAGATTTGAAACATGATCCCTCTTTAAAACCAACTTTTACCAGTTTAGTCCTCCATCCAAAATTCTGTATTATAAATGTATCCCAAAATTCTCAATTCCCTTTAAAGGTGGTCCTGCACTAGGGAAATATTTATACTCTGATCTACTTAAAAAATTATTACAATTAACAACTTTTTAAAAAAAAAAAAAATAAGTAACCTTTTAAAGGAGGATGTCCTTTATTTAAATAAAAACATCAGAAATAAATTAATTGACCGACATTTCATGAAAGACTGTTAAAAAAAAAATAAAAAACATTTTTCTCCACACTGTTTTGTAGTATAAATATTAGTAGGTAACGTTGACTTATATATGACTTTAGGTAAAACATGAGTTTAGTAAGAAAAAAACAAACAAGCAAAGATAAAAGCAGGCATTTTAGAAGAGTGCTGAGCTTCTGATATGTGAATACCCCAATGAATGGTGTTGGGTAAATTGGGATATGCTATGATGATGTGATGAAGTGATAAGGTAGTACCAATGATTTGGCTGGTAGCAGATTTTGGTCATACCTGTTTTTGGCTGCTGCTGCTCGGTCCCTTTGCCTTCGGTTTTTGAACCAATTCCCTACTTGTGTTGGGGTAAGTCCAGTGGCCTGGGCGAGTTCTCTTTTTTTACTGGGGTTGGGGTAAGGGTCTTGTAGGTACCATTCCCTAAGCAAGTGCCGTGTTCTTTCTTTAAAGCAGTGTGTTTTCTGCTCTCCGTCCCAAATAGTTCTGGGCAGTGGGAACTTCTTCCTCACCCTGTACTTGTCTACCGGCCCTAAGGGTCTCCCCCTCAGCTTCTCTGCCTCCTGGTAATGAGCCTCCAACCACAGAGCCTGGAGCTTGGTGTGCGACTCCTTGGTGAATTTGTGGTTCTCCAATATGTGGTAGAGGTCTCTGAAGTTGCCTGTGTGAAAAGCCACGATCGCCCTGGCGCGGAGCACGGACTCATTTTTATTGAGGGCCTCGCAGGCTGCAGGAGCCACCGGCAAAGACCAAAGGAAGCGACCCAGACGCTCGATGTCCCCGCTCTCCTCCAGGGTCTCGCACACCCCAGCGACCTGCTGGGGGCTGAAGTTCAGAATGGGCAACTGGAACATTGACGCGGCTTTATTGTTTGTCGCAAAGCGCCGCGTGTCTTGGCTGACCGCAACGCAACGCGCCCCTGCGGAGCGCAACGCGGGGCACACGCGGCAGCGGCTGCAGCCTTCTCTGGGAGACGGTGTCTTCTTGCACTTGCTAACTCCAAGAGCCCCAGCTAAGGTATCACCGCCGATCTGCTGTTAAAGGGAAGAAGCTGCCCTGAGCCAACAAACGATTTTCTATTGGACTTGGCAGATTGGCTGCTGGGTTGCCATGGCTCCTTGTCAATCAGTGTCAGCCTTTGCCAATCAAAGGCAAGCAACGGGGAGCTGTTTTCAGCACCTCCCAGGGCTCGACAGCGCCCAGCCTTCTGCTTTCCCAAGCTCACCGTCCCAATGCACGGGCAATGCCCATCCATGCCTGGATCATTGCTGCGACCCATGCATCGCACACAGAAATCACATTAGACAAAACACCTAAAGCATTTCCCATCTCAGGGAGCAACTGGCATCCAATTAGAAAGGTGACTGTGCAGATGAAGAATCCACTGCACTGCTGCAAAGACAAGCCAAGCTAGCCTCCTCTGTGCTGTCCATGTGATCCAACATGACGACAAGGAAGCAATTCTAGTTCACCTTCCTATAAAACTGTCATCTTCCTAGCATTCTACACACTCCCCTGCACTGACATTCAGAGCAAAGCTAGAAATCTTCTCTGCCTCTCCATCCATATTGTGTTCTCATCTCTCTCTCTCCAGCTGTGTTGTATCAGAACAGCTCCATTCAACTTCTCATTGCATCCTGCGTGCTCCTGCACACTTGTTGTCGAGCCATGTTCAATATTATCACTTTAATGTTTTATTAGAAAAAAAAAGAAATGGTGCTTTTCGGCTGAATGGAGCTGAGAATAGCCACAGAGAGTGAGAAGTCATTTGTAGGTCAACATACATAAACGTTGAGCAGCTGGAGGGAGAGAAACAGATCCGAACCTTTAACCCCTTAGCAAGCACAAGGGGGGGGGGGGGTCTTTGAATACCACTCTTGTTCATCAAGGGTTACAAAAAATAAAATTGCTCTAATAAAAGTAATTAGAGACACAGACAAGAACCTTTATACCTTTAGCAAGCACAAAAAGGGGTGATTGAATACCCCTCTTGCTCATCAAGGGTTAAAAAGGCAGATTATCCATATCTATCTTATCACAATAAATGTCAGAAACTGATCAGAACCTTTAATACAGCCTTTGATTGCCCCTCTTGCTCATCAATGGTTAAAAAAGAAGGGAGATTAGCCATAACTATCCTATCACAGTAAATGTCAGAAACAGATCAGAACCTTTAATACAGCCTTTGATTGCCCCTATTGCTCATCAAGGGTTAAAAAAGAAGGGGGATTAGCCATAGCTATCCTATCACAATAATTGTCAGAAACTGATCAGAACCTTTAATACAGCCTTTGAATGCCCCTAATGCTCATCAGGGGTTAAAAAAGAAGGGAGATTCTATCCTATCACAATAAATGTCAGAAACAGGTCAGAACCTTTAATACAGTCTTTGAATGCCCCTATAGCTCATCAAGGGTTAAAAAAGAAGGGAGATTAGCAATATCTGTCTTATCACAAGTAATTGGGGAAACAGACCCTTTAACCCTGTGGCAAGCACAAGTATTTGAATGCCCCCTTGCTCATCACGGGTTAAAAAAATAAAGATGATTACCCACATTTGCCTTAATAAAAGTAATTCGAGGCACAGATCTGAGTCTTTAACCCTTTAGCAAGCATAGGGAGGGGGCGGTGTTTGAATACACATTTGTTTATCATGGGTTAAAAAAAATAAAGAAGGGAGATGAGCCATCTTATCAAAAGCAATTAAACAAACAGATCAGAATATTTAACCCTTTTAGTAGGCACAAGTCGTTGAATGCCCCCTCGTCAATGGTTAGGAATGCTCGTCAAGGGTTAGAAAGAAGGGAGATTAGCAATATCTATCCTATCACAATTAATTGGAGAAACAGATTAGAACCTTTAACCCTGTGGCAAGTACAAGTCTTTGAATGCCCCTCTTGGTCATCAAGGGTTAAAGAAATAAAGATGATTATCCATATCTGCCTCAATAATAAGCGACAGAAATCTGAGCCTTTAACCCTTTAGCAAGCATGGGGGGGGGGAGGTTGAATAGACCATTTGTTTACCATGGGTTAAATAAAGAAGGGAGATTAGCAATTGGAGAAACAGAAACAGATCGGAACCTTTAACCCTTTTTGCAAGCACAAGCCTTTGAATGCCCCCCTTGCTCATCAAGGGTTAAAAAAGAATGGAGATTAGCAATATCTATCTTGTCACAAATAATTGGAGAAACAGATTAGAACATTTAACCCTGTGGCCAGTACAAGTCTTTGAATGCCCCTCGAATACACTACTTGCTTCTTAAGGGTTAAAAAAAATAAAGAAGGGAGATTAGCCATATCTATCCTATTACAATCAATTGGAGAAACAGATCAGAACCTTTAACCCTTTTAGCAAGCACAAGTCTTTGAATGCCCCCCTTGCTCATCAAGGGTTAAAAAAGAATGGAGATTAGCAATATCTATCTTGTCACAAATAATTGGAGAAACAGATTAGAACATTTAACCCTGTGGCCAGTACAAGTCTTTGAATGCCCCTCGAATACACTACTTGCTTCTTAAGGGTTAAAAAAAATAAAGAAGGGAGATTAGCCATATCTATCCTATTACAATCAATTGGAGAAACAGATCAGAACCTTTAACCCTTTTAGCAAGCACAAGTCTTTGAATGCCCCCCTTGCTCATCAAGGGTTAAAAAAGAATGGAGATTAGCAATATCTATCTTGTCACAAATAATTGGAGAAACAGATTAGAACATTTAACCCTGTGGCCAGTACAAGTCTTTGAATGCCCCTCGAATACACTACTTGCTTATTAAGGGTTAAAAAAATAAAGAAGGGAGATTAGCCATATCTATCCTATTACAATCAATTGGAGAAACAGATCAGAACCTTTAACCCTTTTAGCAAGCACAAGTCTTTGAATGCCCTCTTGTTCATCAAGGGTTAAAAAAATAAAGATGATTATCCTTATCTGCCCTAATAAAAGTAATTAGAGACACAGATCTAAATCTTTAACCCTTTAGTAAGCATGGGGGTGCTTGAATACACCATTTTTTTTATATAAATAAAAGGAGACTAGCCATTTTTATCAAAGGCAAAAGATATCAGAACCTTTAACTCTTTAGCAAACACACGTCTTTGAACACCCCCCCCCCCCTGCTCATCATGGGTTAAAAAAAAGAAAGATTAGGCATAAAATAAAAGTAATTAGTGAGCTATTGGCTCCAATTGGGGCAGTAAAGACGACGTTGCTTCTTTAAGGTTTTTTTTTTTTTTTTTTTTTTTTTTATGTCTTCTGCCCTTTTCAGAGCAAAAGAAGATTATTGTCAAAAAGGGTCATTCGCTTCCATAGCTCGGCTGTGGACATATATACAAAGATTTCAGCATCTCTCTATTCCTACATACAAAGAGGAGGCAGGGCTGTAAGCTTATTATATGCATCCTATCTGCATGATCTGATTCTTGCTATTTCCAGTGCAGCATGTCAGGAATATTCTGTATTTTTTACTTCCCAGATCAGATTTTTTTTTTAAGCAAACAATTGCTGATGCCACAGAAGATAAGGGGAGAATAAAACACCCCCTCACTCTGGATGAAAGCAGCAATAGCAAGGAGATAGGCAAGCGACTTTTATTTAGTATCAAGAACAATTTGTCTTTTGCTCGTGAAGATTTGGTAAATAAGAAGGCAGATAGATACCGCAGATGGTTGGAGGTGTCGGGTCGGATTAGGATACGCCTCGGTACAGTGCTAAGCTCATTCTGACGGAAAACCCTGATATTATTTTCACAGATCCACGCAGTTCACTTGAAAAAAAACCCTCCGAGCCATTTACATCATTTATGGGAGGCTCACAGCTAGCGGTATGAAAATGCTTTCAATACTGCTCATTTTCATAAAATCAGACAGCAAGGCCACAAGATCCCCATAGAAAACATGAGGGGTGTCGCAGGCCTGCTCGGCAAATGTCGCAAGGGGGTACAAGGGAGCCCCGACATAGGAGCACATCCACAGATCTTATTACATTCGGACGTCTTCAGAAAGGAATTGGATACAAAAACATTTTGTTTCACTTGTGTGTTGATAGATAGATAGATAGATAGATAGATAGATAGATAGATAGATAGATAGATAGATAGATAGATAGATAGATAGATAGATAGATAGATAGATAGATAGATAGATAGATAGATAGATAGATAGATAGATAGATAGATAGATAGATAGATAGATAGATAAAAATATGTGTGTGAAAGTGGAAGAGTGAGAGAGAGGGGTGCACAGATGCAGATAAACAGATAAAGATGATATGTGTAAATATAGATAGATGGAAGATATATATCACTGTAAATACAGAAATAGAAAGAGAGGGGGATGGGGGAATACATATAGACAAATGTAAATATATTGGATAGATAGATAGATAGATAGATAGATAGATAGATAGATAGATAGATAGATAGATAGATAGATAGATAGATAGATAGATAGATAGATAGATAGATAGATAGATAGACAGGTGTAATGTGAATATATTGATATGATGATGAATATAAGAGATGAATAAAGAGAAAGATGGATAGACAGATAGATAGACAGATAATACATTGGTAAAGAAGAGATAGTGGCATAAAGATAGAGAAATATATAAATTGGAGATAAAACAAGAAAGATGCATAGCGATAGATAGATAGATAGATAGATAGATAGATAGATAGATAGATAGATAGATAGATAGATAGATAGATAGATAGATAGATAGATAGATAGATAGGCAAATAAATACATTGGTAAAGATATTTAAAAGAGATAGTGGTAAATATAAATATATATATTGGATGAGAAAGAGGTGCATAAAGATAGAGAAATATATTGACTAGAGATAAAAAGGCAGAGATGCATAGGGATAGATAGATAGATAGATAGATAGATAGATAGATAGATAGATAGATAGATAGATAGATAGATAGATAGATAGATAGATAGATAGATAGATAGATAGATAGATAGATAGATAGATAGATAGATAGATAGATGCAAATATAAATATATTGAGATGATAGGCTGGTAGAGCTAGCTAGACACATAGATAGATAGATAGATAGATAGATAGATAGATAGATAGATAGACAGACAGACAGACAGACAGACAGACAGACAGACAGACAGACAGACAGATAGATAGATAGATAGATAGATAGATAGATAGATAGATAGATAGATAGATAGATAGATAGATAGATAGATAGATAGATAGATAGATAGATAGATAGATAGATATGTGAAAATGTGAATATATTGATATGATAGGTAGGAAGATAGATAGATAGATAGATAGATAGATAGATAGATAGATAGATAGATAGATAGATAGATAGATAGATAGATAGATAGATAGATAGATAGATAGATAGATAGATAGATAGACAGGTGTAATGTGAATATATTGATATGATGATGAATATAAGAGATGAATAAAGAGAAAGATGGATAGACAGATAGATAAAAATATTGATAAAGATGATGACCGATAATATGGAGGATAGATACATTCATATATATGTGACATCCTATTTTTATCGAATCATAATCGCAAAGGACAATTTTTGGATACATCGGCTGCATAACTAAATGATTTCTGAGTAATATTTTCAGATGTTTTTATGAATGTTTTGCCCCATGTCGCCTCCATATAATGTATGGACTGTGGTCAGGATAACATGGACTAACAATCCTATGCTCTGTTATGCTGGTAGAGGGGGCTGAGCTGCCTTTGCATTGTGCTGAATGCAGTTAATGTAAGCACAGATCGGTATATGCCCCACTTCTCCATGTTTGCATAATTGTGCTAATTAAACCGCTATGTGACTTCCAAGCGGAAATGTTTGACTACCCGTATTGCGAGATGTAGATCTTCCCGACCACATGCTATTATGCTTTTCATTTTGAAACATAGGACTGTGGAAACAAATTGCCCTTTAGGTATGAGCAAGGCACATGGCTCCATAAGGAGCGCAGACTGCCATTGTGACATATATTAATATTTGATTTGAGGAGAAACACAGTATACAGGGCTTCCTTAGGACATTGCAAGGAATAGATCATCCTCCAGTGTGGATATGCTCTATTCCTTCAATCACTGTGTAATAACTTCCTTAGTTATGGATCTAACTATGAAACAAGATTCACACAGGGGTTACTAATCTGCAGAGGCACATTGGCCATCATAAGAAATGCAAGTCAGTAGCAATACAAGACAAGTCTGCATCTTAGAGTCCCAAGTGCTGCTGAAAGCCAACACAGCCCAGTCTGCTGCCTCCTTCTTATAACAGCACTGCATTACTTATTGATACCTGCTCATAATACTGCAAAATAGGGCAGAGGATGAACACAGCAACACAAGAACCCATCTACTGTTAGCAGACAAGAACCCATCTACTGTCTTCTATGCTGCTGTTTTAGCTTTATACTTCTTATATCAAGAATTTTCAAACAACTATCTAAGTTTATTGCGTATAAATTGGCACAGATAAAGGCAAAAAGTTGACAAAAAGTAATTAACAATCTGAAATGATATGAAGAAAACATTCTTACTTGTATATATACCAAGCGAAGTTTTATATGCTGCACACCGTGTTTATTTCCATTTACATATTTACCTAACAGTGTTTTTTTTTTGTTTGTTTTTTAATAAAGAACACTATATATGACTAAAATGACCAATATTTTAAATTAAGCAGACACTTAAAGAACACTCTATATGACTAAAATGACCAATATTTTAAATTAAGCAGACACTTAAAGAACACTCTACATGACTAAAATGACCAATATTTTAAATTAAGCAGGCACTGTCATTCTAAGAATAACGATATGAAAGATTTGGCAGTTTAGAAAACAGAGAAATGTATTAAATACAAATGCTAAGTCACAATTCCATTGATATGCACAGAAGAAAACCTCAGTTAGCTGTTAATTATGTCTACCATCAGCATGCTTTAGTAAAGGCGTGTACCCCTATAGTCTGACTCACAGCGGACCCCCAAAACAGCAATTGAATCTATTGCTAGCAGAAATTCGGAGCGGCTTAGCAGCTCCTTCTATATGCTATATTGTGCAAGAAATAGAAAAAAATGTCAATTTATTTAGCCATTTATTTCCACTATTGTCCTGATACTAGGGCATCTGGGTTCTTTTTATAACCCTCTTCTATTATCATGTTCTTTGCTTTGCTTACATATGCCAGAACTGTCTACTCTGGGCAATAAAAGCAAGGTTTTTCTTTTCCTTCTTATAAAATAGCACCGCGATGTGTAAAAATGTCCTTTGCCGGTTGATTGCCTGATTACCGCTTGTTAATAATTACAATGTAACTATTTGAGCGCATTGGCAAGAATTATGTATCCAGTAATATGCAGAGAAAGAAAAACACATGTGATCATTTTTTTTTCATACTTGGGCTTTTTGGCCATAAGGTGGCAAAAAGTATACAAAATGTTTTGCAATGGCAAGTAAATACCCGCAGATGCTTTGTTTTGACAGTGGGTATATATAACACATTGTAATACAAAAACAACAAATGGTAATCATTTAGAAATAATGACTGAGACATGCATATCCTTAATATCTCCTTACATTTCTACTACTTGTACTGAGTTATGTTCCAACAACCACCCTTGTGCAAAAAAAAAAAAAAAAAGCTGTTTTTATTTTACACATGACTAGGTATTCTTTGAAAAGTGAAACTTCACCATATTCACTAAGCTCTAGGGCAAATTCTTTTGCAAAGTGCAACTTTCCTTACAAAGTGAGTAGCCTATCTGCTGTTAGTCAAGCAACCCCATCAAATCTCCTTTTTCTGTCATGTAGGGCTATGTGGAAGATGTATTAAGTGCCATAGCTGGGCTGCTTGCTCTTAAAGCGGTAGTATACTCCATTTTTTTTATTTTTACCTAAAAGTAAGCCTATACTAAGGCTTATCTGTAGGTAAAATAATATCTCCTAAACCTGCACGGTTTAGGAGATATTCACTCTGCATGCAGCCGCTGACGCCAGTGCATGCGCTCTGAAGGTCCGACGAATCTTGCCTGACCTTCAGAGCTCCTTGCCAGAAAGTGAACTCCCATGCGTCACTCACAGCGCTGGAGCCACCGAACCCAGGAAGAGATGCTGAGGGAACATGTCAGCTCCCTCAGCGGTGTCCGGATGACCGCGTGGGGGCTTTGTTCTAAGGTGAGTATTTCATATTGTGCTAGTATGTGATGCATACTAGCACATTATGCCATTGTCCTGCAGGGTTTTTTGTTTTTCACAGGGGATACAAACGCTTTAACAATGAATTGTTGGCTGTAAGTGCTGGTTCACACTAACGCGGCACGACTTCGGGGGCGACCTGTGAAGTCGCGTGCACCGCAACTTCGGCGCGACTTGCACGGACTTCTTATAATGAATGTCAATGCAAGTCGCTCCGATGTCGCCCTAAAGTAGTACAGGATCTATTTTCTAAGTCGGAGCGACTTGAGTCGCTCCTATTAGAACGGTTCCCGTAGCACTGCATGGACCGCGACTTGTCAGGCTGACCAGTTGCCTGACAAGTCGCGATAGTGTGAATGGGTACTAAGGATGTGAAAGAAGCATATTTCATAGATTTAAGTGAGGAATAGACCACTTCTACGGAATTTGTAAGAAAGTGAAGATATGTTAAAGTGTTACTTAACCCAGGAGCCTGCATTCACTATGATCTCCCACAGTACACAGAACATGGAAATGCAAACATTTTAGTAAATATAAACTGCTAAATATCTTTTCTCATATATAGCAGTCTTGTGACTTCTTTCAGTTCCTAGTAGGAGTAGGAGCTTGTAGGAGAAGTTTTAATACTGCACTGAGCTGTCCTATCTGGATCCAGGATCCCTGGTCCTCTGTCTGGACAGTGCTGATTGGCCATGTGCTGATCACATGCATTCTCCAAAGAAAAAGAAAATCTCTAGCAACACACACCAAACTGGGCATGTGGAGTCTGACTCCAAAGACTCTGTCTTATCTGGGCATTTTCTGGAGTCAGTGGAAGAGGAGGAGGATCTGTGCATACAGGATCAAACAGCTTTTTTACACAATGCAGAGGATTAACCCCTTAGGTTGCATAGGGAGTATAACAAGCATGCTTTACTGCATATACAGGCTGATTTTACTGTTGTGGGTTTAGTAACACTTTAATACCCCTTTTTTTCAGCTGTGTAGAGATATTTGGTCCATTTTGAGCCACCTCACCATAAACCTCATAGTCTTCATACTATGAAGTATGAAGCCATGGTTCCATTTTTGTAGGCTTGAACTGTTGTAGGCAAGTAGCACGCATGTATATTTGGCTGCATCTTCAGTATGCAGCAGAGCACAATAATCCTCAGATCATTATGAAATGGCTTTGCTCTTTGTTCCTCCCGTAAGGTCTTTACCCAGTTTATTTGGTTTGAAAGTTCCAAATATTCCTTCAATATGTTGATTCAGTAGTGCTCTAATACTTGCCCAGCTATGTTACTACTACTTAAGTGTAAGTAGGACTGAAAGATAGATTAACAGAGGAATGTTGTGTTCCTCCTGATGTCCTTATTATTTTTCCAATGTTTTCAATACATGTTTAATTAATTTAAATAGGATGAATATTGTGCCTGAACAAAATAACAGAGTGGGCAACTACGTGGTAAATGAGGATTAATGTGGAGAAGTGTAAGGAATTGAACTTGGGGACTAAAAACATAAAGGCAAACTACTCGTTAGGGGGGGAACCTCTGGGGGAATCAAGAATGGAGAAAAATCCGGGAGTCTTAGTAGAAGATAGACTAAGCAATAGCATGCAATTTCAAGCTGCAGCTGCCAAAGCCGGCAGAATATTAGCATGCATAAGGAAGGGGATATATTCCAGAGATAAAACTATAATCCTACCACTGTATAAAACTCTGGTTCGGCCACATCTGAAGTATTCTGTCCAGTTCTGGTCACCGATCCTCAGAAAGGATGTGCTGGAACTGGAAAGAGTCCAAAGAAGGGCAACTAAGCTAGTTAGGGGATTGGAGGACCTAAATTATGAGGAGCGTTTACAAGCGCTTGATTTATTCTCCCTAGATAAGAGACGCCTGAGACGGGACATGATAGCCATTTACAAATACCTCAACGGTGATCTCAGCATATTAAAAAAAACGATTAGTCGCAAGGAATGTAAGAGGACACGAGGCCATACAATGCAACTAGAGGAGAAGCGATTTAACATCAGGCTACACAAGGAGTTTTTTACAGTTAGGTCAATAAGATAATAAGATTGTGGAACTCTCTTCCCCAAAATGGTGGTAACTGCGGGCAGTATGGCTACTTTTAAGAAACTCTTGGACATCTCCAAGATCAAATCATTCAGGGATATGGGAAATGAATACGTCCTCACACACCTACACAGGTTGAACTGGAGGGACTGTTGCCTTTATTCAACCTCAACTACTATGTAACTGTGTAACTATGTAATGTCTTTCCATGACATTAAAGTGCACCTGTTCCCAGCCTTGGACATTAAAGTCTATGGACTATAAACTATGGAGATTCACGCTGTACTCAAAAACTGAAAACTCAGCAGCTACAAATACTGTAGTTGCTGACTTAAAAAAAACAAAACAAAAAAAAACCAAACTATCCCAGGATCCAGCAATGTCCTCACCCGATCTGGCTCTTTTCCAGGCACCGACATCTTAACTGTGGACAGCTGACTGTGACTCCTTAACTGTGGACAGCTGACTGTGACTCCTTGCAGCTTCACAGCCGGCTGCTCGTTGTGCATGCTTGAGCCGTGCTGCGCCCTGTGAATGGTCCAGTAGTCTACTGGGACCTGTGACATGTCCCAAGAGGCTGCAGGGGAAGCAGGGAGGGTCCAAACTTGCTGCGGCAATCCAACCAGAAGTGGGAGTGGGTATCTGTCAAAATAAGGTTCCTGTCCCCCCCCCACAAAAAAAAGACATTCCAAATACGGTATAGGAGAGGAGGAGAAGGAGGAAAATTGAACTTCCCCTTTTGGATGAAGTTCCGCTTTAACCACTTGCCGACTGCGCACAGTATATTTACTGCGGCAGTCGGCCCCGGCCAGGCAGAGTGACGTAGGTCTACGTCGCTACTTCCTGCCGGTCCTGTGCGCGCTCCCGCGCGTGCCCGCCGACACCGATGGCTCGATTGGGTTCAGAACCGATCAGTCATCAGGTCCAGGCCAATCATTTTTGGTCTGGACCTGTTGATCGGTCCTGCCCAATCAGATCTCCCTCTAAGCCTGTGAAATGTAAACACAGGCTTAGAGGAGATGTGCCCTCCCCCCACAACGGTCTTTTTGGATCCAGCGTGAGAGGAGAGCACATCTTACTGTGAGTACTGCACCAAGCACACCCACACACAGTTAGATAGGCACATTTCACCCCCGATCGCCCCCCCCCGATTAACCCCTACAGCACCTGACACAACACACACTATATACAGCATATAGCATATACCTATATACCTGTATAAGTGTGATTTGTGAACAGGTGTAACACTTGCGACCCCCCCTTTTCCACTTGAATTACCCCCCACCCCCCCCTAATAAAGATTTGAGCCCCTGATCTCCCCTGACCCCCCCCTGATCACCGCTAGTTAACCCCTACACCCTCTGTCACATCAGCACTAATACAAACGCAATATACGGTGTTATTGTATATTTGTATTAGTGTCATTGTGATCAGAATTAGCGCAGGCGACTAAGTTTCTGTCCCAAGAAGGTTTAGGGTCCCCGCCACCCGCCCAATAAAGATTTAAGCCCCTGACCCCCCCCTGATCACCCCTACACCCCCTGCCATAACACACACCGTATACAGTATATAGCATTTTGCTATATACCCGTATAAGTGTGATTTGTGGTCAGGTCTAGCGCTTGCGACCCCCCTTTTTCCACTTGAATTACCCGCCACCCCCCCCTAATAAAGATTTAAGCCCCTGATCCCACCTGATCCCCCCCTGATCACCGCTAGTTAACCCCTACACCCTCTGTCACATCAGCACTAATACAAACGTAATATACTGTGTTTTTGTATTTTTGTATTAGTGTCATTGTGATCAGAATTAGCGCAGGCGACTAAGTTTGTGTCCCAAGCAGGTTTAGGGTCCCCCCCACCCGCCCAATAAAGATTTAATCCCCTGATCCCCCCCTGATCACCCCTACACCCCCTGCCATAACACACACTGTATACAGTATATAGCATTTTCTATATACCCGTATAAGTGTGACTTGTGACCAGGTTTAGCGCTTGCCACCGTTCCTTTTATCCTTAGGATACCCGCCAGCCCCTTCCAATAAAGATTTAAACCCCTGATCCCCCCCTGATCACATCCCGTTAACCCCTACACCCTCTGTCACATTAGCACTAATACACACATAATATACTGTTTTTACTGTATTTTGTATTGGTGTCATTGTGACTTGAGGTTGCGCTAGCTAGCTAGTTTCTTTCCCAAAGGAGGTTTAGGGTCCCCGCCACCCCCCCCAGATCCCCAGCGCATAGTTTAGAAGTAACCCCTTGATTGCCACACACGCACGCACGCACGCACCTACACTTCCATTTCTAGTATAGTGTTTGAACAGATCAATATCTGATCTGATCAGAACTATACTAGCGCCCCCATAGTTTAGGGTTCCCAAAACGCGGTGTTTGCACGATCAGTACTGATTCCGGCCAGCACCTGCGTTTAACCCTTTCACCCAGGCAAGTGTAGTAATCAATAGATTACTGTCACTTGCAAAAAAACACAAGACACAAAACCGCTGTGTTAGCAGAGTCAGGCCTGATCCCTGCTAGCATTAGCAGTTTTTTTTTGTAGCGCTTGAAATAATCTTCGACAACCAGGTGCTTTTATTACCTGTGAGTCGCATCACTGTACGAGTAAATTTAGTTACCAAAATGACCAAACGTTCGTACAGGGATGAAGAGCTTCTCAGTTATATGCTGACCGAGTCATCTGATAGCGAAGGGGAAGCTACAATGACCGAATTAGTGTCAGTATATGAACCTGATGACGGCAGCGGCTCCCTGACAGATAGCTCCGACGACAGATGGGTCCCTGTTAGACCCAGGCGTACCCGACCCCATTCTGAAGTTGTTGAGATGCAGGAATCGCAGGGTGCTCGTATGGAGCAGAGTGTGGGTACTAGTGCCGCTCATTTTTCTGGCGACCTGGCAAGCGCCAGCGGCCTAGTACAACCTGGACCTAGTACAACCAGCACTGCAGTAAGACCTGGTGACGTGGCGAGTCCCCTAAGTGCAGTTGAAGCTGGTGCGGTGGCTAGCACAAGTAGTGGCCCGCAGCCACCGCGTATTCGTAGACAGGCCCGTAGAGCCCATAGTGCCCTCCCTGATGCGCTGGCATATCCTAATTGGCAACCCACCGATACTACAGCGCCAGTACTTCCCCCATTCACCGCCCAACCTGGAATCCACGTGGAGACAGCTGGTTTTACGCCCCTAAACTTTTATGAGCTGTTCTTCACGGAAGATCTTTACAGATCGATTGTGGATCAATCAAATTTATATGCACAACAGTTCATCGCCGCCAACCCAAATTCACACCTTGCCAGACAATTCGGCTGGAAACCTATAACGGTTTCCGAATTTAAGATCTTTCTGGGCCTTTCCCTCCACATGGGCATAACTAAACAGAGTGAATTGCGGCTATATTGGTCCACTAGCCCAGTTCACCATATGCGCATGTACTCTGCCTCCATGTCCAGGGGGAGATACGAGCAAATTCTGCGATTCATGCATTTCAGCGACAATGAAATCTGTCGTCCTCGGGGAGACCCTGAATACGATCGGCTCCACAAAATTCGGCCCCTCATAGACCACTTCAATCAGCGGTTTGCAGCCTTGTTTACCCCCGAACAAGTTGTCTGCGTTGACGAGTCCCTGATTAAATTTACTGGCCGCCTTGCTATGAAACAGTACCTCCCCAGCAAGCGTGCCAAGTACGGGGTCAAACTGTATAAATTGTGTGACAGGGCCACAGGCTATACAGTTAGTTTCCGGGTCTATGAGGGAAAAGATAGCTGTGTGGAGCCCCCCAACTGCCCAGACTACATAGGGAGCAGCGGTAAGATCGTTTGGGACTTGGTGTCACCCTTATCCGGAAAGGGGTACCATTTGTACGTGGACAACTTTTATACAAGCGTGCCACTATTTAGTCACCTTCTCGATTTACAAATTGGCGCATGTGGCACCGTGCGACCTAATCGCCGGGGCTTCCCCCAACGGCTTGTAAATTCCCGTCTTAGTCGGGGGGCGAGAGCCTGCTTGAAAACGGACAAATTGCTTGCGGTGAAGTGGAAGGATACACGGGATGTTTATGTTCTGTCCTCCCTTCACGCAGACACGACGATCCAAATCACTACGGCAACTGGCGTTGTGGAGAAACCCCTCTGTGTCCACGAATATAACCTTAACATGGGAGGGGTGGACCTTAACGACCAGCTTTTGGCGCCGTATTTAGTTGCCCGTAAAGCCAGACGCTGGTACAAAAAAGTGTCTGTTTACCTTTACCAATTGGCTATGCTGAACGCCTTTGTCCTATACAGGGCGTCAGGACGAACTGGATCTTTCCGGGAATTCCAGGAAGAGATCATCCTTGCCTACCTGTACCCAGGAGGCATGCCTGCCCAACTTCCCCTTCCAGATGCAGTGAGCCGGCTGCATGAGAGGCATTTTCCTTATGTCCTCCCGAGTACCCCTACCCAAAGATACCCCCAAAAAAGATGTCGTGTCTGTAGCAGGCGCGGATTTAGGCGTGACACCCGTTATTATTGTCCCAAATGTCCTGACCAACCTGGTCTCTGCATCGGGGAATGTTTCGAGCGCTACCATACACTAGTGGAGTATTAGCGTAGGGTACAGCACGACACAGTGTAGGGCACATAAACACAGGGTCTCGAAAGATGTTGGATGTCCATCGACATTTTGAGAGACCCAAGCTGGAAGAGAAGATCGCAGAAGATCGCAGTCCCAAATCAAGAAACAGTTAGAAAAATAAAAGGATCCAAAAACTGTTGTTGTGTCAGTAATTTTATATGTCCTTCTCCTTCCTACTGTACTTTTTTCAATGTCCTTAGTTTGTTTTTTCATTCTTTTGTGACCTGTTTCTCTTGCAGGTCCCTCGTCGGCTACCACGCATTGATTTTATATATTCTGACACAAACAGCGTTTGCGCTCAGCATATATGGATACCTTTGCTGATAGCAGCTGTGGTGATTTTCTGATTTCAGCACTGCAGTTAAAATCCTATTTTGGTATACGTGGATAGCGCCGTGTATACCCATCATTAAATTCAGTGGGTGGTTGTTTGGGCGGTTAATGATGAGAATCCAAAAACTTTTGTTGTGTCAGTCATTTTATATGTCCTACTCTTCCTACTGTACTTTTTTTTAATGTCCTTTGTTTTTTCATTCTTTTGTGACCTGTTTCTCTAGCAGGTACTCGTCGGCTACCACGCATTGATTTTATATATTCTGACACAAACAGTGTTTGCGCTCAGCATATATGGATACCTTTGCTGATAGCAGCTGTGGTGATTTTCTGATTTCAGCACTGCAGTTAAAATCCTATTTTGGTATACGTGGATAGTGCCGTGTATACCCATCATTAAATTCAGTGGGTGGTTGTTTGGGCGGTTAATGATGAGAATCCAAAAACTTTTGTTGTGTCAGTCATTTTATATGTCCTACTCTTCCTACTGTACTTTTTTTTAATGTCCTTTGTTTTTTCATTCTTTTGTGACCTGTTTCTCTAGCAGGTACTCGTCGGCTACCACGCATTGATTTTATATATTCTGACACAAACAGTGTTTGCGCTCAGCATATATGGATACCTTTGCTGATAGCAGCTGTGGTGATTTTCTGATTTCAGCACTGCAGTTAAAATCCTATTTTGGTATACGTGGATAGTGTCGTGTATACCCATCATTAAATTCAGTGGGTGGTTGTTTGGGCGGTTAATGATGAGTAATACTACGCATTATTCCTGTGCTGATTTCTGATAGGTTCTCTTTTTTTCGGTTCAGCCCACAGGCTGCATGAAAAAAAAAAAAACCTATATGCCAAACAAGGACCAGCAATGTACTGGTACGTTGCTGGACTTTGAGTGGTTATACCAGGATGATGCCTGCAGATTTAGGCATCATCTTGGTATCGTTTTTTACAGCCAGCGGTCGGCTTACATGTAAAAGCAATCCTAGCAGGTAATTGGCCGCTAGACTGCTTTTACATGCAGTGGGAGGGGCCTCCCCCCCCCCCACCGCCGCCTTCCGCAGCCTTCCATGGTTTTTCTCGGGCTCTCCTGTCCCACCGGTTAACCCGAGAGTGCAGCCGGTGGTTCAATTGTCTAACCATAGAGCTAATTGGAGATGAGAATGGCTCCAATCATCTCTATGGCCTAAGATGCCGGAGGCTACGAGCATTTCATGACTTCTGTTTCGCCAGAAATAAGCAGGGCCATTGGGAAATTGGGAAAGTATTTTATCACACCAATTTTGGTGTGGTCAGATGCGTTAAGGTCAGAGGAGAGATCTAGAGTCTAAAAGACCCCAATTTTTTTAAAAAAGAGTACCTGTCACCACAGATTGCTATCATGGGGGATATTTAAATTCACTGTGATAACAATAAAAATGATTTAAAAAAAAAAAAATGAAAGGAAAGGTGTCAAAATAACATAAAAAAGCAAAAGAAAAAAGAAAAAAAAAAAAAAAAATTGAGCCCCCCCCCCCTTTCCCCCGGTGCTTGCGCGCAATGGCGCACGCAAGCGGTGGTCTAGTGTCATATGTAAACCGCAATTGCAGCATGCATGTGAGGTATCGCCGCGATCGCCAGATCGAGTGCAGTAATTCTTGCAGTAGACCTCCTCTGTAAGTCTAACGTGGTAACCTGTAGAGACTTTTAAAGGTTTTTAAAAATGTACGTATGTTTTTGCCGCTGCGCAGGCATGCGCAATTTTTAAAGCATGTCATGTTAGGTGTCTATGAACTCGGCATAAGATCATCTTTTAAATTTTACCAAAAAAATTGGAATTATATAGTGTATTTGTGCAATAAATTAAAAAAAAATGTATTTTTTTCACAAAAATTGCGTTTGGAAAATCTGTGCGCAAATACCGTGTGACAAAAAAATTTGCAACATCCACCATTTTATTCTATAGGGCCTCTGCTTTAAAAAAATATATAATGTTTGGGGGTTCAAAGTAATTTTCTAGTAAAAAAAAAATATTTTTTCATGTAAACAAAAAGGCACAGAAAAGGCTTGATTTTCAAGTGGTTAGAAGAGTGGGTGATGTGTGGCTAAGATTGAGCATAAAATGCCGGGACAGTTCAAACACCCCCCAAATGACCCCTTTTTGAAAAGTAGACACCCAAAGCTTTTTTCTGAGAGGCATGGTGAGTCCATGGAGTATTTTATATTTTGCCACAAGTTTCGGGAAAATTATTATTATTTTTTTTGTTGTTGTTTTTTTACAGAAAGTTGTCACTAAGGCTCGGGTCACACTATTGCGATGCGGGAAGGCTGCGAATTCGCAGCCTTTTCCCGCATCGCACACGCACCCCCGGCAGTTCACACTGCCATATGCGATACGCTGGGGGTGTCAATGTAATCTTAACGACACCCCCAGTTTGATCGCATATCGCAGTGCGATCGTGCAGTTCGCACAGGATGGGATCGCACAAGTGTGAACCGCTGTGCGATCCGATCCTGATGCGGCTGCAAAAATGCCTCCTGTGCGTGTTTGCACCGGGTGCGATGCGAATTTAGCCATACAAACTGTATGGCTAAACTCGCACCGCACAGCTGATCGCATGTAATGTCGGAGCAGTGCGCTCCGACATTACATGCGAACCCGGCACTCGCATTAGTGTGAACCGGGTCTAAATGATATATTGCTCATGCATGCCATGGGAATATGTGAAATGACACCCCAAAATACATTCTTTTGCTTCTCCTGAGTACAGGGATACCCCATGTGTGAGACTTTTTGGGAGCCTAGCTGTGTACGCGACCCCGACAACCAGTCCACATCTTCAGGTTTTCTAATGGCGTAAATTGCTGATTTTACCCCTGACTACCTGTCAGAGTTTCAGAGGCCCTGAAATTTCAAGATAGCACAAAACCCCCCCAAATGACCCCATTTTGCAAAGTAGACACTCCAAGCTACTGGCTGAGAAGCATGGTGAGTCCATGGAATAGTTTATATTTTGCCACAAGTTTCGGGAAAAATTTTTTTTTTTATTTTTTTATTTTTTTTTACACAAAGTTGTCAGTAAATGATATATTGCTCACACATGCCATGGGTTTATGTGAAATGACACCCCAAAATACATTCTGCTGCTTCTCCTGAGTACAATGATACCCCATGTGTGAGACTTTTTGCCAGTCTAGCCGCGTACAGGACCCGGAAAACCAATGCGCACCTTTTGGCTTTCCAAGGGCGTAAATTGTTGATCTCACTCCTTACTACCTATCACACTTTTGAAGTCCATAAAAAGCCAAGATGGCACAAAACCCCCCCAAATTACCCCATTTTGCAAAGTAGACACTCCAATCTATTTGCTGAGAGGCATGGTGAGTATTTTGCAGCTCTAATTTTTTTTGGAAAATGAAGAAAAAACAGGAAAATGCATTTTTTTTCCTCTTTTTTCAATTTCCAAAGCTTTGTGACAAAAAGTGAGATCTGCAAAATACTCAACATGCCTCTCTGCAAATAGCTCAGGTTGTCTACTTTCCGAAAAGGGGTCATTTGGGGGGGGGTTGTGCTGTCTTGGCATTTCATGGCCTCCAAAACTGTGATAGGTAGTCAGGAGTGAAATCAACAATTTACGCCCTTGGAAAGCCTGAAAGTGTAGGTTGGTTTTCGGGGTCCTGTACTCGGCTAGACGGCAAAAAAGTCTCACACATGGGGTATCCCTGTACTCAGGAGAAGCAGCAGAATGTATTTTGGGGTGTCATTTCACATATACCCATGGCATGTGTGAGCAATATATCATTTACTGACAACTTTGTGTAAAAAAAACAAAAAAAAAATAATAATAATATATTTCCCGGAACTTGTGGCAAAATATAAAATATTCCATGGACTCACCATGCCTCTCAGCAAATAGCTTGGGGTGTCTACTTTCCAAAATGGGGTCATTTGGGGGGGTTTTGTGCTATCTTGGAATTTTAGGGCCTCCGAAACTGTGATAGGTAGTCAGGAGTGAAATCAACAATTTACGCCCTTGGAAAGCCTGAAAGTGGAGGTTGGTTTTCGGGGTCCTGTACTCGGCTAGACGGCAAAAAAGTCTCACACATGGGGTATCCCTGTACTCAGGAGAAGCAGCAGAATGTATTTTGGGGTGTCATTTCACATATACCCATGGCATGTGTGAGCAATATATCATTTACTGACAACTTTGTGTAAAAAAAACAAAAAAAAAATAATAATAATATATTTCCCGGAACTTGTTGCAAAATATAAAATATTCCATGGACTCACCATGCCTCTCAGCAAATAGCTTGGGGTGTCTACTTTCCAAAATGGGGTCATTTGGGGGGGTTTTGTGCTATCTTGGAATTTTAGGGCCTCCGAAACTGTGATAGGTAGTCAGGAGTGAAATCAACAATTTACGCCCTTGGAAAGCCTAAAAGTGGAGGTTGGATTTCGGGGTCCTGTACTCGGCTAGACTGCAAAAAAGTCTCACACATGGGGTATCCCTGTACTCAGGAGAAGCAGCAGAATGTATTTTGGGGTGTCAGTTCACATATACCCATGGCATGTGTGAGCAATATATCATTTACTGACAACTTTGTGTAAAAAAAAAAAAATATATATATATATATATATATTTCCCGGAACTTGTGGCAAAATATAAAATATTCCATGGACTCACCATGCCTCTCAGCAAATAGCTTGGGGTGTCTACTTTCCAAAATGGGGTCATTTGGGGGGGTTTTGTGCTATCTTGGAATTTTAGGGCCTCCGAAACTGTGATAGGTAGTCAGGAGTGAAATCAACAATTTACGCCCTTGGAAAGCCTGAAAGTGGAGGTTGGTTTTCGGGGTCCTGTACTCGGCTAGACTGCAAAAAAGTCTCACACATGGGGTATCCCTGTACTCAGGAGAAGCAGCAGAATGTATTTTGGGGTGTCAGTTCACATATACCCATGGCATGTGTGAGCAATATATCATTTACTGACAACTTTGTGTAAAAAAAAAAAAAAATATATATATATATATATATTTCCCGGAACTTGTGGCAAAATATAAAATATTCCATGGACTCACCATGCCTCTCAGCAAATAGCTTGGGGTGTCTACTTTCCAAAATGGGGTCATTTGGGGGGGTTTTGTGCTATCTTGGAATTTTAGGGCCTGCGAAACTGTGACAGGTAGTGCAGAGATGACATGAACAATTTACGCCATTAGAAAACCTGAGAGTGTTGATTGGCTTTTGCGGTCCTGTACACAGCTAGGCTCCCAAAAAGTCTCACACATGGGGTATCCCCATACTCAGGAGAAGCAGCAGAATGTATTTTGGGGTGTCATTCCACATATACACATGTCATGTGTGAGAAATTTATCTTTTAGTGACAACGTTGTGTAAAAAAAAAAAAATTAAAAAAAAAAATTGTAATTTTCACAAAACTTGTGGCAAAATATAAAATATTCCATGGACTCACCATGCCTCTCAGCAAACAGCTTGGGGTGTCTACTTTCCAAAATGGGGTCATTTGGGGGGGTTTTGTGGTATCTTGACATTTCAGGGCCTCCTAAACCGTTAGAGGTAGTGAGAAAATGCAATGAAAAATGTACGCCCTTTGAAATTCTGATGGTGGTGATTTGTTTTTGGGGACCCCTACACAGCTAGGCTCCCAAAAAGTCCCACATATGTGGTATCCCTGTACTCAGGAGAAGCAGCAGAATATATTTTGGGGTGTAATTACACATATACCCATGGCATGTGTGAGCAATATATCATTTCAATGACAACTTTGTGTAAAAAAAAAAAAAAAATTTTTTTTAGTCATTTTTCAAACACCTGTGACAAAAAAATGAAATATTCAATGAGCTCAACATGCCTGTCAGGACATTCCTTAGGATGTCTACTTTCCAAAAAGTGGTAGTTTGGGGGGGTTTTGTACTGCCCCGCCATTTTAGCACTTCATGAAATGAGATTGGCAGTCAGAAATTAAAGCTGCGTAAATTTCACTATTTACACCATAGTTTGTAGACGCTATAACTTTTGCGCAAACCAATAAAAATACGCTCATTGATTTTTTTTTTGTCAAAGACATGTAGCTAAATATATTTTGGCAAAAAAAAATGACATAAATTGAGTATATTGGATATTTTTTAAAAGACAAAGTTGAAAATGTCATTTTTTTGCAAAATTTTCGCTCTTTTTTTATTAATATCGCAAAAAATAAAAAGCGCAGAGGCGATCAAATACCACCAAAAGAAAGCTCTGTTTGTGAGAAAAAAAGGACGTAAATTTCGTTTAGGTACAGCATTGCATGACCGAGCAATTATCAGTTAAAGTCACGAAGTGCCAAGTTGAAAAAAGGGGTCTGGTCTTTAAGCTGCAAAATCCTCCGGTGGGAAAGTGGTTAAGGACCCCTATACATTTGTGTGGTGTGTTAATGTGCTAACTCACATTTTGTTGCACATTAATGTGTGTTGCATAAGGCAGCTCATTAAAATTATACTATGGTGTATAGTGTCCTAAATTGTAGACATCAATGCACATATTCACCAGCACACCATGGATCATCAAATGTTGTCCAAAGCTTTTATTGCAGAAAAATCAAATCACAAAGGTAAAGCATTTCAGAGCCATGCAGGACTTCTTTGTCAGGCATGTTAGGACATGACATCAGGGCTGTATTTTGGCCTAGGCCAACAAGGCCCAGGCCTAGGGCGGCACTTTGCAAGGGGGCAGCAAAAAATCCACCCCCTCCACCTGAGACTCTATTGGCCACTGGTTGCTAGAGCCGCCTCACTCATTCCCCCCTCTCTCTCACCCCCCCTCGCTCTTATCCCCCCTCTCTCTCACCCCCTCCTCTCTCTCTCTCTCTCTCACCCCCCCTCTCTCACCCCTCCTCTCTCTCTCACCCCCCCTCTCTCTCTATCATCCCCCCTCTCGCTCTCTCTCATCCCCCCTCTCTCTCTCTCTCTCTCTCATACCCCCTCTTTCTCTCATTCCCCTCTCTCTCTCATCCCCCCTCACCCACCCCCCCCTCTTGTGAGATCTCAGGGGTTCATGCTGGGACTTGGAGTCCTTCAATTTTGGAGGGAGCCACATCTTTAAAAAAGAAGGAGTGGGGCAAATTTACATGGGGGGGGGGTGCCCAATTGTAGTCTTGCCTAGGGCAGCACAAAACCAAAATACACCACTGCATGGCATGCCTGACAAAGGGGTCCTGCGTGGCTCAGAAACAGTGCTCTTGGTACTTTATGATGTGATCTTTCTGCAGTAAAACCTTTGGACAACACAAATGCATTGATCCTTGATGGGTCCAGTTTAGAGCTGGTAGTCACTACAGCAGCCACCACTGATGAGCCAGGAACATGTGTGATGGGAATATTTGCATTAGTAAGTTTTAGACATGCCGCAAGAAGTTTGACATAACAAAATGTGTTGTGATGTGTTGCAATGTACTGCAGCACGTTGCAATGCACATGGCTTGCTCTGGTGTAATGAGGTGCTAATCAAAATTTAGCAATGAGCACATTAATGCAAGTATTCCTGCAATGCATATATTTAAATCAGCTCTTAACTATTTACACATTCTTAGCAAGCAGTAAAAGAGCTTTAAAACAAGTTCCAATTGACCTCCATAGAGCTACCATAGAGAAATTCACCCTCAAATGTCAACTACTCTGTAAGCTCTTCAGTTTCTTAACCTCCCTGGCGGTATGATTATGTCAGGAATTACATACCAAAAGCGGTACAATTGTTTTCATGGAAATTTGGCGTTATGTATTATAGGCCTACAATTCTTAGTAATTACTGACTTAAACCTGACCAAAACAAGAGTCTAGTAGACATCCCAGATGTGATAAATTTGAAACACAAACGCGTGAATTATAATCGAATCAATAATATTATTTTATTATTTAATATATAATATATATAATAAAATTATATTATTGATTAGATTATAATTCATGCATTATATATTATATATAGATATATGTGTGTGTGTGTATATATATATATATATATATATATATATATATATATATATACACATATATATATATATATGCATATATATATATATATATATATATATATATATATATATATACCAGTCTATATATATATATATATATATATATATATATATGCGCATATATATATATGCATATATATATATATATATGCATATATATATATATATATATGCATATATATATATTATATATAAAATGTGTTTTGTGTTTTGTGCAACGTTTTTTTTTTTTTTTTTTGAATTTCCCTCCCTAGTTTCGCTCCCATGCAGCATTGGAAGTGATCAGACCGACGGAGGACGGAGGAGCGGCGGGACTCTCAGCTGGCGATCTCAGCAATGAGAGATCATCGCTGGATCGCCAGGACAAGGTAAGAGAACACCGCTGCGCTCTCTGCACATCCACCCCGAGCGTGACTCGGGGTTACCGCTCCTGCAATGAAAAATCCACCCCGAGTCACGCTCGGGATTACCGCCTAGGTGGTTATTAACAATTGACAGCACCTGATGTTTGTTTACATAAGAAGCCTGGCAGGCTGCCAAGTCCCTGCTGTCAGGGCCCATTCACATCAGAATGCGGTGTAGGAAACCTGCATTCCGTGCATATTTTCAGCACCGCGTTTCAAACGCAGTGGGGTGTGATCTGCTGAAGATGTCATGGTAATCCTAACAACACCCCAAATGCATATTGCAAATGCATTTGCCTGCACCAGATTGCATGGTACCGCAGTAACATGGAATTGGGTAACAGTGCATTTTTAAAAGTAATGCATGCACTATTTTCGCTGCAATCCAGTAGGATTTCCCTATGGCTAAGGGTGAATTTCTTTACAGTGCCTGTAGCTACATAGGTCAATGTGGGCTTGTTTTAAAAATCTACTGCTTGTTAATATTATCTGAATGCTTTAATGTCCTTAGTTTGGGCACAGGTGTCCTTTAAAGGGGCTTTGACATGTTGAATAGATCATTTTAGTTGGAAAATGGCAGTGTCAGCACACTGTCAGGATTGATTAGGAAGTACGTAGGAGACCTGGCAGAAATGAAAATACACTTTTATTGATTATGTTTTTTACATAATATATACCTTAGTGAACTAAGAATCAAACAAAAAATATACAAATCCTATTTACCCCTGTGTTAGGAGTGTATATATATATATATATATGTTTGTATGAAACAATATGGCTGTTAATTGCATTTGTTTTTAATATAATTATTGTTGTATATTGTAACTCATTCGATTACAATATATTTTTATGGGTTGTTTTTCAATAAAGTATTTTTCATTCTATACCTCTGTCGCAATTTCTATCTCCTACATAAGAATTATTTGGCACCCTATCTGAAAAGTCCCCCCAATATAGGCACCTAAAATCTGTTTACATTATTATAATACTCATTTGGGACGTGGTGCTTTTACCTGTAATTAATTTATAGAGATAGTCTCCCTTTTATATATTCTATTAGGTGGATAACATACCTGTGGTGCCTCCACGCCTTTGACTATCCCATACATTTATTCACTTCTCCTATTTATCTTTACTCTTCTACCCATTATCTTTTTCCCTTTGTTGTTAGGGATCTTGTTATTTTTATTTTTCAAGCATGGATTTATCTGGTGAGGCCTGGATGGGTTTTATGTCCACAATTCAGTCGACTTATACAGCTAACCATAAAGATGTTGAAGAGCTAAAAATCTACTTGCAAAAGGTTTTCGGGTTATTAAAGAGGAAATCTCACCTATATTGGCATATTAATTTTCTGCAAAAATATGTAGATGAGGATTTGAACCCTCAGGGTTTAAGACTTCACACGTTTCCAACCATTAAAAATCCATCCGAGGCATTCAAAAAGAGCTGGGAGTCAGCCCTTGATGAATGTACTAAAAATCTCATGAACATTCTGATAGGACAATATAAAGCTGACATGAAAACTCTAGATGATGAGATCAGTGATCTTAATCTAGAATATAAACATGTCACTGAACTTCAGGACTTTGCTGGAAAATGGTCTGACATTAGACTCAAACTTGAGAAACGTAATGAAGACATTTTCTTTAAAAAACAATCCAAGTTTAATCGAGACAAATTGACCTTTATGGATACGCGCATAAGTGGAATGAGCGACAGCCCACACATACTTGTATACCCAAAAATCTTGGCCTACCAAACACAAGGAAATGACCTAACTGAATATAATGTATCTAACCTTCCTTCTACTCATTCACAGACGAATGTACGAGCCACAACTGCACGTTCTAGAGCACCTAAATGTACTCAACATGGAGGAGGGTCTCCCTCTAACCCAACGGGTAAGAGACGTCCTTCCCTTCCACAAGCCCAAACCACTGACCTTACTCCTGCACTCCAAAAAATTTTGTCTAACCCCCCTCCTTCACAATCATCACACCCCCTGAATGATGATAGCACTTTTTTAGACCCACAATTAGGGGCCACTCCCAAAACAACCAAGAAACAGACCAAATTAACAGGGTTTGTCACTCAAGTTCCCAACACTACCACAGCCCCATAGATGATCACGCAGGTGCACTCAATATTATCAATCTCACTAATTTCCCACTTACACCCGACCAAGTTGAAATATTACAGTTAGGTTTGGGTTTTTGTCCAACGCAACAGATAGAAGTCTTTGACACCATTAAGGACGTCTATCTGTTTGCCCGTAATCTCACCTATAAATTTATTTTTGATGAAAATCGACAACAAAAAAGACTAGAACTTGAACTTGCTGAACAACTAAAAAACTATACTATGGAGGAATTTCGAGCCCTAAGGGATCTCATGCTCCTCTATGAGGAGGGGTCAGTGGATTCCTTGGAACCCCTGCCCCCCTCCGATGAGCCTGGTACCCTAGAGGACCTTCCTCGTAAACCTTTTAAACCGAAATCACAAAGATTTCCTGACTTGATGACTTGTCCTCATGTTTGGTCCTTTGTTTGTGAAACAATAAGAGACCTAAAACGAACACGCTGGTTACCAATCTCTGAAAATCTTACAGCATCTCAGAGTTTGGCTCTTCAACACCTCCAAAAAAATCCCTATTACGTTATTAAATCCTCTGATAAGGGGGGCAACGTGGTTATAATGACACACGATCAGTATCAGAATATGTGCCTTGATATTCTGAATAATCGCCAATGGTATATCCCTATTCACCCTGATTTGACCATTAATTTTCAAAATGAACTAAAAAATCTATGCCTTGAAGCGTATCTATCTGGGATTATAGACAAGGATGTATATGATTTCCTCATAATTAAACATCCTAGGATCCCTACAATGTATTCTCTACCCAAAATACATAAAAACTCTAAAAAACCTCCCGGCAGACCAATTGTCTCTGGGATTGGCTCGATTTCCGAAAACGCTAGCAAGTATGTCGATTTCTTCCTACGTCCCTTTGTTCAATCTTTACCGTCTTTTATTCAAGACACCCCTGATCTGCTTAGACACATCGATGGAGTCCAGGTACCCCCGGATGCCCTCCTCGTAGCGGTTGATATCGAGGCTCTCTACTCGAGTATACCGCACGAGGAGGGCATCCGTCAGGTTGGTTCATTTTTATATGAGCAACATCAGCGTACTTGGTCTCATAATGACTTCATCCTGTCTCTTCTAAAATTTATTTTAACCCATAATTTCTTTACTTTTATGGAAACAACTTATCTGCAACAACAAGGTGTCGCAATGGGAACGTGCTGTGCCCCCTCCTATGCTAATTTGTTCTTGGGAGGATGGGAAAGGCACGTTTCCTCTTGCGACACCTATAGATCCTGGCTGAAACATGTAACACACTGGTTTCGTTATATTGACGACTTGTTCCTGATATGGACAGGCCCTCAAGGCGAACTAGAAGAGATGTTGTCCTCATTGAATGTAAATGATTTTAATTTAAAATTTTCATCCAGAACGTATTGTGTTCTTGGACATCGAGATTAGAAAGGACAGCAATGGTCATATCATTACTAGTCTATACAGGAAACCTAGTGCGGGAAATATGCTCCTGCACGCTTCTAGTGCTCACCCCAACCCATTAAAGAACAGCATCCCTTATGCGCAATATTTGCGCATAAGAAGAAATTGCTCTCTGGAAACAGACTTCCTTCGGGAAGCAAAAAAACTCCAAGAAAGATTACTTCTGAGAGGATATTCCCGCACTAGTTTAAGAAAAGCCTTCAACAAGGCCAGGGGACTTGAGAGAAACGACATACTGCAGCGAAAAAGCAAATTGGATACTAACTAGGGTTGAGCGGACACCTAGATGTCCGTGTTCGACGGGTTCGGCCGAACTTTAAAAAAAAGTCCGGGTCCGTGTCCCGGACTTTTACCGAACTTTTCCCGGACACCGAACCCCATTGAAGTCAATGGGGACCCGAACTTTAAGGCACTAAAATGGCTCTAAAACACCAAAGGAAAGGGCTAGAGTGCTGCAAATGGCAGCAAAACGTAATTAAGAGCATGGCAAGTGCTCTGCAAACAAATGTGGATAGGGAAATAACTTAAAACAACAAAAAAAAACAGAAAAATAAAACAATGTTCTTCTTCATCTCTGAAGGACGAGGCCCATATGGAGTAGGAGGGAGGTTGAGGTGGTGGTGGATGTGGCGGTGACATAGGCGTGCGCACAGGGTGTGCTGGGTGTGCCTGGGCACACCCTAATCACCTAGGGCACATAGCATTGCCAGTGAGGAGATGGGAAAGATCTCCCTGGGACCTGCTCTGCTCTATTTCTCCTTGCCTACAGGTACATGGCCCCGATACATTACTCTCCCTGCTGGCAAACACATGCATGTGTATTTCAACTTTGGGGTGCACACCTTAATGCAATAGGCTGCGCACACCTATGGGCGGTGTAGGTGGAAGTGGCGGTGGAGGAGGACCAGGGCCGGATTAACAGCATCATGGGCTTGGTGCTGAGGATTTTGAAGGGCCTTAAGGGCCGTGCCTTGCCATGCACCCAGAGGAGGAAGGGTGCAGCCATGCATGCCTAATTCAACATGGGATGCTGTCTCTGAAGCCCATAAACACATCCATGCATCGCCAACTGTCCCTCCTTGTCCGGCCTTCACGCTGTGTGGGGAGGTTCTGAGGGTGCTGCCTGGGGAAGCGAGCATAGAAGCCAGACTTCTGTGTTTACAAGTGACAGAAGAGCGGTAACAGTGAATATGGCCAACCCGGGGCCTATATAAAAGGTAGGGGCCTGGAGCTGCAGCTCCAATAGCCCCTACATTAATCTGGCCCTGAGGAGGAGGACGAGGTAGCCAACACTGCTTCTTTTCAAAAATTTTAAATGAGGGTACACCCCAAAAGAGTGAGAAAGAGCAAAAATGGAACAATGGGTGGGTAAGGTCGGTATCCATTGCTATTCTGCATAAGGTACGGAAAAGTCCCGTGGGATCCATGCCTGGTTCATTTTAATGAACGTGAGCTTGTCCACATTGTCTCTGGACAGGCGGCTGCGCTTGTCTGTTATAACGCCCCCAGCCGTGCTAAATACCCGTTCAGATAATACACTGGCTGCAGGGCACGCCAGCACCTCCAAGGCGTAAAGGGCAAGCTCAGGCCATGTGCCCAATTTGGAGACCCAGAAGTTGAAGGGGGCAGACCCGTCATTCACTACATGTAGGCGTGTGCACACATACTGCTCCACCATGTTGGTAAAATGCTGCCTCCTGCTAAGACGTTCCATCTGAGCTGCTGGTGCTGCTGTTTGTTGTGGCGTGCTGACAAAGCTTTTCCACATTTCGGCCATGCTAACCCTGCCTTCTGAGGTGCTGGCGGTGCCCTGGTTGCGTTGGCGACCTCCTCCTCCTCCTCCTCTGCCTTGTGCTTCCACTGTGGCCCCGCTGTCAGATGGGAATGCCAGCAGCATGGCGTCTACCAGCGTGCGCTTGTACTCGCGCATCTTGCGATCGCGCTCCAGTGAGTGAATTAAGGACGGTACGTTGTCCTTGTAACGGGGATCCAGCAGCGTGGCCACCCAGTAATCAGCACAAGTTAGAATGTGGGCAACTCGGCGGTCGTTGTGGAGACACTGCAGCATGTAATCGCTCATGTGTGCCAGGCTGCCCAGAGGCAACGAAAGGCTGTCCTCTGTGGGAGGTGTATCGTCCGTGTCCTCTGTATCCCCCCAGCCACGCACCAGTGATGGCCATGAGCTGGCCTGGGTGCCACCCTGCTGTGAACATGGTTCCATCTCCTCCTCCAGCTCCTCCTCCTCCTCATCCTCCTCATCCTCCAGAACTGTGCCCCTGCTGGACAATTGCGTCCCTGGCGTTTGCGTGTGCAAGAACCCACCCTCGGAGCCCCTTGCGAATGACTGCCCTGAAAGCCTTGGAAATGTTACCTCTTCATCCTCCTCCTCCTCCTCATCCTGTGCCACATCCTCTTCCATCATCGCCCGAATTGTTTTTTCAAGGAGGCATAGAAGTGGGATAGTTAAGCTGAGAACGGCGTCATTGCCACTGGCCATGTTGGTGGAGTACTCAAAACAGCGCAACAAGGCACACAGGTCTCGCATGGAGGCCCAGTTAAATTAAATAGCGGAATAGAAAATATGATCCAAAAAAAGTGTATGTATATCACACGTACACAACCACACTGGGCCCCAATTACTATTGTTTGTACCCCTAAAAGGCTAGATGAGGAGTAGGGGGAGTATGGAACAGGCAGCACCCTCAAACCTTCAGAAGTATGAGATGAACCCCAACAACTTGGAAAGGTGGATCTCTCTCACACGTACCAACACAGACTATCCCCCAATTTAACTGATCCCCAAAGGTTTTTGATTAAATAGCGGAATAGAAAATATGATCCAAAAAAAGTGTATGTATATCACACGTACACAACCACACTAGGCCCCAATTACTATTGTTTGTACCCCTAAAAGGCTAGATGAGGAGTAGGGGGGGTATGGAACAGGCAGCACCCTCAAACCTTCAGAAGTATGAGATGAACCCCAACAACTTGGAAAGGTGGATCTCTCTCACACGTACCAACACAGACTATCCCCCAATTTAACTGATCCCCAAAGGTTTTTGATTAAATAGCGGAATAGAAAATATGATCCAAAAAAAGTGTATGTATATCACACGTACACAACCACACTAGGCCCCAATTACTATTGTTTGTACCCCTAAAAGGCTAGATGAGGAGTAGGGGGGGTATGGAACAGGCAGCACCCTCAAACCTTCAGAAGTATGAGATGAACCCCAACAACTTGGAAAGGTGGATCTCTCTCACACGTACCAACACAGACTATCCCCCAATTTAACTGATCCCCAAAGGTTTTTGATTAAATAGCGGAATAGAAAATATGATCCAAAAAAAGTGTATGTATATCACACGTACACAACCACACTAGGCCCCAATTACTATTGTTTGTACCCCTAAAAGGCTAGGAGTAGGGGGAGTATGGAACAGGCAGCACCCTCAAACCTTCAGAAGTATGAGATGAACCCCAACAACTTGGAAAGGTGGATCTCTCTCACACGTACCAACACAGACTATCCCCCAATTTAACTGATCCCCAAAGGTTTTTGATTAAATAGCGGAATAGAAAATATGATCCAAAAAAAGTGTATGTATATCACACGTGCACAACCACACTAGGCCCCAATTACTATTGTTTGTACCCCTAAAAGGCTAGATGAGGAGTAGGGGGGGTATGGAACAGGCAGCACCCTCAAATCTTCAGAAGTATGAGATGAACCCCAAAAACTTGGAAAGGTGGATCTCTCTCACACGTACCAACACAGACTATCCCCCAATTTAACTGATCCCCAAAGGTTTTTGATTAAATAGCGGAATAGAAAATATGATCCAAAAAAAGTGTATGTATATCACACGTACACAACCACACTGGGCCCCAATTACTATTGTTTGTACCCCTAAAAGGCTAGATGAGGAGTAGGGGGGGTATGGAACAGGCAGCACCCTCAAACCTTCAGAAGTATGAGATGAACCCCAACAACTTGGAAAGGTGGATCTCTCTCACACGTACCAACACAGACTATCCCCCAATTTAACTGATCCCCAAAGGTTTTTGATTAAATAGCGGAATAGAAAATATGATCCAAAAAAAGTGTATGTATATCACACGTACACAACCACACTAGGCCCCAATTACTATTGTTTGTACCCCTAAAAGGCTAGATGAGGAGTAGGGGGGGGTATGGAACAGGCAGCACCCTCAAACCTTCAGAAGTATGAGATGAACCCCAACAACTTGGAAAGGTGGATCTCTCTCACACGTACCAACACAGACTATCCCCCAATTTAACTGATCCCCAAAGGTTTTTGATTAAATAGCGGAATAGAAAATATGATCCAAAAAAAGTGTATGTATATCACACGTACACAACCACACTAGGCCCCAATTACTATTGTTTGTACCCCTAAAAGGCTAGGAGTAGGGGGAGTATGGAACAGGCAGCACCCTCAAACCTTCAGAAGTATGAGATGAACCCCAACAACTTGGAAAGGTGGATCTCTCTCACACGTACCAACACAGACTATCCCCCAATTTAACTGATCCCCAAAGGTTTTTGATTAAATAGCGGAATAGAAAATATGATCCAAAAAAAGTGTATGTATATCACACGTACACAACCACACTAGGCCCCAATTACTATTGTTTGTACCCCTAAAAGGCTAGATGAGGAGTAGGGGGGGTATGGAACAGGCAGCACCCTCAAATCTTCAGAAGTATGAGATGAACCCCAAAAACTTGGAAAGGTGGATCTCTCTCACACGTACCAACACAGACTATCCCCCAATTTAACTGATCCCCAAAGGTTTTTGATTAAATAGCGGAATAGAAAATATGATCCAAAAAAAGTGTATGTATATCACACGTACACAACCACACTAGGCCCCAATTACTATTGTTTGTACCCCTAAAAGGCTAGATGAGGAGTAGGGGGGTATGGAACAGGCAGCACCCTCAAACCTTCAGAAGTATGAGATGAACCCCAACAACTTGGAAAGGTGGATCTCTCTCACACGTACCAACACAGACTATCCCCCAATTTAACTGATCCCCAAAGGTTTTTGATTAAATAGCGGAATAGAAAATATGATCCAAAAAAAGTGTATGTATATCACACGTACACAACCACACTAGGCCCCAATTACTATTGTTTGTACCCCTAAAAGGCTAGATGAGGAGTAGGGGGGGTATGGAACAGGCAGCACCCTCAAACCTTCAGAAGTATGAGATGAACCCCAACAACTTGGAAAGGTGGATCTCTCTCACACGTACCAACACAGACTATCCCCCAATTTAACTGATCCCCAAAGGTTTTTGATTAAATAGCGGAATAGAAAATATGATCCAAAAAAAGTGTATGTATATCACACGTACACAACCACACTAGGCCCCAATTACTATTGTTTGTACCCCTAAAAGGCTAGGAGTAGGGGGAGTATGGAACAGGCAGCACCCTCAAACCTTCAGAAGTATGAGATGAACCCCAACAACTTGGAAAGGTGGATCTCTCTCACACGTACCAACACAGACTATCCCCCAATTTAACTGATCCCCAAAGGTTTTTGATTAAATAGCGGAATAGAAAATATGATCCAAAAAAAGTGTATGTATATCACACGTACACAACCACACTAGGCCCCAATTACTATTGTTTGTACCCCTAAAAGGCTAGATGAGGAGTAGGGGGAGTATGGAACAGGCAGCACCCTCAAATCTTCAGAAGTATGAGATTGTGTTCACTGTACCCCACAAAGATTGAGTTCACTGCACCCCACAATGATTGTGTTCACTGCACCCCACAAAGATTGTGTTCACTGCACCTCACAAAGATTGTGTTCACTGTACCCCCCAAAGATTGTGTTCACTGCACCCCACAAAGATTCTGTTCACTGTACCCCACAAAGATTGTGTTCACTGCACCCTAAAAGGATGTTGTTCACTGCACCCCACAAAGATTGTGTTCACTGCACCCTAAAAGGATGTTGTTCACTGCACCCCAAAAAGATTGTGTTCACTGTACCCCCCCAAAGATTGTGTTCACTGCACCCCACAAAGATTGTGTTCACTGCACCCCAAAAAGATTGTGTTCACTGTACCCCCCAAAGATTGTGTTCACTGCACCCCAAAAAGATTGTGTTCACTGTACCCCCCAAAGATTGTGTTCACTGCACCCCACAAAGATTCTGTTCACTGTACCCCACAAAGATTGTGTTCACTGCACCCCAAAAAGATTGTGTTCACTGTACCCCCCAAAGATTGTGTTCACTGCACCCCACAAAGATTCTGTTCACTGCACCCCACAAAGGATTTTGTTCACTGCACCCCAAAAAGATTGTGTTCACTGCACCCCAAAAAGGATTTTGATCACTGCACCCCAAAAAGGATGTTGTTCACTGCACCCCAAAAATGATTTTGTTCACTCCACCCCAAAAAGATTGTGTTCACTGCACCCCACAAAGATTGTGTTCACTGAACCCCAAAAAGATTGTGTTCACTGTACCCCCCAAAGATTGTGTTCACTGCACCCCACAAAGATTCTGTTCACTGTACCCCACAAAGATTGTGTTCACTGCACCCCAAAAAGATTGTGTTCACTGCACCCCAAAAAGGATGTTGTTCACTGCACCCCAAAAAGGATGTTGTTCACTCCACCCCAAAAAGATTGTGTTCACTGCACCCCACAAAGATTGTGTTCACTGCACCCCAAAAAGATTGTGTTCACTGCACCCCAAAAATGATTTTGTTCACTGCACCCCAAAAAGGATTTTGTTCACTGCACCCCAAAAAGGATGTTGTTCACTCCACCCCAAAAAGATTGTGTTCACTGCACCCCAAAAAGATTGTGTTCACTGCACCCCACAAAGGATTTTGTTCACTGCACCCCAAAAAGATTGTGTTCACTGCACCCCAAAAAGGATGTTGTTCACTGCACCCCAAAAAGGATTTTGTTCACTGCACCCCAAAAAGATTGTGTTCACTGCACCCCACAAAGGATTTTGTTCACTGCACCCCACAAAGATTGTGTTCACTGCACACCAAAAAGGATTGTGTTCACTGCACCCCAAAAAGATTTTGTTCACTGCACCCCAAAAAGATTGTGTTCACTGCAGCCCAAAAAGATTGTGTTCACTGCAGCCCAAAAAGATTGTGTTCACTGCAGCCCAAAAAGATTGTGTTCACTGCAGCTCACACACAGAAAAATGGATGTGGATCACTGACACCTGCCTATCTCCAATCCCACACCACACAGCAATATCGATTGTAGTTTGTAGAACACAGTTTCCCTAAAATTCAGCAGACTCTGTCCCTAACAGGATTGAGAAGAGATCGTAGATCAGGATTGAGTGCAGATTCACCCCACCCCCCACACAGCAATATCGATTGTAGTTTGTAGAAGACACTGACCCTATAATTCAGCAGACTCTATCCCTAAAATGCCTACAACTCGCCCTGCCTAAACACTCCGACCTGTCCCTCAATTCTATCCGGACACAAATGGTTTTTTCCTGCCTATCTTTCCCTAATCAGCAGCCAGCACATTGATGTGTGCTCTGTCCCTTAGCTAAGCAGCAGAATGACGCTGCTGCGGCGGCTGCCTCGAACTTATAAAGACTTGGTCACATGCTTCAGACGGCCAATCACAGCTACTAAGACATTTGCAGGCATGGCTGGGATGGCTTAAGGCACACCAGTTAAACGATTGTTGATTGGCTGTTGAAAGCCCGCCATGAAAAGAGCGCCAAAGCATGCAAAACCCGGAAATAAAACGACCGAACACGGATTTTTACCCGAACATACAGTAAAGTGTCCGTGTCCGTGTTCGGGTAAAAAAATCCAATTATTCGGTACGAACACGAATAATACAGTCCGTGTTCGCTCAACACTAATACTAACCCAACGGTAAAACTAATTACCCAATTTTCTGATAACCATCAGCAACTAAGAGCCATATTCCAGAGACACTGGCACCTTCTGAGCGAGGAACAAACCCTTTCTAAATATGTCAAGGATTGTCCCGAAATTGTCTTTAGGCGAGCTACATCTCTTAGAGATCTTTTGATTAAAAGTCATTACACTGGCAAACAACCCCAACCCGGGGGCAGGCCGGGCACATACCAGTGTGGTGGTTGCTCTCGCTGCCCCTGGATTGAGGAGGGTCCTATTACCGAATTACCCAATGGTCTTTCCCACAGATTACGTGGATCTGCAGATTGCTCCACTCGGGGTGTGATATACCCCATGAAATGTCAGTGCTCCGCCTTCTACGTTGGCAAAACAATTAGACAATTGGGCCAACGAGTAGGGGATCATGTTTATTACTCGGGCGGGGGAAAGATTTTGACCCCGGTTACCCGACATATTGGGCTACACCATAGGTTTGATAATTCATGTGTAAAATTTAGGGTATTGGAAATTATACCCCCTGATCCCAGAGGAGGTAACTGGGACCAGAGGATATTACAACGCGAAACTCTCTGGATAGAGAGGCTAAACGCTACCGTACCCCCAGGCCTTAATGAAGCTCATTCATATAAAGCATTTCTATAAGTCATATATACTGAATTGTGTTTATTTATGATTTTTTTTTTTTTTTTTTTATGTCTCATTTTCTCTCGTCCAGCATCATCAGCCCCTGCTGCTACTTTAATATATATATAAGCTATGGATCTCTGGGATGGTTATATATACCCATAGATTGCCATTTCGCTAGGTACAGTGCTTACCACACTGATACTATATCTATTTAGTATTATGTTAAACACATATCTATATCTTTGATGTGATATGATAATGCTATCTGTGTTTTTCTGTTTATATTCATTTTTTTCACCTGTTGCATATGTATTGATCATTGTTACAGCTATGTAATATTGGAGAATATTTGTTTTTTTCATGTCTACGATTTAGCATCAAGCATTGCACAAAGTCCCTCCTTTTCCTTTTTTTTCTCGGTGTTTAGGCATTAATCCGACCTTTTGATTACTCAATTGATCAATTAGTATGGATGGTTGACTGCTTTGGGTTCCCCCAATGGCGGACATGTGGCGTCAGGTATTACCCCTCCTCCCCCTTCGGATGGTTGGGGCTGATATGCTGGTTTGTTTGGCCCATTCTCCTCTCTACGCTTACGGAGCCTTCCGCTCCGGTGGGCGGAAGTTGGATTTCGGTCAACTTCTAGCTAGTGCGCATGCGCTGGATGCGCGCGCACTCCCGACGTCTGCCTGGATATTCGTCAAGACGTACGTCTTGCACGTCATCCGGGTGGAGCAACCTGACCATATTAATAGCGGCAACTCGGCGTCCCTCAGTGCGATCTGCGGGGACTGGACGCACTTGTTGGCTTCCTCTAAGGTAACCATTTCACTCTGTGATGTTGATCCTCAATACTGTTCTTTGATTCGTCTATATTTACTCTCATTGTAATCCTTCTGACATGCACCACATGGGTGATGGAGCAATCTAACTATTGGCTTGCATCCTTATGAGCGCTGCATTGGTTACTATTGATTGCATTGGGCCATTTGGCTTTTGTTATTCCATCCTCTAATATACCTATGTAGCTATATGCGAGTGTTTGCTGGGCTACTATTATATATATATGCATCGGCAGTAAATGATCCTTTATCTGTATTATTTTTTATTGGGTAATTCTATCGGCATGTTTTCCGTGTTGATATTGCCTATATACTTACCTATATAACATCATTTCAGCAATACATTTTGTTTGCTGTTTTTAACATTTCTTCGGCATATACCCGCCATATATATATATCATTTTGCATTTGCTCTTTTTAGGCAGCACCAAGGTGGATTCATTTTTGATCTGCCTTGAATATCTTCGATATCCTTTCCAGTCCTCGCTCATACCTACCAGTGGGTAAAATTGAGGTAAGTATTCATTTGGTCAATATGGCCTTCTCAATTTATTTGCCTCCATTGGCGCCATTGGTTGTCTCTAACTTCCCCTTCCTTCTAAGTTGAGATACCGGATGGCAATATGTGGGACTCAACCTATACATTTGTATTTTTAGACCGTATTGTTTACCAGCCGCTTTAGTGGACTAAATTCTTGGTCGGTCTCCCATGTCCGCCCCCGGGGGACTTTCCCCTTGTCTTGCGGTTACATTCCTGCTGCCGTGATCTTTGTTATACGCCAGACAGGTATGACATTGTGCATTATTCTTGATGTTTTTTCTATAGACACAGTATTAATGCTATAACTGAGTATAAATCTGGATATTTTTTCTAAATGTTATAGAGTCCATATGTTATTGTGAATATATCTATTTGACTATGATACTTATGCTTTGTTTTTTTCTCCTATTCTCTTTACCTTAGTGTTGTTGTTTTTTCATTACAAATACATATTGTGACACCCTCAAAAGTACCCCTGAAGAAGCGGCGGCAGTGCCGCCAAACATGTTGGGTTAAATATTGTGGGCCACTACATATCCTGCACAGATATCATCTACTGTGGATGTAATTGGGTATAAAAAATATACAAATCCTATTTACCCCTGTGTTAGGAGTGTATATATGTTTGTATGAAACAATATGGCTGTTAATTGCATTTGTTTTTAATATAATTATTGTTGTATATTGTAACTCATTTGATTACAATATATTTTTATGGGTTGTTTTTCAATAAAGTATTTTTCATTCTATACCTCTGTCGCAATTTCTATCTCCTACATAAGAATTATTTGGCACCCTATCTGAAAAGTCCCCCCAATATAGGCACCTAAAATCTGTTTACATTATTATAAGAATCAAACAAGAAGAAAAGCTTCATCAATGTAACCTTACAGCAGCTCACTGCTGCCATCTGTGTCTCCTTCACTTTCTGTTTGCAGCATCCTCCTTTCCACCCTGTGATTGTGTTACATGGTATATTAAAGTGGCTGTATACCCCCTCTTATGTTTGTACCTATAGGTAAGCCTATAATAAGGCTTACCTACAGGTACTATAAATATCTCCTAAACTTGCACCGTGTAGGACATATTTACATTGCATGCAGCCGATGATGTAATCGGCGCATGCGCTCTGAAGGAACAGCCACATGTGCTGTTTCTTCAGAGTCCTGTGCTGTGACCGGCGGCTCTCACGCACATGCGCCGGAGTGACATTGCGCGGATCCGGCCAGTAGCACACCCAGTGTCCGCAGACTCAGAAGGAAGACGGGCGAAGATGGATAGTCCTGAAGTCCTGAATCTGATGGCCAGAATGATTCAATTTCCTCTGAGCCCAGGACATCCTCAACTTATCCCAGGCTGTGATTGGACAGTGAAACAGGAAACAGTACAGTGATGAGTTCAGCTTTCTGTCAGCTTTCACGCTGCCTTCTCATCCTATCAGCATGAACTGATTGGCTTCTTATGCTGCTGGTTCCCTTTACACTCCAGCCCTACTGTACAGGGACCGCAAGACGCTAATACCAGGTCAAATTCAAGTACCTAAACAATAAATTTAAACATGTAATAATGAATACAGACCAGCATTATTTTGTGTCTTATAAATGTGCTTGCCTGCTATAATAGCTGGGACTGTGTTTAAATTTGTACAGCAGGTGATGGACTTTCAGGTTATTACCAATTGCTTCCATAGCCCTTGCATAGCCCCATAGGGCCATGAAGAGATCTTTGGAGGGGCAGGTGCTCAAAGTATAAAAGGGGCACATGGAAAAGGGTTTCAAATAGGGCTTTGCTCAAAATATAAATACAGCAATGTATCGTGATGCATTCCTTCCTGATACTCGTATCGATACACATGATTCTATATTGTTAGGGCAGAAAAATGTAGGAGTCAGAAACACTGAACATGCTGGGATATTTACAATTACGTGCTGGGGGCTAGTTGCACCCCTAGCACATGTGACTTAGGCAGCCAGAAAATGTAACGTCATTGTTTATACATGTATGAACAAGGACATGACATTTTATTATGATAGAACACAACTAGGTATTAAAAAACACATTGCAATAATTTATACACGCTAATGCACAGACCGATCATGTGAAGGGGACCTAAGGCTGCTTTCACACGGATGCACTGCAATTTACCTGCTGGCTGGTACTGCTGGTGGGTACTGCTGGCTTGTATTGCTGGCTGGTATTGCTGGTGGGTACTGCTGGCAGGCACTGCTGGCTGGTACTGCTGGCTGGTACTGCTGGCCGGTACTGCTGGCGGGTACTGCTGGTGGATACTGCTGGTGCTTACTGCTGGCTGGTACTGCTGGCAGGAAATGCTGACTCCTCTGAGACACATGCTGGAGTTTGAGGAGCGGCGCAGGAGGAAGCATGCAGAGCCGATGCTTCCTGTATCTCTCCTCTCACAGGCGGAGTGCATTTGATATCACCTTGCCTGTGACAGGACGGAGCCAGAACTATACAGGAAGCATGATCGGCTCCTCCATTCTGACTCGGGGATACACTGACAGCCGGGCAGTCAGGACATCGCATGGCATTTGCGGGTGTCAGGCAGCCGCAGCCCAAATGCAGGAGACTCCCGCAACTCGCTGGAGACTTGGGATGTCTGCCTTCACAAAAGGGCACTTTGGGTATCAAGGGGCAAAGGGGCTGGTGCTCAAGCACCCCCCCCCCCCGATCTCCCCTCCAGTTAATGAACAGAAAACCTATGTGTATCATATCACTTCTGGGCTCAGCTTCTCTTTCCCTGGCCACTGTGGCCAGTGAAGAAGCTAATGAAGCACAATTTGTGTTACGATAGCTTCAGTAGAAGGCAAGGGAGCCATCGGGGGTCTTATAGACTCCCTGATCTCTCAGTGAAAAAAAACTATCTTTACATTATGTTACCGGAAGGTAAAACCGAACCTTTTTAAAGTACCCTGTGCTACATACACACACCTAAAACACAAACACATGCTTCCAGTGCACCTACTTATGAAAGTAGTAATTTTGATGCACATGTTACATATTGCTGTAAATGCAACCCCTGTGGACAATTTTGGGTGCCAAACTTTATCACTGTTTCATGGAGGCGCATTTAAGGCTTGACATGTTTGGTATCTATTTACTCATCACAACCCAATCTTTTGTATTTTATCAAAAAAAGTGTATTACATTATGTTCTTGTGCACTAAAATTACCTTTAGTGTATATTTTACTGACAATTTGTGTTTGATAAACCTGTATGCTAATTCAATGTGACTAAAAAACTTGAAACTACCACTATTTTATTTTCTGGGCTGTTTGCTTTCAGAAAATATATATACTGAGGGCTTTAACTAATTTCCAGGACTAAAATGTAAATTTTAACATGTGTGCAAAAATGTAAAAAATTATATGATTTTATTGGTGTTCATTTACATACACATAGACCTTTGCCTACCCAGTGTCCTATTGAGTATTAATGATTTTGCAATCTCGCCACCTCACTAGAGGTGCCTGACTTACACAAAGAAACCAAAGAAATGAATGGACAACATCAAGTTATGTATAGTATTTTTATATAAAGTGTCTGCCACGTACACAACTGCTGTTACCAGCAAACTTCCAATATGTTCTGACAGAATGACAGCTGCTGTCATATAGACATCAGCGATGTTGTCTAGTGGTGACTCAAATGATCCTGGCTATAGACAAGAAAACCAAACTAATCTGCATGTTTGGCACAATCCAGACTTATAGTATGGGTGATGAAAAACTCTAGACAAATGAGGCAAATGGGGGTAAGAGGCATGGCAAAGTTTTTGAAGTTATATTTTTTGTCACAATTCTCTGAAAAATTAAGAAATTAAATAAAATTAGTTTTTTTTTTTAACATACTGTCACGATTGTAGTACAGCCTCATCATATGACTTGTGTGGTGGTGATAAGGTGATCAGGGATACTGGCTGGTGACAGTATATAAAAAAAAATAATAATAAATAATTAAATATATTCATTCATTTTTTAAAATATATTTTTTAAGATTTTTGTTTATTTTTTAAAGATTTTTTTTACACATACAAAACCATATCCATTGGGACTTTTCAGGCAAACATGTTTACAATATATATATAACACATATACATTTATTTGTCATCATAAAACAATAAACAGCATTAAAAAGATCTATTGGCTGACATTATCCAATATGACATATGTGTTATATATTCCATGCTATATAGTTTACCCAACATTTTGAAGCTGAAGGGATTATACAGAGATTGTTGTGCTTGATGTTGCTGTACATATCCCAAGGTTTGTATAGATCAGACACGTTTTTAACAATGTCTTCTTTAGAGGTAGGGAAATACAATGTTACTTGTCGAAAGGGCCAAGATGGCCACCAAGACAGCAGCCCATGCACACAGGAATCCCATAAATGGTAACCATGGACCAGTGTGTCCTATGTGCCAATAGTAGCCAGCCTCACTGTCATTTAAAAAGTGGCTCATCAGCATATTATACAGTGCCTTGAAAAAGTATTCATGCACATTGAAATTTTCCACATTTTATCATGTTAGAACCAAAAACATAATTGTATTTTATTGGGATTTTTTGTGATATACCAACACAAAGTGTCACATAATTGTGAAGTGGAAGGAAAATGATAAATGGTTTTCCAAAACTTTTTACAAATACATATCTTAAAAGTGTAGGGTACATTTGTATTCACCCTATACTCTGATACCCCTAACTAAAATCTAGTGAAACCAATTGCCTTCAGAAGTCACCTATCTAGTAAATAGAATTCACCTGTGTGTAATTTAATCTCAGTATAAATACAGCTGTTCTGTGAAATCCTCAGAGGTTTGTTAGAGAACCTTAGAGAACAAACAGCATCATAAAGGCCAAGAAACACTCCAGACAGGTCAGGGATAAAGTTGTGGAGAAGTTTAAAGCAGGGTTAGATTATAACAAAATATCCCAAACTTTGAACATCTCACGGGGCACTGTTCAATCCATCATTCAAAAATGGAAAGAGTATGGCACAACTGCAAACCAACCAAGACATGGCCATCCACCTAAACTGACAGGCCAGGCAAAGAGAGCATTAATCAGAAAAGCAGCCAAGAGGCCTATGGTAACTCTGGAGGAGCTGCAGAGATCCACAGCTTAGGTGCGAGAATCTGTCAACAGGACAACTATTGGTCATGCACAAATTTAGCTTTTATGGAAGAGTGGTAAGAGGAAAGCCATTGTTAAAAGAAAGCCATAAGAAGTCCTAATTGCTGTTTGCGAGAAGCCATGTGGGGGACACAGCAAACATGTGGAAGAAGGTGCTCTGGTCAGATAAGACCATAATGTAACTTTTTGGACAAAAAGCAAAAAGCTATGTGTGGCAGAAAACTAACACTGCACATCACCCTGAACACACCATCCTCACCGTAAAACATGGTGGTGGCAGCATCATGTTGTGGGGATGCTTTTCTTCAGCAGGGTCATGGAAGCTGGTCAGAGTTGATGGGAAGATGGATGGAGCCAAATACAGGGCAATCTTAGAAGAAAACCTGTTAAAGTCTGCAAAAGACTTGAGACTGGGGCGGAGGTTCACCTTCCAGGAGGACAACAACCCTAAACATACAGCCAAAGCTACAATAGAATGGTTTAGATTAAAGCATATTCATGTGTTAGAATGGCCGAAAGTCCAGACCTAAATCCAATTGAGAATTTATGACAAGACTTGAAAATTGCTGTTCACAAACGCTCTCCTATCCAATCTGACAGAGCTTTAGCTATTTTGCAAAGAAGAATGGGCAAAAATCTCACTCCCTATGTGCAAAGCTGGTAGAGACATACCAAAAAAGGCTTGCAGCTGTAATTGCAGCAAAAGGTGGTTCTTTAACCTTCCTAGCGGTATTCCCGAGTGTGACTCGGGGTTAGATTTTAGAGCCAAAAGCGGTAACCCCGAGTCACACTCGGGGTAGCGCTAGGAAGATCGCTGGATGCTGGAAGAGGTTTTACTTACCTTTTCTCCGGGATCCAGCGAAGAATGCGGGCGGTGTGCGGCGCGGAGCTTCCTCCCGATCGTCTGCGAGCCCCGGCTTCCGTCTCCGGCGACGTGACGTCCGCCGGGGGGTGGAACCGGCGGCAAATTCGAATGTAAAACACACCAAACACACTGATACCGTTCAAAATAAAATCACATCACATTACATTGCCCCCCAGTGCCCTTTCCTGCAGTTTTACTGTACTTTTCATGTAAATATATGTATATATATATATATATATACACACATATATATATATATGTACATATATATATATATACGTATATATATATATATATATACACACGTATATATATATATATATATATATATATATATATACATAATTCTTGTGAATGAGCAGCCCAAACCAACTGTATACATATTATATATATATATATATATACGTATATATATATATATATATATATATATATATATATATATATATATATATAATATATGTATACATAATATATGTATACATACATATATATATATATATAATATATATATAATAAATGTATACAGTTGGTTTGGGCTGCTCATTCACAAGAATTACATGCAAAATAATGGTACCGCTTTCAGCACCTAAAATCCAAAAGAATCATACCGCCAGGGAGGTTAAAGTATTGACTCAGGGGGGCTGAATACGAATGCATGACACACTTTTCAGATATTTATTTGTAAAAAATTTTGAAAACCATTTATCATTTTCCTTTCAGTTCACAATTATGTGCCACTTTGTGTTGATCTATCACTTAAAATCACTATAAAATACATTTACGTTTTTGGTTGTAACATGACAAAATGTGGAAAATTTAAAGGGGTAGGAACACTTTTTCAAGGCACTATATATATATATATATATATATACAGTATATCTATATAAATATAGATATATATATAGATATATATATATATATATATATATATACATATATATATATATATATATATATATATATATTTATCACTGAGGAAAACGACCCCCTAGGTACTTCGCTACCCACTCTGACATGTCCAGTTATGCATACTGTATTATGATTTACATTAAGTGAAGGCAGTTTAAAATGTTTTTTATTTATAGCAGGGGCGTAACTACAGGGGTTGCAGGGGTTGCGATTGCTACCGGGCCCCATGCTCCAGGGGGCCCAGTAGCAAACCAGTGGGTGAACTTCCAGGATTGCAAAAGTCACACTTGCGACCGGGCCCTGGCATTGCACCACTGTGGGGAGGCCCCAAGATTGCAGGAAGGGAGCCCACTGCAGAACTTGTGAAAGGATCCTGCTGCGGGACCGTAATAAAAGGCCATGCAACGAGAGTAAAGAGCCCCAGAATTAGTGGGAAGAGCCCTGGGCTTGAAGGGAAGGGCCCCGGCCAGGGATCTGGGGGGGCCCTTCATGTTTTCTTGCATCGGGGCCCTGAAGGCTCTAGTTACGCCTCTGATTTATAGTATCCTAACTTATAGTCGACACTAGTTATTAGACATATTAAAGCAGACCTAAAGTAAAAAGTTTACTGGCATAAAAAAAAATAATAATATCCATGTATTCCCCTAAATACTTGTAACATACCTCTGTCCTGGTTCGGAGTTGTTGGGACTCCCAGCTTACACATTTTCACTTCCTTTTACCTCTATTAGATGTGGAAAAGGACCAGATCTGTGCGAGGCACTGCTCTGATTAATTTTGATTAATTTCCTTTGCATAAACAGCATCATCAGTGTTTCTCCTACAGATCCATCTATTGCCATGGTTAAAAGAAGAAACAGAAACAGTGGCAGAGTGGCCACTGGGACTTTGAAGGATGCTGCTCCGGGATAGGGGTAAGCATTGGGGGCATCAGAAAGCTGTTTTTAAGGGAAGCCTTGGAAGGAAAAGATTACCTAAAGCAATTTTTGACTGAGATTCACTTTAAAGTAAAATGTATTCTTTGCATTAATGAGAAAAGCATAATCATAACGCATTCAGTCTGCATCAGACATGCCCTCCAGAGCCTTTAAATTGGTTGTAAAGCCTGAGAACCAGTTCACACCATAGAAACGCAGAGCGGATGTGTTCCAGATGTTTTTCTGCATGCGCGTTTTTGATGCTTTCCAGTGCGTTTTTGATTTTTTTCCCTCTCTTTTTTTATTAACCTTAAGGAACAGTTCTCATCACATGCAGTCCAGTGCATTTTTTTTTCTGCATCAAAAAAGCATGGAAAGTAGGTTATATGGTTTTTAATGGCATTGTTCACACCAGTGCTTGTAATTCCAGTGTGTTTAATTTCCAGAAAAAAAAAAGTAGAACATGCTGCATTTTTTCTGCACTGGACTGTACTAGAACGCTGTAAAATGCATTAAAAATGCACTGGAACGGACCTAAACGCACCAAAAATGCGCTTCAACACACTTGCCCTCATTTAAGATTAAGAAAAAAGAGGAGGAAAAATGCACTAGACTGCATCAAAAATGCATCAAAACCGTACCGGAACGCATCAAAAACACATAAAAATGTGCATGCAGAAAAACATCTGGATCGCATCCGGACTGCGTTTCTAGGTGTGAACTGGCCCTAAATAAGGACATGTGTGTTAAATTGACCTGGGAATTTTCTTTAGTTTTGTTTGACATGCCCTCCAGATGCTTAGAACAGCAAACAGTCAGTTGATATATTATCAAAACTCATCCTTGTCGCAGAAATTAGCATTGACACGGATTCTGAAAACAAATCCAAAATCCTTAGCAGCCTATAGTGTGCTTTTGAGACCTCCAGAACAGAGCTAGGTAGAATCCTGCAATAACGTTTGCTGAAATACTTGCAATATAAGTAGAATACGTTTTTGCACCACAATTGGAGTTTCGCATTACTATTTATGCGCTAAATTGGCTATTCAACCAGTTAAGACCCTAATCCTGGCATAAAAATACATACCAAAAATGTGTATTGATACAGAAGGAAGTAGAGAAGTTTGAATTTCCTATGCGCTCATTGACCTGTATAAAAGCAAAATAATAACCATCAATATGAGCTGATCACTCCATTAAAAAAATATATTAGGCCAATTATAAAATTCATTGTGGCTTTGTGCGTAGGAAAGAAGCACACATCCTTGATAATTAAACTGAATAGCCAGCAAATTTATTTTTTTGCTATATACCCAATGCCTTCCTTTTTGCTTGTTTAAAAAAAAAATCCCTGACTTTAGCTATCTGTGAACTTAATTCAGGGGGTACATTAAATGATTTAAAACATGCCCTTTTCCTTGTGAATGATACATGTTTAGTAATGTGTTCTGTGCTTTTAAAATTCCAAAAAAGGAACCTTTAATCCTTATGTATTTTGCTTTCAATATGTTGCACATGATTTTCTTTTCATAAACCATTATAACTGATTTTAATAGTGTGTATTAATTCATGGAAAACTCTACACACAGGGGTGACAAAAATATAGCAAGATATGAAAGCAAAGTACTTAATTGGTAATCAGTCAAAAAAATGTAGGTGATACCTTCGAAACCTGCATTTCTCATTTTACATTTAAATAACATGGGCACTGGGGCATCAGCTGAAAAGCCTTCTAACATGGCGGATGGTTAATAAATCAAAATGGTTGATTCTAACAAATTTGTTTGTAGAACTACAAGAGCAGTTGTGGCATAGCTGCGTATTTTCAGCCCCATCACTCTCCCTCCTCTGACTTCCTCTTGAGCAATGTGTTAGCAAAAAACACAGACAAGTGAAAAAAAAAAACGCAAATCTGAAATAGAAATTTACAGGAAGGGGCTGCGTAGAGAGAAGTATGTTTTGCTTAGATAAAGGAAAAAGTTGGATTTGTATCTTTTGTATTTCCACTTGTGACGTAACTGCCAATATATAAGTGATATATACACCTATTTCGGTAACTTAGCAAGCGAGCGTGAGCAAGGCTACGTTAATTTCGCTAGCAAATAAAATAAAGGTTTGTTTCCTGGAAGTCTGCGTCTAAAAATTCCATCTTTGGTTTCCAAACGACTGATTGCTGCTCCATTTCTTGGTGCATTGGCCAGGAAACCAGGTGGAACTTTGAGACGGGTGGCTGTTCCACTGGGACTCGTGGGGATCGGTCCAAAGCTGGCCCCTTGGATCATGCCTACGTCTCAAGCACCACTGGATGAATTGTCTGGGAGACTACGCTGTATATTGGTGGCCTGCTCCGAAACCACCCCGACAATGTCTTGAATCCGGACTCAGGAACCAACCAAACAGTTGGAGCTCCACTTCAGGACCAGGTGAGATCTTTGCTTTTTGGTTGGGATAATAGTCAGACAGGACCTCTCGACAGTAATCAAGGGAAGAAGAGCCTGATCACCTCTCGAGGAAACCCCAAGTCGCATGATTGCACATCCTGGACGGACCTCAGCCAGTTAGTTATAGCAAAGGTCAGTGTGATTGGTGTGCATCAGATGTTGCCTGGCAACAAAGCGAAAGTGGACCCTGTGTAGATGCAGTTCTCAGTTGGGCGACCGCATCTGAGTCGTTGATAAGGGAAAGCGATTGTTGTTTGAATTATCCCTTTTTGTCAAGAGTCTTGGACCCTTTACTAGATTCTCAAAACCTTACCCTACCTTCTGTGTCTGTCTTGACGTCCCTCTAGGGCTACAAAATGGGTGGGAACCAGTCAGTCCTATCCCCTTTAGAGTGTATGATCAAACATTTCAGGAAGGGATTCTGTAAAGGTTGTAAAGTGAGTCCTGAAAAACTAGAAACACTGTGACAAAGACTAGCCCTCCCATATGGAGCGCGGTGGCCCCTGCAGGGAAAATTACACCCAGAGACTGTTGACCGACTGTTAAAAACAATGACAAAAACACAACCAAATCTCATACATAGACTGTTGGAAGAGGGTAATAGACCCAAACTGGATTAAAAAAAAAAAAAAAAAGCAAGTGAGGAACAGTGTAGAACTATGGTTATGACAGGAGCCATATTACAGCCAGCAACTAAGAGAACCAGACGTATATATATCTATTCTAAAGCTGAAGAGAAGCCTCCCCCATATATAGAGGGACATGTCACGGGCAGGTATGAGCAGAGAACAAGTTCCGATGCCCCACCCTGTAGACTGGGGGATCAAACTTAAGTCCTCATGCCGCACAGGAAGGTGACCAGACCTCGTAAATACCTAACCTCAGTGCATATACTTCCATATGTACTCCAAGGGTGACACTGTCAGTATAAAATAGGTTAAAATTTAGATACAAATGAGATAACAGAAACGACCAATGGGTGCACAGGTCAAGAGTCCATTTCCACCCCAAAGGATCCCGGTGCCAGCAACTGAACTCTAGACAACATCCCAGTTTTACCACAACGGACCTACTGAATTGAGGAAAGCCACATAAACCACAACCCTTCGTGAGTCAGTACGGAGGAGAGACACAGAATAAGCCAGGCAGTGCAAAAGCATGCTGAAGAATTAGGAAAGAACAACTGGGACTTCAACCTTATCGGACAGCTATTATAAGAGGGGATGAAGTCAGGAGAAAAAAAGCCTACTAACCTTAGCAAAACTGCAGGGACCTTCTAAAAGCCCAATTAAAGTCCAGGACAATTTTTATGAGAGATGGAGTGAGACTTTCCGGCTGCATGCTGTATATACTGCATTAGACTCGGAGAGGCTAATAACTTGTAACTGTGAGTCAGTTTGCTAGAGACATGGGAGAGGAACTTGGAGACAGGTAGAAAAAATTAACTCATGCAGCCATTATAAGAAGCAGGCTATAAAGTTTCCAGAAGAAAAGCTTAATTGTGTCAAGAGACTGTAAAATACCTGGGATTCAGGGTGTCACAAGGACAGAGACAGTTGGAGGAGGGCAGGAAAGAAGCTGTTTGCCAGATCCCTACCCCAACCACCACACACCAGGTGCTTGAATTCCTGGGAGCAGCAGGATTCTGTCGGATTTGGATACCGGAGATTGGCACCAAGGCTAGGCCCCTCTATGAATCCACAAAGGAGCCGTTTCAATGGGAAGAACAATAGCAGTGGGAGTCGTGATACAGTACCTGGGATCATGGCAAAGCCCTGTGGCATACCTCTCAAAACAACTGGACACTGTAGCACAGGGTTGGCCACCTTACCTTCGGGCTATCGTAGCCACAGCCCTCTTGGTGATCGAAGCTGACAAGTTATCGCTAGGTCAGGAAACCTATATCCGGGTCCCACACCAGGTATAGGCTATGATGGATTACAAAGGAAATCACTGGTGGATGGTAAAATACCAGGCCATGCTGTGTAAAAATCCTCAAATCCATTTAGAGACTGTTAATACCCTAAACCCAGCCACTCTTCTTCCTACCTCCCCAGAACCTCTGGCACATTTCTGCCTCCCAGTCATGAATGAAGTCTATGCAAGTCGCCCAGACTTGAAAGACAGCCCCTTGGAAAAGCCAGATGTTGAATACTTCACTGATGGCAGCAGTTTTGTAAAGGATGGGATCCACTATGCCGGCTATGCAGTGGTTACACAGGAGATGAAGAGCTTTCCAGTTGACGATCTTTCTGAACAGACTCCGTGGACCGGCTAACATTTATCAAAATTAATCCGTCCTGGATTACCAGCAGCTATGAAGCCCCGATGTCGATGTCACTGATTAAGTGTTTTTAGGATGTGAAATACCTGCAAGACTTCTAGGCTGCCTAGCATTGTGGTTGTTGATTTCATCTGGAAGAAAGGTTTATGTGCACAATTAACACCGAAGACAATTTTTTTCCGCACCTGTTTGATAGGTGCATATCATTTACATTTTTAACAGCAAGGCCAATTCTGGCTTTCATCAAGAGTACCTCTTTAGGGTTACAGTATGAAATCACCTCCGACACCCAATAAACAAATTTTCTGCACCTGTTTGAAAGGTGCCTATCATTTAAATTTTTGACAGCAAGGCCATTCTTGCTTTCATCAAGAGTACCTCTATAGGGTTACGGTGTGACGGCACATCCAACACCCAATGGCCAATTTTTCCACACCTGTTACTTCTATCCAAAGTCTGCAGAAGAGACACCAGAATTTATTTAAAAAATCACTTAATCACTAATCTTGTTTGAAAGTTCTGCCACGAACCAACAGGGGGTTGTTCGGCCCATACCTATTAGGTTTCTAAATACAATTAGAGACAAAGAATAAAGCATGTGTACAGTATGTGCTCATGGGCTGAGCAGTGTGTAAGCAGGTTATGTTTATGATGGCTCAGAGAGTTAGCGGCTGGCCAAGGCTAGGGTAAAGTGTTAAGGTATGTGTGCTCAGTTCCCAGACTTTCGGTTCCAGCCAACCTACCTGTGATATAATAAGGGGGAAGAGCTCTTGTCGGTTCTGATTTCACTCTAAGCTCATGATACCAGGACTGCTGCGCCTTGCAGTCCGCTGAAGACCTTGGGGTTTTTCGAAAGACATCCAAGCAATGGAGAACACCAGCATGAACTATCACCTCATGGAGGTATGCCTGGGCAGTCACACAACTGTAGTTAGGAATTGGACACTGTTCATATTGGACTGAAATGTTGAAGTCTCTCCAGTAAAGTTACATTCAATTTTACAACTGGTCTGAAGTTATTAAAGGGGTGAATGTTGGTTCTGGCGTATCAAAAGAACCTGGTAATAGGTCCTATAGTAGCAAGGAGTTCGATATTCTGGCTTCCTAGGGGTTGGTATGCAATAGCAACTGATCTGTGGCCTGGTCACGAAGTACGGAAGGAAGGAGTTATTGAGCATGCACGTGCTCGGTGGGACCCCATTCTATTACTGCGAGTGAAATAACAGAGGTATGCTTGACTTGTGGAGTGGGAGCATGCTCAGCACGTCCCTCTTCATGCAACATCTACCAGGTTACAGTGTGTAGTGACATTGGACAGCACTTTTCAGAGGACCTTTATATTTTTACTGCACACAGGGGGTTGAATTACTAAAACTGGAGAGTGCAAAATCTGGTGCAGCTTTGCATGGAAACCAATCCGCCTTCAGTTTTTTTCTCTTAAAGCTTAATTAAACAAGCTGAAGTTAGAAGCTGATTGGCTACCATGCACAGCTGCACCAGACTTTGCACTCTCCAGTTTTAGTAAATCAGCTTCACAGTGTGGAAGCTCAACTCTAAGTCAGGGAACTGCACAGTGGCGGCTGGTGCTCAAAAATTTTTTGGGGGGGGCGCAAACAGAAAAAAAATCTAATAGGCATTGCTTTGCGGCAAAAAACATGGCAAAAATTTGCATGACTTTGAGGTCACAAAAGTGTGAAAGGGGCCCTTAGTAATCAAAGTATAGTGTGCCCCCATCAATGCAGAGGGACTACAGCGTGCCCCCATTCAATGCAGAATTATTACAGCGTGCCCCCATTCAATGCAGAGTTACTACAGCGTGCCCCCATTCAATGCAGAGTTACTACAGCGTGCCCCCTTCAATGCAGTGACCAGCGTGCCGTGCCCCCTTCAATGCAGTGACCAGCGTGCCGTGCCCCCTTCAATGCAGTGACCAGCGTGCCGTGCCCCCTTCAATGCGGTGACCAGCGTGCCGTGCGCCCATCAATGCAGTGACCAGCGTGCCGTGCCCCCTTCAATGCAGTGACCAGCGTGCCGTGCCCCCATCAATGCAGTGACCAGCGTGCCGTGCCCCCTTCAATGCAGTGACCAGCGTGCCATACCCCCATCAATACAGTGACCAGCGTGCCGTGCCCCCATCAATGCAGTAACCAGCGTGCCGTGCCCCCTTCAATGCAGTGACCAGCGTGCCGTGCCCCCTTCAATGCAGTGGCCAGCGTGCCGTGCCCCCATCAATGCAGTGACCAGTGTGCCGTGTCCCCATCAATGCAGAGAGACTTACCTGCAGCCGCGGATTCTCCTGTCCCCCGGCGTCTCCTCGAGTCCTCACACCTCCTCCTCAGCCAATGGCATGCGTTCGCCTTTCGGCCAATCAGGAGCGGGTCTTGGACCGGCTTCCTGATTGGCCAGGAGGAGGATCCATGTGACAATAGCGAATTTTCCTTCGCTATTGTCACACAATGGGCGGGCTCGGGGCGCACTGCTCTGCGCCCCGGGTCCACCCTCTTCTGAAGCCTTTTAGAGCCTCTGGCTCTAATCAGGTGACAAAAAAAATTCCATTGAACTCCATGCATCCGGTGCCCCGAATGCAGATTAGGGGGTTGGACGCATTGATAGGGGGGGCGGCGCCCCTGCGCCCCCAACACACCGGCCGCCACTGGAACTGCATTATTGTTGGATTCTTCACATGACCACAGTCTCCACCAGGTCTTGGGCATTGATAAGTATGCTGCGTGCCAAAGGTACTCCCGCATGCAGGGCAAGTAGGCCCTGGCCACATGCATATGTGTAGGCAGTTAGATGTTACTGCTGCCCTAGCAGGAAGTTAGGGATTAGCTGTAGCTATAGGTTTTTCTTGGGGGGCTTTCTTCGGTTCGATCCTCTCGTCCTGTGTGCTATAAAAGAGACGAGGAACCGGATCCTGGGGAAATAATCTGACACATAGCGAGAAAAGAAGTTTGATTTAGGCCTGGTTCACCCTGCCAGGTCTGTCTGGTGCCAGTCTGGATGGCCTGCATTCTGCTTAAGCCAGAGCTAGACTCCAGACATGGACTCACCCAGCATTGGACTTTTGCTTGAACAGGTATGCTGGGGCATCGTCTCTCTCATCATATTAACTTATTCTTCAAGTAAAATGTTTGAAACTTTGCCCTTGCCTGGTCTGAAGTTACTAAAGGGGTGCAATTCAAGTAACCAGCACATATAGTGTACAATAAAGGTCACTTAAGTCACTAAAACACACTGGGGTGTGAAAGTAATGGTACAAGAGTTCATACAGTGTGAAGATATGAAGGTTACTAAGGGTAACAAAGGTTTTTTAAGCAGCCTGTCGTTAAGCGGTGGGTGAGATAGCCTCTTGCTGTGAGGGAGAAGTTGTTGGTACTCCTTCAGCAGCGATCCATCTCTCATAGCAACAGGAGCAGATCTGCACCACCAGGGTGCTCTTCTTGTACACAGGTACGGAAGAGGAAGAAATAGGTCAGTGCATGCATGGAGTTTGGGCTAGGTGCACAGCGTGACCCCCATACTGTTACTGGGAATGAGGTAGCAGTGATACGCTGGAGAGGTGAAGAGAACGTTGGCTCTGCGTGTCCCCCCTAAATGCACAAGTAACTGTGGTGATGATTAATACCATTCATTGACAGCCTCAGCTCTGTTTTTGTGAGCTGTGTAAAAGGGGGGGTGACCCTTCCCTACAATCAGTTCTCAGAGCTCTCCTCACTGAGCTCCACAGAGTGTGAGTTCATCACTCTGTCCCTTTTTTCTGAATTCTCAGACAAGCTGTATATTTCTGGACTTTAACCACTTTACCACCGGAGGATTTTGCTGTCTTCCGTCCAGGCCACTTTTTGCAATTCGGCGCTGTGCGACTTTAACTGACAATTGCTGCTCCTCCCCTGGCCCGACTCCTGCTGTGACTGGACACAGCGGGAGCGAGCCTCCGGCGGCGCGCGAGCCTCCGGAGGCGCGCGAGCGCCGCCCACAAGGGGCGGAGTCCAGCGACGTAGGTCTACGTCGCTGGACGGGATCGTGCCACATTGCCGCAGTAGCAGCAATGTGAGCAGGGTTTAAGTGGTTAAATGCCTGTAGAGAAGAGAAGACTGCAGATAAACAGGTACAACCTATGTAGGAGGATTTGTTTAATGTCTGTGTATCTCCTGAGGCCAGTCACTTCTCTGGGTATATGTAAAGGTTTACAAGTTCAGAGGGATGGAATACCAAGTTTAGTGAACACATTGATGCAAAGACTATGTGGGTAATTTCTTTTCATCAGTGTAAATAACATGATGCTTTTTGCTAACTTTAAAGGGTAACTCTACTTTCGTGGAGAAAAAAATATAGCAAATTAAGAAAAAACAATATAGCGTATACAATTGTGACACAAATCATAGTATAATTGAATGTTGTTAAAAATGACCTTTCCTTTTCAATTTACAGCCACTGTAATTTTCTGAAATGCAATGCAATATGGCTACTTGGAGTTTTTCTGTACACAGAATGTGTACTGACCATACCCAAGAGACATAATTTTCTGCTTGTGTGATTGGATCACTGATTTTCCCAGAAGTCTACACTAAGATACAAGTCAGATTTCTGGCATCCCCTGCAACAAAAATCTAATTTTTGGTGAGATACTCCCAATAGGAACACATCTAAAGGGATGCAGGCCCCACAGATTTCCTCATTAGTGTCCTGCAGCTGCCACAGCTGAATGATAATTATAAAACCACTCCCATTTCACCCACTCAGCACAGAGGCACAGAAGAGCACACAGGGATTTCTTCATAATAGCAAAAGGTAGGAATCTGCAACAAAGTTTGTTATAATCCTTGCAATGTACAGAGATCACACAGAGGGGAATTTTTTTTCCTCAACAAAAGTGGAGTTACTCTTTAGGGCATGCAGGAGTTTATTTCCACTTTAATCGCTTTAATTAAAATACTAGAATTTGACAGCAAACACCATTATTCAATAGCAAACAAAAAAGATAGACAGTAAGAAAGTAAAACTAATATGCTTGGCAAAACCAGAGAAGGATCAGATGTACAGTCTAATACCACAAATACAAACTTTGCCACCAGCAATTGCATTGTTCATGAAGTCTATGTTAGGAGGCACTTAAGAGTGTGAACTATGCACATGATCTTTGAAATGCCCAGGGACAGGGTCAGAGACTTTTTAAACCAAAGATCATGTTTTAGCTTCTTTTTACAATTCACATTCATGTATCAGAGCATGTGTAGTACACTATGTGCTAAAAATTGGTGGGTGAGTTAACAAATGCAGCCAAGCATTCACAAATAATGTTCTGTCTTTACCAACAAACATGTAGAAGTTGGTGGATATCTATGGCGAGGATGCTTTGGAGCTAAATGATGCCTGTGCAATAATCAAATCATTATTTAAGACTATTTTTTAAAAAAAAATATATATTTTTTTTTTTTAAATTGACAATTTTTTTTTTTTTAATGAACGATTCCAGGTATGGCAATTTTACATAGTAACATTGATCCAGCTTGGACCAATGTAACTATGCAGATACTGTACTATACCTGTGGGATCCCTGTAGAAGCTGGAAATCATTGTAGTAGACATCGCTACTCCAGTGATTGCCACTAGTCTGTAGCATGTGCCCTGCCAGCATGCAGGACAGGAGGAACCTTTGCTCTCTGTTGGAGCAGTGGTCTCCCATTGGAGGACCAAAACACTGAGTGACAACTCTTAAGTCAGAAGAAAAAATATGAGTACTTATTGCAGGGCTAGAGGTCTGACTCAGCAGGAGGCATGTCTGACCTCTGCAGGGAGACCACTTCAACACAGAACGCAATGCTCCTTCTCTACGGCATGCTGGCAGAGGATAGGCTTTACTACTAAGGCTTTGGCTGCTTTCCAATAAAAAAATTGTAAGACTTAACACATCTTTTGTTTTGATGCACCTGGAGTGTATTTAGCAAATTCAAGCTGAAAGGTAATATAATTTAAAGCACAGTTTAACCACTTCCCACGGGACACCGTCATATCATGTCAGAGACTTGAAGTGGCGATATCTGAATGATTCACGCAGATATCTTTGTTTTCAGCAGGCGATTTCCTGCACAGTAAAAACAATTATAGCGGCTGTTTTGCTGCTTGATTGATTTTATAGGCAGCGGGAGGGGCTTCTCTGGTCTCACCTGTGCGAGCTACGAGCCGTCAGCAGAAGTTTACCATAGAGCTGACTGAGGACCAGATGGTCCCCGGCCATCTCTTTGACCCCCAAAGGCCATCACTTCCGGTGCCTGCAGACTAAAACACTGCCGTTTGTTTTCTTTTTTAGTTGGAAAGCCTGAGATTAATTTTTGTTTTTTTATCTCAGGTTTTTCCAGCATAGAGGAGAGATCTGGGGACTTATAGACCCCAGATCTCTCCATAAGGAGGACCTGTCATGGCCAATTCTTATTACAAGAGATGTTTACATTGCTTGTAGTAGGAATAAATGTAGTAAAAGAGTAAAAAAATAAATAAAGGGTAAGTGTAAAAATAAAAATAAAGTAAACAATAAAAAACATTTAAAGCGCCCCCCGTCCCCGCATGCTCGCATGCAGAAGCAAACGCATATGTAGGTCGCGCCCACATATGTAAATGACATTTAAACTATACATGTGAGGTTTTGCCACAAACGCTAGAGTGAGAGCAATATTTCTATCACCAGACCTCCTCTGTAACTTTAAACTAGTAACCTTGAAAAATTTTTAAGCATAGCCTATGGAGATTTTTAAGCACCAAAGTTTGGCGCCATTCCACAAGTAAAATAATATAATAATAAAGGTGACAGCGCTGTATGAGGGTATGTGAAAACAATGCAAATACACTGTGCTACTATCTTATGTGTCCCTAATAAACTCTTGTGTATACATAATCTTGCCATGTTTCTAATATTCAAAAATAACTTTGTATCATAAATTTAATAAACATGAAAAACAAACATGACATGATCACCCAACATTCCAATATGTACAGTATCTCACAAAAGTGAGCACACCCCTCACATTATTGTAAATATTTTATTATATCTTTTCATGTGACAAAACTGAAAAATGACACTTTGCTACAATGTAAAGTAGTGAGTGTACAGCTTGTATAACAGTGTAAATTTGCTGTCCCCTTATATTAACTCAAAACACAGCCATTAATGTCTAAACCACTGGCAACAAATGCGAGTACACCCCTAAGTCAAAATGTCCAAATTGGGCCCAAAGTGTCAATATTTTGTGTGGCCACCATTATTTTCCAGCACTACCTTAACCCTCTTCGGCATGGAGTTCACCAGAACTTCAAAGGTTGCCGCTGGAGTCCTCTTCCGCTCCTCAAGGATGACATCATGGAGCTGGTGGATGTGAGAGACTTTGCTCTTCTCCACCTTCCATTTGAAGATGCCCCAATGATGCTCAATAGGGTTTAGGTCTGGAGACATACTTGGCCAGTCAATCACCTTTTCCCTCAGCTTCTTTAGCAAGGCAGTGGTCGTCTTGGATGTGTGTTTGGGGTCGTTATCATGTTGGAATACTGCCCTGCCGCCCAGTCTCTGAAGGAAGGGGATCATGCTCTGCTTCAGTAAGTCACAGTACATGTTGGCATTCAATGTCCTTCAATGAACTGTAACTCCCAAGTGCCAGCAGCGCTCATGAAGCCCCAGACCATGACACTCCCCCCACAATGCTTGACTGTAGGCAAGACACACTTGTCTTTATACTCCTCACGTGGTTGCTGCCACACATGCTTGACAGCACCTGAACCAAATAAGTTTATCATGGTTTTATCAGTCCACAGGACATGGTTCCAGTAATCCATGTCCTTGGTCTGCTTGTCTTCAGCAAACTGTTTGTTGGCTTTCTTGTGCATCATCTTTAGAAGAGGCTTCCATCTGGGACGACAGCCATGCAGACCAATTTGATGCAGTGTGTGACGTATGGTCTGAGCACTGACAGGCTGACCCCCCTCCCCTTCAACCTCTGCAGCAATGCTGGCAGCACTCATATGTCTATTTCCCAAATACAACCTCTGGATATGACGCTGAGCATGTGCACTCAACTTCGTTGGTCGATGATGGCAAGGCCTGTTCTGAGTGGTACCTGTCCTGTTAAACTGCTATATTGTCTTGGCCACCATGCTGCAGCTCAGTTTCAGGGTCTTGGCAATCTTCTTATAGCCTAGGCCATCTTTATGTAGAGCAACAATTCTTTTTTTCAGATCCTCAAAGAGTTCTTTGCCATGAGGTGCCATGTTGAAATTCCAGTGACCAGTATGAGAGAGTGATAACACCAAATTTAACACACCTGCTCCCCATTCAAACCTGAGACCTTGTAACACTATTGGGTCACATGACACCGAGGAGGGAAAATGGCTAATTGGGCCCAATTTATGCCATTTTTCACTTAGGGGTGTACTCACTTTTGTTGCCAGCGGTTTAGATATTAATGGCTTTGTGTTGAGTTATTTTGAGGGGACAGCAAATTTACACTGTTATACAAGCTGTACACTCACTACTTTACATTGTAGCAAAGTGTCATTTCTTCAGTGTTGTCACATGAAAAGATATAATAAAATATTTACAAAAATGTGAGGGGTGTACTCACTTTTGTGACATACTGTAAATCCTGTGAGACAATGTGTATCAAAATATAAAAAATAAAAGTGAAAATGTTCTCAAAATCAAAATTGTGTCAAACAAAAAAACTCTCAATAGTCTCGCAACTCATATTGAGTTACACCAGTGGTGGCTGGTGAATGAAAATTTGGTGGGGCAGCAAAACCAACACCCACACCCCTGCGGCAATCAAATCTACCACCCCCTCCCTCCTCCCCCCTTCTGTGACGGACAGGACAGCTGGACAGCCAGTTTTCTTACCTGCTCCTTCCCTGAGCAGCTGTGAGTCTCCTCCAGCCGTACGACTCCTCCCTCTTCCTGGGCAATGGCCAGTAAAATCACTTCCCTTTTCAGCCAATCAGGAAAGGGGTCTCATGACCCACTTCCTGATTGTCTAGGAGGAACATCAGTGTGATAATAGCGAATATTCATTCGCTATTATCATAAAACTGGGTGGGCTCAGGACGCAGTGCTCTGTGCCTCGAGCCCACCATTTTTTGAGGCCTATTAGAGCCCACGTGCTTGAAAAAAAAAATCCCCTTTTGGAATCCATGCGTCCAGCGCCCTGCATGTAGATTAGGAGGCCGGATGCATGGATTGGGGGGGGGGGCGGCGCCCCTGCGCCCCCAATGGACGGGCTGCCACTGAGTCACACATAACAAAATCCATATATAATCCCAAAAAGTGTCCAAGTGTAGTATGATGGTTTTGCTCTTCTCTTCTTATATACTGCCACCACCCCATGTGAATAATCCACCACCTCTTATGAGTAAAATCGCTAAACAACAGTAATGGCTGGTAATAGTATAAACCAGCAAACAGGCATTTTCCCCTATGGGTTGCAATTGCCTACAGGTCTCTAATGGACCCTCTCAATGCTTTTCCACTAATGTCAAACGTTAGCTTCAGAAAGGTGAAACCCAATGAGGAAAAGAAGTGTGACAGGTTAGATATCTATTTACTCTGCGTAACATCATCTTTCACTTTATGCAAAAATATGGGGTAAATATTGTGTTTTGTTTTTCTTGAATTCATGAAATAAAACTGTTGAAATATCTATATATTAATTTCTATTCTGATTACTCTGCAGTTGTTGCATTGAATAAGATTGTTTACCCCTGTACCCCTGAAGAAGCGGAATACCCCGCAAAACATGTCGGGTGGCGGGTAATTTTTTCAGAGGATACTACAAATTTTTATATTTGGACCGTCACACGTCCTCAATGTCTATGTATATCATTTACTCTTGATTGTCTTTTTTGTCAATTTGTTTAATAAAATTATATGTTTTTATAAAAATGATATGGCTATCTCTAGAATTACATTAATTATTGGTCACAGACGGTACCCTTAAAATCCCGCTCCATGCCCCATACCTTTCTCTGTCTGTTCTCGATTCTTAGAAAAAAAGCCCTGGGCAGTTATATTGCCCTCCAGCAGACAAAGGGGTTGATTTACTGAAGGCAAATAGTCTGTGCACTTTTGGAAGTGCAGTTGTACTCTTCAAGTGCAAAAGCTCCAGAGCTTAGTAAATGAGGTAAAGTTTCACTTTACAAAGAACACCCAATCACATGCAAGGAAAAAAACAGCATTTTCGCTTGAACGTGATTGGATAATAGAACTCAGCAGAGCTTTCCCTCATTTACTAAGCTCTAGTGCAACGGCACTTGCAAAAGTACACAGTCTATTTGCCTTTAGTAAATCAACCACTATGTGTCTACATAACTGTAAGCAAGATAAAGGGTATTTATCAGTCACAGTGCATCCGGAAAGTATTCACAGCGCTTCACTTTTTCCACATTTTTTTATGTTAAAGTCTTATTCCAAAATGGATTAAATTCATTATTGTCCTCAAAATTCTACAAACAATACCCCATAATGACAACTTGAAAGAAGTTTGTTTGATATCTTCACAAATTTATTAAAAATGAAAAAAATCACATGTACATAAGTGTTAATAGCCTTTGCCATGGCACTCAAAATTGAGCTCAGATGCACCCTGTTTCCACTGATCATCCTTGAGTTGTTTCTTCAACTTGATTGGAGTCCACCTGTGGTAAATTCAGGTGATTGGACATGATTTGGAAAGGCACATACCTGTCTATAGAAGGTTCTGCAGTTAACAGTGTATGCACAAACCAAGCCATGAAGTCCAAGGAATTGTCTTTAGACCCCAGAGACAGCATTGCATTGAGGCACAGATCTAGGGAAGGGTACAGAATTATTTCTGCATCATTGACGGTCCCAATGAGCACATTGGCCTCCATCATCCTTTAATGGAAGAAGTTTGGAACCACCAGGACTCTTCCTAGAGCGGGTTGCCTGGCTAAACTGAGTGATCGGGGGAGAAGAACCTTAGTCAGGGAGGTGACCAAGAATCCGATGGTCACTCTGATAGAGCTCAAACATTTTTCTGTGAGGAGAACCTTCCAGAAGAAAAAAATATTTCTGCACCACTCCACCAATCAGGTCTGTATGGAAGTGGCAAGATGGAAGCCACTCCTCAGTAAAAGGCACATGACAGTCCGCCTGGAGTTTGCGAAAAAAGCACCTGAAGGACTCTCAGACCATGAGAAACAAAATTCTCTGGTCTGATCAAACAAAGATTAAACTCTTTGGCCTGAAAGGCAAGTGTCATGTCTGGAGGAAACCAGGCACTGCTCATCACCTGGCAAGTACCATTCCTAAAGTGAAGCATGGTAGTGGCAGCATCATGCTCTGGGGATGTTTTTAAGTGGCAGGAACTGGGAGACTAGTCAGGATTGAGGGAAAGATAAATGCAGCAATGTAAAGAAACTTTCTCCAGAACGCTCTGGACCTCAGACTGGGGCGAAGGTTCATCTTTCAACATTTTTACCCTTCATTAAAAGGTTGAACCTTTAATTACTACACTATGAGTTCCTCCTTTGTTTCCTGTCCTTACTGAGTCTATTGTGGATCATCCTGGCTGTATGGTAATCCGTCCTGGAATATCGGCTCTTGACATCTATCCATCCAATGGGGATACTGTGATAAGGTGCAGTCAATGCATACCTCCATCTTGGGGTCATAGTAGCTGGTAAGCGGCTTGTGTGTGGGGTGTACACTTATGGGTGTGAAGAATTCTTTACTCACATTGGAGCATGGGATCCAGGCGACACATATGTGTTGTTTATATGAATTTTTTGCACATGAGCACTTTTTTCTTTTTTTATGGACTTTATTGGATTATTTATGATTTTTTTAGTTACACCTTTTTTTGCATATATGTTTTTTGATATATACAGACTATTTTCACTTGATTTGATAATTGAATTCATGATTTTGTGCACTTTATATTGAAAGCACAACATATTTGTAGATTTATTGGTTTTTATATGTAAATATACTGTGCGTGCAGCTATCACTGAGGTTTTTTATTGTCATTTTATTTTGATGATGACACTTTTGTGCAGCTTATTTTTGGTTGTGCATTATATAAATGCTGGTAATAAATAAATAAATATGAAAATGTGGCACCAAAAAACAGATTTTAGCCTTTTTGAAACAGCCCATCTATGTCTAGTCAGAGGAATCCTGTCCTCTAGGAATAGTACACCTTAGCACCAATATGGACATGATAAAATATTTGGATGCTGGATACACATGAGGAAACATATACAGTGGTGATCGAAAGTTTGGGCACCCTAGGTAAAAATTTGTATTAATGTGCATAAAGAAGCCAAGGAAAGATGGAAAAATCTCCAAAAGGCATCAAATTACAGATTAGACATTCTTATAATATGTCAACAAAAGTTAGATTTTATTTCCATCATTTACACTTTCAAAATAACAGAAAACAAAAAAATGGTGTCTGCAAAAGTTTGGGCACCCTGCAGAGTTAATATCTTGTACTGCCCCCTTTGGCAAGTATTACAGCTTGTAAACGCTTTTTGTAGCCAGCAAAGAGTCTTTCAATTCTTGTTTGAGGTATCTTTGCCCATTCTTCCTTACAAAAGTCTTCCAGTTCTTTGAGATTTCTGGGCTGTCTGTCACGCACTGCTCTTTTAAGGTCTATCCATAGATTTTCAATTATGTTGAGGTAAGGAGATTGTGAAGGCCATTGCAAAACCTTCAGTTTACGCCTCTTGATGTAATCCCCCATGGATTTTGAGGTGTGTTTAGGTTCATTATCCATTTGTAGAAGCCATCCTCTCTTTAACTTCAGCTTTTTCACAGATGGCATCAAGTTACCATCCAAAATTTGCTGAAATTTTATTGAATCCATTTTTCCTTCTACTCGTGAGATGTTCCCTGTGCCACTTGCTGCAATACAACCCCAAAGCATGATTGATCCACCCCCATGCTTAACAGTTGGACAGAGGTTCTTTTCTTTAAATTCTGTGCCCCTTCTTCTCCAAACGTACCTTCGCTCATTCCGGCCAAAAAAGTTCAATTTTAACCTCATCGGTCCACAGAACTTGTTTCCAAAATGCATCAGGCTTGTCTATATGTTCATTTGCAAAGTTCAAACGCTGATTTTTGTGGTGAGGACGTAGAAGAGGTTTTCTTCTGATGACTCTTCCATGAAGACCATATTTGTACAAGTATCTCTTTATAGTGGAATATTGTACCACAACTCCAGTGTCTGCCAGATCTTTCTGGAGGGATCGTGCAGTCAAACGTGGGTTTTGAATTGATTTTCTCACAATCCTGCGAGCTGTTCTGTCTGATATTTTTCTTGGTCTTCCAGATCTTGCTTTAACTTCCACTGTTCCTGATGACTGCCATTTCTTAATTACATTCCGAACAGAGGATATTGACATCTGAAAACACTTTGCTATCTTCTTATAGCCTTCTCCAGCTTTGTGAGCATTAACAATTTTCAGTTTCAGTTTTCTAGGCAACTGCTTAGAAGATCCCATGGTGCTGATTGTTGGGGCAAGGTCAGATGAGTCTGGGCATTTAAAACCTTTGAGATTGACATCACCTGATCTTCCCAGAGGATGATTGAGAACAATCCATGACACTGGCAGGTCTCAGCCTTGCAAAGGGGGCAGTGCATGCTATAAATTCTTCAGGGTGCCCAAACTTTTGCAGACAGCATTTTTTTGTTTTCTGTAATTTTGAAAGTGTCAATGATGAAAATAAAATCTAACATTTGTTGACATATTATATGAATGTCTAATCTGTAATTTGATGCCTTTTGGAGATTTTTCCATCTTTCCTTGGCTTCTTTATGCACATTAATACAACTTTTTTCCTGGGGTGCCCAAACTTTCGATCACCACTGTATTCACAAAATTTTACGAACAATACCCTCAAATACACCTACAGGCCATCATAGTCAGATCTCCACAGGCCAATATAACCCATGACATCAGCCTAGGGTTGTCACCTAGCTGGTATTTTACAATGTACTTACCTGGCCAGTAAAATAGTAACTTCTTGTCAATGTTATAAATAGGAATGAGATCACAGTTAATATTTTCTTTAACCTCTTGCCAACCGCCCACCACAGTATTACTAGATATACGTGATTTTGTGCATGCGGTCTCAGTGGCGCGCGCTGCCAGAGCCGCGCTCCCGCTGTGTTTAAAAGCAGCAGGAGACGGGCCGTGGGAGAAGCGGCGGCGATTACTGCCGGCCTCCCACGATCATCAGAGAAACTGAAAGAAGACCCGCCTGCTTATGTAAACAAAGCAGGCGAGTCTTGTGTCAGACAGGCAGGGAGAGTTCAGGAGTTTCAGCTATGCTGAAACTGCAATCTCTCTGTGCCTGTCACAGAACCAATCACCCACACAGTCAGTAACCACATTTAGGCAAACATGAACCCCTTTGATCACCCCCAGTATTAACCCCTTCCCTGCCAGTGTCATTTATACAGTAACAGTGCATATTATTTAGCACTGATTACTGTAGTGATGTCACCGCCGGTCCCCAAAAAGTGTCGAAATGACAGTTAGGGGCCCGATCTGTCTGCCGCAATGTCGCAGTCCCGCTAAAAAATGCTGATCGCCGCCATTACTAATAAACGAAAAAAAATAAATAAAAATTCCAAAAATCTATCCAGTAGCTTGTAAACGCTATAACTTTTGCGCAAACCAATTAAAATACGCTTTTGGGATTTTTTTTACAAAACATATGTAGCAGAATACAAAGTGGCCTAAACTAATAAAAAAAAATTTATTTTTAAAAAAATTTTTTATTGGGAATGTTTTATAGCAATAAGTAAAAAATATGGCATTTTTTTCAAAATTGTCACACTTTTTTATTGTTTTGTATTGTTCATAGCGCAAAATCTAAAAATCGCACAGGTGATCAAATACCACCAAAAGAAAGCTCTATTTGTGGGGTCACAAGACCACGCAATTTTTCATTAAAGTAACGCAGTGCCGAATCGCAAAAAATGGCCTGGTGTTTAAGGGGGTAAAACCTTCCGGAGCTGTAGTGGTTAAAAAAAAGCAGCAACCTTACATTAGTGTAAGGTGCAGCCCATCTCCTTCTTAATGGGCATATTTAGCAAAGCATCCCAGTGTGACAACATTTTTTTGAATCCTCCCCCTGGATTAGCAATTAGGGCAAAAAAAAAAAAAATGTCCTTCTCTCCTGCCCAATAGTGCACAGCATTCAGATCTACGTAGCAGTGGCACCAGCAATCCTCAGCCCACACCTCATGTAAATGGGCCACTCAATTCCAATGGCCCTTGTACAGTCTGCATCTTCTAGATCTAGAAGCAGTGGCGGCCCGTGCATTGGGGGCGCCAGGGCGCCGCCCCCCCTAAAGAAAAGGCAAAAAAAAAAAAAAAGACAAAAAGAACAATAAAGTTCGGAAAAAAAAAATCGGTTCGCCGGCCTGACCGGCCTATGTGGTGGCTAAAGGGGGGGTGGGGTTTACGACCCAGAAGAGGCGCCGATTGGCTGCCTTCTGGGGGCGTAACCTGGGCGCAGCAAAGAGCGCTTGGCCACCCCCACCTTCGATGTATCCTGGCTGTGATTGGTCCAGTCTCCAGCCTGGACTAATCATCATCCAGGACATCGCCAACGTCGCAATGGGGGGCGGTGCCGGTGCGTGCGTCAGTCACTCACCGTCACCGCCGCTCAGAGAAGAGGAGAAGTCGCCCACCGGTTCCCGCCGCAGAGGAGAGGCCGAGACGAGGGAGAAGGACCCGCCGCAGAAGAGGAAGTATCGAGGAGGGAAGAAGCCGCCGCTGGGAGCCGAGCCGCCAGGTAAGTTTGAAGGGAGCACGCACGCTGGTCTCTGCACTGATTGGGGGACAATGCTGTGGGTACTCTGCTGCAATCATTGGGGTACAATGCTGTGGGCACTCTGCAATCATTGGGGTACAATGCTGTGGCACTCTGCAATCATTGGGGTACAATGCTGTGGCACTCTGCAATCATTGGGGTACAATGCTGTGGGCACTCTGCAATCATTGGGGTACAATTCTGTGGCACTCTGAAATCATTGGGATACAATGCTGTGGGCACTCTGCAATCATTGGGGTACAATGCTGTGGGCACTCTGCAATCATTGGGGTACAATGCTGTGGCACTCTGCAATCATTGGGGTACAATGCTGTGGCACTCTGCAATCATTGGGGTACAATGCTGTGGGCACTCTGCAATAATTGGGGTACAATGCTGTGGGCACTCTGCAATCATTGGAGTACAATGCTGTGGCACTCTGCAATCATTGGGGTACAATGCTGTGGGCACTCTGCAATCATTGGGGTACAATGCTGTGGGCACTCTGCAATCATTGGGGTACAATGCTGTGGCGCACGCTGCAATCATTGGAGTACAATGCTGTGGCGCACTCTGCAATCATTGGGGACAATGCTGTGGGCTCTCTGCAGTGATTGGGGACAATGCTGTGGCGCTCTGCAGTGATTGGGGACAATGCTGTGGCGCTCTGCATTGAAAGGGGCTCGCACGCTGAACTCTGCATTGATGGGGGCACGGAAGAGTGCTCATTGCATTGAAGGGGGCACAGAACAGTGTTTATTGCATTGAAGGGGGCACAGCACAGTGTTTATTGCATTGAAGGGGGCACAGCACATTGTTCATTGCATTGAAGGGGGCACAGCACAGTTGCATTGAAGGGGGCATGCACGCTGAACTCTGCATTGTGGGAGCACAGCACAGTGTTCATTGCATTGAAGAGGCACAGCACAGTGTTTATTGCATTGAAGGGGGCACAGCACAGTGTTTATTGCATTGAAGGGGGCACAGCACAGTGTTCATTGCATTGAAGGGGGCATAGCACAATGTTCATTGCATTGAAGGGGGCATGCACGCTGATCTCTGCATTAAAGGGGGCACGCACGCTGGTCTCTGTATTGAAAGGGGGCATGTACGCTGGTCTCTGCATTGAAAGGGGGCATGTACGCTGGTCACTGCATTGAAAGGGGGCATGTACGCTGGTCTCTGCATTGAAAGGGGGCATATACCATCTCCTGTACCATGACCTGTGCCATGCCTATACCATATCTGTGCCATGCCTATACCATCTCCTGTACCATCACCTATGCCATGCCTTTACCATCGCCTGTGCCATGCCTGTACCATGACTTCAAAGTCATGCAATTTTTACTGCGTTTTTTGACGCGAAGCAATACCTATTATATTTTTCTTTTTGCGCCCCCCCAAAAATTTTGAGCACCAGCCGCCACTGTCTAGAAGATGTTAGATACTACTGTAATGGCGTGCAAAGCATTGGAGCCTAGGGATGCCTGAGCTGAGATCTTATATACCAACCAACAATAAACTTATGACCACCCACCTAATATTTAGAAGGCACCCCTTTTGCACCAAAATAGCCCGGAACTGTTGAGGCACTTGAAGGTAACATCAACAGTGGGAATACCACACCTACAGCCATTATCCCGGGAATCAATTTTTGCAGCCAACGATTGAAGTGATCTGAGTGGCTAATTAGCCACTTGATCAATTTTGCAGGTGGCGGAAGGGGGTCCCTGCCGCCGCCTCTCCTGGGCTCTCCAGTCCCATTGCGTAGGCCGGGAACGATGCGGCGATGGCTGTCTGGTACAGAGAGAGAGCCACTGACGTTGTTCCCCTCTCTCTGTAACTCTGGAGCATTCGTCACTTCTGGTTCCGCCTCTTTGGCCCCCAGCAGCCAGAGAAGCAGTCGATCAGACCGATCTCAGTCCGATCGGCTGCATGGGGGACAAGAGTGGGGTCTTTTAGACCCCAAATCTCTCCATAAAGAGGATCTGTCAGGGCCAAAACTGTCACAAGGGATGTTGTTCACCCCTTGTGATAGCAATAAAATTACAAAAACGTGTAAAAAAAATGTTTTAAAAAATAATAGATAATAATATTTAAAAAATTGAAAGCCCCCATGTGCTTATGCGCAAATGCGAGCGCATACATTACTCCCGCACGCAAACGGTTATCGCACCACATGTAAGGTATTGTCGTGAACGTCAGAGCGAGAGCAATTCAAGCACCAGACCTAATGTGCCACTTTAAACTGGTAACCTGTAAAGGCGTTTAAAGTATCGCCTATGGAGAATAGCAAGTACCGTAGTTTGCCGCCATTCCATGGGCAGACGCAATTTTAAAGCGTGACATGTTAGGTATCTATTTACTAGGCGTAACATTTTACATTATTTTACATTACACAAAAAATTTGGGCTAACTTTACTGTTTTTTATTTATTCTTAATTCATGAAAGTTTTTTTTTTTTTTAAATGCATTTAAAAAAAAACGCTGTGCAAATACTGTGTGGTATAAAAAAAATCGCAACACCGACCATTTTATTTTAAAGGGTCTCTGCTAACAAAAAAATATATAATGTTTGGGGGTTCTACGTAATTTTCTAGCAAAAAAAAATAAATAATTATATTTACATGTAGGAGGGAAGTGTCAGAATAGGCTTGGGAAGGAATGGTCTGGTCAAAAAAGGGGGTAAATCTTCCAGAGGTCAAGTGGTTAAATACAAATCTATTTATGACATCACTATTGCCTCTAACCTATCACTATACATATATATATATATATATATATATATATATATATATATATATATATATATATATATATATATATATATATATATAGTTGATATAGAAATGTACATATATAGTGACAGGTTAGTAAAAACCATAATTTTCCTTCTATATCCACATGTCAGCATTTTCTTCATGGGGACACTACTGTCTGAATAAACTTTATTTGCTAACAAGTCTCCCCTTAGGCCGCCTGTAGGTCAGCCTGACCATCTTTCACGCGTCAGTCTCCCTCAGGGCGCCATTCGGCAGTTTCCCGCTCAGCTGCAGGCACGGGTCACGTGGTGTAGGCGGATTCCCGCCTTATGTGAGGTGAGGTAGATCTGTGTGGGGTGACTCGGGCGGTCGGTATTCGGTCCTGATAGATGTTAGCCGTCACCCCGTGTTCCCCGGTAAATCTCCGGTTGGGATATCGGGTAGAAGAAGGTGTTATGGAGGAGGACGGCTGTATGGGCAGAGCAGGGATATCTCCTTTGTATGAGACGCCTCATAGGGTGGTGGACGGTAATGGTGGATTCTGAGGTGCCCGGTGTAGGGGTGTGAATGGGCTTTTCTACACGGAGCTGCAGCATACAGAGATGGGATTCCTCCCCATAGTGCCCTGCACCTCCCTATAGGAAAACACTGAATGAGACTAGACCAGTGTGACTTGGACTGGAGGGACTTATTCTGTTGCACATTATGTGCTTCAACCACGTGACCTCCAGAAGTTTTACCCCCCTCCATGACCAGGCCATTTTTGCCATACAGCACTGCGTTACTTTAACCGCTTTACGACTGCCCGCCACAGTTATACTGCGTCAGGCAGCCGCTCCTGTGCAAACTGACGTAGGTGTACGTCGGTCGTGCGCAGGAGGCTTGGGGGCGAGCGAGTGCCATCAGCTGCATTTTCCTGCCCCCTGCTCTTCAGCAAGGAAGTCGATTTCAGCGGGAAGGCGGCTCTGATTATCGCCTGACACCCGCGATCTCTCTGAGAGAAAATGGTCAGCTGTTATAAACACAGCTGACCATTCTTCTCGCTGCAATGATCATAGAGCCCCTGTGATCCTTCTATATAGGAATACAGGTCTCTATGGTTATTTCACAAGCCACGCCCCCCCCACAGTTAGAATCACTCCCCTAGTCTCACATTTGATCACCCACAGGGTTAGCCCCCTTCCCTGCCAGTGTCATTATTACAGTAACAGTGCATATTTTTTGGCACTGATTACTGCAGTAATGTCACTGGTCCCCCCAAAGTGTCAAAAATGTCAGTCAGGGGTCCGATCTGTCCGCCGCGATGTTGCAGTACCACAAAAAAATTGCAGATCGCCGTCGTTACTAGTAAAAAAAAAAAACAATAAAAATTACATAAATCTTTGCCGTAGTTAGTAGACGCGAACCAATCGCTTATTGCGATTTTTTTTTTTTTTTTTTACCAAAAATATGTAGCAGAAAACAAATTGGCCTAAAATGTTAAATTTTCATATTTCATATTTTTTTTTTTTTTTATAGCAAAATGTGAAATATCTTGTTTTTTTTTTTTTTTCAGAATTGTCGCTCTTTTTTTGTTTATAGCGCAAAAAATAAAAATCAAATACCACCAAGAGAAATCTCAATTTGTGGGGCACAAAAGGACATCAATTTTATTTGGGCACAGTGTCGCAGGACCGCACAATTGTCCGTTAAAATAACGCAGTGCCGAATCGCAAAATATGGCCTGGTCATTAAGGGGGCAAATCCTTCCGGGCCAGAAGTGGGTAACTGACCATTGCATGATTGTGCTACTCTGTACCCCAAAAAAAATGACGTCCTTTTTCCCCCACAAATAGAGCTTTCTTTTGGTGGTATTTGATCACCTCTGGGGTTTTAATCTTTTGTGCTATGAACAAAAAAAACAATTTGGGAAAAAAAACAATAGTTTTTACTTTCTGCTATAAAACATATGCAACAAAAGTTAGTTTCTTAATAAGTTTAGGCTCATATGTATTCTGCTACGTATACTACATACATAAGCATATATATGAATTGGTTGCCACAAAAGTTATAGCATCTACAAACTATGGGACATCTATTTTTTTTACTAGTAATGGTGGCGATCAGCAACTTATGGCGGGGCTGCGATATTGCAGCAGACAAATTGGACACTAACATTTGACACTTTTTGGGGACCAGTGACCCTAATACAATGATTAGTGTTAAAAGTATGCACTGTCCTTTTGATGTGGGCAGGGAAGGGGTTAAAATCAGAGGGTTAACTGTGTGCCTAGCCCGTGCTTTCTTACTGGGGGGAGGGGTGCTTTGACTAGCAGAAGGCATGGATTCATGTTCCTGCTTTGCAGGAACACAGGATCAATACCTTTCCCTTCTGACAGAATGGTGATCTACCTTGTTTACATAAGTAGACTGCTGTTCTGCCTGTATAACGAATGATTGTCGGGTGACGGGAAACATAGTCTTCAGTACCTGCTGCTGGGCTCCCGCTGAGAGTGATCACGTCGGGAGCGGGTCGCCAGTAGCCCACGCACCCCAGACCCGGAAGTGTCAGATTATGTTCTAGATACGTGATCTGGCACAGTGCAGCGGCTCTGCCGCAGTATACAGTGGATATAAAAATTCTACATACCCCTGTTAAAATGTCAGGTTTCTGTGATGTAATAAAATGAGACAAAGATAAATTGTTTCAGAACTTTTTTCACCTTAAACGTGACATAGGAACTACAACTCAGTTGAACAGCAAACTGAAATCTTTTAGGTGGAAGGAAGTGTGGCAATATTTCCAGGCCTGGGGCCTGAGGTGGGTCTGCCATCGGTACCGGTATCACTCCCAACACATTTAAGCTGTGAACCCAGGTGTGAGAACTGAGACAATGACCATTCTGGCATCTTTGGTTTGTTTGTTTATTGTATTTAGGGGATGGGAGAAGGGAATGAGTGGGATACTCCTTTGGCTCAACTAGGTACACTTTGGGACACTTAAGAAAAATGCCTGTTGGCGCTGTCTTGACGCCAGCTGAATGCCGACCAGCACTTCTGATACCTATAGATACTGTAGTACTGAAACTGTGCTGGAACCTCAAATTTAAGGCTCCATGTACACGGGACGGTAAAAAAAAGTCCCTTGAAATGCTGGAATTTTTAGGACGTTTAAAATGTCCGTTGTGTCGTGTTTGCACCCGCGTTTAGCAGGCGTTTGCGATTTAAAAATCATTCCCCTTTAAAATGGAAAAACGCGAGCGCTAAACGCGGGTCATCATGTTTTTGCGTTTGAAACGCCGGGAAACACACATTCGACCGCAAATACCGTATTTTCTGGCATATAAGACGACTGGGCGTATAAGACAACCCCCCTAATTTTCAAGTTAAAACATAGGTTTTGGGCTATACTCGCCGTATAAGTCTACCCCCCTTCTGAAGCAAGGCAACACCATTGAAAAACATCAGATTTCTCATAGATCTCTAAGGTACCCCAAGTACTGTAATACATCTAATCTCTCATAATACTTAGGTTACCTTGGAGATATTATACTCAGCGTATAAGACGACCCTCCATTTTTGGGTGATTTTTTTGAGGTTCAAAAGTAGTCTTATACGCTAGAAAATACAGTAATTGCTTTCCAAAAAACGTCCCTGAACTCAACTGCCTGCAAATGATTGTAAACGACCCTGTGTACATGGACAGATAAGATAACATAGAGGTGGGTTCAGGGGCTTCTGAAAAAAACGCCCAACTGCTCCTAAACGGCCGTTTACAAGTTGCAGTGTACATGGACCCTAACTCGGAAGATCCAGGACTGTAGAACACTTGACTCCTGACACGGCTTTAGCTAAAAAGTCACTGAACAGCTCCCTCCAGCCCTACATTGGCTGAGGTAGCTCTGTATAGATACTTGTGCTGCTCAAACTCTTAACTTTGTACACTTCCCACTGTACACTGACTCTTCAGGGCCCAAACTACAAGTGCCCCCTTTCACATTTCAGGGTCCTCTACCTAGGTACCCCCTCTAATACTTCCCCAGAACCTTCTCCGGAGTGGTCCCCTCTAACACTAGGCAGACCCCCAGGGGCAGTCCACAGTACTCACGACCTTTGTAGGCTTTCCTGGAACTGGACCCCTCTCTTTCTCTCCGCTGGTTCTCAGCACACCGGATCCCCTCTGCAGCTCAGCTTCACACTCTCTGGATTCCCAGGCCACTACCTGGGACATCCGCTTCCTCTGACAGGAGGAGAGACAGCCATACTCTGCTTCCCGCCAAAGACGCTGGGTCATGCGCTCCCTTCAAACTTATACCCACTCCCAGAATCCTCTGCGGCAGAATCTGCCTTCTGGGGTAGTTACAAGCCTGACTGAGCCACTGATTGGGTTTCCTCCACTGCCCTATGAGAATCCTCTCACAGAGCCAGTGGGGAGACTCCCCTCTCAGAAACCTCACCTGGGAGACATGACAGTCCAGCTGAAATCATGGCCCTGCTGTTAAGCAGCCAAGGCCCACTATACTTTACCTAGCACCTACCTGTAGGGTGCTACAGAAGTAAAAATAAAAAACTAAAATAATATGGTTCCATAAGTGTGCACACCCTTAAACTAATGCTTTGTTAAAGCACCTTTTGATTTTTATTATAGCGCTTTCAATCAATAGATTTTCAATCTGATTCTGGGCTCTGGCAGGGCCTTTCCAAAACTGTAATCTTCTTCTGGTGTAGCCATTCCTTTGTTGATATGGATGTATGCTTTGGGTCGTTGTCATGCTGAAAGATGAAGTTCCTCTTGGTGTTCAGCTTTCTAGCAGAAGCCTGAAGTTTTTGTGCCAATATTGACTGGTGTTTGGAACGGTTAAGCCCTGTACACACGTACCGATCGTCGGCCGAACGATCGGCCGTCTTTTGTCCAGGGCTGTCGTGTCTGTTGAAAACTGCAAAAGACTGCACACGAATTTTGTCGGCCAACAACAGCCGACTGCAGAAGTGATGTCATGTGATGGTTAACTTTCCTTGTCTTTTTTTCTTTTCTGAGCATGCCCAGTCTTGCTAATCTGCTGTCTGTCGGCCGAAATCTGTACTGACTGGCGAACAATCGGCCGTTCTGGTGTTGGCCAACAAAAAGTTTAATGCCTGCACGATTCTTTTCGGCCGAAAGTGCGCTGACGGCTGTCGGAAGCCTCATACTAACAAGCCTACGATCGGTCGTCGGCCGAATATTTACGGCCGACAATCGGTACGTGTGTACGGGGCTTTAATATTTCCCTCTGTCCCAGCTGAAGAAAAACAGCCCCAAAGCATGATGTTGCCACCACCATGCTTCACTGTGGGTATGGTGTTCTTTTGGTGATGTGCAGTGTTGTTTTTATGCCAAACATATCTTTTGGAATTATGTCCAAAAAGTCGTTCAACCTTGGTTTCATCAGACCCTAACACATTTTCCCGCATGCTTTTGTGACACTTCAGATGTGTTTTTTGCACCATTTAGTCGGGCTTGGATGTTTTTTATCGTAAGAAAAAGCTTCCATCTTGCCACTCTACCCCATAGCCCAGACATATGAAGAATACGGGAGATTGTTGTCTTGTCACATGTACCACACAGCCAGTACGTGCAAGAGATTCCTGCAGCTCCTTATGGTTGCTGTAGGCCTCTTGGCAGCCTCCCATTTTCCTCTCGTCTTTTCATCAATTTTGGAGGAACGTTCAGTTCTTGGTAATGTCACTGTTCTGCCATATTTTCTCAACTTGATGATGACTGTCTTCACTGTGTTCCATGATATATCTAATGCCTTAGAAATTCTTTTTTTACCCTTCTCCTGACTGATACCTTTTAACAATGAGATCCTTCTGATGCATTGGACGCTGTAGACCATGGCTTTTGCTGTAGGATGCGACTAAAGCCCCGTACACATGTACCGATCGTCGGCCGAACGATTGGCCGTCTTTTGTCCCCGGGCTGTCGTGTCCGCTGAAAAGTGCAAAAGACTGCACACGAATTTTGTCGGCCAACAGCCGACTGCAGAAGTGATGTCATGTGATGGTTAACTTTCCCTGTGTTTTTTCTTTTCTGAGCATGCCCAGTCTTGCAAATCTGCTGTCTGTCGGCCGAATTCTGTACTGACTGGCGAACAATCGGCCGTTCTGGTGTCGGCATACAAAAATTTTAATGCTTGCACGACAGATTCTGTTTGGCTGAAAGTGCGCTGTTGGCTGTTGGAAGCATCATACTAACAAGCCGAAAATCGGCCGATCGGTCGTCGGCCGAATCTTTTCGGCCGACAATCTGCACGTGTGTACGGGCCTTAAGGCTGGCCATACACTATACAATTTTCTTGTTAAATTTCTTTTCGCTCTACCTTCAACTATGTAGTGCAGGGCCTGCCTGATTCTATACAAATTGAAAGTGTTTAAGTTTTACCTCATATCCTATAGTTTAGGAAAATCTAATAGAAAATTGATCAAGAAAATTATATTATGTATGGCTAGCCTAAGAAAATGTCAGGGAAGACCTACAGCTGAACCTTATTTAGGGTGAAACAGAGGCACTTTAAATGATAGCAGGAGTGTACTGACTCCTATTTCACATGAGTTAGAATGTGATTGCTAAATTCTGACCATAGCTACATCCCCAGTGAAAGGAGGCTAGTTTTTTATTTTTACTTCCCCTTCACCCCCTAAAAGATTTCAGTTTGTTTTTCAATTGAGTTGTACAGTTCATAGGTCACATTAAAGGTGGAAAAAGTTCTGAAATTTTTTCTTTGTCTCATTTTTGTACATCACAGAAACCTGACATTTTAAGGCTCCATGTACACGGGACGTTAGAAAAAACGCCCTGCAAAGCTATTTCTGACGCCGGGAAAAAGCAGCTGTTAAACGTGCTTTCAGTAGCTTTTTCCATTTGTGTTATTGCACGTTTGGCCACGTTGCTTTTAGCAGCGTTTTTCTGCCTCCATTCAAAATCAATGGTTCCCTATGGGAGCCTATTGATTTGAATGGAAGTCGCACCACAAGTCGGATCCGACTTGCGGCGCGACCTGCACTGTGAGAATCTTGAGGGGGAACTCCACGCCAAAATGGGAAAAAAAACTGCGTGGGGGTCCCCCACAGGTTCCAAACCAGGCCCTTCGGGTCCGGTATGGAATTTTAGGGTAGCCCCACACCGAAAAAACGGCGTGGGGTCCCCCCAAAATACATACCAGACCCTTATCCGAGCATGCAGCCCGGCAGGCCAGGAAAGGGGAGGGGACGAGCGAGCGGCCCCACCCCCCTGGACCACACCAGGTCACATACCCTCAACATGGGGGGGGTGTTGGTGCTTTGGGGCAGGGGGAGCTCTGCACCCCCCACCTCAAAGCACCTTGCCCCCATAATGATGAGGACAAGGGCCTCATCCCCACAACCCTGGCCGGTGGTTGTGGGGGTCTGCGGGCAGGGGGCTCATCAGAATCTGGAAGCCTCCTTTAACAAGGGGGCCCCCCAGATCCGGGACCCCCTCCCTATGTGAATGGGTATGGGGTACACTGTACCCCTACTCATTCACCACATAAAAGGCAGTGTATGGAAATAACGACAGGAGACGTTTTGGAAAGTTTATTAAAAATCTTCATCCGGCTCTTCTTGTCTTCTCCTCTCCGGGGTCTTCTGCTCTTTTGCTGTCCGCTCTTCTTGTGTTCTCCTCTCCGGGGTCTTCTGCTCTTTTGCTGTCCGCCCTTCTTGTGCTCTCCTCTCCGGGGTCTTCTGCTCTTTTGCTGTCCGCTATTCTGCTGTCCGCTCCTCTCTTCTTTTCTTCTCCTCTCCGGTCTTCTGCTCTTTTGCTGTCGGCTCTTCTTCTTCCTCCGGTCCTCCTCCGACGACGTCTCCGGTGATTATGCCGGTCTCTGCAGCTTATTATATAGCCATTAGGGGCGTGGCCCCCGATGACGTCATCGGTAGGCTCCGCCCCCTCATGTCACAGATGATGTCACAAGCTGCAATTTGCTTGTGATGCCACGCTGGACACTACTTCCCTATTGGGTCACTTGTCGTTTTCGGCGGTGGTCATGAGACACATACTCTGGCTGAAGTGTTGGTCTGCGGATCAGGCTTCTAAGGTGGCCTTAACGGACCTCCCCTTGGGGGACCGTCTGGCATTATTAAAGGTGTTACGGGGGGTAAGAGTACCTTTCTCCCGAAGGCTTCCAAGGGTAGGGATCCTCGCCGTAGGTGGGGTCCGTTCTTTTCGGCTCAAATAAAGTATTTCCGTTCCACGGGGGCAGCCGATAAGGCAAAGCCCTTCAAGGCTCCCTCGGGTGGTTCCAAGCGTCCCTGGTCTGGGAAACAGAAGTCCGGTTCCGCCAGGCCTGCCGATAAGGCCTCCTCGGCCTGACGGTGCGCCCTCATCTGGGGTGGGGGGACGCCTTTGCCAGTTCTCTGACTCGTGGCTGGCCCGGATCCCAGACAAATGGGTCCAGGAGGTGCTGCGATCCGGATACAAGATCGAGTTTCGATCCGTTCCTCCGGTCAGGTTTTTCCCTTCCAATGTCCGCCTATCCCCTGATCGCTTGCGAGCACTCTATGGGGCAGTGCAGGACTTGCTACAACAAGGAGTGATATTGTCTGTTCCACATGCGGAACATTTTCACAGGTTTTATTCCAACCTGTTCACGGTTCCCAAGAAGGAGGGCAAGGTGCTTCCGATCCTGGACCTAAAGGCAATGAATGTGTTCGCGCGTGCTCAAAAGTTCAAGATGGAAACTATTCACACAATGGTGGCCTCCCTAAATCAGGGGGACTTCCTGGCTTCCATGAACATCAAGGATGCCTTCCTTCACATTCCAATCTGTGCCGCTCACCAACATTTTTGCCGTAGAAGAGGATCACTATCAGGTTGTGGTGTTACCCTTTGGTCTCGCCTCCGCTCCTCGGGTCTTCACAAAGGTGTTGGCCCCGGTCCTGGCGCTGTTACTGCAGCAGGGGAAATCAGTCCTGGGTTACCTGGACGATCTGATTCTCTGTGCAGAGTCTCCAGCATTACTGATGGAATAGAAGGGGATTGCGATACTAGGTCACCTGGATGATCTGCTTCTGCGTGCAGAGTCTTCCTTGGCTGTAGAAGCCGACTTGGTTGTTACGGTATGAACTCTGCAGGAGTTCGGGTGGACACAGAATTTTCAGAAATCGGCACTGTCTCCATCCACAAAGCTGGACTACTTGGGTCTGATGCTGGATTCAGCGTCAGCCCGGATATTTCTCCCTCAGTCAAAACTTTTGAAGCTACAGGATGCTGTTTGGCTCCTGTTGTCCCACCATCGATCTGGGAAAATCTTTTCTTCCCCTGTATTGGACTGTATTCACCACAGATAAAACAAGCCTTTAGTATCACTTTAAAAGCTAGATTCACACCTACTGTTTTTTTGTGAGCGTGTGTTTGCATGTTTTTTTTGTGTGTATTTTCACAATACATACAGATGGCAGTTCAAAAATTTCAAATTTAGCTCATGTACTTTTTTTGGCATTGAGCTTTGCACATTTTTTAAATTAAGTTTAGACATGTTTGTCATGCGTTTTGATGGGTGCAAAAATGCATGTCTGCTTGTCCCACTTTGGGTGCCACTAACACTGATTGGCACTGCAAGCGCAGCACGTATTTTTGGTCATTCCATGAATGCACGCAAAAACTCATAGTTTTGCACACGCTCGGGTGTGAATGCAGTCAAATAGAACTATGAACTCCTACAGACATTCACCCAGTATTTGTCTTCACAAGCTGAGATGTGCTCCGCTGCTCAGGGCCAACAAGTAAACAATAATGCAAGAATTTCCCCCCCTATGCCTTCATTCATTCTGTGCATGCGCCGCTGCCAGATGAATTACTCATTCAGGGCTGACACGTAATTATCACTAGAGTGTATTCAGCAGGGCAGACACCTCTGGCCACACTTTGTTCACATGTGGGCCCTGAGTGGCGGCCGCTAATAGCACATACATTTATATGCCTCCTCCAGTGTTAAAGACAGTCCAAATGCAGTACTGTAGATGCAGCTTTTTCTTTCTTATTTTTTTTTTTTTTTTGCACAGGTGAACACACCTACAGAGGTGTATGGGCCCATAGCATAACATACAGCTGCATTCAGTTCTGTATACATGATATGGATCTGAGTATAGTGTATCTTGCTCTCGCTAGAGAAAACAAGAGGCAGGATGGTGGCCTAGAATGTACTGAATTGCAAACTCTGACAATGTTTTGTCAAACTCCTCCTGCTATACAGCCATATGCCCTTAAAGATAAGAGCAATTTACAAGAGTATGTGCATCACTAAAGCCATCTATAGATGGTTCAAATCTCGGCCAGTTCAGCAGGAGACGGATGAAATTCTATCCATATATGGGCAGGCTGAATGTACCCAAATTGATCAACTTGGGTACAACCAGCCTGCTGGATTGTACATGTGATTATTGCAAGCAGCTGTTATAGCTGCTAGTAATAATCACTGTCTTCTCCCGGCAGTGACAGCTTCCCCCGCCTCCGCCTCACCCTGTCTGTGTTGATGGGGGAATGGAGCAAATTCCTTTTATGCAACCCATAGTTGCAAGAAAGAAATTTGTCCGTTTATGGCCGGCCTTGGAATGCTGACAGGTAAAACTGTTTATATACAATATAACCACTTGTTCAGACTGCCTAATCACTCTATGCTGTGACTGACCTATACAGGTGTATAAAGGAGCCACTGGGATTCTCTTGGGCTTGGTATAACATTCAGCTAAGTGGAGAAGATATACTGCATAAAATGAAAGTAGACCCTTTTAGAGATAGATGTGTTATGGAGCTCTGGTGAGTGAGTTATCTATGTGGGGCATGGTCTGCTCACGGATTATCACGTGGACATGCACGGATTGTTTTCTGGAGCATTTATATAGTGAACTTTCATTGACTTGCATTATCACCAATTGGTGTATCACAAAGGCACAGGCTGTTTTAGTTTTGTTTTTTTGTAAATGTATCGCACATATTCGTTTGCTTTTTGAGAGATTTGGGGAAAAACGTGTATATTGATTGAAACTATTTATGAACACAGCTTAATTTTTTATGCATTATTGTTTACTTATGATTTACAGTACTTAGTAGTGCAGCTTTCTAGCGCTTATATTGTTTATATGTATGTGCACTAGAGGTAAAACATTGTAATAGCTGCAACTGGGATGTTTGGATTATTATTTTTTCACATGGCGCTGGTGTTTTTTTTTTTTGTATAAAAGTGTTTATATATCTGTCTGCAGTGGGTCTCTTATAATTTTTCATTCACGATTTCATTCACGATTTCATGGTATGTTTCATACTTCTCTATTTTCTCTGAGGCCTGGTTCACACTAGTGCGATTTTGGATGCAAATTGATTTGCACAGAATCGCATGACAATGGAAATCACATTGTTTCAATGGTGGTCATTCACATCAATGCAATACAGCACGGTGTGATTTCAGAAATGGGTTCTGTCTTACTTTGGTGCGATTTTTGGCCCCACAGAATATGCCAACCTTTTTGTTAGCAAATCCAAAATGCAACCAAGTCATATTACTGTACATAATCACACTGAAAATCGAATACAGTTCGCAGCCACGGTAGTGTGAATCTAGCTTGAGTGGAGAAGAGAGACCGGATTGATAAGTATGAATAAGTCCCAAACCATGAAATCTGCTTCCACGTGCTCTGTTACAAGCGATATGAAATGATGGAAAAAGGCAACATTTGTATTAATATTTTCGTTCTATGTGTTACCAGGGAGCAAGAAATACCTGATAGTTCAGGTAGGAAACAGAACATGCTACAAGCTTCCGACTGCAGGTTAAGCTACCATCAATACATGTTCCCATTGAGAACACTAACTTGGATAGTGTTTCATTAAGCAGGATTCCCTGTGCCATGTAGAACTTTCTAAACCACATGTTTAGACAACCTAGTATACAATAGAGATTTATTGGGATCTTAGACCAATTATTTTGGTTCAATGGCTGAGCTGCTAGATTTTCCTTTAAGCGTATTGCTAAGGGACTTGTCCACAGCATGGACAATTCGTGGATGAATCAGCAACTGATTCTATTTAATGCCTGAGTTAGCCTGAACAAGTAGATGTTGGTACTTAGAACCTACTTTTATACTAGGCATAATCACTTCAGATGCAGGATTTTTATTTTTAAACAGTCTAGCTTCACAAACAACTTTGAATTGTGGAAACATCAATGGTTAATTCAAATCTGTTCATTTTTGAAAGTATATCTCACTATTTGACATTTGCCAAGTATGCTTTCCATGTCCGTTTTGTATTTTAAGGTGGCTTACTTTATTTTCAATATTTCCATATTTTAAGAATTGCAGTTGAAAATGAATGAGATGGACTTGAGCACCTTTGACAAGCTCCTGTTAGAAGCAGGTATGAAGGATACATTGTATTTGTTTAATATCAGCTTCAGATATTACTGTTTCAATATGTGAATGCATTCTTTAGTTTTTCAGAGTGAACAAGAATCTCAGAAAAAGGAAAATACTAAAGAACATACCCAGCGTAAGTCTAAAACATTATTAACTAAAGTATACTGAAGTGAGAGTGAAATATGAATACCCATAGGTTGCAAGGAACTACATTGTCAAATGCTAAAGACTGTTCTTTGATGTTTTTTATGGAGTATGAATATGTACATTTCTGCTTTCAACATATTTAGTGTATAGACCTTTGTACTTATAATATGTAACTGGTTAGTGACACATAAAGAAACATAATTATTTAATACTTATGCTAAAAAGCTTGAATACATAGGAAAAAACTATTCAGCAACACAACATTATTTTCGTGATGCAAAAACAAAATGTTTCTGCTTTTAAAGTTTTGGACACTGATTTATCATGTGACTAGGACTCATGTCTTGATTGAATAAAGAAAATATTTTGTCATCCTAAAGCCACCTTTTTTTTTACTGCAAATACAGTAGTTAGAGCAGAGCTGTCTTAACTAATCATTTCTCTTTCGTTCATTGACGGACACAGTTCCTGATTCTTCTTAACTATTGGGTTATATTGCCCCTTACAGGAGTAGGACACTAGGCAGAAAAAAAACTTGACTACGCCTATGAGCAGTCCCAGGAGGTATACACCCACACTCAGCACTCAGTTTTTTTTTTCTGCCTAGTCAGGAGTAAGGACCTAGTTCCTTGCTGGGATCTCTGGTCCTGGTAATTTTTTCCTTTTAAATTAAATTGATTTTTTCCTATCTTTGTAATCTTCTATCAACCGTCAGACTGGGCGACGGACTGGATCATCTTAATCCAAAGTGTCCCCCCAGTCTGGTCAGTGAGCATACGCAGGCCTCAGCTCCATGCTAGGTCGGTTGCGACATAGCCCCACTGTATGGGGGCTGGCTTGCGAAAAACATCTCACAAGGGCGCATACAACCTGGCCTCGGCCTGAGTCGCAGCGTTCCTCCAGGCCAACAGCCACCCACATTCCATTGGAGCATTGGTCTGTCGAGCGTTGCCCACCATGTTCCTGGTATGGTAAGTAGCTGTCCCCTCTCTACCCCTGGAGGGTTTTTTTTAAGTGGATGTGGGCCCCCCACTCCCCTCCCCCCTGGGTGAGTTTATGAGCTGACTTCTGCCAGATGCTTTTAAGGGGGGCTTGTTGGAGTTGCTTCTGACCGGGTTTTTTCTGGTGCACAATGGGGGTTGAGCAGGGTTCCCCTGCTAACCTGAGGGTTGGTGACAAGGGCAGGGATGTCCTCTGGGCTCCCTGCTGCAGTTGTTAGGCTGGGAATGGTTTTTGCATCCCCAGATCCGCGCCTCACATGGCCAGATCTGGCCCCAAATTTAGGTCGCGGCTTTGTGGCCTTCTGGTCCGAAGCTATGTGGGGCAGCCCCAGTGAGGGTGGCTGAAGCCACTACCCTCTGTTTGGGCATCTGCCCTCCACTCTGCTGACCCTGGGTGGTCAGCTCCTCTGAGGCTCATGCCCAGGTGGCTGGACATCCACAAAAATTTAGGCTGCGGCTTGCGGCCTACTAGGCCATGCGGCTGATGCTGATTGTGTCACAATGTGAAATTTTAAATATGGCGGGGATGCTGCATCATAGGTGCCGGTCCCTTTTTGGCACCACATGTCCTCCACTGAGGCAGGGGTGTATCCCTTTCCCGCTTACTTTGACAACATTGTCGCATAACAGTGGGGTTGTCCAAAATGCACTCTAGTGGTCCCCAAGCGTTTTGCTATGCGGTAACTTTATAAGGATTCCCTGCTTAAAAAGTGGACGGTCCCACATATGTAGTGGACTCGCCGGCTTCCAGATTAAATAAAGCTACCTTAATTCTGGTTGAGGAGTTCTTGGCCTTTAAAGATTCGGTTGATAGGAGAGCGGAGGCTCTGGCCCGCCATATGCGTCCCTACATCTGGGGGATTTTCTTGCTTCTATCGCAATCAAGGATGCCTACCTTCACATTCCAATATGTACCAGTCACCACGCTTCCTGTTGCGGGAATTTTTTCCTGCTGTTTTACCACCCCTCATGTTTTAACACTGGATTGGGAGGTCCCAATGGGTAAGAAGAATCAGGAGCTGTGTCCTTTTATGAACGAAAGAGAAAATGGGATTTTTTACTTTCCGTAAAATCCATTTCTCTGATGGTCATTGACGGACACAGCACCCACCCCTCTGTGGCATTGGCTTTCTTCTGACACTGCTTGTAACAAAACTGAATGCCTATAGCTGAGTGAGGGTGTATACCCCCTGGGACTGCCCATAAGTGTAGTCCAGTGTTTTTCCTGCCTAGTGTCCTACTCCTGTAGTGGGCAGTATATCCCAATGGTTAAGAAGTATCAGGAGTTGTGTCCGTCAATGAACATCAGAGAAATGGATTTCATGGTAAGTCAAAAATCCATTTTCTTTTTTTTTCTTTCAGCCTTTAACACATAGTAGAGAATGTATGATCTGTCTGCCTTAAATGAGCACCAGCAACACATTTAACTTACTATGGTGATGGGTAATCCAAATATTTTGCAGGAATACCAAGTGCCCATATCATGCGTGACACAACAGCTGTGGCAGTGTAAGAACTGTATATATACAGATAAGGTCCAAAATCAAATATTTAAGCCTCGTACACCCTACTAGTTTATTTTTTTTAAAAACTGACAGCTCAGGTCGGAGCCAGATGCTAGTATAGTGATCTCCTCTGCTGTATTATTGTGTTTTGACAGGGGGACAGCCAGAACACTCCAGTCAGTGCTCTCAGCCAATTGCTGAGAGCGTTGACTGGAAGCGGGGTGGCAGACCTTTTTCAGAATTACCCTTTGACAGAAGCCGGCCACATAGTGGGAGATTTACTATACTGGTGCACTCAGAATCTGGTGCAGCTGTGTATGGTAGCCAATCAGCTTCTAACTTCAGCTTGTTTAATAAGGCCTCATACACTGAGGGCGTTTTTCCTGCCGGTTTTAGGGGCTTCTGTTTTTTTTTTTTTTTTTTTTTTTTTTTTACAGCTTAAAAACACCTCTCTATGTTATTATGTGTCTGCATACATAGGCCTTTAGGAGCTGTAAGTGGAATAGGTGTTTTCAAGCTGCAAAAAGAACCCAGGGCCAGCGTGTTCTGGAGCAGCAGCGTCACAGCTGTAAAAAAGCTGACGCAGCTAAACGTGTGTTAATGCTGTACACCGCGTTATGCCGTGTTTTCTTTTTTGACATGTAAAAATCAATGGTTCGCTATGAGAGGCATCGTAACTGGTCCGACATGTGTCGGTCTGACTTTGAAAAAGGTTCCTGCATTACTTTGGTCTGACTTGATTGAATGGAAGTTGCATCCAAGTCGGATCATCAAAAAAAAAAAAAAACAATGGCGTGGGGTCCTCCTCCCTAGATCTATACCAGGCCCTTTGAGTCTGGCATGGACCTTTAATAAAGGACTTGACTAGTGCTGCAACGATGCATCGACGTAATCGATTACGTCGACATGCGTGAAAGGCGTTGACGCGTCACACTCATCTCGTGTGTAATGGCGGCTTCAGCTCCTGGGAATGGAGAAAGTTCCAGTCTACCACACAAAGCTAGACCACGATCATCAAAAGTATGGGAATTCTTTAAATAGAGGCCAGATAAAATGGTCCTTTGCAAAACCGAAATGGCGTACCACGGCAGCACAACTGCAATGCACAAGCACCTCAGAAGAAAACATCCTGGCGCTCTCCGACCTCAAAAGTACGAGCCATCTTTGTAAGTAGTACTATATTTATTATTACATACAATTAATAAATATATGCTAGGTAATAATTACGGATACATCATTTATTGGTGCATGCACAGGAGTACCCGTTTGTTGCTGCTTTGCTTTAAGCTTTGTAGTGGCCAGCTCACGTTTTTTGAAATGTTCCACAAGGCACTTTGCAGCCCTCAGTGTCTTGCTGATCTGGGGATCCCTCAGGGCATGCACACCTGAGAGAAGAGATGCCATGCTTTTCTTCCAAAATACACAGAGCAGCGACCACATTTGCACTGCAGCGTTATGCAACTACAACATTGGCCATGGATATCTCAAACTGCTCAGCTTCTTTTTCTACTAGAAGAAATACAATTAATATTGTAATCAAAGTAATCATATTAAACATAATTATTAATCACATTCAGTTCATTTAAAAATATGCATATTTACTACCCTCTTTGAAACACAGTACAATACATTATTGTTAGCATTGAGCATTCATAGATTTCATGTTTAAATTGGATCCTAATGTTATTAAGTATTATTATTATTATTATTGTGTTTGATTTTTCTCAGGAAGAGGCAAAGCTGTGTACAAGATTTCTTCTTTCATAAAAAGGATGTCACTGTTTGCACACCCCAAATGGCCATTACACTTACCAATAGCATACTCAACATGATTGTAAAAGATATGAGACCTCTTTCTATTGTAGACGGTTAAGGATTTTGTGAGATGATCAACACGTTTTACCCAGGATACACACTTCCCTCCAGGTCCCATTTCACTAAGCTGATGGAGAAGAAATATGAGGAGAATTTTGAAAGCTTGAAAGCGTCACTCAAAGATGTGAAATTAAAAATAGCTCTCACCACAGACGCATGGACCAGTATTGCCACAGAGGCATACTTGGGTGTCTCATGCCACTTCATTAATGAAGACTGGAAGCTTACATCATACAATCTGACCACTATGCCACTTGAAGATCGGCACACAGCTGAAAACATTGCTAACTGGGTGGAAAAAGCAGCTCAGAATTTTGATATATCCATGGCCAATGTAATTGTAGTTGTTCATGATAATGCTGCAAATGTAATCGCTGCTCTGTGTATTTTGGAAGAAAAGCATGGCATCTCTTCTCTCAGGTGTGCTGGTCATACATTGCAGTTAGTTGTCAACCATTCCCTGAGGGATCCCCAGATCAGCAAGACACTGAGGGCTGCAAAGTGCCTTGTGGAACATTTTAAAAAAAGTGAGCTGGCCACTACAAAGCTTAAAGCAAAGCAACAACAAATAGGTACCTCTGATCATGCACTAATAAATGATGTATCCATAAGATGGAACAGTACTTTACACATGATCAGCCGCCTGCTTGGACAGAGATGGCCTGTGACTGCAACACTTTCCGATCCTGATGTCACACCAAGAGGAAAGTGCTTCCTGGATTTAAAACATGCTCAGTGGAGCTTACTTGAGGAAGTGGAACAAGTCCTGAAGCCTTTCAAGTGTGCTACTGTTTTCTTGGGTGGAGAGTCCTATGTGACTGGTTCCGCTCTACCTCCTCTGGTAAAAGGCCTCCAGAAATCAATACAGAGCACAATTTTCAAGACAGCAGCAGTCAAGGCTTTCCAAAATGTTGCTGCACAGGAGATGACCTCAAGATGGGAGTGGGAAACTAAATGCAGAGATGATGGTGTAGAAAATATATGTCTTATTGCAGCAGCCCTGGACCCCAGATTCCGCAAACTAAAATTCCTGCCAGCAGAGGATAGTTTAAAAGTTCACCTCAAGGTCCAAGCTCTTGCTCTTGAAGAGAAAATAAGATATGAGGACGAGCAAACACATCAATATCAATGTGAGGAACAGGTTTTTCTTTTCTTTAGGGCATCAGGCATGAATAATTAATGCCATATAAATTCTGCCTAACACTTTACAAAAGATGCATTCTGAAGGCATTATGTGGTTTAAAGTAGTAACCTTACTACTTTAAACCATATAATGCCTTCAAAATGCATCTTTTGCAAAGTGTTAGGCAGAATTTATATGGCATTTTGAAGCTTCTGCTTCTGAATTAATGGCATTATTCGTGCCTGATGCTAAAGTGTTGTTTACATTTTATTTTTGGCACTTTATTTTTGTATACTGTAAAAACTTCAACCACATTGAAGTATTTTTTGGAAAAAATGTAATAAAAGTTGAAATATTATATTAGAAGTTGTACTTATCATTTTTTGTAAAGTTATTCAAAGGATTAATTAGCTAATCAAAAAAAGAACACAAGATTAAGCAAAAAAATAAAATAAAAATAATCGTTAGAGTAGTCGACTAATCGAAAAAATAATCGCTAGATTAGTCTAGAGTAAAAATAATCGTTAGTTGCAGCTCTAGACTTGACAAAAACCGTCTCTTGTTTTTTGTAAAACGCCGCTTTTTTTTTTGGGTGTATAGATAGGGGTACAATGTACCCCAAACTCATTTACATAGGGTGGCGGGATCCAGGGGCCCCCTTTCTTAACCACTTCTGGACCGGATGGATTTGTCCCCTTCCTGACCAGGCCATATTTTGCGATTCTGCACTGCGTTATTTTAACGGACAATTGCGCGGTCGTGCCACGCTGTACCTAAACAAAATTGATGTCCTTTTTTTCCCACAAATAGAGCTTTCTTTTGGTGGTATTTGATCACCTGTGTGATTTTTATTTTTTGCGCTATAAACAAAAAAAGAGCAACAATTCTGAAAAAAAAAAAACAATACTTTTCACATTTTGCTATATCACACCCCCCCCCCCAAAAAAAATGTAAAAATCTAAATTTTTTAACATTTTATGCCAATTTTGTTTTCTGCTACATATTTTAGGTAAAAAAATCCTCAATAAGTGTATTTTGATTGGTTTGCGCAAAAGTTATTGTGTCTACTAACTACGGGAAAGATTTGTCATTTTTATTGTTTTCTTTTTTTTTTACCAGTAATGGCGGCGATCTGTGTTTTTTTTTTTTTTTTGCGGGACTGCCACATTGCGGCGAACAGATCTGACCCCTGACTGACATTTCTGACACTTTTGGGGGGACCAGTGACATTACTACAGTAATCAGTGCTAAAAATATGCACTGTTACTGTAATAATGAGGTATTAAGGAAAGTGCGCTGATTCAAATCAAGTGTGCTGCTACCTTAGAGTGAATATGAATAATGTGTAAGGAAAAATCAGGTGTGCTAACCCAAATATGTGCAATACAACATTCAAAATAATGTATAAGTGGGTTCAACAATAAAACAAAAATTGTGGAAATAATATCCAAATGGGTGAAATGCAAATCACAAACTCAATCTAGTGAAACCCCCAGTGAACATCAATAATTAATGTCCAAAACACTGATGAAACAGTCCATGAAGTGATATTAAAAATCCGTGCTGCAAACACTGAATAAAATCTGGAGGTGCAAGACTTGTGATAGGATAGTATCCCGCCACCAGCTTAGCCTCTTACCAGAGAATGGAAATTGAAGGGCATGTATATTTATTAAACAAGCAAAAAATTGGGGGAGCAAACCCTGAACATGTATATCTAAAGCCGGTGCAGCTATGGACCAAGCAACATGTATATTAAAAAAGAATAGCGCAACCATGCAAAAGAAATGACTATTAAATATGGAGACAATCCATAAATAAAAATGGGGGTTTAGTCCCACCATATGGCCATATCGTGCTCAAGCCCACCACTGCGTCAAAGTACCCCATTATCAGTGGGTCCTACACTATTCATAGAAAAGGGGTGAATCCAGCCTCTCCAACCCTTGGAGACAACACTCCTTGCTGGGATGGATGTGCTAATGCACTACAAAGGACTCCTCCTATATCTACTTGATGGTGGACTCTGATAGAGTACAGGTGTGTGTGGGGGTGGGATGCTCTACCTCAGAAGTCTGGTCAGACCGAATACATAATAAACAAGCAAAAAATTGGGGGAGCAAACCCTGAACATGTATATCTAAAGCCGGTGCAGCTATGGACCAAGCAACATGTATATTAAAAAAAGAATAGCGCAACCATGCAAAAGAAATGACTATTAAAAAAAGGAGACAATCCATAAATAAAAATGGGGGTTTAGTCCCACCATATGGCCATATCGTGCTCAAGCCCACCACTGCGTCAAAGTACCCCATGTATATTTATCACTGCTCCAGAGGGTCATGCAGCTGCAGAGAGATTCCCAGACACTCAGGTGACACTCTTTCACACACGTAGTGCCTAAACTCTTACCGGACAAAGCCAAAAAGTGAGCCTGGAACTTTCATATGAGATGGTCCTGTGAGGAATCGCTGGGCGCTGGATGGCTGCTGTAACCTCCGGTGTCTGATACAGCTTCACCCCCTGACAATCCGGGCTCGGCGGCGCGCTCTGCTCTTTGTCTCAGGACAAAGCCGCTAAAGTTTCCCTCCCTGTAATAATGACACTGGCAGGGAAGGGCTTAACACTGTGGGTGATCAAGGGGCGTGGCTTGTGAAATGACCATAGAGACCTGTGTTCCTATATAGAAGGATCACAGGGGCTCTATGATCATTCCAGGGAGAAGAACAGTCAGCTGACCGTTCTTCTCTCTCAGCGGGGAATGATCGCGGGTGTAAGGCGGCAATCGTAGCCGCCTGTCTGCTACATCGGCTTCCCCGCTGACGAGCGGGGGCGGGAGTGCGCCACTGGCAGCGTGCGCTCGCCCCCCTAGCCTCCTGCGCACAACCGACGTATAGCTAGGTCGGTTTGCCCAGGAGAGGCTGCCTGACGCAGTATAACTGCGGCGGGCGGTCCTAAAGCGGTTAAAGGGGGTTTCCAGGTTCCGATAAGCCCCCTGCCCGCAGACCCCCACAACCACTGCCCAGGGTTGTTGGGAGGATGCCCAAGGAGGCCGAAGGGTCTGGTAGTCTGGTATAGTTTTTGGGGGAGACCCCACAGCGTTTATTTATTTTTAAATTTTGCCATGGTGTTCCCGTTAGCGCACAAGTCGGATCAGTAAGATGGTGAGCCAACTTGGATGCGACTTCTATTCGAATCAGTGGGCTGAAATCATAGTTACATAGTGCCCTAGTTGGACCAAAGTAGTGCAGGAACCTTTTTCAAAGTTAGACTGACAAAAGTCAAATCAGTTAAGACAGCTCTCATAAGGTAACACTGATTTTTGACATGTCATGTGACTTGTGATTTTGTAGTAATTGGATTGGAGAGGCCAGAGAATGTGCATTAATGCAAATGCAAAAAGCTTCTAAAAGTGAGTTTTACAGCCACTTTTTCCTGGCGTCGGTACTGGCTTTGCAGCTCGTTTTTTTTTTTTTAATGCCATGTGTGCATGAGGCCTTAAGCTTTGACAATATAACCTGTAAAGTTAGCCCATTTTTTTTTTTGTATAACGCGAAAGATGTCACGCCAAGCAAATAGATCCCTAACATGTTACGGTCTAAAATTGCACACACTCGTGGAATGGCGACAAACTACAGTACTTTAAAAATCTCCATAGGCAACGCTTTAACTCCTAAACTGGTAACCATTTAAACATTTTACAGAGGTTGCTGGAAGTATTGCTCTCGCTCTGATGATCGCGGCAATACCTCACATGTGTGATCTGAATACTGTTTAACTTTGCGGGCCCAACTTACATATGCGTTTTCTTTGATGCGTGAGCACACGGGGACGCTTTAAAATTATTTTTTTCCTATTTTAATTTTGATTATTTATTCCCCGCTCCTTATAACGGCCAAGCAGCTTCTGAGCTGCATTGGTTGTTATCACAAGATAGCTGACCGCCTCTGAAAAACGGTAGTGGGGTGATGCCTTTAGCTGCAGGAATCACTCTTGTACAACCACTTCTTCAAGCAGACATACAGGTACGTCGGTTTGCGGGAAGTGGTTATTCATTGTTCCTGTTTTTTGTAATTTGTTTAAAAGATTAAACTGGTCATTAATTTGTGCATTTATTTACAGGTTGCATTGCCAAATCATTACAAGAAAAGCAACGGATCTTTGAATTACAAAAAGATATTGGCTTATGTGATAAAACTATATTGGATTTGCAAAAATACAATACAGAAAACAATGAAAGTATTACTAGGTAAATGTGATTAATAATAAGTGTAACTAACAGAGTTACTGCACAGACAAATAACTGCAAACTGCAGGAAAGGATCAGTTAATCCAGAACTGGTTTTCCAGTGTTTGCCAGATTCTGGAGTGTTACTTTATTTGCTTGTTAGCTCCAGGCTCCCCCAAAAAATTAAAATTAGCTACAACTACTGTAGCTGCTGACTTTTTTCAATATAAGGACACTTACATGTCCAGGAATCCAGCAATGTCTTCTCCCGAGTCGATTCTTCAATCGGATTGGTGTGCAGGCATGGGCATCTTAAGTAAGAGAAACTGGCAGTGAAGCCTTGCAGCTTCACATCCGGTCTCCTACTGCACATGCGCGAGCTGCGCTGCGGCTTGTGAATGGTCCCACAGAAGGCTGCGGGGGAAAAAAAGGGGGGCAAACTACCAGCTCAGATTGTCACTGTGCATCTGACCGAAAGTGGGAGCAGGTAACTGTCAAAACCAGGTACCCGCTTCCCCCCCAAAAAGTGCCAAATGTGGCATTGGATGGGAGGAGGATGCAAACATGTGGAACTTCCCCTTGTGGGTGAAGTTCCACTTTAAGTAAAATCTGTAGCCATTATTTGGGGGATCTTTCCGCTGTTTTTATTATATTATGAGGAATGTAACAGGAATGGGAAAATGATATGTTGCAGCATGGGGTGTGATCTTAAGTGGTTGTAAACCCTCTCCTATACCAAGTGAAGTGAACAGCCTGAGATGATACACAGACATGAAACAAAACTCCCTACATAGGTTTGTGAATCTGCTGTCTTTCCCTTTCTACGTTCTTCAGAAAGTGCAGATCCTGTTAGAAATCTTGTTTCCTCATTCAGCAGTGGAGATGGGCTCTGGTGTGTTTGAGATCGTAGTCCCAACTCACCTGCCGGATCCTGCCAGGAAACTGACACTGCACACTGCTAATCATAGGCAGTGAGACATTTCCTGGTCCGCTGCTGCACAGGCTGGGAAATGTCTCTGCCTGTAATTGGCAGCATACAGTGTCAGCTTCCTGGTGGGATCGGGCAGGTGGGATTGGAGTAGTATCCCAAACACATCAGAGCCCATTTCTATTCAGCAGTAGGTGTGAAGTCTAGGCTTACACTGTGTGAGAGCTGATTGAAGAAAAGGGACCCCCCTCCACAAGGCTGAGGAACGAAGGAATATGCAGAGCTGTACACTGAATAGACAAGCTCTCTGCTAATCTACCTCTAACCTTCCTCCCTGGCACAAATTCTTAGCTGCTCTTATTTAGTGTGTCGGAGAACTTGTCAGAATTGACTCATGCTGATAACAGAGGAACGAAGCAGCAAAAAGATACAGCACTTAGAGGTTTGGAGAGAGATAAGTAAACACTACAGATATATGTGCTTAGGTCAAATGTCATGAATGGGGTTTACAACCACTTTAAGGTGGGCAGATATAGTTGCTGTGAGATATGCCATTGCAACTCCTAAAGAATTTAACAAGCCATGGGTGCACTGATTCTTTTATATATTTTAAATGCATTAGATATATTTCTGATCAGTGTTGCTTAAAAAAACATGTCTTTTTTTTTTCCCATTAGAAAAAAATATATCATCTTTATGGCATTGCTAGGCCCAGACAGTCCCTGCAGCTACCACCCCCTTGTTTTACTGGTGGCACGGTACTTGAAGATTATTTGTATTTATGGTCATTGCAAGGTTGTAAAATGGAGGTCCTTTCATTTAGGCCTCCAGCATAGAAGAGACCAGAGGAATTACTTCAAAGACTTCCTCTGCAGCTTTGCAGTATGTGGTATATTGCAGAGCCACATAATGCAGAATCGCATAGGAAGTCCTGGAATATTTCCCTACAGCTTTTCTTGGACCATACACTGATACCAAGGTCTATGTGGGTGGCAAATCATGCAGCAACATTACCACTATGTTTGGTCACTTCAGGGCTGACGGCGTGGAAAATCTTTACTGTGCTTACAGCTACATTTGCCATAAAGGGTGCTCAAAATGGTCTAGGGGTTTTACAACCCTAGCAACCCCCCTGGTTTATGGCATTGTAAAAAAAATACCCCATTCCTCCATGTTTAGACTGTTCTAACACTGCTCTAAAACAGTTAGAACAAGAAGGCCTTTACTTATTGGTTCTTCACCACAACTCCAGAAAATGAGGTGTTTTTCTTTTATAAGAGGGTCTGTATAAGGGGACATTGAAATCAATATTGTATGACTCCAACCAACTTTACATCTGGATACAATACCTGACATGCATGGCGCAATTGCTGTTTACATAAGACACCAGACCAATGCTTGCTCGCCTTAGCGTGCAAACATGGGGCGACAGGGGTGCTTGAATTTTTTTTTTTAATTATTTATTTTGATTCTTTATTTTATATTGACAGCTTCCCTTCTTTTTTTTTTTTCTTTTTTTTATCATTTTTATTATCACAGGGAATTTAACTATCCCCTATGATAGGAATAAGTAGGGACCGGTACTCTTTTTTTTTTTTTTCAGGAAATTGGGGTCTATTGGACTCTAGATCTTAAAGCATCTGACCCTTAAAGCATCTGACCACACCAAGATAAGATGCTTTCCCAATGGTGCTGTTTATAGCTGGTAAAACCGAAGTCCTGAAATACTCGTAGCTTCCGGTATCCTAGGCCAAATAGATGATTGGAGCCATTCTGGTTTCCAATCAGCTCTATGGTCAGCTGAGCGAACCACTGGCTGCAGTCTCGGGTTACCCGGTGGGACAGGAGAGCCCGAGAAAACCATGGAAAGCGGTGGGGGGAGGGGGGAAGAGTCCCACTGCTTGTAAAAGCAGTCTGCTAGGATTGATTCTACATAAAATCTGGCCACTGGCTGTAAAGAATGATAGAAAGTGTGTGGTATGCCCACCATTAGACCTCCCAGCAACCACCCACTTCTAATGATGGGCATACATGCAATGTTTTTTTATTTTTTGGACTGAGGGAAAAAAATAACATAGCAGATTCCTCCATTCGCATTGATCAATGTGGATGAAGAAATCCTTGCCAAGAAAAGTGTTAAAAAATATATGGCGACGCATAGGGGAGATCCACCCGCTATGCTTCGCCATATATGTTCTTTTTTTTTTTTTTTTAACTGCGGTGGTGAAATCACCTCCTACACTGCTACAATCATGATTACCTATATGGTGAGAGCAAACACTGTTGTTGTCCGAATAAACAAATCCGTGCTACAGTTGATGGGCATACCTGCAAAGCAAGCAATGGTGGACAATAAAACACAGTAACAATAAAACATTACAGTACAACAGTAAAAGTAGAAAAGTAGACTAAGAACAGAAAATTAACTCAATAAAACGACAACTGTTGTTGGCTTTTTAATTTTTAAATTTTTTTATTTTTACTTCTTTTTTGTAACTGTAAAAAAATCATTAATTATGTATACGCTGTTGTCAGAATAAACAAATCAGTGATGCAGCTGATGGGCGTACCTGCAAAGCAAACAATGGTTAACAAAACACAGTGTGACAGGAAGTCAGGTAAATCTGTGGATGTAGCCACAGACAGGAGATACATTTCCACCTGGTTTAGAAAATTCACCAATTACTATAGGGTATCGGCTGCAGAGATAGCCAGAATGGCTTAAGGAAGTTGAAAGGCCTTCAGCTGTTCGGAATGAGGAAGTTAAGGCCTCTATAATTTGTCCAAAGGAAGTCTATTGATTGCTGCCTCCTGACGCTGTGTGGGCATGGGGAGAGGAGGACAGTCAGATGTGTGCCCCCTGAAAGCTGTGTGAGCATGGGGAAGACCTCCTGAAGCGATGTGCGCTGAGGAGGGTAACAAGTGTGAAGACTACTCGAGGTGAGGTCTTGGATCGTTTCTATGTGAAAAGAAACCAATGGACATTTCCTGTGTGAAGGGGAAATTAATTAAGACTGAAGACTTCTCAAGGTGAGAAAATGAACTATTTCTATGTGGAAGAAATAAATGAACTGTTTGCTATGTGAAGAGACAAGCAAAGGGACATGTACAATGTGAAGAGACAAACAAAGGAATGTGTTCTATGTGAAGAGAAAAGCAAAGGGACATGTTCAATGTGACCAGTTTGTCTGTTTGTTCGCCGGGCACTGGCGCCAGCTGCTTTGGTTTGTGGCTCTGAGTCTGCGCTGCACTGGTTGCTAGGAAGGCCAGCCGACTGGCATCTAGCAACCAGTGACGTCCCGAGGAGAGGACCCAGCATGCACAGCAGAGGAGGATCCTCCTCGTCGTCCTCCATGCCTAGAATGGCTCCACCCACCTCCTCCCTTCATGTGCTGTGCGGCCACTTTGGAAGGTTATCGGACTGCTGCAGCTGCTTGATTTTTTTTTTTTTCTCTCTCTCTCTCTCTCCATCCTCTGTTTGGGCCATCCTTTACCTGCCATGTACATCCTTTGTGTGCCATCCTCTGTGTGACATGTACATCCTCTGTGTGCCATTCTATACTTGCCATGTACATTCTCTGTGAGCCATCCTCTGTGTGCCATCCTATACTTGCCATGTACCACCTCTGTGTGCCAGCCTATAATTGCCATGTACATCCTCTGTGTGCCATCCTATACATGCCATGTACATCCTCTGTGTGCCATCCTATACCTGCCATGTACATCCTCTGTGTGCCATGCACATCCTCTGTGTGCCATCCTATACCTGCCATGTACATCCTCTGTGTGCCATCCTATACCTGCCATGTACATCCTCTGTGTGCCATCCTATATCTGTCCTGTACATCCTCTGTGTGCCATCCTATACCTGCCATGTACATCCTCTGTGTGCCAGCCTATACTTGCCATGTACATCCTCTGTGTGCCATCCTATACCTGCCATGTACATGCTCTGTGTGCCATCCTATACTTGCCATTTACATCCTCTGTGTGCCATCTGATACTTGACATTTACATCCTCTGTGTGCTAGCCTATACTTGCCATGTACATCTTCTGTGTGCCAGCCTATAATTGCCATGTACATCCTCTGTCTGTGCCAACCTATACCTGTCCTGTACATCCTCTGTGTGCCATCTGTACATCCTCTGTGTGCCATCCTATACCTGCCATGTACATCCTCTGTGTGCCATCCTATACCTGTCATGTACATCCGCTGTCTCTGTGCCATCCTATACCTGCCATGTTCTCTCTGTTATTCAATAATCCATAGTGTTTTCGTATTGTAGTTTCTTGTTTTTCAAATCCTTGTGTTTCAAACTCATGTTATATTGTCCGAACGTTGTGTTAATATTTAAACACTGATTTTGTTGGAGGTACCAATAAATATTGCCTTATCGATAATTTGCATTTTTATTCTATTCTATTTTATTTTTATTATCGTGGGTGATTGTGTAGGAAGGGCCCCAGAGCACTGCATTGCCCTGGGGCCTATAATGCTCTTAAGATGGTACTGACAGGAGGCACAGCAAATTTGCATTTTCTACAGACACAACATCTTCTTTGGGGTGCTCTTTGGGTAGGGGTACAACCGGAAAATGCCTCTTATGCAGTCGGCTCACTGCATCGGGATAGTGAATTTGGGCCACAGCACCTCCTGGATACAGAAGGGCTGTGATGATCTCTTCCAGGAATTTTAGGAAGTATCCATTTCTTCCTGACGCTTTGTATAGCACATAAGCGTTCAGCAGAGCTAATTGGATTAGGTATTCAGACACTTTATTTGTGCCAGCGTCTGGCCTTACGGGCAACTAAGTACGGTGCCATTTTCTGGTCGTTGAAGTCCACCCCCTCCCATGTTAAGGTTGTATTTGTGGACACAGAGGGGCTTCTCAACAACACCAGTCGACGTTGCAATTTGGACTGTCATGTCTGTGTGAATGGAGGACAGAACGAAAACATTCCGTGTGTCCCTCCACTTCACTGCAAGCGATTTATCAGACTTCAAGCAGGCTCTCTCCCCCCGTCTAAGTCGGGAATCTACAAGCCGTTGGGGGAAGCCCCGGCGATTAGGTCGTACAGTGCCACATTCACCAATTCCAAAATCAAAAAGGTGTTTAAAAAGTGGCACGCTTGTATAGAAGTTGTATACATATAAATGGTACCCCTTTCCGAATAAGGGTGACACCAAGTCCCAAACAATCTTGCCACTGCTCCCCATGTAGTCACGGCAGTTGGGGGGCTCCACATTGCTTTCTTTTCCCTCGTAAACCCAGAAACTACATCTATAGCCTGTTGCCCTGTCACAGAGTTTATACATCTTGACCCCATATCTGGCACGCTTGCTGGAGAGAAAATGTTTGAAAAAAAAAAAAAAGTATAACGTGGCTGAACGTACTTCATCGCGTTCGGTCCCGTTTTTGCGCTTGAAACGCCGGGAAACACACGTTCGAACGCAAATAATTGTGTTCCAAAAAACTTCCCTGAACTCAACTGCCGGCAAATGACTGTAAACGACCCTGTGTACATGGACAGATAAGATAACATGTAGGTGGGTTCAGGGGCTTCTGAAAAAAACGCCCAACTGCTCCTAAACGGCGATTTACAACATCCCGTGTACATGGAGCCTTAAGTTAATACTTTGTAGTGCCACCTTTTGCTGCGATTACAGCTGTAAGTCGCTTGGGGTATGTCTCATGTCTCTATCAGTTTTGCACATCGAGAGACTGAAATTTTTGCCCATTCCTCCTTGCAAAACAGCTCGAGCTCAGTGAGGTTGGATGGAGAGCGTTTGTGAACAGCAGTTTTCAGTTCTTTCCACAGATTCTCAATTGGATTCAGGTCTGGACTTTGACTTGGCCGTTCTAACACCTGGATATGTTTATTTGTGAACCATTCCATTGTAGATTTTGCTTTATGTTTTGGATCATTGTCTTGTTGGAAGACAAATCTCCATCCCAGTCTCAGGTCTTTTGCAGACTCCATCAGGTTTTCTTCCAGAATGGTCCTGTATTTGGCTCCATCCATCTTCCCATCAATTTTAACCATCTTCCCTGTCCCTGCTGAAGAAAAGCAGGCCCAAATCATGATGCTGCCACCACCATGTTGGACAGTGGGGATGGTGTCTTCAGGGTGATGAGCTGTGTTGCTTTTACGCCAAACATAACGTTTTGCATTGTTGCCAAAAAGTTCGATTTTGGTTTCATCTGACCATAGCACCTTCTTCCACATGTTTGGTGTGTCTCCCAGGTGGCTTGTGGCAAACTTTAAACAACACTTTTTATGGATATCTTTAAGAAATGGCTTTCTTCTTGCCACTCTTCCATAAAGGCCAGATTTGTGCAGTATACGACTGATTGTTGTCCTATGGACAGAGTCTCCCACCGCAGCTGTAGATCTCTGCAGTTCATCCAGAGTGATCAAGGGGCTCTTGGCTGCATCTCTGATCAGTCTTCTCCTTGCATGAGCTGAAAGTTTAGAGGGACGGCCACATCTTCGTAGATTTGCAGTGGTCTGATACTCCTTCCATTTCAATATTATCGCTTGCACAGTGCTCCTTGGGATGTTTAAAGCTTGGGAAATCTTTTTGTATCCAAATCCGGCTTTTTTTTTTTTAAATCAGATAATTTTTATTAGAAAAACTTTTACATTACACACAACAGAAAAACAAAAAGAGTCACATCCAGTACAGTGCACCCCTGCCGGGTATTAATAACACATGACAGTAAACAGTAATAATTGACACTGGTTCAATTTACAGACATATTGTCCCAACCCCAGAGAAAACACAAATGCATAAAGTAGAATACACCCCTGAATCGGGAATCCCCCTAGGTTCAAGGAGAATATACCAGTGCACGTATCAGTGCCCTCAATCGGGTCTATGACCAGCAGAGCATCTTTAAAACCGGCCCCATCACATATGGAATACACAACTGGACAAAAAGGAAGAAGAAAGAGGGGAGAGAAGAAAGAAGAGGAACACAGATCAAATCCGGCTTTAAACTTCTCCACAACAGTATCTTGGACTTGCCTGGTGTGTTCCTTGTTCTTCATGATGCTCTCTGCGTTTTAAACGGACCTCTGTGACTATCACAGTGCAGGTGCATTTATACGGAGACTTGATTACACACAGGTAGATTCTATTTATCATCATTAGTCATTTAGGTCAACATTGGATCATTCAGAGATCCTCACTGAACTTCTAGATAGTTTGCTGCACTGAAAGTAAAGGGGCTGAATAATTTTGCACGCCCAATTTTTCAGTTTTTTATTTAACAAAGTTTAAAATATCCAATAAATTTCGTTCCACTTCATGATTGTGTCCCACTTGTTGTTGATTCTTCACAAAAAATTACAGTTTTATATCTTTATGTTTGAAGCCTGAAATGTGGCAAAAGGTCGCAAAGTTCAAGGGGGCCGAATACTTTCGCAAGGCACTGTAATTGTCAATTAGTAGATGCCTGAAAATTCCAACACCCAAGGGAGAGAGATTATTCATTCTACTCGCCCGTGCACCTGACAAACTCAAGACTGGATTATATAATGTTAGACCATAGACTAAAGCAATAGTTAGTACGTCAATTAGGACATTCACTTTATCTGATCATGCCCCAACGGTGGTGGTAATAAAACCTACAGGGCCTTATAAGAAGGCAAATTCTTCAAGATTAAATGAAGAACTACTATTAGATGAGGAAGCTGGAAGAAGAGTCGAGGAAGAACTCTCTCAGTACTTTCTGTTAAATGCATCTCCTGAGGTTTCCCAGGCTATTACTTGGGAGGATTCTAGGACAATATCCCCCTGGACAACATCCCCCCTGGACAACATCCCCCCGGACAATATCCTCCCTGGACAATATCCCCCTAGACAATATCCCCTCTCTAACCCTAACCTTCTAACCCTAACCTTCTAACCCTAACCCTATGTCCAGGGGGATGTTTTCCGGGGGGATATTGCCTGGGGGATGTTGTCCCGGGGGGATATAATCCGGAGGGAGCTGTCAAATTTTAAGATAAACCCAATAAAATCAGAAATTTTAAATATTAGATTGAATACAAAAGAAAAACAGGCGATACAGAAAGAATTTCCATTTACGTGGGCAAAATCTAAACTAAAATATTTAGGGATAAATTTAACATCCTTATTTGAAAATCTCTACTTGGCCAACTATATTCCATTGTTCGAGGAAATTAAGCTTAATATCAGGAAAATCTTGAATCGCCCAATATCTTGGTTGGGCAGAATTAATATATTTAAAATGAAAATCTTAACATATATAGACTTAAAATGCTCCCTATTGCTATCCCTCCTGCATATTTTAGAATAATTAAAAACAATTCTTTTGAAATTTATATGGAAAACAACTGAGGGTTCAGTGGGCGACTCTCAGTAGAGACAAGTTTTCTGGGGGATTGGGAGTACCGGACATTAAAAGATGATATATAGCAACAGTGTTATCACGGATGATTGAATGGACAGAAAAATGTAAAAAAAAGTTGGATAAAGCTGGAAGTTGGAAGTTATGTTAAGCCGAGCACAATTGAATAGGAATATTTGGATCCCACCAAAATTTAGGGACATACATGAGGGAACACACGACCTAAAAAAAAGTTGAATACAAATCCTGGGATGCTTTGTATAAGCAGGCCAGATGGGAATGCAACTCTCTGTTAATACCACTAGCAGGCACGCATTTTTTTTTTGGGTTTGTTTATTTCATAAAATGAATTGGTCACAAAATCTTATACTTAATGCCGCTTAGGGGACGATCCCAAAAAGATGGTTAGAACCTGAAGCCCACACAGTTAGGGAATGGTGTAGGAGAGTAAATTACATATATGATATGGAATATAGGTGTAGTAGAGATGAAGAATGTGTAGATAATTTATCAAAAAAGTGGAAGGATTTTAAAACTAGTGTCTACATGCGAATCTGTGAAAATTAAAAAATGATTACAAGTAGGACATATGGAATTATACAGAAGCCGAGTAGGACTTCTTGGAAGTTAGTGATATTAAAATGGGAATTGAGGGGGGGGGGGGATTTAGATGGAAAAAACATTTCTGCTATTTTGATTCTTTTTAAGTATTTTGTAATATTGATTAAAGTTAAATTAATAAAACTTATAAAAAAAAAAAAAACTAGGGCTTGGTTCACTAATACCCCTTTTAGGTCTTCCTTTTGAGTAAAGTAAATCTGAAAGCGTTAAAGCAAATCTGCATTGTGTCCATGTGTCATTTAAAGGTTTACATACCATGTCTGAACCCTGAGTATCAGGAGGACTGGACAGTTCACAGGGTCAAGGCGGCACAGAAGAAAATGCAACTGTAAGTATGTTGTGATTGGACACAGCGGGAGCCAATCAACGGGTCCAGTGGGACCTGCTGATCGTTCCTGACAGAAGCAGAACGGCAGTCTGCCTGCATAAGCAAGGCAGATCGCCGTTCTGTGACAGGGAGGAACTCAGATCTCTGAAGGCGGTGATTTGTTTTCGGGGGCCTGTATGCAGCTAGACTGCCAAAAAGTCTCAGTCATGGGGTATCCCCATACTCAGGAGAAGCAGCAGAATGTATTTTTGGTCATTTCACATATACCCATGACATGTGTGAGCAATATATCATTTAGTGACAACTTTGTGTAAAAAAACAAAAAAATAATATTCCCGAAACTTGTGGCAAAATATAAAATATTACATGGACTCACCATGCCTCTCAGCAAATAGCTCAGAGTGTCTACTTTGCAAAATGGGGTCATTTGGGGGGGGGGGGGGGTTTATTCTATTTTGAAATTTCAGAGTCTCCGAAACTGTGACAGGTAGTGAGGAAGTAAAATAAGCAATTTATGCCATTAGAAAACCTGAAGGTGGTGATTGGTTTTCGGGGTCCCGTACACAGCTAGGCTCCCAAAAAGTCTCACACGTGGTATCCCTGTACTCAGGAGAAGCAGCAGAATGTATTTTGGGGTGTCATTTCACATATACCCATGGCATGCGTGAGCAATATATCTTTTAGTGACAACTTTGTGTAAAAAAAAAAAAAAAACAAATTGTCATTTTCCTGAAACTTAGGGCAAAAAAAATATAAAATACTCCATGTACTCAATATGCCTCTCAGCAAATAGCTTTGGGTGTCTACTTTCCAAAAAGGGGTCATTTGGGGGATGTTTGAACTGTCCTGGCATTTTATGCTCAATCTTATCCCCACATCACCCACTCTTCTAACCACTTGAAGACCAAGCCTTATATATATTTTTTTAAAGCAGAGGCCCTACAGAACAATGGATGTTGCAATTTTTTTTCGTCACAGATTTTCCAAATGCAATTTGTGCGGAAAAAAATCATTTTTTTAAATTTAATGCAGAAATACACTATATAATTCCTAATTGTTTGGTAGAATTTAAAAGATGATCTTATGCCGAGTACATAGATACCAAACATGACATGCTTTAAATGCCCATGCAGCGGCTACAAACTATGTACATTTTTAAAAGCCTTCAAAAGTCTTTACAGGTTACCACTTTGGACTTACAGAGGAGTTCTACTGCAAGAATTACTGCCCTCGACCTGGCGTTCGCGGCGATACCTCACATGCATAATGCAAATGTAGTTTACATATGACACTAGACCAACGCTTGCTTGCTCCTTTGCGCGCAAGCACGGGGGGACGGGGGGGCTTGAATTTTTTGTTTTTTACATTTATTTTGCTTTTTTATGTTATTTTGACACCTTTCTTTTCATTTTTTATTTTTTTATTTTAATGATTTTATTGTTATCACAGTGAATTTAAATATCCCCTATGATAGCAATCTGTAGTGACAGGTACTCTTTTTTTTTTAAAAAATTGGGGTTTTTAGACTCTAGATCTAGATCATGAAATGCTCATAGCTTTCAGGATCTTAGGCCATAGCTCTATGGTTAGATAATGGAACCACCGGCTGCACTCTTGGGTTAACCGGTGGGACAGGAAAGCCCGAGAAAAAAACGCAGGAGTGGGTCCACTACTTGTAAATGCAGTCTAGCGGCTAATTATCCGCTAGGATCGCTTTTACATGTAAGCAGACTGCTAGCTGTAAAAAACGATACCAAGATGATGCCTGTGGGCTGAACGAAAAAAAGAGAACCTAACAGATTCCTTCATCCACATAGATTAATGTGGATGAAGAAATATCCGCCAGAAAAGGTGTAGCATACCCATCATTAGCCGCCCAAAACATCCAAACCCACTTCCTAATTATGGGTATACGTGACCAAACGCCATGTATACCTAATATTTTTTAACTATGGTGGTGAAATCACCTCCTACAGCACTGCTAACTCAGATTTCAACATATGCTGAGCGCAAACGCTGTTTGTGTCAGAATATATATAAATCAGTGTGGCAGCTGATGAGTCCCGGTTCACACTAGGGCGACCTGTGAGGCGACCTGGTCGCCTCACAGGTCGCCGCAGGTCGCCTCCCATAGGGAAGCTGCGGACCCGTTCTAATAGGAGCGACACAAGTCGCTCCGACTTAGAAAAAGGGTCCGGAGCTTTTTTGGGGCGACCAGGAGGCGACCGCCATAGACTTCAATGTTATGAAGTCCGTGGCGGCTGCTCCGTGGTCGCGGCGCGCTGCTCGCACCGCGATCTCGGAGGTCGCCCCTGGAAGTAGCGTCGCGGTAGTGTGAATGGGGGCTGAGTGTACCTGCAAGGCAAAGTGAAAAGTAAACATAAAACATTACATTAGTACCTGAAAAGTACCAATGAAAAACAGTAAAAGTACGAAGAGTATAAGTAGAAGAGCAGAGTAAGAACAGAAAAATAACTCAGACGACAACTATTTTTGTCTTTTTTATTTTTTTTGTAATTTTTATTTTGTTTTTTTTTTCTTTAATGTTAAAGTTCCAGCTTAGGGTCTCTCAAAATGAAGATAGCCATCGAACATCTTTTGAGACCCTGTGTTAGTGTGCCCTACACTGTGTAGTGCTGTACCCTACGCTAATAATCCACTAGTGTATGGTAGCGACGGAAACAGTCACCGTGGCAAAGACCAGGTCGGTCAGGACAATCGGGACAATAATTATGGGTGTCACGCCTAAATCCGCGCTTGCTGCAGACACGGCATCTTTTTGGGGGGATCTTTGGGTAGGGGTACTCGGGAGGAATTCCGGAAAATGCCTCTCATGCAGCCGGCTCACTGCATCTGGTTGGGGAAGTTGGGCAGGAGCACCTGCTGGAAACAGAAGGGCTCTGATTACCGTATTTATGGGCGTATAACACGCGCCGGCGTATAACACGCACCTCAATATTTGGAGAGAAATTTCAGGAAAAAAAGCTTAAATTTAAAATAAACAGCTTTGAACTCAGAACATTTTTTTTTTTTTAAATCAAATGACATCTCACCAGTGCCCATGAATGCATCCTCATCAGCAGTGTCCAGCAATGCATCTTTATCAGCAGTGTCCATATATGCAGCCTCACCAGCAGTGTCCATATATGCAGCCTCAATATATGCAGCCCATCAGCAGTGTCCATATATGCAGCCTCACAAGCGCCATTGGAACTGTCCGAATGTTTTAAAAAAGGGCGGGAAGCAGCGCCAAGAGCAGAAGGGGCGGCCGGGCCGAGGAGAAGGAAGGACGAGCTGTCATAAGAGCAGAAGGGGGCGGGGCGGGCCTGGCCGAGGAGAAGGGAGAACGAGCGAGCGCAATTATCGGAAGTCCCGCCTCCTCTGCCGAGACGTGTGACGTCTGTCATAGGAGGGACTTCCGATGACTGCACTCGTTCGTTCTCCCTTCTCCTCGGCCCGGCCCGCCCCCTTCTGCTCTAATGACAGCTAGTCCTTCCTTCTTCTCGGCCCGGCCCGCCCCCTTCTGCTCTAATGACAGCTCGTCGTTCCTTCTCCTCGGCCCGGCCCGCCCCTTCTGCTCTCGGCGATGTTTCCTGGCACTTTTTTTTTTTTAATATCGGCGTATAACATGCACTGCTGCTTTTTCCTCCATTTTTAGGAGGAAAAAGTGCGTGTTATACGCCGATAAATACGGTATCTCTTCTTGGTAGTGTAGGAATGATAATGTTCCAGCAGACGCTTTGTATAAGACAAAAGCGTTGTAAATAGCCAATTGAAATAAGTATACAGACCGTTTTTTGTACCAGCGTCTGGCTTTACGGGCAATTAAGTACGGTCACATCATCTGGTTGTTGAAGTCCACCCCTCCCATTTTAAGGTTATAGTCGTGGACACAGAGGGGCTTCCCAACAACACCAGTGACCATAGTAATTTCGACTGCCATGTCTGGGTGAATGGAGGACAGAACGAAAACGTTCCGTTTGTCCCTCCACTTCACTGCAAACAATTCATCGCACCTCAAGCAGGCTCTCTTCCCAGACTCAGTGGGGCATTTTAGTGGGGCATTTACCAGCTGCTGGGGGAAGCCCCGGCGATTGGATCGCACGGTGCCACATGCGCCAATTTGTAATTGAAAGAGGTGTATAAAAAGTGGCACGCTCAATTTAAAAATTGTCCACATACAAGTGGTACCCCTGTCTGAATAAGGGTGACACAGAGACACAGAGAGTTCCAAACTCTCTTGCTGCTGCTCCCTATGTAGTCTGGGCAGTTGGGGGGCTCCACAGTGCTATCTTTTCCCTCGTAAACACGGAAACGAACTGTATAACCTGTGGCCCCGTCACACAGCTTATACAGCTTGACTCCGTATCTGGCACGCTTGCTGGGGAGATACTGTTTGATAGCAAGGCGGCCAGTAAACTTAATCAGGGACTCCTCAAAGCAGACATCTTGTTCGGGGATAAACAAGGCTGCAAACCGCTCATTGAAGTGGTCTACGAGGGGCCGAATTTTGTGGAGCCAGTCATATTCAGAGTGTCCCTGAGAACGGCAGAGTTCATTGTCGTTGAAATGCATGAACCGAAGTATTTGTTCATATCGAAGCCTGGACATAGCAGCAGAGAACACGTGCATTTGGGGAATTGGGTCAGTGGACCAATATGACCGCATCTCACTCTTTTTTGTAATGCCCATGTTGGATAGGCTCAGAAAGATCTTAAATTCGGAAACCGTTATAGGTTTCCAGCCGAATTCTCTGGCAAGGGGCGAATTTGGATTGGCGGTGATGAATTGGTTAGCATACAAATTACTTTGATACACAATAGATCTGTAAAGATCTTCAGTGAAAAACAGCTCAAAATAATTAAGGGGATTAAATCCAGCTGTTTCCACTTGAATTACGGGTTGAGCAATGAATGGGGGAAGTATGGGTGCTGTAGTATCAGTGGGCTGCCAATTAGGTATGCCAGCGCTTCAGGGAGGGCACTATGGGCTCTACGGGCCTATCTTCGAATACGCGGTGGCTGTGGGCCACTACTCGTGCTAGCCACCGCACCAGCTTCAACTGCACTTATGGGACTCGCCACGTCACCAAGTCTTACTGCAGTGCTGGTATGTCTAGGTCCAGGGTGTACTAGGCCGTTGTTGCTTGCCAGTTCACCAGAATGTTGAGCGGCACTAGTACTGGCACTCTGCTGCATACGAGAAATATCCGGTTCTTGCATCTCAGCAACTCCAGAATGGGATCGGGTACGCCTGACCTTAGCAGGGACCCATCTGTCGTCGGAGCTATCTGTCAGGGAGCCACTGTTCTCTAAAGGTTCATATACTGACCCTGATTCTGCCAGTGAGGTTTCCCCATCGATCTCATCTGACATGGTCAGTATACTGTAGGCCTCTGCACTACTGTAATGCCGTTTGGACATTTTAGCAACTAAATTTACAGGTACAGTATTGTGACTAAATGAAGTCCATATAAAGTCCAATGTAAATAAATTGATGTGTAGAATCAGTGATTTTTCAATCCAGACTCTCAATTGGGAGTCTGGATTGAAAATCACTGATTCTACATATCAATTTATTTATATTGGACTTTATATGGACTTCATTTGATCTATATTAATGATTAGCGTGACTTAACTATATACATTTCACTGGGGTGTGGTCACACTTGAAGTTGCAGCTTTGTTTCTATTTCCACTAGCGCGGTTATTATTTCTATCTTTTGTACAGTAGTGTGACTAACAGGTAAAAAAAGCATTTGGTTGTCAAGGACTATTTGGTCGCTACAAAAAAAACTGCTAGGGCCTGACTCTGCTAACCCAGCAGTTTTGTGTGTTTTGTGTTTTTTGGAAGTGACAGTAATCTATTGATTACTGCACTTGCCTGGGTACGGGTGGGCTGGGCGGATGGGGCTAAATGCAGGTGCTGGCAGGAATCAGTGCTTATCGTGCAAACACCGCGTTTTGGGAACACTAAACTATGGGGACGCTAGTATAGTTCTGATCAGATCAGATATTGATCTATTCAAACGCTATACTAGCAATGGAGGTGCATGTATGTGTGTGTGTGTGTGTGTGTGTGTGTATGTGTGTTAGTGTAATTGACTCTAACTGACACTAAATAATGGTGGTGTGGTGGGACCCTGACGCTAACTAGCCAAACTAGCGTCACCCGTGACACTAATACAGGGATCGGTAATCACTGTATATAGTGCACTGTGTGATAGGGAGTCAAGGGGTTAAAAGTTTTAGGGGATAGATGGCGGGTGCCCTAAACCTATATGGGCCTAGGGCAAATTAGGGTCACAAGTGACACTAAATACAGTGATCAGTAGTTACCTATATACTGTATTTAGTGCACAGTGTGATAGGGAGTGAAGGGGTTAACTGGGGGTGACCAAATAATTGGTCTGCATTTGGTGACTGGTTCTGAGCCCAATTACACCAGGATCGGGCTCGCAGGGCGAGCGAGCCGTGAATGCGCGTGATGTAGGTCTACGACGCCAGACCTAGGAGAGCCGCTCTGCTGCAGTTAGTGATTGTCTTTTTTTTTTTTTTTTTTTAGATAAAAATAACAAACGTTATACTTACATGCTATGTGAAGTAGTTTTGCACAAAGCAGCCCAGATCCTCCTCTTCTCGGGTCCCCGTTTGGTGCTCCTGGCCCCTCCCTCCTGTTGAGTGCTCTTACAGCAAGCACCTTGCTATGGGGCACCCGAGCCAAGCCACAACTCCCTGTGTCCTTTCAGACATGGAGCTGTAACCTGGCCTTGCCCCTATTCTTTCCTCATTGGCTGACTGACTTTGACAGCAACAGGGGCCAATTTCGCTGCCCTGCTGTCTCAGCCAATGAGGAGTTTAGCCCCAGGCAGCCGAGACACTCCTGCAACATCACTGGACCTAGAGGGACCTCAGGTAAGTATCAGGGGGGCTGCTGCACACAGAAGGCTTTTTATCTTAATGCATAGACTGCATTAGGATAAAATAATCTTCTGACTTTACAATCAAGTTAAACGGGAAGGTACTACCAAAAACACTTGGGTGAATCGCCCGCATTCCGTAATTGTCAGACAACAAAAGGTGGGACTTTTAAGGGCAAAAAGTGATACAATGTATTGGATATAAATGGAAAAATATTTATTCACAGATAAGTGAATAAAATAAAGTTGCTTGTCCCACTACTCAGCACAGTCCTTATTATAGTTCTGACTGGTTGTACTGTACCAATTTCAAAAGTGTATATATTTTTCTTTTGTTTCAGTTGTATTTACTACCTTTTATATACCTTTAAACTTCATTGTAGACTGTAGACAGAGTTTTGACTGTTTTACCAACTGTGCCTTATTTGGTATGTATCCATTGTGCCTTAATTGGTATGTACAGAACATATGTACTTATTATCGGTTATACTTTTTCCTTATGTTTACCTCCCTGGACTGAATTGTTCTAATTTTGTCGCTCCTTCCTTTAAGCACCACAGGGGGGAGCCTTTTCCCCGCGAGCTATGCTCTCCATCCAGTGCACGGAGGCCGCTAATGGGTTCCGTTGGTGGCCTCACTTGTTGCTGGTGTCAGCTGACCGGGGTTCTTCTGGCCTCGTCCCGACGCCGTCTGTGTTGTGACGTGATGCGATGGTTCCTCCCATCTCGTCACAGCTTCACATCCTCTCTACCTTATGCTGCCAGGTCCCTGCACGGCTTCCACGGTTTTCCTGGCACCAATCATGCACTGACGAGGTCGCGGCTCAGACGTCGCCTACTTACGCCATTGGTTGTGGCCTCTCCTTCCATCATCATTAGTGGCTTGCCCATTCTCATGGACGCTGTCATAAGCTTTTTGGCTACAATGGCGCCTTGTGGGGGATCCGCGCTGCTCACCGCCTCACTCGGGGGGCCCTCAGGAACCTTCCGGTTTTTACCATTCCTACCTGATATTACTTCTCACCTGTGGGGTGTGTCCCAAATTGTGTTCAGGAACCTCCCTTAAACACTATTTAAGCAGGTCAGTAAGTGCATTGATTGCTCTGGTTTAGCTCTTACACATTTGGATAAGATCATTTTCTCTTCATGGTTGTAAGCACCTTTAATTATATTGGCCTATACTGTGGTGAACTCTTATCACTGCATGATATTGCCTGCATTAAGGACACTAACCTGTCCCTAACTGTGTATATTATTCTTTTTTCGAACCTCATCAACAACTATGAGCAGGGTCCTCACCGGTCCTGCTTAGGACCTACCGCTTCTGTCTCTTTTCTCTCTAATCTTTTTCGGGCTTATCTATATACGGATATTGAATACTGGGTCCCATATATGTAATTTAACGTTTCAAAATTTTACAGATAGGTGTATGCTTTAGGGGCTACCTGTTCTCTTTCATTCTAGTAAGACAATATGCATTTAGTCCTTTACTGATTAATATATATATATATATATATATATATTACACATGGGTTCCATTTTTGGCCCTTTTGATGGAGGATTTTCTCGTGCATTGGTTCAGGCCCTTCCCTGGCTAGTTTTCTGTGTATGAGCACCCGAATAAACCAGTCCTATGGTTGGCTTTTAATTACATGCGATCTGTTACTTGGTTGTACATCTTTTACGGGTCAGTATGTATATTTTTCTGATGTTCACAACACAACTGTTCATTAATGGGATATATGTATATTTTGAATTTTAGATACTACCGTACCCCAGGGCTTGACAAATTTTCCTGAAATCTAGGAGCCAGCTAAAAAAAGTTAGCAGCCATTTTTTTTTTTTTTTTTTTTTAAACTAACAACCAAGCTTTATTTAATAAAACGGATACTAAATTTACACATAAATACGACTATAACCCCACTCTCCTCTATAGCGCAATTGGATGGAAACAGACTGTCTGTCTCTTTCCATCCGATATCATCTGATCCGATCCACGGGATGGATAGAAAATAGAACCACCATCCGTCTGTTTTTGGCGGACAGGATCAGATGGTGGCAGATTACTGCTCCATAGAGGAGAATGAAGGGTCCGATCAGGTCTGCCTGAAAAACTGACAAGCGGACCTGATCAGACAGCCCGTGTGAAAGGGGCCTTCGGCTGTGGCATGGGGATGAGGGGAAAAAAAAAATATATATATATATATATATATGTGTGTGTGTATATATATATATATATATATATATATATATATATATATATAATTTTTTTAATAATAATAATAATTGGAAAAAAAAAAGAAAAATAATTTTTTTTAATTTTTTTAATAATTAAAAAAAAGAAAAAAATATTTATTTTTTTTACATTTAAAAAATAAATTAATAATAATAACCACACTCCCTGTCAAAGGTAACTAACTGGACAGGGAGATGGGAATGCATTGAGAACAAACAGGCAGTGGAAACAGTCATTACAACAGTGATTACTCCCGGCCACCACAAGAGGGCGCCAGTTCCCCATTGGAAGCCTCTCATCTCAAGAAGGCCGAAAAGCCGGGGCCTCAATTTTCAGATGGCGCGGAAGTCCGTGCACTCCGTGCGCGGAAGTCCGTGCAAAAATGACAGGACACTTTCTGCAGGGCACCCCAGGCGCCAGGTCGCTAATTCTAGTCGCAAGTGCGAACTGGCGCCCGGGTTTTGTCGAGCCCTGCCGTACCCATAACCCTTCACCCTTGATGAAGAGAAAACTGTCTGATATCTCAAAACGCGTTGGGTGTTTCTTCACTGTTATCCAATAGATTTTCCGGTTATTTATGTACCACTGTTTCTGTTCTGTCAATTCAGCAAGGTATTTTATTGTGTCTGTCATACTTCTCTGTGAATATATATTTATCCATTTATATCCAATACATTGTATCACTTTTTGCCCTTAAAAGTCCCACCTTTAGGGAGTTCTCTTTTTTTGTTGTTGTCTTATAATCAATTTAATTGCATTGTACTGGGAGAGGGGAAATCCCAACAGAAGAGCAGGACTGGACATAGTAGACACGCCATGTGTACAAGTCTGCAACTGGTTATACATGAATTATCTGCCTATTACTGTATTCGAATAATATTATTAGAAAGAGTTGCATACTATTTGTTTCACTTGCCTATTTTGTTATAGATTTTTCCTTTTACATAGATGTTTCTCTAATGTGATATTGCTTCTGATAAAGAATAGCAATGTTTAAGTGTTATTTTATATTTAATCAGCTTACATAATACATATGTGTAAAGATGGTCATACAAAGATCATGATTGCCGTATAGTATAAATGTTCTGATGCATACAAGTGATTTTCTCACCATATTTGGAGCACAGTCTATGGTACTTGTAGACATCAGAGAACAAACTTTGAAATACATCTGTTAAAAGTGTTTTCCAACATTGTTCATCGCTACTGATAAAAAAAAAGAACCGCGCTGATCAATACTGCCTCATGGGCTTTAATTGAGCGTTCACGCGTTTAGTTTTCTGTCAGGTGAAAAGAAGGTCGTTCAACAGATTGACCTTTAATTTCTAAATGATCAGATTCCTCTGAATATGGTATGTAGGCCTAATGCTAAAGGTCAGTTGTATTAGTCTCTGCTGTATCTAAAGAGTATAAATGTTTAAAATCTCTTCTACACTTAGGTTTACATCTCTTTGCACAGTTCTTAACAGAGAAGAAGCATTACTTCAGAACCAGTTGGAGAATGTAAAAAATCAATCTGAAAATGACAGGTAAGGGCTGCATATATATTATAATATTAAATGTTTGGTTCACCTAAAACTCATATTTGAGTTTTGACTTGTGTTCCGTCATGTTTTTGGGGTTGTATTCGATATGTGCAAAGAGAGATCACACAAATACTTATAAGTATAACATTTATTAAAAGTAATGATAGGAGTGTGCATGCGTGTGACGTGCTCTGACAGCGCTCTGCACATCCCGGCCGGTTCTCAGCTATAACCAGCGGCGAGTGCAGGGTGAGACACTCCTGGAGGACATCAGCGGCGAGGGGAGACGATGATGCACAGAAAGACAGAAAGACCTCAGGTTCCACTAAGAAAAAGCAGCAAACACCAATCGGGCCTTCTCCCACAGCGCGCCCTTCCCCCCCTAGGACACAACCACAGACAGCCAAGATGTCGGCGACCCGCAGCTCCACAGCATGAGGCTTTGCTTTTATTCAGGGGATATTCTGTTTTAATCGCCAGATTTTCGGCCCTTTTACAACAGGAACTCTCCAAAGCCTGTGCAATTATTACAGCATATCTGAAATGCGATTTTCAGGAGATTGGTGGCAGACTGGACTCTATAGAATCTAAAGATGGCACAGTGAAAAGAGTTAATCAGAATCACAAACTGATTGTCTCTCTGCAAGATCAACTGGATCAGGCCCAAACTAAAATCAAAGATCTCGCCGCTACAATTTCAGGATCAGGGGGCTCCCCGAGTCCATTACAGACTTAGAACCTGAAATACACTCCCTTATGTCAGACCTCATTCCTGACATTTCCCTCCATCATCTGGAACTAGACCACTTTCATCTAGCCCTGACGGCCCCGAGACAAGATGGCCTACCTAGAGACATCATTGTGAAACCACATTTCAACAGGATTAAGGAGAAAATAATGGCGGCAGCCCGCTTCAAGCAAGATGTCGTATTACTAGGCCACCCGATCCAAATCTTCGCTGACATATCATATCCCAAATGACTATCCAGAAGAGGAGATCCTTGAAACCACTTCTACCTCACCTCCTCAACCGTCGGATCAAGTACAGGTGGTCCTATCCATTTCGCCTCTCCTTCACCTACAAGGGGAAAACGCATTCCTTCTCCACCTTCTACGACGGTGAAGATGTTTTACTTGGCCTGGGTATCATTACCAGAGAAGGCCCACCGCCTAGATCCCTGTTGGAGTCTCCTACAGCCTCAGCCAGACCACTATCACCCTTATGTTGAGTGTTCGGATCTAGGAGTCTAGATGGGTATTGCCGATATCCCTAAAGACATGTAAATAAAAGATAGGATTCCCCTTTGGAGCGGGACTTTAAAGGCAATCACCCATCAAAGAGATTTACTCAGATTATCATCAAATGTAAATTTATTAAACATGATAACAATTGCATAGTAGAAAAAGATAAAAACAAAAACAATGACGGATTAAATACATGTCTCCCATCTTTTCTCATCAGTGATGTAACCTTATAGCCACATGTATTTAATCCATCATTGTTTTTGTTTTTATCTTTTTCTACTATACAATTGTTATCATGTTTAATAAATTTACATTTGATGATAATCTGAGTAAAGCTCTTTGATGGGTGATTGCCTTTAAAGTCCCGCTCCAAAGGGGAATCCTATCTTTTATTTACTATCACCCTTATGGTCCCAACTGCAACAGAAGACCCCTGCTCATTCACGCACCCCGCCCTGAAGATTTGAGGCATCCTTTTGGTCTTCAGATTTTTTTCTTATTTCTCTGGAGTGACTGACTCCAGTTTGGAGGCCCACATTGTTTCGGGTCCCCCTGTGAACCCGACTATTGCCTTGCTGTCTTATTTTGTTTTGCCCTCAGTTTGAGGAAGACTACCATTGCCCTGGCGGTACTGGACAGCTACAGTGGAGTGGAAGAGGGGCGGCAGACGACTGGCTCCACCAGGGGTCTACATGTGACTGCCCTTTTCGCCCCTTCTTTTTTCTCTCCTGCCCACCATTATTAGTCCTCACATTTTGTTACTTGTTACTACAGTTTTGAGGAACGCTTCCCCTGTTTTTGCTTTTGTGCAATTTTATTGTGCATTTCGGGGAACTCTGACATTGATCATATTTCCACCCATGGGACCTAGTTTTTTTTTAATTATTTTTTTAATCCCACGGTTACGTGTTTTTTTTGCACTTTTTTGGAAGGTTTAGAGCCTCCGGGACTGTTTTGCCCCACTCCACTCAGTGCACTGCTGAGGCGGCTTGGAGCGGAGCGGTTCGGGATGTTTCCACATGCCACTTCACCTTTGCGATCTTGCTCATGGCTTACTGCAGTGAGCAACTTCGCAATGTCTTTTGGGGAGCTGGGCCCCACAACCAGCCTTGTTTTATGTGTACGAAATACCACACTAAAAGTTTTCTTGACTCCCCCCCCCCCCCCCCTTGCTCGCGATGAGGGGGGGGGAGGGCGCTCTCTCTCCTCGTCTTCTTTTTAACCTTTTATTTTCTTCTTTCACTATACTAGTGCTACTTTGGTGTCCAGGTCCTCCAGATTTTGATGATGTCGCTGGTGTCTTTCCAGGTATGGAGATACTTTGGGCAGTGGCCCCCAGCAAATTCAGGCGAATGCACCCTGTCGAACCACAATGACACACCCTGCCCCTGCTAATTTTCAAATTTTGACCCATAATGTTCAGGGCCTTAATGCTCCTGTGAAGCGTACAAAGGCTTTCCAGTACTATTCCAAGCTGGGTATAGATATCCTTCTCTTACAAGAGACTCATTTTGCACACTCCTCTTCCCCTAAATTTCTTAGTGCTAAATACCCCACGTGTTACCTGTCCAACAGTTCAGACAAAAAAAAGGGAGTTGCGATTTGCATAGCTAAAAGAGTCCCATTCACACCTAGTAGTGTCATCCGAGATAAAGAAGGCAGATATGTGCTCGTTTATGGCAAAATAAACGAACACGAGGTCACGTTCGTCTCCTACTATGCACCTAATGTAGGACAATTGGCTTTCTTTCAGGACATGCTTCGGGTGGTGATGCCACATGCAACAGGCCATGTCATCTTTGGGGGAGATGGCAATCTTCCATTAGACCAAGTATTGGATAAATTAAATTCTTTACATGTTTCCCTCAGACATGTCCCCAAACAACGAGTTAAATTGGCACGCCCGTTGCATTCTTGTGAACTAGTGGATGTCTGGAGAAATGATCACCCCACCACGGGAGACTTCACGCACTATTCTCACGCCCATAAAACATATGCTCGTATTGATCATTTGTTCACGCTGTCACCCCTCCTCCCATTTGTATTGAAGTCCCAGATGTTGGTGACACCCTGGTCAGACCATTTGCCGGTCGTTATGACAGTCTCTGAATTATGGACGAAGCCCAGACCCGCTGTCTGGAGACTAAATGCCTCCCTCCTAAATGACACTATAGTACTTAAGGTAGTGGATGACGCTCTGCGCCAATATTTCCTTGACAATAGTAGTACTGACATTTCCCGAGCGATTCGCTGGGCAGCTCATAAGGCGACGATTCGGGGCAAACTTATTCAAATAGCCTCCCGGAAAAAAAAACGCACCCAGGACGTTTTCCGTCAGGAAACTGATCTCCGCAACTTGCTCCTAGAGCAGAAACGGAATCCAGGCGTCGATTTACGTCATAAAATAGACTCGGCGAGACTGGCCCTTAACCTTAGCTTGACTAAACAGGCAGAGAAGTCTCTCCGGTGGTCGGGGAACCGCTACTACATGTTAGGCGACAAACCACATACACTGCTTGCCCGGAAACTGGTCCCGAGACAATATTCTCCGGCACTCCCGAAACTACGGTTGCAAAATGGCAATAGATCACAGAACCCTCAGCTGATAATCAATGAATTTTATACCTTCTATACTAAATTAAACTCCCAACGAAACCACTCCAACGCTCGCTATTGGAAGCATTCTTCAGGGATATTCCCCTCCCGCAGCTGTCTGCGGCACATATGGATACTATGGACAGAGAATTCTCTGAGTCAGAAATATTGTTTGCCATTAAATGCCTAAATTACGCTAAAGCCCCGAGCCCGGATGGCTTCTCTGGCCAATACTATAAAAAGTTTAAGGAGACTCTCACCCCCCCACCTTTGCTCGTACTTTAACGCAATTAGAGCAGGTACTCCCATCCCCAAATATGAAAACAATGCTTTCATACACGTCATACCTAAGCCTGGCAAGGACCATGGCGACTATTTAAACTATCACCTGATCTCTCTAATTAATTTGGATATGAAATTAATGACAAAAATTCTGGCCATGAGTCTGAACTCGTTTTTAGGTGACTACATTTATCCAAACCAGGTGGGCTTTGTCCCCCACAGGCAGGCTCCTGACCAGACCAGACGGCCATTAACATTTTTTCCACCCTGAAATCGAATTGGGATGGGGGAGGACAGCGGCGAGGTATGCTACTATCCCTTGACCTTCATAAGGCGTTTGACTCCTTATCCTGGGAATACTTGTTACAGACGCTTGAGAGATATGGCTTCGGGAATAATTTCCCCACGCTAATGCAAACTTTATACAGGGAACCTGTAGCGGGATTATCTATCAAAGGTTATAATTCAGAGTACCTTGACATTCGTAGGGGAACGCGCCAGGGTGTGCATTGTCCCCCCTCCTATTTATCCTAGCCCTAGAACCATTAGCTATCAAGCTACGCCAAAATCCCAATATCCAGGGTATCCCCTGCTGCGACAGAGTGCACAAATGCGCACTCTTTGCCGATGACATCCTACTGTATTTATCTACTCCATTGGTCTCTGTCCCTAATTTGCTCAGGGAATTGGAGTCGTTCACCGCAGTCTCAGGTTTGCGTGTGAACCACTCCAAATCCAAGGCCCTGAATCTGACACTAGATGACGCCACGGTCTCAGCCCTTAAAATTAACTTCCCTTTCAAGTGGCAGGACAAGTCACTACCGTACCTGGGCATCCACCTTACTGCCTTTGTAGACACACTCTACGCATCTAACCACCCACCCTTGTATAAAACGTTGCAGGCAGATCTTGCTAGATGGGCGGTTAGCTCCCCGTCGTGGTTCGGCAGATTGCATTCGGTAAAAATGAATGTTTTGCCCCAGTTGCTATATATCTTTCGAACTCTAGCGATATAGATCAATATTCTGGAACTCAAAGCATTTCAAAATAGGATTGTGCAATTTATATGGGGGAATAAGAGGCCTTGAGTGAACAAGCGAACTCTCTTTACACCTAAATTGCGAGGAGGTCTGGGGGTCCCGGACCTGGTAAAATACTTTTATGCTGCTCAACTTACCCACTTGATTAGATTCCACTCCAAAAGATCTCATCCAAAATGGATGCAGCTTGAAGCCACACATTTACCCGCTACCCCTATTAACCATTTGATGTGGCTGCGACCCAGGGACCGCCCTGGGGTTCTGTGCCCCACCTTGTCCCTTTACTTGGGAATATGGGACAGATTGTCCAAAAGACATGGCTTCAAGTCCCCCCATGCTCCACTTGCTCCCTTATTGGGAAATCCGTTCCCTCCGGGCCTCTGTCCTCCTGCTTTTGAGTGGTGGACGAACAAGGGATTTCTCCGGTTGGCAAACCTTTGTGATAAGAAGGGTCTGCTCCCTAGAGCTGTTTTACTTGACAAACATTCTCTCCCAGTGAGGGAATATTTTCGCTACACCCAGATTTCTCATTATGTGAACTCTTTGAAACGTATTTGAAATATAACTAACTCGACCCCCATGGAGCATCTCTGCAACACGATTGATAAACAGACGGGCTTCATATCCCAGATATACAATATGCTGCACGACGACAAAACTAAATTGTCTTATATGAAACGTTGGGAGGCGGATCTGGGTGAGGAACTGGACAGATCTGAGTGGAATACGCTGGCACAACTAAATTTGAAATCTTTAATTAACACATCTCTGATAGAAGCTAATTATAAAGTGTTCTTGAGGTGGTACATGGTCCTGGTCAGAATGGCTGCAGTGGTCCGAGAGGCTTCTCCATAGTGTTTCAGAGGGTGTGGTCAAAGGGGCACGGTCCTGCACATATGGTGGACCTGTCCTAAGGTCCGACGGTTCTGGATCCGCATTTATAGTTTCGTATATATATTCCCTCACACACATCAACTTGGTTAAATCGCCTTTACAGGCGCTTTTGGGTCTACCTATTTTTACAAAGCCCTAGGTGACATTTATTTTTACTGCAGCTAAAATAGTTATAGACCGTTCCTGGAGATCTCCGGTGGTGCCGATTGAGTTGCTTAAGGCTAAGCTGACCTGGATTATGATCAATGAGAGGATGGGGGCCATCCTTCAGGATAAAATGCACCTCTTTGAGAAGACTTGGGACCCCTGGGTGAGATACCTGGCGGGCACCCCATGATTGTCACCTGGACCCTCCTTTCGCGGACCTGGACACCAACTTTCTGTTTCATCTACTCCTCACTCCACTCCTTTCTATTCTTTTCCATTTCCTCTTCTTTTTTTTCTTTTTCTTTTTTCATTTCCCTCCCCCCTCATCCCCTCTTCCTTTCTTTACTACACAGTGATTTATACAGACATGGTTATCCTGGGCCATTGTTGACCCTATGCTACTACTTGACGCGGCTATTATCTATACCTGCCATGTCGGTGGTTCTTTTGTATCAAAGCGGGAAGTGCAGACCTCCCATACTCACAATAGTTCAGTGGGCGGGGGGCTGGGTGGCCACTTCCCCTGGGGGCACCGGAGGGGGTGTGGTGGGGCCCGGCCCAGACAGCTTAGCTCCGGCCCATGGAAAGAGCCAGCGATATGTTGTTTTAGATGTGTATGACATAGCCTTAAATTCTTCTGCTGACCATGCCGAATGTTTAGTGTTATTCTTGTTATCTTATACTATGGTTGTTAATTGTAAGCACCTTTGTGTGTTCTTCTTCTTCTAAAATTAATAAACATATTGAAATCTAAAAGTAATGACAGATACAGATAATGAAAATATTAAAAAATACAACAATAATACTTAATTAAAGGTGTTGTTTCCACCATGGGTCCCTCAAATGATATGACCTAGTGCAGGTGACCACAGATGCATGCATGATTGCAAGCTCTGAAGATGAGACCAGTATTACAAGCTGTGTGTATGTTATATAGAGAAATGGCCCACCCATCCCCCTCTGGAGCACAATTACCTCACATTCCTGAAAGTGGGCTGGCTTGTCCATAAAGTCAATTTACAATCGGACTCAAGTCACATGGGTCAGGAAAAAGTAACTAGACTTTGTTCTATGTAGCCCCTAACCAAGGCTTGGAGGCATTCTTAAATATTGTGGGACAATTAAGACAACTTTAAATAAGGAAATATATAATACTAGACATTAAGCCCGTTAAATTAACGGCGCTAGAACATATGGCTGACTGAGCGGTTCTTGCTTATCTCTTTTTTTTTTTTTCTAACAATGCGAGAGCCGCATGACATAGCCAGCTCTGCACATAGCATCCCTGTTGCCCTAGCAACAGAGACACGCGCAGAGCTGTGCGAGCGCGTACCCGCCGCGTGCCCGCGCACACCCGCCGCTTCAAGAGTTTTGGCCGGCCGCTCAACTGGGGTGTATGTAGGATATCTATTCTATATTAATAATATGCAAGTGTCTCTGCGTCCGTCCCTGTGTCTGTGGGATTGCGATACTGCGCATGTGCCCCACGGACAGCCGTTGGGACTGGGGGCGGGCACCATGTCAGGGGCCCCAGAAGTAAGTCACAATGACCTGTGTAGGATGGGGAGCTCCTCGGTGTCGGAGGCTGGGTCCCGGGTGTTGGGGGTTACCCCGATAATGGTGCTCTTCAGGGAAGTTCCTCTGAGCAGGCGGCTCCGGACCAGATCCATATTCCCCGGAGAGTCTACACTCACCCGCATGCTGGAGCCGGGCAGGAGCACCCCGTCATGGGTCAGGAGAAGAGGCAGACGCCGGGGGATCTGGATAGAGCCGCTAGAGGCCATGACCGGCCACACACACAATCCGCACACCGACCGACCAAACTCACTGACCGCTCCGAGTCCGGGCAAAGAGCAGCAAGACTACAACTACGGAGAGCGGCCGGAGACAAATCATCTCCGCCTGAGGAAACCACCGCCATCTTGTGATATCCTACATACACCCCAATATAATCACCTCATCATATACTATACACCCCAGTATCATCACCTCATCAGATATCCTGATGATACTGGGGTGTATAGTATATGATGAGGTGATTATATTGGGGTGTATAGTATGTAGGATATCACAATATATGATGAGGTGATTTCTGTCCTCAGCCCTGTGAGGTGAATTCCCAGTTGTAATACTCACAGTTGGCCAGTAGATGGCGGTGGTTTCCTCAGGCGGAGATGATTTGTCTCTGGCCGCTCTCCGTAGTTGTAGTCTTGCTGCTCTTTGCCCGGACTCGGAGCCGTCAGTGAGTTTGGTCGGTCGGTTTGCGGATTGTGTGTGTGGCCAGTCATGGCCTCTAGCGGCTCTATCCAGATCCCCCGGCGCCTGCCTCTTCTCCTGACCCATGACAGGGTGCTCCTGCCCGGCTCCAGCATGCAGGTGAGTGTAGACTCTCCGACAGGGCCGGAGTGCGACTCATTTTCAGCCCTGGAGTTTCATGCCTTAGACCGGCCCACTTTAGTTCACGACTGACTATATTAAAATAATGTAATTAAAACCTCAGAATATAAGTTTGCAATGGCTGCGGGCATGGTACAGGGGAATGCGGGGGCTTGCACGCATGGTACAGGGGAATGCGGGGGCTGCGCGCATGGTACAGGGGAATGCGGGGGCTGCGCGCATGGTACAGGGGAATGCGGGGGCTGCGCGCATGGTACAGGGGAATGCGGGGGCTGCGCGCATGGTAAAGGGGAATGCGGGGGCTGCGCGCATGGTACAGTGGAATGCGGGGGCTGCGCGCATGGTACAGGGGAATGCGGGGGCTGCGCGCATGGTACAGGGGAATGCGGGGCTGCGCGCATGGTACAGGGGAATGCGGGGGCTGCGCGCATGGTACAGTGCAATTTTCCCATCACTCCCCACCCTGGCTCACAAATATCATAAAGTAATGCCTCCAACTGTACATAAAGGCTACATGTCAACAGTTAAGAAAGCACCTGGCTATTTTCCACCCCCCCCCCCCCCCAGTTATTTTTACCCTAAATGGAAAATGTGTGATCTAAAGTGTATCTAATCAAAGTGTAAATACCTACTTTCCCTATCTGATTTACCTGTACAGAAAATCTCATTTGGCTATGTTAGGAGGGCTGAAAAATATAAAAATATTAAAAGTTCAAAAAATATAAAAAAAGCTACACGTTGGACTAACAAAAGCACACCAAACTTTCCCTTTCAAGAATTCAAATGCACAGGAGCAGATATGAACTTTCCTTTAGAAAATAATCAGGAGTGGGTGACTTGGGACTAAGAGAAGGAAAATTTATTAAGTACTTTCTTCAGCTCTGTGTATACAAAGTAGCATGGTGGAGTTCATGACCATAATGAGGATGGTATTGACACAGCCCCAAATGATCCACAATGGCTCAAAAGTGATATGGTTCAGAAATATTTAGACAGAATAAGGGTGGATAAAGCGCCTGGACCAAATGGCATCCACCCACACATCCTAAAAGAATTGAGCGCTGTAATTTCAAAGCCTTTGTTTCTAATTTTTAGGGACCCATTAAGGACTGGAATAGTACCACTGGATTGCCGTAGGGCCAATGTGGTGCCTATATTTAAAAAGGGATCAAAGTCTTTGCCAAGTAACTTTAGATCTGTTAGTTTAACTTCTATAGTCGGGAAGTTACTGGAGAGTTTAATAAAAGACCACATAGATGAGTTCTTGCTAGAAAAAAATATTTTAAGCAATGGACAGCATGGATTCATGAAAGACAGAAGTTGTCAAACAAACCTAATTTCTTTTTATGAGGAGGTAAATAAGACCTTGGATACAGGGGTGGCTGTGGACGTAGTATACTTGGATTTTTCAAAAGCTTTTGAGACAGTAACCTACACACGGCTAATTTGTAAGGTAAAGTCTACAGACTTGGAAAGATCAGTTTGCAAATTGATAGAAAATTGGCACAAAGAATTTAGAGTAGTGGTTAATAGATCTTACTCTGCATGGTCTAAGGTTATTAGTGCTTTACCCCAAGGTTCAGTGTTGGGACCCTTACTTTTTAACACCTTCATAAATGATTATAGGGTCTGGGATTAAAAGTACCATTTCAGTATTTGCAGATGACACCAAGCTTTGCAGTGGAATAACTTCTTTAAAGGATGTCTCCAACTTACAAGCTGACCTCAATGCACTGTTTCATTGGGCAACTATGTGGCAAATTAGGTTTAATGTAATAAATGTAAAGTTATGCACGTGGGGGCTAAAAATATGCATGCAACATACATACTAGGTGGAGTAGAACTGGGGGAATCCATAGTGGAGAAGGATCTGGGTGTTCTGGTAAATCATACGTTTAATAATAGCATGGAATGCCAAGCTGCGGTTTCCAAAGCAAGCAAAGTCCTTTCTTGTATTAACAGAGGCATGGACTCCAGAGAGAGAGATCATTTTGCCCCTGTACAAATCATTAGTAAGACCTCATCTGGACTATGCAGTTCAGTTTTGGGCACCAGTTCTTAAAAAGGATATTGGGGAACTGGAGAGCGTGCAGAGAAGGGCAACCAAACTGATAAGAGGCATGGAGGAGCTCAGCTATGAGAAAAGATTAGAGGAACTGAATTTATTCTCTCTTGATAAGAGGAGATTAAGGAGGGATATGATAAACATTTATAAATATATAAGGGGTCCATGTAGTGAACTTGGTGTTGAGTTGTTCACTTTAAGGTCAACACAGAGGACAAGGGGGCACTCTTTACGTCTAGAGGAAAACAGATTTTGTCTCCAAATACAGAAAGGTTTCTTTTTTTTTTTTTTTAAAGAGCTGTGAAAATGTGGAATAGACTCCCTCCAGAGGTGGTTCTGGCTAGCTCACTAGATTGCTTTAAAAAAAGGCCTAGATTCATTCCTGGGTGGTCTTAATATAAGTGGGTACTAATATTTATAGGTAAAGTTGATCCAGGGAATATCAGATTGCCTCTCGGGGGATCAGGAAGGAATTTTTTTCCCCTGCTGTAGCAAATTGGATCATGCTTTGCTGGGGTTTTTTCCCCTTCCTCTGGATCAACTGCGGGTATAGGATTGTGTATATGGGATTGTATGATTGGATTTTCATTACTGTTTTTTTTTTTATTGGTTGAGCCAGATCGACTTGTCTTTTTTCAACCTGACTAACTATGTGACTATCAAAGTCCTCCATATCTGGTAAAAGACAGCAGAGTCTTAGACATTCGGTGATCAGATCGCAGCTGCAGCACAGCAATTGCAACGCTGTGGAACTCGAATAACTGTAGAATAGAAAGTCCATTTCATCCTCTGGACTATTCACAGGTCATAGACATGCAGGCACTTGACCACCATGGTAGATGGAACTTATCTATACAGACAGTTTAGGTACTTGACCATCAGAGAACAATTCAGGTACTTGATTATCAGAGCAGGTAGAACTTGCACCAGCAGTTCAGCTGCTGATTAGTGGCAAAGTCTTTGACTGTTGCTGCCATCAAAAGAGTTTGTCTCCTTTCTCCAATATGCTTCTCTGGTTGATGTCAAGGCAGGTGTTACCAGGCTTGTCAGTCCAACATTCTATAACTAACAAGAAAGCCTATATAGCCCATTGTAGATTTTTTAACGGCAAATCAATTATCCTTGGAGGGCGCTCAGTGGGAAGTTTGCCCGCCAATGAGCGCCCCATAATGCACTGCGCTGTTGCAGTGCATTGATTGCAAAAGCATGCATTTTCCCATCACTCCCCACCCTGGCTCACAAATATCATAAAGTAATGCCTCCAACTGTTCATAAATGCTACATGTCAACAGTTGAGAAAGCACCTGGCTATTTTCTATTCCCCCCCCCCCCCCAGTTATTTTTACCCTAAATGAAAAATGTGTGATCTAAAGTGATCTAATCAAAGTGTAAATACCTACTTTCCCTGTCTGATTTACCTGTACAGAAAATCTCATTCGGCTATGTTAGGAGGACTGAAAAATATAAAAATATTCAAAGCTCAAAAAATATTAAAAAAAATACACGTTGGACTAACAAAAGCACACCAAACTTTTCCTTTCAAGAATTCAAATGCACAGCAGCAGATATGAACTTTCCTTTAGAAAATAATCAGGAGTGGGTCACTGGGGACAAAGAGAAGGCAAATTTATTAAATACTTTCTTCAAAAAAAACTAATTTAATGGAGATTGGGAATCTAATTCTGTCCGATTAGCTGTTTACTAGCTTCCTGACTCTAATTTCTCAGCACACAGTTACTCAGCAGTATTTAATACTACACAGTCACTCCACTCAGGTACTCACACTACTCAGGCCAATCATGGCTCTGACAGGACATTGTGCTGCGATTGGCCAAAGCATACAGGTCAAGTGCATGCTTTGGAAATCAATGCACTGCAACAGCGCAGTGCATTATGGGGGCACTCATTGGCGTGCAAACTTCCCACTGAGCGCCCTCTAAGGATAATTGATTTGCCGTTGAAAAAAGAATTATGGTCATGAACTCCCACATGCTACTTTGTATACACAGAGCTGAAGAAAGTATTTAATAAATTTGCCTTCTCTTTGTCCCCAGTGACCCACTCCTGATTATTTTCTAAAGGAAAGTTCATATCTGCTGCTGTGCATTTGAATTCTTGAAAGGAAAAGTTTGGTGTGCTTTTTGAAAGTTCGGCACATCACGGATCTGGTGGACAGATTATTGGGTGGGGCTGGGGAGGACCCAGCTGTCATGGTACATGTCGGTACTAAAGACAAAGTTAGAGGGACATGGAGAATCCTAAAAAACTATTTCAAAGACTTAGGAGCTAAATTAAGGAGTAGGACCTACAAGGTAGTATTCTCAGAAATACTACCTGTACCTCGGGCCACGCCAGGGAGGCAGCGGGAAATTAAGGAAGTTAACAAGTGGCTGAGGAGCTGGTGTAGTAAGTAAGGGTTTGGGTTCCTGGAGAACTGGGCCGACTTCTCAGTCCAATACCGGCTCTTTAGTAGGGATGGACTGCACCTAAATGGGGAGGGTGCAGCCATACTGGGAGAGAAGATGGCTGAAAAGTTAGAGAGGTTTTAAAAGTAGGTGATGGGGGAGGGTCCAGATATAGAATTAGCCAGCGGGGAGCAAGTTTCAGCGGGCATTATTGGGGGCATTAGCAGTAGAGTGACCAGAGAACCAAAACCCAAGGTAGGCTGACAAATCGAAAGTGCAGCCTCATAACACATCTAATGCAGATATAGTATGCAACCGGACAAAATTACAATGTTTGTATGCCAATGCTAGAAGTCTGGCCAACAAGATGGAAGAACTGGGGCTTCTAATGTACGAGGAGGATTTCGATTTTGTGGGAATTTCGGAGACTTGGTTTGAAAGCTTTCATGATTGGCTGGCAACCATTCAGGGGTATTCCTTTTATCACAGAGATAGAGAGGGTAAAAAAGAGGGAGGGGAATGCCTGTATATCAAGAACAATGTTCAAGTGAATATGAGGGACAATATCACGAATGGAGATAGGGAAGAGGTAGAATCCCTATAGGTAGAGCTTCAAAGGGAAGGTACTATGGGGAAAGTAATATTGGGCTATAGCATAGGATGGGAAATGTTATTACAATGGGGAATTTTAATTATCATATAGACTGGGCAGAAGGAACCCCGCATTCATCTAAGGCTCACCTACATATTTTGCAGGACAATTTCAATGAGTCAGATGGTGAACACACCAACAAGAAACAATGCGTTACTAGACCTACTGATTACCAACAATACAGACCTGATCGTGAATGTAGAAATACAGGGCAACTTAGGAAACAGTGAACATAAGTCAATTTGTTTCAATAAAAATTATAGAAATAGGAAACACAAGAGTAATACTGTACAAGGACACTGAATTTCTAAAAAGCCAACTTCCCTAAACTGCGCTCTTTGTTAGATAATATGAAAAAAAAAAAAATTATTTGAGTATATAAATAGTAATAGTGTGGCCAGAACACATTGGCTCCATAAAGGACGTCAAAAGGAAATTGGATACAAAGGACAGAGAGAAGGCGAAGGTGCTAAATCATTTCTTCTCCTCAGTCTTCACAAATAAATTAGGGTGATACAGTAACCTAGACTGTAATGTTAAAGTTAATAACACATCACAGGAAGCACCCTCATGTTTAACAGAAGACAGACTCAGAACTAGACTTGAAAAACTTAACATAAATAAGTCACCAGGACCAGATGGCTTACACCCGAGGGTCCTTAAAGAACTCAGCCAGGTGATAGCCAGACCATTGTTCCTAATTTTTATGGATAGTCTACTGAAGGGAATAGTACCAGCTGATTGGAAAAAAGCCAATGTGGAACTAATATTTAACCGCTTCCATACAGAGCAGTTAGACACCCTTCCTGCCCAGACCAATTTTCAGCTTTCAGCACTCTCACACTTTGAATGACAATTGCTCAGTCATGCTACACTGTAACCAAACAAAATTTTTATCATTTTTTTCACACAAATAGAGCTTTCTTTTGGTGGTATTTGATCACAACTGGGGTTTTTTTTTGTGATATATGCAAAAAAAGAGCAAACATTTTGAAAAAAAAACACTTTTTTTTAGTTTCAATTATAAAATTTTGCAAAAAATTAATTTTTCTTCATACATTTGGGCCAAAATGTATACTGCTACATGTCTCTGGTAAAATTAACCCAAATTAGTGTATATTATTTAGTCTGTGTGAAAGTTATTGAGTCTAGAAGCTATGGTACCAATTACTGAAAATTGATCACACCAGATGTACTGACGGCCTATCTCCTTTCTTGAGGCCCTGAAATGTCAGGACAGTACAAATACCCCCCAAATGACCCCTTTTTGTAAAGTAGACAGTCCAAGGTATTTAGTAAGAGGCATGGTGGGTTTTTTGAAGTTGTAATTTTTCCCCACAATTCTTGGGAAAATGAAGAAAACATTTTTTTTCTTTTTTTTTCCCACAAAGTTGTCAATTTATAAGCTATTTCTAACACATAGCATGTACACAGCAAAAATTACACCCAAAAATACATTCTGCTACTCCTTCCGAGTATGGCGATACCACATGTGTGAGACTTTTACACAGCCTGGCCACAAAAAGAGACTCCACGTCCAAGAAGCACCTTCAGGCGTTCTAGGAGCATAAATACACATAAAACTTTCTTACTACCTATCACACTTTTCAAGGCCCTAGAGCACCAATACAATGGAAAAGTCCACAAAATGACCCCATTTTGGAAAGCAAACACTCCAACGTATATTCTATGAGGCATTATGGGTCCAAGGGGCACCATCATGCATCCTAGCCACTTGCCTAGGCCTATTTTTGACATTTGGTGTTTACAAGCTAAAATCAGTTGTTTTGCTAGAAAACTGCTTAGAACCCCCAAACATTATATATTTTTTTAGCAGAGACCCTAGAGAATAAAATGGAGATTATTGCAATATTTTTTATCACACCGTATTTGCGCAGCGGTCTTCCAAACGCAATTTTTTTGGAAAAAATTCACTTTTTTTAATTAAAAAATAAGAAACCAGTAAAGTTAGCCCAATTTTTTTCCATAATGTGAAAGATAATGTTACCCTGAGTAAATAGATACCCAACATGTCATGTTTCAAAATTGCGCACGCTCACGGAATGGCGACAAACTTTGGTACTTAAAAATCCCCATAGGCGACAATTTAAAAATTTCTACAGGTTGCCATCTTTGAGTTACAGAGGAGGTCTAGGGCTCAAATTATTCCCCTTGCTCTAACGATCGCGGCGATACCTCACATGTGTGGTTTGAACACCGTTTACATATGTGGGCGGGGTTTCTATATGCGTTCGCTTCTGCGCGCGAGCTCACGGGGACAGGGCGCTTTAATTTTTTTTTTTTTTTTACTATTTATTTTATTTATTTTTTATTTTTACACCGTTTAAAAAAAAAAAAAATTGATCATTTTTATTTCTATTAAAAGGAATGTAAACATTCCTCGTAATAGAAATAGGCACGACAGGACCTCTTTTTTTGTGAGATCTGGGGTCAAAAAGTCCTCAGATCTCACAAGTACACTAAAAGATAGGAAAAAAAAAAAATATTATATAAAATGAAAAAAAAAAAAGGACCTTTAATGCTAGGCAACAACATTTTCCGTAGCTCCGGTCCTCCAAGACCATAGAGTCAAGTGAGGGCAAGCTTGCCCTCACTCGACATCCTGTCTGTGAGGATCTGGGACCGTATCGTTTTCCCCGCTGCCGGCGGGTCCGGTAAGCGGGGAAAAGGACCGGAACGTGGCGGGAGGGGGGGGGGGCGCCTCTTCCGCCATCCCGGAAAGGGTGATCCCACGGCGAATCCGCCGCTGGGACCACCCTTATCGGAAAGCCAACTGTCCACCATTTAAAAAAATACCAGGGTTATGGCAGCTATCTGCTGCCATAACACCGGTATTTAGGTTTAAACGGAGGACGTATATAAACCTTTTTGGACTTGGACATGGTGGCTGTATGAAGGGTGATAGGTACTCGGGTACTTTGTTGGGCAGGTGACAGGTACTCTGGTACTGATGAGCAAGTGGCAGATACTCGAGTACTCCGATAGGCAGGTGACAGGTACTCGGATACTCTGATGGGCAGGTGACAGGCAGGTGATAAGCACTGATGAGTAGTACTGATACTGATAGGTGATACTGTACTGATGGGTACTGATGATCAGTACTGATACGTGATAGGTACTGATGAGTACTGATGAGTAGTGATGGGTACTGATGAGCAGGCGGCAAGTACTCGGGTACTTCAGGTGTCAGGTACTCTGATGAGCAGGTGGAAGGTACTCGGGTACTCTGATGGGTAGGTGACAGGTACTCAGGTACTCTGATGACGGGTACTCCGTTGACAGGTACTCAAAGTACCCCAGTACCTGTCATCAGAGTACCCGAGTACCTGTCATCAGAGTACCCGAGTACCTGTCATCAGAGTACCCGAGTACCTGTCATCAGAGTACCCAAGTACCTGTCATCAGAGTACCCGTCATCAGAGTACCTGAGTACCCGTCATCAGAGTACCCGAGTACCTGTCATCAGAGTACCCGAGTACCTGTCATCAGAGTACCCGAGTACCTGTCATCAGAGTACCCGAGTACCTGTCATCAGAGTACCCGAGTACCCGTCATCAGAGTACCCGAGTACCCGTCGTCAGAGTACCCGAGTACCCGTCATCAGAGTACCCGAATACCTGTCACCAGCCCATCAGAGTACCCGAGTACCTGTCATCTGAGTACCTGATGGGTTGGTGACAGGTACTCGGGTACTTTGATGGGCTAGTGACAGGTGCTCTTTATTGGGGGGGGGCAATCAGTGTGTTTGGGGTGCACTATGATTGGTAATTAGCTGTTACCACACTCTCTTCCTCACACAGGATCAGTGTGTGAGGAGGAGAACACGGTGACAGCTAGTTACCGTGTTCTCTGTTGACATTTGTGACCGGCTGTGATTGGACACAGCCGGTCACGTGGTAAAGAGCCAATTTCATTGGCTCTTTACCTAGATCGGGGATCGACTCTGTCCGAGGGACGAGCCTTGTCCCCGATCGCTGCTCTGCGCGCCCCCGGGGGCGCGCATTGCAGAGAGAACGAGCGGCTCATGCTGGAGCCGCTCATGTGATCGGCTGTGATTGACGCAGCCGATCACGTGGTAAACAGCCAATTTCTATTGGGATCAGCATTGTAATAGGGGCCATAATACAATGCTGATCCCTCCCCCTAATACAATGCTGATCCCTTCCTCCGCTCCCCCTAATACAATGCTGCCTCCCCCCCCCCCCTAAAATGTAATACACAAGGTCAAGGTCCCTCCTCCAAGACTCTTACCAGTACACTGCAGGGCAGCTCATCTCAGCGATGTCACCGGTGTCTGTCTGGGAGCCTGGGAGGGAACTTTAGGGAAGGGATACCTGCTATGCTGTGCAGCCAGCCAACCAGTGACTAGAGATCCGCCAACTGCCGCTGCGCAGTCGCTGGATATGCCGTCATGCCGTCATATGCCGCTCACATCCGGCGGCTAGCTCCACTCAGCGGGGGGCCGGCGGCCACGGTAACAAAGGGGAGTAAAAAATTTCTTTGCAGCCACATCTCAAAGCAGCCCCAGGGCTGGAGGCCTACCTGGAAATTTCCCGGTATCCGGGTAGGCCAGTCCGGCCCTACTAACTGACTCTTGTATGTGTGTACAAACTACCCATAGATATAGTGTCACTATACTTTACATGCCAGTCCCAAATCCAAACAATCAAGGAGAATTGAGGAAAACCAAACCTGGGAACCTATTTTATTTCATAATAATTTACAAAGAAAACTTATGAAAACTCAATCAAGTGTATCAATTGTGGTGGCCAGATATGTTATAGAACAGCTCTTCATAAAGGACTATAATATTACCCAAAACAAACGACTATAAGTAGACAAAAAAAAAAGTTGAACTTCCACTGATCTGCTTCCTCCCCCCACGCCCCCCCCTCTCCCTTTGGTGACAGATTTGGCACCTTTCAATGGGGAGGGGGGAACGGGCACCTGTTGTTGACGCGGCACCGTCTCTTAGAAGTTTGGCCCCTCTTCTCCTTCCCCCTTTTGCGCATGTGCAGTAGGGAACCGGCTGTGAAGCTAAAAGGCTTCACTGCCAGTTTATCTTATGAAAATTGGCGGCTGCAGCACCTGACAGCCGATCCGAAAATCGGCTGGGGTGCCGACATCACGGGCTCTCACTGGACAGGTAAGTGTCCTATGTATTAGAAGTCAGCAGCTACAGTATTTGTAGCTGCTGACTTTAATTTTTTTTTCTCCCAGGCAGGACTCCTCTTTAACCACTTCAGCCCAGAAGGTTTTGCCCCCTTAATGACCAGACCATTTTTTGCAATTTGGCACTGCGGTACTTTAACAGACAATTGCGCAGTCGTTCGACGCTGTACCCAAATAAAATCGATGTCCTTTTTTTCCCACATATCAAGCTTTCTTTTGGTGGTATTCAGAGATGTATAGTAACTAAGTAGAACTACTTCACTACTGTACTTAAGTACCGAAAGGCGGTATCTGTACTTTCCTAGAGTAGAATTTTTTTCTCCTACTTCCACTTTTACTTCACTACATTTTTTTCAATGATTTCAATACTTCTACTCCGATATTTTTTTTTTGTGCTGCATAGTTACTGGTTACACTTATAAAAATTACCACTGCCAGAACAGTAGATGGCAGGTTTCATGAAGCTCAAAACATGTGTATTATCAGCGCATACGAAAATAAAAGCTACTGTATGTATAAATAAAAGCTGCATTTGAAATAATAAAAAACAATATGATATTCAAACCTTTGACTTCTTTCTTTAATAACTACATAACACAGTACTTGTACTTTTACTTTCAGTACTTGAGTATCAATTTTTGTTTTCAAAACTACTGGTACTTTTACTTTCAGTACTTGAGTAGCAAAACTTTTAAAAAACGACTTGCAATACTTAAGTACAAAAAATGTTGAATACTTTAGTACTTCTACTCAAGTCACTTTTTGACCGAGCACTTCCACTTCTACTCAAGTCACTTTTTGATCGAGCACTTGTACTTTTACTCAAGTATTGGCTTAGAGTACTTTATACAACTCTGGGGGTATTTGATCAACTATGCGATTTTTTTTTTTTGCGCTAAAAATAAAAAAAGAGCAATTCTGGAAAAAAAAAATGTTTTTTTCACATTTTGATATACAGGTATAACATTCCCAATAAAAAAAAAAAACATAAAAATCTAATTTTTTCATAATTTTAGGCCAATTGGTATTCTGCTACATATTCTTGGTAAAAAAAATCCCAATAAGCGCATTTTGATTGGTTTGCGCAAAAGTTATCGTGTCTCCAAACTAGTGGAAAGATTTGTCATTTTTATTTTATTTTATTTTTTTATTATTATTTTTTATACTAATAATTTCGGCGATCTGTGATTTTTAGCGTGACTGCGACATTGTGGTGAACAGATCGGACCCCTAACTGACATTTTTTACACTTTTGGGGGGACCAGTGACATGACTTCAGTAATCAGTGCTAAAAATATGCACTGTTATCAAAGGGTTAGGTGTGAGCCTAGGGGGCGTTTTCTAACTGTATGGGGGAGGGACTTGTGGAATCAACACAGAGACCTGTGATCCTAAATAGGAGGATCACGGACTCTTTGTGTTCATTTCACAGAGAACAATGGTCTGCTGTGTTTACAACAGCAGACCGTCAGTCTCTCTCCACAGGGAGCGATCGCTGGTGCCCAGGGGCAATCGTGACCACAGGCCCCGTGGATCGGCTTCCCCGCTGCCCAAACGTGCCCCCAGGAGCGCTCCCACGAACCGATGTACCTATACATCGGTTCGCCCAGCTGAGCCAGCCTGCAGTATATCTGCGACGGGCGGGCGGCAAGTGGTTAATGATTGATATGTTTGGTGTAAATTCAAACTGTCATTCCTGTGGTAAAATATACTTCAAATCAAACACCAGTTATGTGTAAAACCCCAAGTTTATACCTTTACCATGGAAGTAAACCTTCCTATGATTTTCAGCCAAGGAAGCTGCCATCTTGGCCTCTGTTTGATCTTTAACTGCCATGATGCTGCACATGTGATCAGTTATGACAACAGCCATTGGATGGTTTTGGTTGAGAGCACAACCAGTGTGACGGTTAGCATTCCCTACATATGCTGGAAATGTAACTGTTTTTTTAAACTGTTAAATCAATGGGTTTACTTCCTCTATAATGTAGTATCACCCTTTCTCTCCGTATACTGTGCACATCCTGTGGATTCTGTTTTTCACTCCGCCAGTGGTTCTGCCTTACAGCTCCACTACCATGATTATGGCAGAATACACCAAAGTACATGGTATCATAAACCATCTTAAATACACACAGGAAGGGACAATACAGAGATGTACAACAACATTTTTTATGTGTAAATGTAAAATAAGTTAACCATTACAAATGTAATACAATATTACTATTATTAAACGCTAGTTTCTCTTTTGTTCATTGACAGACACAACTCCTGATCTTCTTAACCATTGGGCTATACTGCCCCCTACAGGAGTAGGACACTAGGCAGAAAAAGTCTGGCTATGCCTACGGGCAGTCCCAGGGTGTATACACCCTCTCTCTGCTGTAGGTACTCAGTTTTTTTTCTGCCTAGTCAGGAGTAAGGACCTAAGGATCCTTGCTGGAAATGTTTTCTTTTTTTTTTCCTGACTGGGCAACGGGCTGGATAATCTAGATCCAGTGGTTGCCCCAGTCTGGCCAGCGAGTGCACGCAGACCTCAGCTCTGTGCTAGTTTGGCCGCAACATAGCCCCACCAGATGGGGGCTGGGCTGCGAGTTAAACGCCTTGCGAGGTCGCATACAACCGAGTCTCGGCCTGAGTCGCAGCGTTCCTCCTGGCCGACAGCCCACCATTTAGATGGCAGGGGGTTCTGTCTGGAGCAGGGCCCACCTGGTTCCTGGTATGATGAGTAGCTGTCCCCCTTCTCCCCCTGGAGGGCTTTGGGGTGGACGGGGGCCCCTCCATGGGTCATTCTGAACCCGGGTTCCCCTCCTTCCCATCAGGCACCCCCCTTCATATGCCCCCCCATTCTACTCCCCCCTCCACTTATGCTTGGGGCTGTGTGGGTGGTCTGGTTCACCTCCTGGGGTGTGGGCAGGGTGCTATGGTAAGGATTGTGGGCAGGGGGGAGGTGTGCCGCTGGCGACCGGATGATTGGCTGTGCAGGGGGTGGTTGTACCTGGTGGAGGATGTTGCCAGGGCTCCCCATCCTGCCTGGGACTGTCCTTGAGGCCTTGGGATCCCTCCTGGGTCCCTGGGAGCTTTGTGGGGCCACCATTTTCTTGTAGCCTATGTGCTCAATGCACGGTGGCCATGTTTGTGTAGTCCAGCGGCTATTTTTTTGGTAGTTTGCCAATGAAAATAGCAGGGGCCATGACAGTGGAGCCCTCTGTGCGAGGATTTTGGCGGTGGGAGCCCCTCCTCATTCCCTGGTGCTGACAAAGTTAATAAACCTTGTGTAGCTAAGTAGTGTTTAATTGCCTCTATATTTTACATCTGATATTTATATAAAGTCCTAAAATGTCAGTTAATAACTTGCGTGGACAAAATTCAGTAAAGTCTGTGTGAATGCATTCAACATGGTATGCTTAGATTATGGATTGATTTCCAAGGTATTATGCTGTAGATCAGGTGTCTCCAAACTGTGGCACGGAGGTCAGATGTAGCCCTTTGCTTGCCTTTATCCAGCCCTTGGGGCACTATTCCTTCCACTGATGCGAGGCACTATTCCTTCCACTGGCACCAAGATAAAAGCTTTATTATTCCAGATACACCATCCATTATAATCAAAATATTGTGTACACACCGGTGCGACTTGTCATGCGACTTGACAGGTCCAAATCGCATGACAAGTCTAAAAGAGCTAAGAATGGAACCTAAAAGTCTTAGAAAATGGAAGATCAAGAAAATAGGAGTAGGAAGAAGAACCTGAGAATAAGTGGTATATCAGAACCGACACAGGTGTACGTTTAGTAAACTGAGAAGTTTTCTCTCAGTTCACTTCTCGGCAGTTCTCAGAGAAAAAATATCTCCTCTGGCACCCAGTTTAGAAGACGGAGAACTTCACCTCTCACAGGGTGATCAGAGGAGAATTTTTTTCTCTGAGAACTGCCGAGATCTGTGTATAACTGGGTGGACTGCCTGTAATCTCACGAGATATTGTGAGATTACAGCCGCCGCTAAATTTAAAAAGTGAAACTAAAGTTTAAAAGAACCCGTAAAGACATGTTCTGACACATGAAAACATATCTATACACACACACATGCACAGTATGTATACATACAGTATATATATATATATATATATACACACATATATATATATATATATATATATACACACACACATATATATATATATATATATATATAGACCAGTACATACAGTGTATATATATATATACACACAGTACATACAGTATATATATATATATATACACACCAGTACATACAGTGTGTGTATATATATATATATATATATATATATACACACAGTACATACAGTATATATATATATATATATATATATATATATATAGACCAGTACATACAGTATATATATATATATATATATATATACACACAGTACATACAGTATATATATATATATACACACCAGTACATACAGTGTGTATATATATATATATATATATATATATATATACACCAGTACATACAGTGTGTGTGTGTATATATATACACACAGCACATACAGTATATATATATATATATATATATATATATATATATATATATATATAGACCAGTACATACAGTATATATATATATATATATATATATATATATATATATACACACAGTACATACAGTGTGTATATATATATATATATATTGTGACAGGAAGTCAGGTAAATCTGGGAATGTAGTCACAGGAAGGAGATACATTTCCACCTGATTTAGAAAGTTCACTGATACTATAGGGTGTTGGCTACAGAGCTAGCCAGCAGGAAGTTGAAAGGCCTTCACCTGTTCAGAATGAGGGAGTTAAGGCTCTATAATTTGTTCAGAGAAAGTCCTATTGATTGCTGCCTCCTGTCGCCGTGTGGGCTGGGAGAGGAAGGCAGACAAACAGCTGCCTCCAGAAGCTGTGTCCTGAAGCCATGTGGGCTGGGAGCAGGAGGACAGTCAGCGTGTGCCTCCCGACAGGATGTGTGGGCCTGGGAGAAGACCCCCCGGAGTGATGTGTGCCCGGGACGGTAACCAAGGGTGAATACGTCTCAAAGGTGAGAAGACGAACTGTTGATGTGAAAGAAACAAAGGACTGTGTTGCCCTGTGAAGCTATTATAAAAGGACTATTGAGTGTCCGCTGGAGGACAAGGAAGTCTGCCCGACGGTAGGTTGGAGACAGACACTTAGGCAGGTTCCAGTTGTGAGAAGGTAGCCGCCCACAGAGGCAAGGATTTATTTTCTGTTTTATTTTATTTTGGATGTTTTGCTGCATACAGCCTGGTGAAGAAAACACCATTTAATAAACCACACTGTTTGTTTGCAAGCACTTGTCGGCTACCTCTCTGGGAAAACGCACCCCCCAAGGGGTCATCCACACCCGCCACCGAGCTAATCCCTTACATATGGTGGAGGTATGCAGTGGGCATAAGCAGAGATCCCTGCAAGGAAGTGCAAATGTTTGATGAACTTTGTCTGGTGCATGAGATTGCACAATCTATGTGTGCAGGAGAGAAGATCCTGACAGAAAAAAAAAAAAAAACGTGTTTTAAAGAGACAGGGGTCTCAAAATTTTTTGATGAACTTTGTTGTGTCTGGTGCAAGTGACTGCACAAACTGTGTGTGCAGGAAAAGAGATCTTGCAAGAGAGAGAAAAACTACATGTGTTAAAGAGACAGTGGTCTGAAAATTTTTTGCTGGACTGTGAAAAATTTGTTTGTGGAGTTATTGAAGATGGGGCGTTCAAAACGCCTGAAGAATGCAAAGATAGATGAAATGAGAGACCGGATTCTATGGATGGAGGGGATGTTACCGTCTGAACCAGCCCCATCCATGCCTAAAGAGAGTATACTAAAGAGGAAGGTTGTTGTCCCTAGCAACACTGATGAAACTGCTATGGAGACGCAGTGTGCTCAGATGAAAAGTAAGCTCAAAATGGAGGAGATGTTGAAACAACTGATTATATCAAATACAGCTCAACAGCAGGCAAATGCAGCTCAACAGCAGGCAAATGCGGATTTTCAGCGGAGCTTTGCAGCTCAACAAAAGGCTCATCAAGAGAGCATGGCAGGCTGGAAACAGAGACGCCAGCAGCCAATGGAGGCCATCGGTATGGAGGAAACCGAGTATGTGTGCAGGGCTAAGTTGGATGCCTTGCAACGGAAAATGGAAGAAAAGGAACAAGCCTTGGAATTGCTTAAAATGGAGCATAGAAACTTGCAGGAAACGAATGAACTACTCAAGTCTCATGTGTCACAGTGGGAAGAATCCACTGCTCTTCTTTTGGTCGAGTTGCAAAAACGCAGAGAGACTATAATGGAGAAAGATACCATCCTCATGGAAAAGGAAAGTGAAATTCAGACTTTGCAGAAGCAAAGCATGTGTGAAATATTGGAGTTGCGTAATCAGCTGGAAAAAAGTCTTCAGTGTTTGGAAGTTACAAAAATAGACCTGCAGGAGTCGCAGGAACAGAATGTCGCTCTGAAAACGACATTGTCTCTCAGCGACAACGAGAAAAGTGAAAGAGAGGCTAAATTACTGAGTACTGTGTATGAGCTCACCACTTTGAGCAATGTGGTAGATGAATTGCGTACGGACTGTGAAAGTTGGAAAGGTGAAGCCCAACGTTTCCAGCAGCAGTTAAAGGAGAAAGAAGCCTGTGTGGCAGAATTACGGTCTCATTCCCAGAAGCTAGCCAATGAGGTGAAGGCTCTTATGCAGGGAAAAGAAGATTGTGAACATAAGAGGGAAAAAGTAGAGGCACAGCTTCTGGAATCGCAAGTCAAGGTGTCAGAAGGTGACCGATTGTGTGCTAAGCTGTCAGAGAAGGCAAACCGACTGCAGGTTGAGTTGGACAATGTTACAAATCAGCTTTCTCAAGCAGACAGCAAATCTAGAGAAATTGCGGAAGATTTTTCTATCTTGGAATCGCAGCTGCAAGACACGCAGGAACTCTTACAGGAAGAGAGGTGTCAAAGGCTGAGTTTTAGCACAAAGCTCAAACAAATGGAAGATGAGAAAAATGGCTTCCTGGAACAATTAAAAGAGGAGGCGGAAGCAAAGAAAAACCTATCAGAGCAAGTCGCAACATTGCAAGCTCAGATAGCGGTTATGAAAAAACGCATGGAAGAAAGCGTTGGTTCATTACAGTGTGTTGAAGATGTGAAAAAGAAGTTTGATCAGATGCTTGGTGAAGAGAAGAATGTGTCTGCAAAATATGCAGAAGAACGCGCACGTGCAGAAACGGAGGTGCGTGATAACGAGAGCAAAGCCCTGTTCTTGGCTCGCTCTTTGGAGGAAGCTCTAGAGTGTAAGGCTGAACTAGAAAGTGTTAAACAGCTGCGTACAGAAATGGAAGAATTGGTCAGCTCCAAGGATGATGTTGTGAAAAGCGTTCAGGAGCTAGAAAAGTCTAAGCGAGCCTTAGAACAGCAACTAGAAGAGATGAAGATTCCGTTGCAGGAACTGGAAGAGGAATTCCAGGCAACAGAGGATCTGTCCCAAAGAGGGGATAGTGTGCCTGATGCAGTTTTTAAAAGGATCAGTGTTTTGGGGTCTGTCCTGAGTGAGCCTCAGAAATGTGACGACATGTGGCTTGAATCACCCCTTTGGAATAAACCGTTCCTTCAAAAACTTCAAGCATTGGAAAATGTATCATTAGAACTTCAGCAAACAAAGGAGCTGAGTAAGAAATGTGGTGATTTCTCAGTTCAGGCTGAAAACCTAGTGGAGAAAACTAAGGCTGTTGGTGAAAACGTGAAGCAAATGAATAAGTGCCTTTCAGGGAGTGTTTCCAAAATGGAACTGGTGAAAGACGGGTGGCAGAAGTTTTATCGTGATCTTGAGATACATTCCATGTGGAATTCAGATAGAGAAAAAGAACTAGGTGACCTTGAGCGGTCAAATAGTTCAGCAGAAAGTGCATTGAAGAAACCTGTAAAAGAATGTGTTGCAGTTCCATGCTTCTTCACTGATGCAGAGAGGAGGTCTATAATGGATACCACCCAGATCGCTGGGTTCAACTGTGTTGTTGCCTTTGACCCCTATGTTGGTGGAAGGAAAGTTGATGATGTTCTGGTTGGCTTCTTCTGTGAAGAGTTTGGCAAGAAATATAAACTCAATATCAAATCAAATAGTAGGCCTTTACTGCGACTCGCTCAGGAGGGCGAAAAGTTTAAGAAGTTGATGAGTGCAAATGCTTCAGATCTGCCTATGAATATGAAATGTTTGGTGAATGATATTGATATCTCTGGGAAAAGGAACAGGGGTCACTTTGAAGAAATGTGTGACAGCCTGTTGTCTCAATTGGAAAATCCTCTGCACAGCATCTTAGAGCAAGCAAAGCTCAAGAAGGAAGATCATTCCCTTTTACAACAAAAAGTCAATGATTGTGTACAGCTGTATGGAGAGGCAACTCAAGTCACAGAGGGATGTCAAGAGTCCCTACTTGGAACAAAACTTAGTGAAGCAAAGGTTCTCAAAGTTTTGTGGAAAACATTTATGGATTGCAGAGAGAGGCGTCTTAAGAATGTTGAAGACATTAAGACTAGCCCAATTGAGTTGCCTATGGATCACGGTCCTCCATGGTGGATTGGACAGACGGTTATGAGGGACAAGCTGTCTGACATTTATGAGAAAGCTGTCAATGAAGATGACAGAAACGAGAAGGAGCAAAATGATGCCAAAAATGCAGTTGAAGAATGTGTATATGAGATGAGAGACAAACTGTGTGGCATTTATGAGAAATCCGTCAATGAAGATGACAAAACAGTTTCATCCGGAAGCTTGAGGATAATAGGAGGCTTATCAGTGAGTCAGCAGTGCTTGACACATGCGTGCCTGGAAATCTGTGTCCCAACCCTAGGGTTGAAACAAGAGGGGGGGGGTATGTGACAGGAAGTCAGGTAAATCTGGGAATGTAGTCACAGGAAGGAGATACATTTCCACCTGATTTAGAAAGTTCACTGATACTATAGGGTGTTGGCTACAGAGCTAGCCAGCAGGAAGTTGAAAGGCCTTCACCTGTTCAGAATGAGGGAGTTAAGGCTCTATAATTTGTTCAGAGAAAGTCCTATTGATTGCTGCCTCCTGTCGCCGTGTGGGCTGGGAGAGGAAGGCAGACAAACAGCTGCCTCCAGAAGCTGTGTCCTGAAGCCATGTGGGCTGGGAGCAGGAGGACAGTCAGCGTGTGCCTCCCGACAGGATGTGTGGGCCTGGGAGAAGACCCCCCGGAGTGATGTGTGCCCGGGACGGTAACCAAGGGTGAATACGTCTCAAAGGTGAGAAGACGAACTGTTGATGTGAAAGAAACAAAGGACTGTGTTGCCCTGTGAAGCTATTATAAAAGGACTATTGAGTGTCCGCTGGAGGACAAGGAAGTCTGCCCGACGGTAGGTTGGAGACAGACACTTAGGCAGGTTCCAGTTGTGAGAAGGTAGCCGCCCACAGAGGCAAGGATTTATTTTCTGTTTTATTTTATTTTGGATGTTTTGCTGCATACAGCCTGGTGAAGAAAACACCATTTAATAAACCACACTGTTTGTTTGCAAGCACTTGTCGGCTACCTCTCTGGGAAAACGCACCCCCCAAGGGGTCATCCACACCCGCCACCGAGCTAATCCCTTACAATATATATATATATATATATATATATATACCAGTACATACAGTATATATATATATATATACCAGTACATACAGTATATATATATATATATATATATATATATATATATATATATATATACCAGTACATACAGTATATATATATATATATATATATATATATATACCAGTACATACAGTATATATATATATATATATATATATATATATATATATATATATATATACACCAGTACATACTATATATATATATTTTTAATATTAATTTTGAACCCACTGGTGCTGATATATAGGAAGAAAGAAGTCTTCTTCCTCTAATCACACAGCTTCTCCCCCTGATTCTCCACCTCAGAGCTGGAGAATCTCAAATGGAGATATTTCAGAGAAACCGCTGTGAGATCATCAGATCTCACTTTTCTAAACTGGCCGTTTGTGACAGAACGGTCATGTACTGTAATGAGAAGAGAAGAACATGTTCTCTGCTCCTCATCTCAGCTAACTAAACCGTTACACACCAGAGATCAGTCGTGATTCTGAGGATCACGGCTTTTCTCTGTTTATTAAACGTACACCACAATGTGAAGACTTAATTGATAGAATGAAGGAAATTTTTAACCTGTTATTGGGCAGAGGGGAAGAGGACCAGATAATGATCGAGAGAGTACATTGGCTCAGAAGTCCAAAAGGCATTCCAGCGGATACCCCCAGAGATGTAATCATAAGATTCCAGGGCTACTCAGAGAAGGCCCAGATTTGGGAGAGTCTGAAAAGGAAGTTACATATAAATTATGAAAGTGCAAAAATACAGATCTTCACAGGCTACGGTAAGAAGGAGACTATTGAAAGCACTAGTGGAATTGATGCAAAGACAAGGAGTACGGTACCACTCGGGTTTCACAGCCTGTTTAAAAGGCAAAAGGGACGGTCGCATGGAAAGGTTAAGATTCCCTGATGAAACACAGGACTTTTGTGGGAAACTTGAAATTTCTGTGCCAAAAATACCATGCTGGACCGATGAACTTGAAACAGAGGGGATAATACAAGCAGAAGAGCAGTAGCGCTTGGCCTCAAAGAAAAGAAACTGAACTATGAAGCTGACCAAGAGCTGGCGGGGGGGGGGGAGGGGGTGCTGCAGGGGTGGAGGTGAGGTAGAGGGAAGGGGGGTGGCGGTCGGGAGGGCCAGGCAGGAGAGGGTAGGAAGAGTTCAGTAAAAATTGGATGGCAACCTAGCTGGACCCTGATACTTTTTTTCCTAGAAGGGGAGAGGGAGGCTCTACTAGCGGGCTAGTAGAGAACCACCCTGAGGTAAAGGAGTAGAGGGCAGGGAGTGTCCATGGGTACATTTTCCAACTATGCCATGACCAAAAGATAGTCAGACCAACATCACGCAAAGGATAGAGGAAGGGAGGGGGTGGATGGGGGGAAGGGGAGAGTTTTTGTGTGAGAATGGGAATAAGGGGAAGGGGAGGGAAGGGAAGGTTGGGAAGGGATTTAAGGAGAGAACAATATTGTGCTAACCTTATGGTAACATTGGTTGATGTCGCCTCCCCTGCCGAACTCAGTCTCATAATGTTGCAGAGGATTTATGGGAGTTGCCGCTGTTCCCACAACCAGCTGGGTGTGAGAAGGAGAGGCAACAGTCCGCAGGAGGCAAGAGGAGAGGGAAAGACGGCATGAACTCCCTGAATTTATGGTCAAATAATGTGAGAGGATTAAACGTGCCAACTAGACTAAAATCTGCCAGTATAGTATTTTTACAGGAAACATGTATTGCTCAGGATACAAATGTGAAAATATATTCAAAATATTACCTGGTCTGGTACTATGGAGATTCACCAACTAAGAGAGCTAAGGGGGTAGCAGTTGGTTTTGCTATAGAGGTAAGGTTTTCCCTGGAGAAAAGGCTGGTTGACCCAGAGGGACGATATATCTTTTTGAAGGGACAACGGCAGGGTATAGACTGCACGCTAGCAAATGTGTACTGCCCAAACAAAAACCCACTAGGGCATCTGAAAAAAATATTAGATCTTTTTTTTAAAAGGGCATATTGTTTTTAGAGGGAGATATCAATTTCTTCATAGACCCGCTTCTGGGCTGCACGTCAAGTGCACAGGTGAAGGGAGGACGACAACTCAGGACATAACAAATAAGCTATTTCAATGCCAACTGGTAGATGCTTGGAGAGCCCAACACCCTAGGGCGATGGACTACTCCTACCATTGCCCGGTGCACTCTACGTACTCAAGAATAGATTACATAATGATAGAACACAGGCTGTTAGAAGCAGTTATCAGTACATAAATAGGGACAATGACTATATCTGACCACGCCCCAGTGGCTGTGGAATAACTCCCAGGCTCTCAGAGAAAGCTAAATATCTGGAGATTAAATGAAGATCTGACACAGGAGGAAGAAAATGGGAAAAGGATAGAGAAATAACTGAAACAATATTTTACAGACAATGAAAACCCAGATATTCCTGTAGCTATGATATGGGAGGCCCACAAAACATATATTAGAGGAATACTTATCTCAATAGGTTCCAGGAAAAAAAAATATAAAAAGAAGGAAAGAACTGCTCATATAAACAATAATAACAGAAATTCACGAGTTAGAACAGAAACATAAAAAGAACCTGGAGGGCGAGATACAACAAGCCTTAGTATTAAAAAGAAACAAACTAAGAGAGCTATTGGAGGAAGAGACAAGACGCAATTTTAATAGTTGCTAGGGAAAGATAAAAATGGGGAAATAAACCAGGAAAATATTTAGCAAGAATATTAAAGAGTAAAAAATCGAACAACTATATAGAAAAGCTGTTTTAGGGGAAACACCTTGACAGCTGATGACTCATTGGTTGTTAAGGATGCCGTTGCCAGCTTCCCTGCCCCGTTCCTTAACAACCAGCTTACACTGCACCCTGATTGGGCAAATTTTTGCCCAATCAGGGAGCAGAATGCACTGCACAGCGCTCAGTGCATTGCAGGGTGTTCATCAGGGCTAACACAATGCAAATTCAGGCCAAACTGTTCGCCCATCGTTAGTCTTTGTCTGATTAATATCTGTGCTATGCTGACACTAGACTCATTTAGTTATGAGTGTTATGAGAATTAAGAAATGTATTTCTTGATAACAGAATTAGTATCAATGCAGTAGTCTGAATACTGAACACATGCCAATATAATATTTATTTATTTGTTATGTACAGTTCATGCAAGCTATAAGTTCTTTCTCTGAAATCCATATTTTGAAGTTGTACCAATTATTTTCATGTTTCCTCAATTTCAGACAAGTCCTATTTCACTCTATAAAATATATAAGACTGTGCAATTTAAAACCTTTTTTGGCATGGGTCATCAGTGAGTCTCAGGAGGTTGATTGCCATAGAGGAATAGATGCAAACCACTCAGAAGCCTCTTCACTAGGGTACATACCTTTTCAAGTGAAAGGGAAATTGAATCCCAAGAGAGGCTGGATTTATTATGGAAAATGTATTTTTTTTTCTTTGAGTGGGCTACAACGATATTGAACTCTTAACATTTGCAATCAACTTTTGAAAAGCAGCGATTGATCCTAAAAATAATAACCGTACACTGGACAAGAGTTATGTACTGACACAGCACTCGTTTACTTTGTACACATGAGGATAAAGAATTGGTTTAGACCAACTAGGCTTTAAAAGTCTTTTTGGAAACTTTTCTAAACTTTTGAAAACAATCGAGTGAAATTTCCTATATTAAGGTTTGAGATGCAGAACAAACGGTACATTTGGCCCAAGTTATGTCTCTGACTGCCTCAGAATTACCTTGTTAGAGGTCTCTTCGATGCTACACAATTAGGGTAATTTAATGTAAAAGAAAAACACAATACACATACCTATTAACCAACCTTAATGTAAGCTTGAGTATTTTGCTTGAACAGCTCAATGACTTAATCTAATTCTAAGTCTGATTACATTATCATGCTGGATTCAATATATTACTGTATGCGTAATTCCTAAGATTTTTTCCATTTATATGCACAGTAGCATACAGTATGTAGACTTTTGTTGGCCCCTACTTCTCTTGTTATTTAGACCCATTCACCTGGGTGAAAAATCGATGTGTTGTAAGGTGGCCTCATATGCATCTTTTTAGTCTGGTTCACACACAATATTTCCCAGGGAATTCCAAGTAGCATAGTAGCATTAATGTGAAAAACAGGTTAGATTGTTCATGTTGGCTACATGTCTGCAGAAAGACACGTTTATAGATTCAAGAGACAGGCAGAAATGTAGTCAGCTTGAAGACAAAGTTTACAAGAATCATCAGACCAAGAAAAGTATCAACCACAGACGTGGGTAATTCTGGAGGCAAATAGAAGTCATCCACGATGAGGAAAATTACCATGGCACCAAATCAGCCAGGAGATTTGACGTAAGGATAAGGCTAAATGTCAGAGAAAGAAAGAAAAATTAGCAGGCTGTAAGCTTATACACATATAGGTTTCTCTTTTTCAGTCTGCAGGCTGAATGAACAGTCTAATAAAATCAACCATTCATGCTAAACATTGTGGATGGAGGAATCTCTGCCTCTTACTTTTCAAAAGGGGTGTACTCATTTATGCTGGGCACTGTATAAACTATTAGAGGTTGAATCTGGTATATATCATCAGACTCAGAGATCAAAAATGTTATTTAAATTAAAAAATAAAATACTGTTATGCAGATTTTCAGACAGTATTGTAATATAATATTATGCATGACAGATTTAGTTATCATAGGTGGGTAACTTAATACAAGCTACCTGTGCCTACTGTCACTAAGATCATGTTTAGTAGCAGCAGCATGCTTTTTGTATCACCTGTCATGACGGGGGTTAAAAAACATAAATTAGCCCTTTTTATAGTACAAAAACACCAGGTAAATCACTACTATAAAGGATTAATTTATACCTTGAAACAGTGAATGTATATATATATATATATTCTCCTGTATCATATATATATATATATATATATATATATAATAATACACCCAGAAGTAGGATATACTAGGAGTCAGACATGAAGCTACATGAAGGGTGGAGGGGGATATAAATCTTTTATAATAAAGTAGTACTAAAGGCTGAGACTTTTTTTCATGGATATAATCATTTTAAATATAATGAACAATACTGGTAAACTTTTACTTTAACCACTTGCCGACCGCTTAACAACTATTTACTGCGGCACTCGACATAGGCCTACGTCGCTCGCCCCCGCCGCTCTGGGGCGCACCCCTGGCCCCGCTGATAATCTGATTGGGTTCAGAACTGATCAGTCATCAGGTCCAGGACCTGTTGATCGGTCCTGCCCAATCTGATACTGTCTGTGCCTGTGTAACGTAAACACAGGCACAGAAAAGACCCGTTCTCTCCTCCCCAAATTCTTTTTGGATTCATCGAGAGGAGAGAGCGGATCTGAACTGTGAGTACTGCACCAAGCACCCACACACACACCTGGGTTAGGCACATTTAACCCCCGATCACCCCCAAGTTAACCTCTACACCCCCTGTCACAACACACACTGTATACAGTATATAGCATTTTCCTATATACCTGTATCAGTGTGACTTGTGACCAGGTTTAGCGCTTTCGGCCCTTCCTTTTATACTTAGGATACCCGCCACCCCCCCAATAAAGATTTAACCCCCTGATCCCCCTTATCACCCCCAGTTAACTCCTTCCTCCCTGTCACATTGCACACTAATATACAGGTAATATAGTGGTTTACTGTATTTTGTATTAGTGTGATTGTGACTTGAGTTAGCGCTAGCGAGTTAGTTTCTGTTCCAAGGAGGTTTAGGGTCCCCCCAATAAAGATTTAACCCCCTGATCACCCCCAGTTAACCCCTACACCCCCTGTCACAACACACACTGCATTCAGTATATAGCAGTTTCCTATATACCTGTATCAGTGTGACTTGTGACCAGGTTTAGTTCTTGCGGGCGTTCCTTTTAGGGTTAGGATACCCGCCACTCCCCCAATAAAGATTTAACCCCCTGATCCCCCCCTGATCACCCACAGGTAACCCTTTCCCCTTATCACATTGCACACTATACACAGGTAATATAGTATTTTTTTGTATATCTGTGATAGTTGGATTGTGACTTCAGTTAGCGCTAGCGAGTAAATTTCTGTCACAAGTAGGTTTAGAGTCCCCGCCACCCCCCCCAATAAAGATAAACCCCCTGATCACCCCCAGTTAACCCCATTCATTGCCCTGCCACTGTGTCACTTTTATAGTGTACAGTTTTTTTCTGATCACTATTATTAGTGTCACAGGGGACATTAGTTAGCATTAGTGTCAGTCTAAGCGCAGATCCCCGGCGCATAGTTAGAAATAACCCCTTGATTACCACATACACACACATACACACACCTACACTTCCATTACTAGTATAGTGTTTGAACAGATCAATATCTGATCAGAACTATAATAGCGTCCCCATAGTTTAGGGTTCCCAAAACGCGGTGTTTGCACGATCACTGATTCCTGCCAGCACCTGCATTTAACCCCTCCACCCAGCCCACCCAGGCAAGTGTAGTAATCAATAGATTACTGTCACTTACAAAAAACACAAAACAGCTGTGTTAGCAGAGTCAGGCCTGATCCCTGCTAGCATTAGCAGTTTTTTTTGGTAGCGGTTGAAATAGTCCTTTACAACCAGGTGCTTTTTTTACCTGTGAGTCACACTACTGTACCGGTAAATTTAGTTGCTAAAATGCCCAAACGGTGGTACAGTAGTGCAGAGGCCTACAGTATACTGACCATGTCAGATGAGAGCGATGGAGAAGCCTCACTGACAGAATCAGGGTCAGTATTCAAACCTGAAGAGAGCAGCGGCTCCCTGACAGATAGCTCCAGCGGCAGATGGGTCCCTGTTAGAACCAGGCGTATCCGACCCCATTCTGGAGTTGCTGAGGTGCAGAGATCGCAGCATGCTCGTATGGAGCAGAGTGTCAGTACTAGTGCCGCTCAGCCTTCTGGTGATCTGGCGAGCATCAGCAGCCTAGTACACCCTGGACCTAGTACAACTAGCACTGCAGTAACACTTGGTGACATGGCGAGTCCCATAAGTGCAGTTGAAGCTGGTGCGGTGGCTAGCACAAGTAGTGGCCTGCAGCCACCGCGCATTCGAAGACAGGCCCGTAGAGCCCATAGTGCCCTCCCTGATGCGCTGGCATATCCTGATTGGCAACCTACTGATACAACAGCGCCCGTACTTCCCCCCCATTCACGGGCCAACCTGGAATCCACGTGGAAACAGCCAATTTTACTCCCCTGAATTTTTATGAGCTGTTTTTCGTGGAAGATCTTTTCAGATCTATTGTGGACCAAAGAAATTTATACGCTGGTCAATTCATCGCCGCCAACCCAAATTCGCCCCTTGCCAGACAATTCGGCTGGAAACCTGTAACGGTTTCCGAGTTTAAGATGTTTCTGGGCCTTTCCCTTAACATGGGCATAACCAAAAAAAGTGATTTGCGGTTATATTGGTCCACTAACCCAATTCACCATATGCACGTGTACTCTGCCTCCATGTCCAGGGCGAGATACGAGCAAATTCTGCGATTTATACATTTCAACGACAATGAAATCTGTTGTCCTCGGGGAGACCCTGAATATGATCGGCTCCACAAAATTCGGCCCCTCGTAGACCACTTCAATCAGCAGTTTGCAGCCTTGTTTACCCCCCCAACAAGTTGTCTGCGTTGATGAGTCCCTGATTAAGTTTACTGGCCGCCTTGCTATGAAACAGTATCTCCCCAGCAAGCGTGCCAGATACTGGGTCAAACTGTATAAGCTGTGTGACAGGGCCACAGGCTATACAGTTAGTTTCCGGGTCTACAAGGGAAAAGATAGCTCTGGGGAGCCCCCCAACTGCCCAGACTACATAGGGACCAGTGGCAAGATAGTTTGGGACTTGGTGTCACCCTTATCCGTAAAGGGATACCATTTGTATGTGGACAATTTTTACACAAGCGTGCCACTATTTATTCACCTGCTCGAATTACAGATTGGCGTATGTGGCACCGTTCGACCTAATCGCCGGGGCTTCCCCCAACAGCTTGTAAATTCCTGTCTTAGTCGGGGGGAGAGAGCCTGCTTGAAAACTGACAAATTGCTCGCAGTGAAGTGGAGGGATACACGGAATGTTTTCGTTCTGTCCTCCCTTCACGCAGACACGACGGTCCAAATTACTACGGCAACTGGTGTTATGGAGAAACCCCTCTGTTTCCACGACTGTAACCTTAATATGGGAGGGGTGGACCTTAACGACCAGCTTTTGGTGCCGTACTTAGTTGCCCGTAAAGCCAGACGCTGGTACAAAAAAGTGTCTGTTTATTTATTTCAATTGGCTATGATGAACGCCTTTGTACTATACAGAGCGTCAGGACGAACCGGATTGTTCTGAGAATTCCAGGAAGAGATCATCAATGCCTACCTGTACCCAGGAGGTGTTCCTGCCCAACCTTCCCTTCCAGATGCAGTGAGCCGGCTGCATGAGAGGCATTTTTCACATGTCCTCCCGAGTACCCCTACCCAAAGATACCTCCAAAGAAGATGTCGTGTGCGTAGCAAGCGTGGATTTAGGTGTGACACCGTTATTATTGTCCCACTTGTCCTGACCAACGTGGTCTCTGCATCGAGGAATGTTTCAGGCGCTACCACACACTAGTGGAGTTTTAGTGTAGGGTACAGCACAACACAGTGTAGGGCACACTAACACAGGGTCTCGAAAGATGTTCGATGGCTATCGACATTTTGAGAGACCCTAACCTGGAAAGTTGCAGTTCAGAAAAGAAAAAGTGTAAAAAAGTTACAAAAAAAACCAAAAAAAAAAATAAAATAAAAAAGCCAGAAACAGTTGTCATCGCAGTTATTTTTATGTTCTACTACTCTTCCTACTGTACTTTTACTGTACTTTGTTTGTTTTTCATTCTTTTGTTAACCTATTTGCCTTGAAGGTTCTCATCGGCTGCCACACTGATTTTATATATTCTGACACAAACAGCGTTTGCGCTCAGCATATATGGATACCTCTGATGGCAGCTTTGTGGTAGGTTGATTTCACCACTGCAGTTAAAATACCTTTAGGTATACGTGGAATTTTGTCATGTATACCCGCCATTAAAGCGGAGTTCCGGCCTCAAATACATTTTTTAACTAAAAATACCCCTATAATACTAATCCATTGCCCTTTACAGAACTGCTATTCTCATACTTACAAGGTGTACGTTATTGGATTTTAGTCAAAATCTTACTTTTAAAAACACTGTCTGGGCGCGGCCATCTTAGACGTGGGCATCTGAAGCAGCAGTGTAATCTGCTGTGTCCTCCTTCCTGATTCCAGGGAGTGTTCTAGGAGTTCTTCCTGATTCCAGCCTCCTGGGAGTGATGACAAACAGCTCCCAGGATGCAATGCAAAGGCGGAAGTGATATCAGTGGCCGTGGCCACAGAGGTGGGAGAAGGAGGAAGTACAATCAAAAATGCCCTGAAAATAAGGTAAAGGACCCCCGAAAAAAATTTAAAATGCCCAATTGTTGATCAGCATAGCGAGCCCTCCAGGAATCGCTAAAGTTGCAAAATAGGCCGGAACTCCACTTTAAGAAGTGGGTCTGGATGTTTGGGCGGTTAATGGTGCGTATACTACACAATTTTCCTGCAGAGATTTCTGTTAGGTTCTCTTTTTTTCGTTCAGCCCACGGGCTTCATGAAAAAAAAAACCTACACTATATGCGAAACAAGGACCAGCAATGTACTGGTACGTTGCTGGACTTTGAGTGGTTATACCAGGATGATGCCTGCAGATTTAGGCATCACCTTGGTATCGTTTTTTACAGCCAGCGGTCGGCTTACATGTAAAAGCATTCCTAGCGGATAATTGGCCGCTAGACTGCTTTTACAAGCAGTGGGAGGGGACTCCCCCTCCCCCCTCACGCCGCCTTCCGCGTTTTTTCTCGGGCTCTCCTGTCCCACCGGTTAACCCGAGAGTGCAGCCGGTGGTTCAATTATCTAACCATAGAGCTGATTGGAAACGAGAATGGCTCCAATCATCTCTATGGCCTAAGATACCGGAAGCTACGAGCATTTCATGACTTCTGTTTCGCCAGAAATAAACAGCACCATTGGGGAATTGGGAAAGCATTTTATCACACCAATTTTGGTGTGGTCAGATGCGTTAAAGGTCAGAGGAGAGATTTAGAGTCTAAAAGACCCCAATTTTTTAAAAAAAGAGTACCTGTCACTACAAATTGCTATCATAGGGGATATTTAAATTCACTGTGATAACAATAAAAATGATTAACCTTCCTAGCGGTATTCCCGAGCGTGGCTCGGGGTTAAAGTTCGGTGCCAAAAGCGGTAACCCCGAGCCACACTCGGGGTACCGCTAGGAAGATCGCTGGATCCTGGTAGGGGGGTAAATTACCTTGTCACCGGGATCCAGCGATGTATCCCGGCGGTGTGCGGCGGCGGAGCTTCCTCCCGATCCTCTCTGTGCCCCGGCTTCCGTCTCCTGCGACGTGATGTTCGCAGGGGGGTGGAACCGGCGGCAAATTCCAATGTAAAACACACCAAACACACTGATACAATGCAAAATAAAATATAGTCACAATAGTTTGCCCCCCAGTACCCTTTCCTGCAGTTTTACTGTACTATATATATATATATATATATATATATATATATGTGTATATATATATATATATATATATATATATATATATGTGTGTGTGTGTATATATATATATATATATATATATATATGTGTGTGTGTGTATATATATATATATATACATATATATGTGTGTGTATGTTTGTATATATATATATATATTACAGCTGCAAGAAAAAGTATGTGAACCCTTTGGAATTATATGGATTTCTGCACAAATTGGTCATAAAATGTGATCTGATCATCATCATCTAAGTCACAACAATAGACAATTATACCCCGTTCACGCTGGGGCGACCTGTCAGACGACCTGGTCGCCTGACAGGTCGCCGTAGGTCGCCTTCCATAGAGAAGCCGTGGACCCGTTCTAATAGGAGCGACACAAGTCGCTCTGACTTAGAAAAAGGGTCCGGAGCTTCTTTGGGGCGACCTGGAGAGACCTGCATAGACTTCAATGAAATGAAGTCCGTGCCGGCCGTTCCGAGGTCGCGGTGCGAGCAGCGCACCGTGACTTCACAGGTCGCCCCGGGAAGTAGCGTCGCCCCAGTGTGAACGGGGCCTCACAGTCTGCTTAAACTAATAACACACAGAATGAAATGTTGCCATGTTTTTATTGAACACACCATGTAAACATTCACAGTGCAGGTGGAAAAAGTATGTGAACCCTTGGATTTAATAACTGATTGAACCTCCTTTGGCAGCAATAACTTCAACCAAACGTTACCTGTAGTTGCAGTTCAGACATGCACAATGGTCAGGAGTAATTCTTGACCATTCCTCTTTACAGAACTGTTTCAGTTCAGCAATATTCTTGGGATGTCTGATGTGAATCGCTTTCTTGAGGTTATGCCACAGCATCTCATTTGGATTGAGGTCAGAACTCTGACTGGGCCACTTCAGAAGGCGTATTTTCTTCTGTTTAAACCATTCTGTTGTTGATTTACTTCTATGCTTTGGGTCATTGTCCTGTTGCTACACCCATCTTCTGTTGAGCTTCAGCTGGTTGACAGATAGCCTTAAGTTCTCCTGCAAAATGTATTGATAAACTTGGGAATTCATCTTTCCCTTCGATGATAGCAATCCATACAGGCCCTGATGTAGCAAAGCAGCCCCAGACCATAATGCCCCCACCACCATACTTCACAGATGGGATGAGGTTTTTATGTTGGTGTGCTGTGCCTCTTTTTCGCCCACACATAGTGTTGTGTGTTTCTTCCAAACAACTCAACTTTGGTTTCACCTGTCTACAGAATATTTTGCCAGTATTTTGTTTACTGCTGTGGAACATCCAGGTGCTCTTGTGCAAACTGTAAATGTGCAGTAATGTTTTGTTTGGTCAGCAGTGGCTTCCTCTGTGGTATCCTCCCATGAAATACATTCTTGTTTAGTGTTTTACATATTGTAGATTTGCTAACAGGGATGTTAGCATTTGCCAGTGACTTTTGTAAGTCTTTAGCTGACACTCTAGGATTCTTCTTCGCCTCATTAAGCAGTCTGCGCTGTGCTCTTGCAGCCATCTTTACAGGACGGCCACTCCTAGGGAGAGTAGCAGAGTGCTGAACTTTCTCCATTTATAGACAATTTGTCTTACCGTGGACTGATGAACAGCAAGGAGATTCTTTTATAACCCTTTCCAGCTTTATGCAAGTCAACAATTCTTAATCATAGGTCTTCTGAGAGCTCTTTTGTGCGAAGCATCATTCACATCAGGCAATGCTTCTTGTGAAAAGCAAGCCCAGAACTGGTGTGTGTTTTTTATAGGGCAGGGCAGCTGTAACCAACACCTCCAATCTCATCTCATTGATTGGACTGACATCTCACTCCAATTAGCTCTTGGAGATGTCATTAGTCTAGGGGTTCACATACTTTTTCCACCTGCACTGAGAATGTTTACATGGTGTGTTCAATAAAAACATGGCAACATTTCATTCTTTGTGTGTTATTAGTTTAAGCAGACTGTGATTGTCTATTGTTGTGACTTAGATGATGATCAGATCTCATTTTTGAACAATTTGTGCAGAAATCCATATCATTCCAAAGGGTTCACATACTTTTTCTTGCAGCTGTATGTATGTATATATATATATATATATATATATATATATATATATATATATATATATATATTTATATATGTGTATATATATAAATGTATATATGTGTGTCTGTGTATATATACGTATATATATATATATATATATATATGTATACATACATACATACATACTTTAACTTATTTATAGTTTTTTATTATATTATAATTTATGATTTATTGTTTCAAACTTTATCATACCTGAGATGTTATAAAGAAGAACGCACAGAAAAAAAAATCATATGTAAATAGCTGGTTTGGGCTGCTCATTCTTAAGAATTACATGCAAAATAATGGTACCGCTTTCAGCACCTAAAATCCGAAAGAATCATACCGCCAGGGAGGTTAAAAAAAAAATTAAAGGAAAGGTGTCAAAATAACAAAAAAGCAAAATAAATAAATAAAAAAAAATCAAGCCCCCCTGTCCCCCCGTGCTTGCGCACAAAGGCGCACGCAAGCTTTGGTCTAGTATCATATGTAAACCGCAATTGCAGCATGCATTTGAGACATTGCCACGAACGCCAGGTCAAGGGCAGTAATTCTTGCAGTAGACCTAAACTGTAAGTCCAAAGTGGTAACCTGTAAAGACTTTTAAAGGCTTTTAAAAATGTATGTAGTTTGTTGCCGCTGCACAGGCGTGCGCAATTTTTAAAGCATGTCATGTTTGGTATCTATGTACTTAGCATAAGATCATCTTTTAAATTTTACCAAACAGTTTGGAATTATATAGTGTATTTGTGCATTAAATAAAAAAAAATGTATTTGCGTACAAAATTTGCGTTTGGAAAATTTGTGCGCAAGTACTGTGTGACAAAAAAATTTGCAACATCCACCATTTTGTTCTGTAGGGCCTCTGCTTTTAAAAAATATATCATGTTTGGGGGTTCAAAGTAATTTCCTAGTAAAAAAAAAAATATTTTTTCATGTAAACAAAAAGTCACAGAAAAGGCTTGGTTTTCAAGTGGTTAGAAGAGTGGGGGATGTGTGGATAAGATTGAGCATAAAATGCCAGGACAGTTCAAACACCCCCCAAATGACCCCTTTTTGAAAAGTAGACACCCAAAGCTATTTGCTGAGAGGCATATTGAGTCCATGAAGTATTTTATATTTTGCCCTAAGTTTTGGGAAGGTGACAATTTGTTTTTTTATTTTTTTTTACGCAAAGTTGTCACTAAATGATATATTTCTCACGCATACATATGGGTATATGTGAAATTACACCCCAAAATACATTCTGCTGCTTTTCCTGAGTACAGGGATACCACATGTGTGTTTTGGGAGCCTAGCTGTGTATGGGACCCCGAAAGCCAATCACCACCTTCAGGTTTTCTAATGGCGTAAATTGTGCATTTCACTTCCGCACTACCTGTCACAGTCTCAGAGGCCCTGAAATTTCAAGATACCACAACCCCCCCCCCCCCCAAATGACCCCATTTTGCAAAGTAGACACTCCAAGCTATTAGCTGAGTATTTTGCAGCTCTCTTTTTTTTTTGGAAAATTAAGTAAAAAAAGGAAAATGCATTTTTTCCTCTTTTTTTTCAATTTCCAAAACTTTGTGACAAAAAGTGAGATTTGGGTCATTTGGGGGGGGGGGGGTTTGTGCTGTCTTGGCATTTAATGGCCACCGAAACTGTGATAGGTAGTCAGGAGTGAAATCAACAATTTACGCCCTTGGAAAGCCTGAAGGTGGTGATTGGTTTTCGGGGTCCTGTACTCGGCTAGACTGCAAAAAAGTCTCACACATGTGGTATCCCTGTACTCAGGAGAAGCATCAGAATTTATTTTGGGGTGTCATTTCACATATGCCCATGGCATGTGTGAGCAATTTATCTTTTAGTGACAACTTTGTGTTAAAAAAAAAATGTAATTTTCCCGAAAATTGTGGCAAAATTTAAAATATTCCATGGACTCGCCATGCCTCTCAGCAAATAGCTTGGCATGTCTACTTTCCAAAATGGGGTCATATTGGTTGTGCTATCTTGACATTTCAGGGCCTCCGAAACTGTGATAGGTAGTGAGGAGTAAAATCAAAAATTTACGCCATTAGGAAACCTGAAGGTGGCGATTGGTTTCGGGGTCCCGTAAACAGCTAGGATCCCGAAAAGTCTCACACACGGGATATCCCCATACTCAGGAGAAGCAGCAGAATGCATTTTGGGGTGTAACTAAGCATCCGTGAGCAATATATCATTTCATTGACAACTTTGTGTAAAAAAAAAAAAATGTTTTTTTTTTAGTCATTTTTCAAACACCTGTGACAAAAACATTAAATATTCAATGAGCTCAGCATGCCTCTCAGAACATTCCTTAGGATGTCTACTTTCCAAAAAGTGGTAATTGGGGGGGTTTTGTACTGCCCTGCCATTTTAGAACTTCATGAAATGAAATAGGCAGTCAGAAAGTAAAAGCTGCATAAATTCCAGTATTAACATCATAGTTTATTTATTAATGTTATACAAAAATGTGTATGAAAAAATGTACAAAAAAGAAAAATACACGCAACAAGACATGTGGCCATATGTTACATCACTTGGACTAGAGGTGACTGAGAGTTCCAGAGATGATCAGACGCGTTTCGGACAATCGCCTTTTTCAGCGGTCAGATGGAAGTAGATCTCAGACTAAGGGTACGAAAGGTAAAAATCAGTGACAAATATAGGCTGTCAACTGAGTGTACACAGAGTTTCAACATGTATAGCAAACAAATTTGCTGTGACATAGCTTATATCCATAAATTGTTTTTCAAAATAGTTTTTCAAAATAGATAATATATATATATATAGGTACCACAAGGGGTAGTCCGTGGGAAGAATATAAAGTGCTAACAGCTGAATGGAAGAGGCTATGAAAACGGCACAATGTCATTTCACAGCAGGAATGGCCACACTCCACCACTAATTCCCACAAGGATCCCAGTGATCGATCCAAAAGGGAGGCGTCTGTAGGCGAGGAAAGCAGAATATAAATAATACAAATAAAGAAGTAATCTGTATAAAAATGGAAAATGTATAACTGGAATATGCTACTTTCAAGTTTGGGATACGTACTATGTTATATATGTAGACCTGTGGTGGTCCAGGGAATGTAACTTGAAATATTGTAGAGGTAACTGTTGTAAAAAATCACTGCAGGAAAAATCCATAGCAGAAAAATGAAAATGATAATGGATCAATTTGATATGCACCAAACAAGGTAAAGATGGTAGGTGAAAGGACAAAAAGGATCCAACAGAACCCAGAGAGGTAAGGAATGTAAGTGGTAAATACCAGCATGCATATCAGAAGGATCAAAGGGCTATCCCCAGCCACCAAAGGATGAAGGAAAGGGGGGGGGGGGGGAAGGGGGAAAAACAAAGGAGGAAAAACTCCCCTCTTTTGTTTTTCCCCCTTTCACCCCCCTTTTCCTTCATCCTTTGGTGGCTGGGTATAGCCCTTTGATCCTTCTGATATGCATGCTGGTATTTACCACTTACATTCCTTACCTCTCTGGGTTCTGTTGGATCCTTTTTGTCCTTTCACCTACCATCTTTACCTTGTTTGGTGCATATCAAATTGATCCATTATCATTTTTCTGCTATGGATTTTTCCTGCAATGATTTTTCAAAACAGTTACCTCTACAATATTTCAAGTTACATTCCCTGGACCACGACAGGTCTACATATATAACACAGTACGTATCCCAAACTTGAAAGTGGCGTATTCCAGTTATACTTTTTCCCTTTTTATATAGATTACTTCTTTATTTGTATTATTTATATTCTGCTTTCCTCGCCTACAGACGCCTCCCTTTTGGATCGATCACTGGGATCCTTGTGGGAATTAGTGGTGGAGTGTGGCCATTCCTGCTGTGAAATGACATTGTGCCGTTTTCATAGCCTCTCCCGTTCAGCTGTTAGCACTTTATATTCTTTTCTCTGATTGAGAGATATTGGACCCTGTCAGAGCTACAGCAGTCCTTTTGGACACAGATTTATGTCCGCTTGGTTTTAAAATTTGTGGCCTTATTTCCCACGGACTACCCCTTGTGGTACGTATATATATATATATATATATATATATATATATATATATATATGTATATTATCTATTTTGAAAAACTATTTTGAAAAACAATTCATGGATATAAGCTATGTCACAGCAAATACTTTGTATTTTTTTGCTATACATGTTGAAACTCTGTGTACACTCGGTTGACAGCCTATATTTGTCACTGATTTTTACCTTTCGCACACTTAGTCTGAGATCTACTTCCATCTGACCGCTGAAAAAGGCGATTGTCCGAAACATGTCTGGTCATCTCTGGAACTCTCAGTCACCTCTAGTCCAAGTGATGTAACATATGGCCACATGTCTTTTAAAGTGTTGCGTGTATTTTTCTTTTTTGTACATTTTTTCATACACATTTTTGTATAACATTAATAAATTTATATATGATATTTACTACTCAAGGATTGGTTATTGCCCACAAGTCACATCCAAGGGGAATTCTCTTTTTTAGTCTATTATTAGGTTTGAGACATTATTTCAGCGTATGTTGGTGAGTAAGTAAAAGATAACCAGCAGTCCCATATCTTATGGGATACAGAGGTCAAACCTCTGTATTCAAGAGTGATATTTTCCATATGGTAAATGTGATCTACAGCCTGTAGCCATTGTTGAACTGTAGGAATAGCCGGCTGTTTCCAATATCAGAAAATAAGAGATTTAGCAGCATTGAGGAGATGAGGGGTAATAGATCTACGATAGAGGCCTTCTGGTTCTCCCAAACAATGGAACAACACTTCCCATGGATCATTATTAATTGGGGAACCCAGAATGGTCTCGATTTTTTTTTAGGATTGTGGTCCAAAAAGAACGAATAAGCGGACAAAGCAGATGTAGGCATGGGTGCCTACTTCGCCACAGCCTCTCCAGCAGAGGTTGGAAGTTTTCGGGAACATCTGGTGAAGTTTTACCAGTGTATGATGCCATCTTGTTAATAGCTTATAGTTGCCATCTTGTTAATAGCTTATAGTTGGTCTCAGCGGTTTTTTGACCTACTACAGGTTCAAACTGTGATCTGTTTAGGCCCCCCTCCTTTCTAATCTGTCTTCGGCTTGCAACCTACAATTTAAGTTTGCTTACTAAACAAATCCCCCTTATTAGTTATTTTTTTGCACCACTGTCTTTTCTTTTCAGTGTTGCTTGTGTATTTTGGAAAAAAAAATGTTTTTGATTATTTTTTCACTATCCTATTTGCTGGATAGAATTTACTATTCAAGATATATTTCCTTATTATATAATGGTTATATGGTATTATCTATTTCTCATTTACTGTGATTTTGTTTTATTTGTACTTTGTAATGCTCCAGCAGTGTTGCCTTGTGTTTGCTTCTCTCCTCTTTGACCAGTGGATGGCGCTTTAGGCGCTTCTGTCTGGGGCGGGCATGCGACCTTCGTCGGTGGGGGTAAACATTGGGTTATCCCATTACTCCTCCTCCTTGCTTGCAGGCCTTGTTTGAGCTGACAATGCCTGCCGGTGTACACCTTTTTGGCATTAGATGGCGGTATCCGCCACTGTGGGGTCCTTATGATCCCCTGCCCGGCCTCCTCTCGGCCTCATAGATGGCAACGCGCGTGTGCCATTTTACCGCACGCGTGCTCGTATGTTGGACCTCGCACCGTCATGTTCTGGTGCCCGGACCAGATGGGCGGTGCCTGGTAGAGGCGCCTTATAGGGACCCGCTCCACAACTCACTCTGCAGCAGGAGCATATGGATGGACTACTACAGGTATGCTGGCTCCCTTACTACTTCACTGTTTAACTAGATCCCCCCCTCTTTTTGCTTTAGAGGTTCATAGGTCCTGTTACCATTTGTTCTATTTTTTTGCAGCACATCATCTTTTTCACTATGGAGGTTTGTTTAGGACCGCATATGCTTGGTTTACTATTAATGATAAGGGCTACTAATTTGGTAATTTTTTTTTTTTTTAATTATATTTGTTACTACAATTGTTAATTCTTTTTTAACATTTTGGTCTTTTGACCCCTTTTATTAATCTTTTTTATTTCTTTCTTTATTTTTTCATTAGGTAACATTTTGCCTTCTATCTACTAGCATATGTGGGTCCTTGTTTCCTTACTTCTGGCCCTGGCTTTGTATCCTCTATTACCTGTTGGTAGCTGCTTCTTATGATTTTTACAAGCCCAGCCATATGCAATATATGCTTTTTTGAGGATATTTCACTGTAATTTGGCTATCTACAACGTCAATCCCCACTGCAGCACTCTTTAATTACCTACCTGATCATTTACAGTAGGTTTATTGAGCCTTACTCTGATCATATTATTACTTATTTTTTTTTTTTTTCTTCTGTTGTCACTATTATAACTTCTCACTCTTACTGCTTGTGCAGCCTCAGTGGAGCTGTTCCCTCTTGTAGGCTACCTCCATGCCCACCTGGGAGGCATTGCCTTGTTGCCTTTCCACATTGGCCTAACGAGCGTTGCTCTCACGCAAGGTAACACTGCTGTTTATTATTGTCTATGTTTGCTTAATTTATTGGTCCCCTTTGGACAAGCCCTCATGTTCTGTCAATACTTGCGCATATTTGTATTTATTTTACTCATGTTGTTTCCCTTTTTTTCTCAGCTCTTTTCCCATTCCCCTGAGGAAGCGCTTTTCCGTGAAACTTTTTCTTGGGAATGTCTAGTTGATTGTCTTTTAGGATAGATTCTACTTGGGGAAGGTCAGCCAGGGTGCGTAGGGGATGAGGTATGGCTTTATTGAATTGTTTCAATTGGTCATATCTCCAATAATCCATAAAAGAAAAGGAGGAGGATTGTATGAACATATTGATAGGTATTAGGCCATGTTCTGTCGTCACGTGGTGGAGAAGGGTTGGTGATTTTGGAAGCCAGCTACAAAACTTAGGGTCTTTTTGTCCAGGTTTGAAGTGGGATTGACCCAATACCGGCATTAACAGAGAATTGTAAGACCAATTATATAGTTTGTGCATGATGTCCCATAAGCTTAAAGTAGATCTCGTTAAAGGGGAGGTGTAAGTTGAAAGATTTCTGATTTTGTTAGGTACCCATATCTGGGAAGTTAGATCCAAGCCAAACAGGCTATGTTCTAAATGGACCCATTTCTTATTATGAAGATGGTGTTTCCAGTCAGAGATTCTGCTTAGTATGATAGCATGGAAATATATTTTAAAATCAGGAAGGGCTAGTCCACCATCCGCTTTCATTCTGATGAGTATGGAAAGGGAGACACGAGGATGCGTGCGATACCAGATATATACGAGGACCAAAAATGTCAGTATTTTCAAGAAACTGGTAGGTATATTGAAGGCTATCATTTGGAAAAGAAAGAGCACTCTGGGCAAAACGTTCATTTTAATTACATTTATGTTTCCCAGCCAAGACGTAGCTAAATGGTTCCATTTGTTGAGATCTTGTCTAATGGGACTTAGAAGGGGAATATAATTTGTGCAAAACAATTTGAAGGGGTCAGCTGTTAAGTGTATCCCTAGGTACTTAAGGGTATGGGGTTGCCAGGAGAATTTTAAAATGAGAGATTCTTCAAAAGTGGTTCAAAGCTTCCTTATGGTTGGGTGGTGTGATGTTGGGCTGTTGGATAAAGAATAAAATGTAATCTGCGTAAGCAGCATATTTGTGTTCAAATTTATCAACCTGAATTCCATGAATGTTAGGGTTATGGTGAATATTTGCAAGGAAAGGTTCAAGGGAGAGGGCAAATAAAATAGGGGATAGGGTGCATCCCTGTCTGGTGCCATTATGTAGTATAAAAGTGTCACTCAAGGAACCGTTACCCTAATTTGTGCTGAGGGAGCACATTGTACAGAGCTCCTATCATGTTCAACATATTGGGGCCAATGCCCAAGTGAGAAAGAGTAGCCATTAAATATTCCCAGTCCACCCTATCGAATGCCTTTTCAGCATCAATGAAAAGGAGAAGGGTGGGCTGGGAAGACTTCCAAAGGTAAGAGATGAGTGAGCTCATATGAGCAGCGTTATCCCTTGTCTCCCTGCCAGGGATAAACCCTGTCTGATCATTGGAGATCCATTGGAGGGTTAAGGGTAAGAGTCTGGTGGACAATACTTTTGCATATAGTTTGGCATCAATGTTCAAAAAAAATATTGGCCTATAGCTACCGCAAAGGCTTGGATCCTTCCCTGGTTTGGGGATGACTGTGATGTGTGCATGTAGTATTTCTGCTCCCAATTTATCCTCAGACAGTATTGTATTGACATAGGCAGCTAGGAAGGGAAGTATCATGTCTTGTCTCTGTAATAAGCTATCGTAAGACCATCGGGTCCTGGGGCCTTGCCCAAGGCCATAGATTTAAGGGGTTAACACAGTGGTGATCAAAGGGTTAAGTGTGAGCCTTAAAAATATGCTCTGTTACTGTAATAATGACACTGGCAGGGAAGGGGTTAACACAGTAGTGATCAAAGGGTTAAGTGTGAGCCTAGGGGAGTGTTTTCCAACTGTATGGGTGAGGGACTTGTGAAATGACCACAGAGACCTGTGATCCTATATACCAGGATCACAGGCGCTCTATGATCATTTCAGAGAGAATGGTCAGCTGTGTTTACAACAGCTAAACGTCCTCTCTCTCAGCGGGGATCGATTGAAGATGCCTGGCAGCAATTGCAGCCGCCGGCCGCGTGGATCAGCAAACCGATGCCTAGTGTCCTGCTCATAGTGCCATTTCATCCACTGCAGCATCTTAAAAGGAACTAAATAATTTTGATCCAGTAAATGGAATATGTCCACCATTATAAAACTTTTAAGCACACAACCCTAAATTCAGCTAACTATAACAAGTTTAACGCATCTTTCAACAAGATGTTCTATGTCTGGCATCTAGATAAGTGTATTATATTATGGCATGTAGCATTTTTATAATTATGTATTGTTTAAAAGTATTTTTTTATATTAGTCAAAATATTTATGCTTCTGATCTGTGCCGATGTGCAGTATTAGGAAATTATAGTCTTCCAACACTGTAAACACCATTTCCACAACTGAAAATAGTTGAACTTTTTCCAAGTGGATCATGCAGACGGTGGTGCAGGCCTACTCTATTAAGGGTTAGGTTACTCCTTTCCCTGTTAAAGCGCATTCTACGAGGGCGCTTAGTGTCTCCTGGGCCTTCCGTCATCAGGCGTCAGTGGTTCAGGTGTGCAAGGCAGATGCTTGGTCGTCTGTACACACATTCACAAAATTTTATAAAGTGGATGTACTTGCATCTTCGGATGCGGCTTTTGGCCGCAAAGTTTTGCAGGCTGCGGTTGCGGAGGCTTCCGCTTCTTGAGGGTGACATTTTTTTCTGGTGGTGGGCTCCAGTTGTTCCTAGTTGAGCTCCTGTTACCTGGTTGGCTATGTTTAGCCTTGTTAGGAATTCTGCATTTGCTGTGTTTTTTCCCACCCCTCATGTTGCACTGCTTTGGGACATTCCAATGGTCTGAAGACTTGAAGCTGTGTCTGTCAGTGAATGAAAGAGAAAACTGGATTTTTGTCTCACCGAAAAATACTTTTCTCTGAGGTTCAGTTAGAGACCCAGCACCTGCCCGTCTTTTGGGGTTGAGTTATTTGTGATTCTGACACTGCTTGTTACAAACTGTAAGTCCTACAGCAGGAAGTGATCATATACCCTCTGGGACTGCCCCAGGGGTTTAACCAAAAAGGTTTCTGCCTAGTCCTACTCTTAGAGAGCAAGAGCATAAGCCCAATGGTCTGAAGACTTGAAGACTTGTGTCTGTCAGTGAACCTCAGAGAAAAGGATTTTACGGTAAGACAAAAAAATAATTTTTTTTCACGTTCTGCTATATACAGTAACATTCCCAGAAAAAAAAAATAATAAATAAAAAATTTTCATCCTTTTAGGCCAATTTGTATTCTGCTACAATTTTTGGTAAAAAAAAATCGCAATAAGCGTATTTTGATTGGTTTGCGCAAAAGTTATTGCGTCTACAAACTAGGGGAAAGATTTATGTAATTTTAATTTTTTTTTACTAGTAATGGCAGCGATCTGACATTACTACAGTAATCAGTGCTAAAAATATGCTCTGTTACTGTAATAATGACACTGGCAGGGAAGGGGTTAACACAGTAGTGATCAAAGGGTTAAGTGTGAGCCTAGGGGAGTGTTTTCCAACTGTATGGGGGAGGGACTTGTGAAATGACCACAGAGACCTGTAGTTCTTCTAGGGAGATTATTTTTTCCAAAATTTGGTTAGGTATTCTAATATCAAAGAGTGTCGTAATTTTGCATCTCCAATAGATTTCTGTACTTGATATAAATTTTAGTAAAAGGATCTAAATTGTTTAGATATGGCTTTAGTTTCACGGATGTCTGTTGGAGATTTAATTTTGGAGGTGAAAGAGGCCATTTTTTTTTTTAGATGTAGTGACCTAGCTAGGTATTTACTGGGTTTGTCTCCCCATTCGTATATCTTTTGAGCTATTTTGCGAAAATAGCTTTTTTGTTCCGAATGTACTCTTACAGGACAACCTGAGCAAAATAATGGGATGGGCATCTACATGGCAAATGAGGTTTAATGTTGAAAAATATAGGTAATGCATTTGGGTGCCAGAAGTATGAACGCAAGTTACTCACTAGGGGGAAAGCCTTTGGGGAAATCACAGATGGAAAAGGACCTGGTGGCCCTAGTAGACAACAAACTCAGCAATGGCATGCAATGCCAAGCTGCTACAAGCAAAGCCAACAGAATGTTGGCATGTATTAAAAAGGGGATTCACTCCAGAGATGAAACAATAATTCTCCCACTCTACCAGACTCTGGTCCAGCTGCATCTGGAGTTTTCCGTCCAGTTTTTGGCACCGGTTCTCAGGAAGGATGTGCTGGAACTGGAGAGAGTCCAGAGAAGGGCAACAAAGCTAATAAAGGGACTGGAGGATCTCAGCTATGAGGAAAGACTGCAAGCATTGAACTTATTATCTCAGGAGAAGAGACGCTTGAGAGGGGATATGATATCAATGTACAAATACCGTACTGGTGACCCTAGCATAGGGAACAAACTGTTCAGTGAAAGGGAATACAAAAGGACTCGCGGTCATTCGCTAAAATTAGAAGAGAAGCAGTTCACCCTTAAGGGTTAGGGTAAGGTTAAGGGTTCTATACCGTCAGAGCGGTAAGGATGTGGAACTCTCTTCCACAAGCAGTGGTATTGGTGAGAAGCATCGATCGTTTCAAAAAACTATTAGATGGGCACCTTAACCACAACATACATGGGTATTCGAGGTACTATTGACATAAACACACACACACACTCATCATAGGTTGAACTGGATGGACTGGTGTCTTTTTTCAGCCTCACTAACTATGTAACATTTGAAGGATGTCCCCCTGCGTAAACCAATGGCCACCCCTTTCGATTTCCGTACATCTGAAAGACTATAAAACCAGTCTAAATAATTTGGAGAGGATAATCTAGTGGCTGTGTAATGTGTGAGGTGCGCTTCCTGGAGGAAAGCTATATCACACTGAAGCCTTTTGAGTTCTCTATACAAGCTGTGTCTCTTACTAGAGGCATGTAATTCTCGTATGTTAATCGATATTAAGGGAAATCCATGCAACAACAAATCCATTTACTCTGAGCAGGAGTGGGACAGGGAAAGAATGGGAAGCATAGGAAGAGTAGGAAACAGTAGAAAGATATAGAAAAGAAAAGGAGGAGAGGAGGGGGGTGTGTAGGATAGGTGTTCAAAACATCTGAACAAGGCACGCAAATGTTCGCATTGCAAAAGCAGGAGGTCACCACGCCTCTGGCGACCACAACTAGATGGGAGATCATGGCCAGTGAGAGTGTAGCTACAGACATAATGAGCCCTGCTGAGGTGGGGAACCACAGGAGGGGAGATCACGCCCAACATATGGGGGGAGCATCAAAGCCTGCCCCCCTGGAGGTAACTGTAGGTTACTTATAGTATATAAACCAGCAAACTATCTTAAAACTGCATAAAACCAGCTCTAAGTAAGAGTGACGGCAACTTTTTAAGAAACATTGAGACTGTCAGTGGTGTTAGGACCAACATGTAAGAACAATAATATATTAACTGAAAGAAATCCAAAAGAAAAAAAAAAAAGGTGGAAGGATATGCTAGTCTAGCTTGAGACTGAGATCTCAGCTTAGCTGCATGCTGGATCTCACTCATTCTTGTGTGTAGAAGAGAGAGTAGATATACTGTACGATGCTTCCTGGTAGATTTTAGCCATTGCAGTTCGGGGAAAGCTTCCAGGGTGTGGATTTCATCTTGCCAACCTGGCAATTCTGGTGGGGATATGTTGAGATCCATGTCTTCTGGGAAGCGCAGATTAGCAGTGCGGCCATCTCTGGTCGCAATAAAGTTGCTTGAAAGCCCCAGCGGTATGTTATCGCATTATTACTGAGCTTCTCAGTGAGAGGCCGCAGGGCTTGCCATCGTTCTAGTTACTCCCTGTCCAAATCGGGGAAGAATGAGAGAGTGACTCTGTCAAACTCCAAGGATGATGCTTCCTTTGCTTTGGTCATGATCAGCTCTTTTTGTGCATAAAAATGTACGCGACAGATCACGTCCCTGGGTAAATCAGAGGACATGTTGCGCAGACGGAGAGCGCAGTGGACTCTGTCAATCTGTATGCCATTGTCAGCAGGTTACCTAGTAATTTGTTGAAGATCCCCCTAATCGTGGGAAGCAGATCAGAATCTTTAGTTGCTTCAGGGAGACCGCGGATACGGATATTATTTTTCAAGTTCCTGTTTTCTTGGTCCTCTATCTTTTATATGGCCATCCTATGTGCGATAGCAAGTCGTCTCAATTGCTGTTGTAGCTCCCGTATAGGTATAACAGCCCTGTGGGGGTCTAAGCATTGCTCTGATTCTTCTACTCGCAGCAGAACCTGGAAGAGGTCAGAACGAATGGCCGATACTTTTTTTGATAGCCTTTTCTAGGCCATGGAGCATCAAGGCCAATGTTAGACTTGGTGGGGGGACCGCTCACTAGGGCCACCACCTCCAATCTCCGCAGGGAACAGCTGTCTCTGTCCGAACAGTAGGAGGAGGGCAGGGAGCTGCAGCGTGAAGGAGATCTGTGACATGAGGCGGAGCTTGCGCCATGAGGAGAGCGGCCCAGTTCGCCCACGTCCAGGGAGTCTTCAGGTTCAGCTGCCAGAAAACGATTGATGGACCCAGAGGAAGGATTTTTAGGTGGTAGGGACTTTGCGGTGCATTTCTCCATGTCAAGTGTGGGAGTTTAGCAGCATGGTAGTGTGCTGGTGTAGCGTACAGGGGATACCTCCGGAGGAGCTCACCGGGAAAGCATCCTCACAGCATCATGCGGAAACCATGCCCCCGGATGTTTTTCTTTTAAACAACAGACTTGTCATATGTATTTGTTCTATGCAATGGTTTTGCACAGAACAACCCCAATACTGGGGGCATATTACTTCAAAAGAATATGATCTCCAACTCTACAGTGTCCTGGATACAAAATAAAAAAGTAAAATAAGAGGTGGTGGCTATTAAAAATGATTGGAAGTAGGATGTTGCAGAATTTCAGGCATAAAATTCAAATGTTGAACGAGTATGCTGGAAAACCAACCAGCATCCAGCCAGCAGCCGATCAGTGTGTTCTAGCTGGGGAGGGGGGAATTGGGAGTCCCCAGTCAGAACACACAAGCACAGCTGGGGAGATCTCCGAACCAACACCACTTGTGTTGGTACAGCAATCTCTCAGAGTTTTTTGTTCAACCCACTGAGCTTAATGAAAAAGAATTAAAAACTGAATGTGTGCACCCAGCTTTAAGAACTGTGTTTTCATTAATTAGCTGATTGTGTCCACTATTCCCCTTAAGACGTTCAGTATCTGAATGTCTAAAAAGCATACGCATTAACTGTTTTGTATGATCACACTGGGATTCTGTTGTTCACTGCAAATGCTTGTGGCTTTTTAGTAACATTAAGTATGACACAATCACTTCCATATTGCTTACAAGTAATGATACATTATCTTGAAATAAACACATAAAAACTTGCTGAAAAATATTTTCATATCTTTCCCTTCTGTTCCCATCCATACCTTTCAGCTCTGAATGCACTGGCCAGGTCAGCTGAACTTTTTTGTGACTATTAGGTTTATAGTAAAAGGAAAAAAGGGACAAGGATGTGCTGACTGAAAACAATTGATTGCTGCACATAAAAAATCCTGAATAATCGGAAATGTAACGTGTGGAAAAAAAAAATAAAGTGCGCTATCTATTAGTCATACAAAATTTTTTATACTAGGTTTATAGTAAACGTGTCATAAATCTGGACAGATTAAAACAGAAAATGGTAAAAACTGCACACGCACAGGCCACCTTTAGTAGAAATTGAAAGGGAAAAAAATCAGTAGATGCATTAATAGAGGCAGCTTGCCTTTTTATGCTAATTCCACCTTTTTTTTTTTTTTTTTTTCAAAAGTCAAGTTTGCCCTTGGCAATTTCTTCCTAGTTGTCAGTGAGGTCATCCATCTTATAAAACAACCATAAGAGTGTCATGAGATGATGGGACCAAGCTCAACTTTTACAGGAAAAGACTTAACTATGTATGAATTTAGTACCTCTGTCTTTGTATTAGTTAACTACAGTATATTCTATCTGCAATTTCTTCATCAATATTTTAGTCCTATCAGGATCTATTGCAGGAATTAAGACATTCAACTAAGTGATGATCTGTTCTAAGGGCCAACAAACATATTGTGATTTGGTACATCAAGTGAGGTACTTCCATCAAAAAACACTGCTCTTGGGTATGCTGCCTGTGTTTTTTTTTCTCCAGATGCCCCTACTTCTAAACGTTTCTGAACACCTATGTGTGAATGGACAGATAGGATAAAATGCAGGGCGTTTAGAGGCAGAAAAAAAATGCCAGACGTAAAAATAACAGCCACAATAAAAATGTCCATATGCATGAAGCCATAGAATTATAGCTTACCTATCCTCTAAGGATTGATGTGCCTTTAATTTCTGCCTAGTTTGTAGACACCATGGATTTGATTTACTAAGAACCAGAGATGTATAGTAACGAAGTAGAACTACTTAAGTACTGTACTTAAGTACCGAAATGCGGTATCTGTACTTTCCTAGAGTATAATTTTTTTCTCCTACTTCTACTTTTACTTCACTACATTTTTCCGATGATTTCGATACTTCTACTCAAGTATTTTTTTTTTGTGCTGCATAGTTACTCGTTACTTTTAAAAAAAATGACCACTGCCAGAACAGTAGATGGCAGGTTGCATAAAGCTCAAAAAAATGTGTATAATGTCATTTGTAAATCAGCGCATACGAAAATAAAGGCTGTGTATAATAAAAGCTGCTATACCAAATCTTTCCAATAAAAAGAAAATATGAAATAAACAAATAAATGGTGCTACAGCGCTTAAAGTGCATCAAGAAACTACTAACAAACACAACTTGGCTGTGCGAATAAAGTGCCTGTGCAATCGATATAATATCATCGTTGCCCCCAGTCCCCTGCCCACACTCCACACAGTATCAAAAAAAAAGTGACATGAATGTGCTAAAGCCTAAATGTGGTGAAAATAATTATTCCCACAATGTAACAGTAAATTCAATTCATATAAAATATGACAATAAATCACAATAAAATAAGTTATGAAATAAGTTAGGTCAGGTGCGTGCAACAAGTTGAAGTGTGTAAACCTATCTATAACGAAAAGTCCATAAATGAATTCCAGTGTGCAAATCTAAAGTGTGACTTCACTTGTCAGATGCTTCCACCTCCTTCAGTGCTCGAGTGACCGACCAACACACTTAATGGTGGTGGCACTGGTGGATAGCGTCTGGGTGGCACTGTGGCACTGGCACTGACTGCACTGGTTCAAAAAGCCATATATATTTAATCATTTCAATTCTCAATCTCATAGGTCCTCTCCTCATAACATATTAATAACTTAGGTGATGAACGTCTTGGCGACCCTGGCAGGATGACAGGGACACCCGCCACTTCTGGAGCCGAGCCGCTGTGATTCCCCAACATGTGACAAAGTGACAGCCAGGAGATCTAGTGGCTAGTAGTGCTCAACAATACCACTTTTATATATAAAAATGAAATAAAATATACTGACTCACAATTTAGTAGTAGGTAGCGTGTAGCAGTAGGCAGCACAACTCAATTCAATCAATCCCACAGCCTCGCTCGCGCCGCGGCCCGCGGAATCACTGTCATGATCATCAAGTTAAGACCGCACAGGAGGAGCCATGCTGCCGTCTTCCCACTCGAGGTCTCCGCCTCTAAACGTGTTGTGTGTCACTCAGACTTCACCCCTTAGGGCCCTAACTGAGAGGAGTTGTGACGCGGGCGGCGGGACGCGGGAGCATTTTCTTCGTCATCTCATCTTCTTCTCTATGAGGTGCGTGAGGTGGACCGTGGAGAGGGCCTAATCCTTGCCATGGCAAATGTGCCATTTTAGAATCAAATAATCAATATACAGTAAAATATTAATATATTATATACACACGGGTCATGGGTGGCTTTTTTGAACCAAGAAGAGTGAGACTGACGGCTATGATGATTATCCGACCATCCATGGTCCATGGACCATAAGTGTTGTGTTGTGGTGGTGCCTGTGCTTCCTGCGGCCTGCCTCTTCCTGTGCGGCTGTGCCTGCACTGCAGTGGCCACTGGCAGTGGCACTTGACTTGAGCAAAGCAAATGAGCACTACTAGTGTGAAGGACAGGTGGTGGAAGCATGTTCTGACAAGTTCTTATAATGAAAATAATATAGACAGCTTTTTGAACCAGTGCAGTGCCAGTGCTACTAAGGTGAGAGGCAGAGAGAGACAGAGAGAGAGGCTATCCAGTCCACCACTTTATTGAGCAGATCACAGAAGAAAGGTGGAAGCATCTGACAGCAAGTGACAAGCACTTCTTAGATTGCACACTGGAATTCAGTTATGGACTTTTCGTTATAAAGTTTAGTTTACACACTTAAACTTGCACCTAACTTATTCACAATCACAACTTATTTTATTGTGGTATTGTCATATATATTTTATATGAATTACATTTACATTGTGGGAATAATTTGCACTGCATTTAGCACAGACATGTCACTTTATTTTTGATACTGTGGGCGATGATTTTGAATACAAGAAGAATATATATAATTGCAGGCACTTTATTAGCATTTTTTAGCACAGCCACTTTGTTAGTAGTTTTTGATGCATTTTTCACTTTAAGCGTTGTAGGTTTGATGAAGCTGGCCTGGCACATTATCATCAATTGAGCAAATCAAATCAAACCGCGATTAAGAAGACTGCGCATGCTCCTGTTCTGCCTTTTGATCAGCTGAAAAGATGGACGAACCAAAAACACCACCTTCCACCCCTGGCCCTTCAACTTCAAGTGATCTGCCTGGCTGTGAGAGTGAGGAAGCTCAGGAAGGAGACCACCCCTGGCTTTAAAAGGTGGATGCTTTAAAAGGGGAAGGGAGGGACATACTTTATCTGTTTTTTGTTTACAAAAAGTTACAGCCTAAGGAATTGTGATTGTCCTTTAGGTTAATCATTTGAATAAATCATTTGAAATAATAAAAAACAATATGATGTTCAAACTTTTGACTTCTTTCTTTAATAACTACATAACACAGTACTTCTACTTCTACTTTCAGTACTTAAGTAGAATTTTTTTTTCAAAACTACTGGTACTTTTTACTTTTAGTACTTAAGTAGCAAATTTTTTGAAAAAACTACTTGCAATACTTAAGTAAAAAAAATGTTGAATACTTTAGTACTTCTACTTAAGTAACTTTTTCTGCGAGCACTTCCACTTCTACTTAAGTCATTTTTTGATCGAGCACTTGTACTTTTACTCAAGTAGAAATTTTGAGTACTTTATACAAGTCTGTACTAGAAACCAGTCAGCTTTCAGGTGTTTTAGAAAGCTTCATTGAACAGCTGATGTTAGAAACTGATTGGCTAATGTGCACAGCTGCACCAGACTTTGCACTCTCAAATCTTAGTAAATAAACCCCACGTTGGTAGCATCTACTCCTGATGAAGTGATATTCACAAAAGGCCTAGAGATATATGATCAGCTTTATTCCTGTATTCAGTTGGTATTTGTGGAATCTCAAGACAAGTGTTTATGAATTAAATATGAATATGAATTGTCTATTGTCAATTTATCCTGTTTGTCTCTATGTACATTTAAAAAATCCCATGGGCACCTGAACTGTTTTTTTTTTTTTTTTTTTGTTGAATTGTACCAAGAGTCAAGACTTCACACAGCTTTCTTTAATCCTGTGGGAATTAATGAGCTTGGGGCATCTTGAGTAATTTCACATACATCATGGCGTTGTTAAAGTCTTTTGCATTTGCTGAATATGTTGCACGTGTAAGCTACATTTAAATATCTACATAACATTTTGTTAATGGATTAAAGCATAAGGTACTAGGGTCTTACACATTTTCTTTTTGTTTTAATTTAAATTACAGTTTCAAGTTACTTAAAATAATATGAAACACTTACTGTATGTTTGAAATGACTATATAAGTCATATATGTTTACTGCAGGAACAAACGTTTATAGCTGACCCACCTTACAGATTTGTCCTGACCTGTACGTTTTAGGACTCATTGCAAGTGCTGTCAGCAGAAAGATTGCTTAGGTTTGATAAATAATCACACAGGACATATAATGATACCAGAATAGCGTGAGAATTGTAGTTTACTTTACATATATAAAAGAAAGCACAGCGGAATGTGGTTGAAATCTCACCCTGGAAGACCACTATAAGACCTGTTGTAGTGCCATCAAATTTACTGCAGCATAGCCAATACCCTGTTTTTTTTTTTTTGATGACCCAGAATAGGGAAACTGCTGACCCATAGTGCACTTTTCAGAGTGGAGCCCAGAACTAAGTTTAGTCTGTTTCTTTGAGTCTTGTTTACAATTTGAAACCAATGCAACATCCGGCTGAGAGCCTTAAATTATTTTTCTGCAAATTCTAGAGGAGCCTCCAGTTTTACTATTTTTTGTGGTTTGTGTAATTCTTGCAGTAAAGCCAAGGAAAAGTAAACAAGCTGGTAGTATATTAATGTACCTTTCTAAACAAGAATGCTGTGTAAGCAAACTATTTACAAGCTTTGGAATACAATACAAAACACACAGAATGCTATAAATATGCATATGCCGATAGTTCCCGCTGCTGCCTCTGTGCCTGTGAGGGCGGGAGAGAGAACCAGTGCTGGCAGAGTCCTGGATCGATACAAGACATAGGTATATATCTAGGGAGGGGAGGGGGTGATATAACTACTGGGATGTTTCTACCTTAATGCAGGTAATGCATTAAGATAAAAAAAACGTCTTGCCTTTACAACCACACTTTAACAGTACAATGTGAGGTTAACCAGGTGACAGAGTAGAATGGGAGAGGGGGGGGATAAATTCATGAAAGATGGTTTTCCTTGCCAAGATATATAAAATAGAGCAGCTGGCCCCTTGGTTAATTCTACAGTAGTCTAATAGACAGTTCTTGTTATAAAATAAAGAACATGTTTTGGGGGCTGTATAAGGGAGTGAGTGCAAAGTGAATTTTTTATGAGTGCTAAGGGAACTGGGACCACTCCTGCATTTAGCTCAATATACAGTCTACGAAACCTGGTAAGGAAGGTAAGACATTTTCATAGTATGTCTTTTCTCCTGCTTGCATGTTCTGATACGCAATAATATAGTGTGTGTGTGTGTGTGTTTATATATAATTTTTAACAGATTTATTAAGCCAAGTGAAAATTCCCTTGCAAAATAAAAATAAACATACTTTATTAAATCAACCCCAGAGAGTTTGATAGATATATATCTCTGAAGTTGATTTACTAAAGTATGTTTATTTTTATTTTGCAAGGGAATTTTCACTTGGCTTACAAAGTGAATTTTCAAAACATTCATTATGCCAAGTGAAAATTCCCTTGCAAAATAAAAATAAACATACTTTATTATCTGGCGGTATGATTCTTTCGGATTTTAGGTGCTGAAAGCGGTACCATTATTTTGCATGTAATTCTTAAGAATGAGCAGCCCAAACCAACTATTTACATATGATTTTTTTTTTTACTGTGCGTTCTTCTTTATAACATATCGGGTATGATAAAGTTTGAAACACAAAATCATAAATTATAATATAATAAAAAAACTATAAATAAGTTAAAGTTATATATATATATATATATATACAGGTCCCTCTCAAAAAATTAGCATATTGTGATAAAGTTCATTATTTTCTGTAATGTACTGATAAACATTAGACTTTCATATATTTTAGATTCATTACACACAACTGAAGTAGTGCAAGCCTTTTATTGTTTTAATATTGATGATTTTGGCATACAGCTCATGAAAAACCAAAATTCCTATCTCAAAAAATTAGCATATTTCCATCCGACCAATAAAAAAAAAGTGTTTTTAATACAAAAAAAGTCAACCTTCAAATAATTATGTTCAGTTATGCACTCAATACTTGGTCGGGAATCTTTTTGCAGAAATGATTGCTTCAATGCGGCGTGGCATGGAGGCAATCAGCCTGTGGCACTGCTGAGGTGTTATGGAGGTCCAGGATGCTTCAATAGCGGCCTTGAGCTCATCCAGAGTGTTGGGTCTTGCATCTCTCAACTTTCTCTTCACAACATCCCACAGATTCTCTATGGGGTTCAGGTCAGGAGAGTTGGCAGGCCAATTGAGCACGGTAATACCATGGTCAGTAAACAATTTACCAGTGGTTTTGGCACTGTGAGCAGGTGCCAGGTCGTGCTGAACAATGAAATCTTCATCTCCATAAAGCATTTCAGCAGATGGAAGCATGAAGTGCTCCAAAATCTACTGATAGCTAGATGTATTGACCCTGCCCTTGGTAAAACACAGTGGACCAACACCAGCAGCTGACATGGCACCCCAGACCATCACTGACTGTGGGTACTTGACACTGGACTTCAGGCATTTTGGCATTTCCCTCTCCCCAGTCTTCCTCCAGGCTCTGGCACCTTGATTTCCGAATGACATGCAAAATTTGCTTTCATCCGAAAAAAGTACTTTGGACCACTGAGCAACAGTCCAGTGCTGCTTCTCTGTAGCCCAGGTCAGGCGCTTCTGCCGCTGTTTCTGGTTCAAAAGTGGCTTGACCTGGGGAATTCGGGCACCTGTAGCCCATTTCCTGCACACGCCTGTACACGGTGGCTCTAGATGTTTCTACTCCAGACTCAGTCCACTGCTTCCGCAGGTCCCCCAAGGTCTGGAATCGGTCCTTCTCCACAATCTTCCTCAGGGTCCGGTCACCTCTTCTCGTTGTGCAGCGTTTTCTGACACACTTTTTCCTTCCCACAGACTTCCCACTGAGGTGCCTTGATACAGCACTCTGGGAACAGCCTATTCGTTCAGAAATTTCTTTCTGTGTCTTACCCTCTTGCTTGAGGGTGTCAATGATGGCCTTCTGGACAGCAGTCAGGTCGGCAGTCTTACCCATGATTGCGGTTTTGAGTAATGGACCAGGCTGGGAGTTTTTAAAAGCCTCAGGAATCTTTTGCAGGTGTTTAGAGTTAATTAGTTGATTCAGATGATTAGGTTAATAGCTCGTTTAGAGAACCTTTTCATGATATGCTAATTTTTTGAGATAGGAATTTTGTTTTTTCATGAGCTGTATGCCAAAATCATCAATATTAAAACAATAAAAGGCTTGCACTTCTTCAGTTGTGTGTAATGAATCTAAAATATATGAAAGTCTAATGTTTATTAGTACATTACAGAAAATAATGAACTTTATCACAATATGCTATTTTTTTGAGAGGGACCTGTATGTAAAGTACAGTAAAACTGCAGGAAAGGGCACTAGGGGGCAAACTAATGGGAATTTATTTATTTTGAATTGTATCAGTGTGTTTGGTGTGTTTTACATTTGCATTTGCCGCCAGTTCCACCCCCTTGCGAACGTCACGTCGCAGGAGACGGAAGCCGGGGCACACAGAGCATCGGGAGGAAGATCCGCCACCACACACCGCCGGGATACATCGCTGGATCCCAGGGACAAGGTAAGTAACCCCTCTACCAGGATCCAGTGATCTTCCTAGCGGTACCCCGAGTGTGGCTCGGGGTTACCGCTTTTGCCACTGAAATTTAACCCCGTGCCACACTCGGGAATACCACTAGGAAGGTTAAATCAACCCCAGAGATTTTGATATATATATATATATATATATATATATATATATATATATATATATCAAACTCTCTGAAGTTGATTTACTAAAGTATTTTTTTTTATTTTGCAAGGGAATTTTTACTTGGCATAATGAATGTTTTGAAAATTCACTTTGTAAAGCATACCCAATCACATGGAAGAAAAATTAAAAAAAAAATAAAACAAAACATTATTTTTGCTTGCACATGATTGGATGACAAAATTCGCCAGAACTTCACCATATATACTAAGCTAAGGTAATTCCCTTCCCCTTTGCTAGTGAACTGCCTATTTGCTATTAGTAAATCAACTGCTTTAGATTCACCAGTCAGTGTTACTTTTCTGTTCCTCAGTTGTTTCCAGTTAGAAAGCCAGATAGATGCTGGAGGACGTCTGTGGAATTGGTCTAAAAAGTGTATTTGTTGAGCAAAATGTCAAATAAGCAAGCTTGCAAATTGTAAGAGAAATACTATTGCGTTATTTTCTATTTCAGTAGACTCAGGAAGCCAAGATCAGTTTGTATTCACATACAAGAAGCTGCAGTACATTTCCAGTGCTTTGCTAAAAAAGATGCTTACACAAGCCTACCATCTTTTATGTTCGGTTTGGCAGTGACATTAGTGATTTGAAGTTAAATGTCATGTTTATTACAACATTGACTACATATATTGACAATGATTTCCAAAGCAAAGAAAAACATAATAATAGCCCAGTCTCTACTTATATAATATATGAAGAACAGAAAATGAGTTGTAAGCAAGAAAAAAATGACAAGACATACTATAAAGGTCTTGGAAAAGTGATGTGGACTGAGCTGCAAATAAAGCTTCCTGAAAATCAGTGTAAACCATTCAAGTGCTTGTACACATTTATTGTAGCAGGTTTATACAAAGTGCGTTTAAAGCATATTGTTACATTGTTTTTTACCCTGAGTTGAACACCTGAAAATTATCAGCTGTGACAAACAAGATTCAGCCTAAGCTGCTCTCACCCCCATTTGTTTGTTGTGTTCGCCCTGGCGCATAAGCGTCCACATGTTCATCTCTGCCTTGATCGCGTGTCTATGGCATAGGCCTATTCGCGTGCGCGCGGGGGAATCTTTGCCTTTAAGTACAGGCGTACAATGCCATTTACCACGCCACACATGCATAAAAGGGCGTGTTCTGAAAGGAACTGTCTCCAACACACTAACCTCTGTCATAGGATGAAAGGGACACAGAGCAGCAGCAGCTGGGTTGCGTGAGTCAATGTGGGTGTATGTTACTGGCACAAATAGCTCCTGTATCTTAGGATTATCAGTGTTGTGTGCATTAGGCTGTATAAGCTTGGCACAGACCGTGAGTAAACTTTAAAGGTAGTACCTCAAGTTTGTCTTGCTATAAAGCAATTTCTGCCCGAAAAAGGGCTGGAGGGAGCACAGTTGGAAAGGGCACTATGATGCCACCGTCAGGCCTTGAAGGTCCTAGTCATGCTTCCACTGTGTCTACTCCTCCTGATAAGTCAGAGGCATCTAGTCAATCTGAGCCATTACGGTTGTCAGGCATAGTAGCTCCCCCGTGTACTTCTGCCACAGCCTATGTTACCATGGACGATTTGGTATCGGCATTAGCCAGCCTGGAGGGTAGGATTGCTGACATGATTGCAGCACCACATGGAGAAAAGAAGCAGGTTAGATCCCCCTCCCCTAAGCCGCCCCCTGAATCAGTTCAGGATTGGGCAGAAGATGTAGCTGAGGGTGACCATATAGAAGGTCAAGCTGAAATTTCCACTTCCAGGCAGTCAGAGTCAGAGGAATCTCCTATCAGCCCCTCAATCCCAGAGATTGTTTATCCAGTCTCTTGCTGAGATGGTCCGCCCTTAGAGACAACTGAAACCTCTTTTTCCTCCCTAGGCTCATTGCACCCTCCTCAGAGTCCTCGGACGTTTCCCATACATCCACTCTAGGAACAAGAAGTGTAGAAGGATTGGGATCATCCTGACAGGATTTTTGTTCCTCCTAAAAGGTTTTCATTGTTATATTCTATGGAGGATAAGTTTTCTAAGAGATGGAAGTGTCCCACCATGGATGCCGCCATTTCTTCGGCTAACAATAATTCAACCTGTCCTGTGGATAATGCCCAGGTTTTTAAAGATCCAGCAGATAAAAAGTTGGAATCTTTATTGAAAGCCTCCTTTGGGGTTGCAGGTTCTGCAGTACAACCAGCAGTAGCAACCATAGGAGTGTGTCACTCTTTGAAAGACCACAGAAAGCAAATGTCCAAGACAGTTCCTTCGCAAGGAGAGTCTGTGGAAGATCTGTCAGCTCTACCTCGCACTTTCACTTTATGTTTCGCAGTAGATGCTCTTACGGACTCCATAAGGCAAATGTCACGGTTTGCTCTGATGACCGTGCATATGCGCAGAATCCTTTGGTTAAAGAGCTGGCCTGCAGAATTACCATGTAAAAAATGACTGGCTAGCTTCCCCTTTCCGGGAGAATGCCCTTATGGTGATGATCTGGATAAGTATATCCAAAAGATCTGGGGGGGGGGGGGGAGAGTGTGTTGCTACCTGTAAAGAGGAAGAGCAGGCATCCTTCCTTTAAAGTCCCCCACTCATAATACCAGTGCTTCTAATTCCAGGCAGTGGTGGCGACCTCAACTGTCTGCATCCGGACCCAAGCCTTCAGGGCAAGGTCAGAAAAGGCCCTGGGCCCAGAGATCAGCCAAGTCTTCCTCTAAGCCCTCTTAGTTACCTGGGTGTGGGGAAGGCTCCTGCATTTCTCAGGGGCATGGGTGGAGTAAATTCAAGACACCTGGGTTGTCTCCACCATTTTACAGAAATACAAGCTGGAATTTTGGGTGTTCACGCATCCTCGGTTTGTGAAGTCAAGTATACCAACAGATCCCCTACAAGAAAGATCTCTCTTTCAGGCATTGAACCAGCTAAGAGCTCAGAGGGTGATAACCGGGGTTCCAGAAAAAGAAAGTTCAAGGGTTTTTACTCAAACCTATACATAATCCCCCAAACCCAACGGGGATGTGAGACCTATTTTGGATCTCAAGGTCGCTGAATCAGTTTCTGAAAGTTCCTTCTTTCCGCATGGAATCAATTCATTCAATCATATCCTCCCTGCAGGGAGAGGAGTTTCTAGCATTTATAGACATCAAGGATGCATATCTTCATGTGCCTCTATTTCAGACCCATCAAAGGTTCCTTCAGTTTGAGATTGGAAACCATCATTTCCAGGTTGTGGCCCTGCCCTTCGGGTTGGCCACAGCTCCAAGAGTGTTCACAAAGATCCTAGCTCCAGTATTGATTGTTCTAAGGTCCCAAGGGATATCTGTAATAGGATATCTGGACAATCTATTACTAATGGATCAATCGGCGTCAGCTCTAAGCCGAAATATCCTTCAGACAGTACATTTTTTTGAAACGTTTTGGTTGGATACTGAACTTAGCAAAGTCAGCATTACAGCCAGTCCAGCTTCTGGAATACCTGGGGCTTCTTGACAACACGGTACAGGCAAAGATATTCTTGCCAGCAAGAAAGGTTTCCGACCTTAAGGGTCAGGTTCGGTCTATAGTAAGGCTGAGATCTCCTTCTGTACGTCTTTGCATGATGTTACTGGGGAAGATGGTGTTCACATTCGGGCAATTCCCTATGCTCAATTCCATGACAGACCCTTGCAGAATAATATTCTGTCTGCGTGGAATGGAAACGTTCAGGCCTTGGACTGGTCCATATCTCTGCTACCAAGAGTACAACAGAGTCTGAATTGGTTGTTGACCAGAAATTTGGAGAGGGGGGAAATCCTTTCTTCCAGTGACCTGGAAGGTAGTGACTACAGATGTCAGTCTCTCCAGCTGGGGAGCAGTTCTGGAGGAAGCTATTGTCTAGAGGAAATGGTCTTGGGTAGAGAGTTGTCTCCCAATCAACATTTTGGAAATTTGTGCAGTCAGTCGGGCTCTGAAATTCTGGACGCCCAGACTTCGGGGTCACCCTGTCAGGGTGCAATCCGACAATGCCACGACCGTGGCTTATGTCAACCATCAAGGAGGCACAAGGAGTCAATCAGCCCAGAAAGAGGTGGATATCCTCTCCTGGGCAGAGAAGTTTGTGCCATGCCTGACAGCAGTGTTGATTCCAGGAATAGAGAAGTGGCAGGCAGACTTTTTGAGCCGTCAACAGATGTTTCCGGGGGAATGGTCCTTACATCCCGAGATTTTTCAATCAATCTGCCTACGCTGGGGGGTCCCAGACATAGATCTGTTGGCATCCATGTTCAACAACAAGTTGGAGAGATTTGTGTCCAGGACCAGGGGTCCACTCGCAGTTGGAGTGGATGCTTTGGTGACTCCTTGGGAGGAATATTCCCTGATCTATGCCTTTCCTCCGGTACAGCTGATATCGCGTTTGTTTTGCAGGATCCATCTAGAGGGGAAACCAGTAATTCTGGTAGCTCTGGCTTGTCCGAGGAGGATTTGGTATGCACAAATCCATAGGTTGGCAGTGACAACGCCTTGGGTTCTTCCACTGCGTCAGGACTTGCTCTCTCAAGGTCCGCAGTTTATACACTGATAAATGCCAGGAAGCCAGTCTCTAAGAAATATTTATTACAGCGTCTGGAAATGCTACATTGCCTGGTGTGCATCCAGGAAATGGCATCCCCGCACATTTATTATCGGGAGAATTTTATCCTTTTTTGCAAGCAGGGGTAGATATGAAATTAGCCTTGAGCTAATTTCAGCTCTATCGGTTTTTTCAAGGAACCGATCGCTTTCCATTCATTGTTTCAAACCTTCGTCCGGGGAATATTGCGTTTGCTTCCACCAGTAAAGCCACCATTGCGTCCTTGGGACTTAAATTTGGTGTTGCCCAGTTTGCAAACACAGCCTTTTGAACCTCTGGGGCTGGTTCCCCTTGTTCTTTTGACCTGAAAACTGGTCTTTTTGATGGCGATACCTTCAGCTAGAAGGGTATCGGAACTAGCAGCTCTTTCTTGTAAAGAGCTGTTCTTGATATTTTATCAAGGTAGGGTGATTTTACATCCTCACCCAGATTTTTTGCCCAAGTAGTGTCCACCTTTCATTTAAATCAGGACATTATACTACCTTTTTTTTTTCCAGATCCTCACTCAGAGTAGGAAAAGTTATTGCGTTCTCTTGATGTAATGCGTGCACTTAAGTTTTATTTACAGGAAATAGCTCAGATTCGTAAAACCGAGAGCTTGTTTGTGCTGCCAGAAGACCCCTGAAAGGGGTTGGCAGCATCTAAATCTACTATTTCCTGTTGAATTTGCCAGGTTATTACCCAGGTGATGGTTTAGTAGGAATGGTTCCACCTATTCCGGTAAAGGCACATTCTACCAGAGAAGTAGGTCCCTCTTGGGCACATCGCCATCAAGCCTCTATGGCTCAGATTTGCAAGCCTGTGACCTGGTCGTCGGTACATATGTTCACTCGTTTCTACAGAGTGGATGTTGGGACCCAGGAGGAGTCTGCTTTTGGCCGCAGTGTGCTGCAGGCGGCGGTGTAATCCTTCTTTTAGGGTCAGATGGTGGTATTTTTTGGTGTCCCCCTCCCCTCAGATGCATTTCTTTGGGACGTCCCATATGTTATGATTTGTGGCTCTGTGTCCCATGATGTACGAAAAGAAAAATGTATTTTTAATTCATACTTGCCTGTAAAATCTATTTTTTGAAGTACATCATGGGACACAGAGGTCCCTCCCCTCCTCTATGGGGTCTTTTATTGCTTGCTATAAAACTGAGGTACTTTCTTTGTGGGAGGGGTTATATAGGGGATCATCAATTCTGATTGGTTGCCTGTGTCCTTCGCCTATATGTGGCTATATAACCCATATGTTATTATTTATGGCTCTGTGTCCCGTTATGTACTTCAAGAAATGGATTTTACAGGTAAGTATGAATTAAAAATCAATTTTTTCCTTTTTTAATAAAACCACAGTTTGCAACATTTCATATGTCATCCATGTTTTTGCAGTATATTGCCCATATTATAAACACACATTCTTTATCAATAGTAGCTGTTCCAGTGAAGTCCATTAAAAAATAATGGTCATGCTGACTTAGTAAATAATGATTATGAGGCAAAATTGTTATGATGATTATGAGGCACATCACATGGGCAATTTCAAAGAAAGCATATGTAACTAAGGCATGATAAGTACAGTAATTCTATCATATAAGAAAAATATGGACAATTACTTTGTTTTTAACTAGTTATTAACCACTTCTGGACTGGAAGGATTTGCCCCCCCCCTAATGATCATGCCATTTTTTGCGATTCGGCACTGCGTTACTTTAACGGACAATTGTGCAATCTTGCAAAGCTGTACTCATATAAAATGTATGTCCTTTTTCCCACAAATAGAGCTTTCTTTTGGTGGTATTTGATCACCTGTGCAATTTTTTATTTTTTTATTTTTTTTGCGCTATGAACAAAAAAAGAGCAACAATTCAGAGAAAAAAAAAACAATATTTCTCTTTTGTTCACTGACAGACACAGCTTCAAGTCTTCAGATCATTGGGCTTATGCTCTTGCTCTCTTGGAATAGTCACAGGCTGTACCTCAGGCCGCATCACCCCCATTTCTAAAATGTTGCAGTGGACTGCTGGGAGTGGCTCCCGCCTGGTGACCGTCGTATGGTGAATAGTAGGGCTGCACGATATTGGGAAAAAAATCACATTACGATATTTTTTCCCCAACGATATATATTGTGATATTACCCGCCTCTTCCTGGTGTACATGGTACAGTCGCCTCCCCTCCATATTTGGTACCTTCTTGGCAGCCTCGGCCCACGTGCGCTCCCTCCGCCTCTTCTGTTTGTCCCTCATGATCGGGCTGTGAAGTCGGTTCTCCCGGAGGGAGGGGGAATCTCTCTGGCTGGGGGCAGACAGAAACGCGGGAAGTGGGGGTAACGCTGGGAGTTGTAGTCCTCTCCACCAGGTAGCTCCTTCGCACCGGAAGCACACTCCCAGTTCCCACAATACACTTCCGCCCCACAGCACAGCGAACCAATCACGTCGTGAGTAGCGGCACAGCGAACCAATCAGGTGTGCAGGCACGCGTGATTGGTTCCCTGTGCCGCTGCTCATAGCGTGCTGCTCACCGCTCAGTCAGGAGAGCTGCAGAGCGCCGGACTTAACATGTGGGACGGATGTCGGGCTGTATTCTTCTACCTTCACTGTGAGTCCCCAATATCGCATGATCCGGCGATGTGACTATCGCCCACGCCCGCAGCACAATATTCGATGTTACATCGAATATCTTTCTGCCCTAGTGAATAGTGTCCCCCCTCCTTTCCTGTAGAATTGTTGGGGTGGTCGTGGGCACTCCCTGGGGATGGTAGGTCCCCCTGTGTCCTTTCTCCCCTTTGGGCTTCCCCCTCCTCCTTGCCTGGTTCTCCCTTAAATTTGGATGCCCTCACCTGTCCCCCCGGCCCCTGTTTGGGGGCATGGGTAAAATTGGGTAGGAGGACTACATGGTGCTGGGCTGGAGGAGCGGTGGGTGATGCCGCTGTCGGTCCCGGTTGGGGGGGGGGGATCCTCTCCTGGGGTTTGTATATTTTTTTTCTGGGGTCCAGTGGGGTCAAGAGTCCTGTGCAGCGCCGCATGATACAGCCATTTTTCCGTGGTCTTTGTGATTCCCAGTTTATCGGCCATGTTTTTAGTTTCCCCATAGACTTGCATTGGCGGCCATTTTCCTGTAGTCGGAGACAGTACTGAGGCTGTGGGGGCCTCTAGTGTCTGGTCAGCGTTTCCCCTTCCTCTTTCCAGCAGTGTGGCAGATCGTTTTGGCGCTTTCCAGCTCAGGTGGTGAGTCTCTGGGGATACACTATCCTTCCTTGCTGTATATAGTGCAGCGGGCGGCTGCTTCTTGTAGTGCCACAGCGGTACACAGAGGGGAGGCGCTCCCCGTTTAAAAAAAAAAAAGTTTGCTGAGCAGTAGTTCTGCTTAACCCTTCATGGTCATAGAGCCTGGGGAGCTCGTTTAACCACCCGATCTACTCCTGGAAGCTGTGGGACCCTCTGGGTCTCAGTCTGCCCTGGCAGCCATGACGGCAGCCCTGCAGTCACTAGTAGCCAAAGTAAATATGGCCCTACAAAGGAGACCTGGCAAGAAGCGCCCCCCCACCTTCACCTGTATCCTCTGCTTCCTCAGATTCTGAGGTGGATTTGGCCACTGCGGACGAGAGTCAGCCCACTGGGTTCTTTTCTATTCATGCTGAGTGCTCTAATAGTGAGGATGAGTCCTCCTCCTCTGGAGCCATACAGGAAAAAGCACCGGTGGAGGCCCTGATTGTATCAGTGCAGGTAACTTTAAAGTTGGAGGACTCAGCTGCTGCCAAGTTGGCGATGCCGGTGCAATTTGGCACCCGCAAATCTTCCAAGGTGAATAAGATTTTTCCCTTTCCTGACTATTTTTACGAGATTGTCACTAGTCAGTGGGGTTCCCTGAAACGCATGGTTGGTGTACCGAAGCGTTTTGCCAGAAGATATCCCTTTGAGGAGTCTCTTCTGAAGAAACTGATGGTTCCACCATCGGGGGACTCTCAGGTTTCCAGGCTGAATAAGACCACACTTTTGCCAGTTAAGGATTCCCTGTCTTTTAAGGACCCCGTGGATAAAAGAGCGGAGGCTCTGGTCCGGTACCTTTTCACCATGGCTGGTTCAATTTTAAGACTGGTATTTGCTATCACCTTGGTATCCCAGACCTTAATGGAATGGGCTAAGATTTTGCACCAGGATCTGGAGGGGAGTCAACATCCTTCTGAGCTGGTGGATCAGTTGATTCAGGGGTTACAGTATATTTGTGATGCATCCCTGGATTCGGCCCCCCTGGCTGGCAGGGTTTCTCTGACGGCGGTGATTCTTAGCCGCATGATCTGGTTAAAGTACTGGTCAGCTGACCAGGCTTCTAAAAAGGTACTGACTGATCTCCCCTTTGTAGGGGACCCTTTGTTTGGTGCCTCTATGGAAGAAATCATTAAGGGTCTTACAGGAGGCAAGAGTACTTTGCTTCAACAGGCTGCTAAGGGCAAGGAACCTCGCTGTAAGAGTGGTCCTTTCTTTTCAACCCACAAGCAGCCCTTTTGTCCATCTGGATCACAGGAAAAGGGCTCGAGACCCACCTGTAACTTTGCTAGAGGCTCCAAGAGACCCAGAAATGGTAAGTCCAAAGCGGGCGCGTCTGGTTCCTGCAGATGAGCCTTCCCCAGCCTGAAGGTGTCGGGGTGGGGGGACATCTTTGTCTTTTTCCGGATCCATGGACCTTGCTCATTCAGGAAAAATGGCTCCATGAACTGATTTGGTTTGGTTACAAGATCGAGTTTCGGTCCTTGCCTCCGGCAAGGTTTTTTTCCTTCCAACTTACACCTGTCTCCAGAGCAGCTACAGGGCCTCTACAGAGCAGTGAAGGACCTGTTAGCACAAGGAGTTATTGTGCCGGTTCCAGAGTCGGAACGTTTCCAAAGTTTTTATACAAATCTGTTTACAGTTCCCAGGAAGGAAGGAAAGGTTCGTCCGATCTTGGATCTCAAGGCTCTGAACAACTATGTGCGGGTTCAGAAATTTCAGATGGATTCCATCCGCACAGTAGTAGCTTTCCTTTATCAAGGAGATCTGACGGCTTATATCAATCTCAAGGACGCTTAGCTTCATATTAGTTTTGTTGTGCGCGAGAAGCACTTTCAATTCGTGGTGTTACCCTTTGGTCTCGCTTCAGCTCGAGTGTTTACAAAGGTTTTGGCCCCAGTGTTGGCATTGTTACGGCAGAAAGGGATTGCGGTACTAGGTTACCTGGACAATCAGCTTCTGCGTGCAGAGTCTTCTTCGGCTCTAGAAGCCGACTTGGAGGTTACGGTGCAAACTCTGCAGGAGTTCGGGTGGACATTGAATTTTCAGAAATCGGCACTGTTTTAGTCCACAAAGCTGGACTACTTGGGTCTGATGCTGGATTCAGCGTCAGCCCAGGTGTTTCTTCCTCAGAAAAAAACTACTGAAGCTACGGGAGGCTATTCGGCTTCTGTTGTCCAACCATCGATCGTCTCTCAGGACATGTATGCGAGTACTGGGTCTGATGGTCGCCACATTCGTGGCGGTTCTGTCAGGTCACCTGTGGCCAGATGACAACTTCACCCTGTTGGAGGCAGGGGCGCAGCGCAAGGTAGTGAACCCTATAGCAGACTGCTGCGGATGGACCGGAATGTGAACCCAAGATTCCCCAGGGCGCGGAGTCTAAGACCCAGCAGGTGTTCACCAGAGCCTCTAGTGATGAGGATGGACTTCACTGCAGCTGGGCCCAGGTCGCGGCCCCTGGGGTCCCCCAGGTCATGCTCCGTAGGGAGTGAAGGGAAGCAGCCACTCAGGACACACAGAATGGTGAAGGGTAAGCCGAGGTCGGGGTAACAGGCAGACAAGGGTAGTCAAGGGACAAGCCAAAGTCGGTACACAGAGGAGTAGGTTCAAGCACACGGCAAACAGGAAACAGGAAACTAATACTGTTGAACAGCAAGGCAGGCCTGCAGTGCGCTGGTTAATAGGTTTCCTGTGATGACCTGGGTGGGCCAGGAACAGGAAGTAGAGGTGATAAAAGCAGCCAGAAGGAAGAGTCTGGCCCTTAATGCAGACATGAGGAACAGGTAAGCTACCAGACATTATTGCATATCCATGACAGGTTCCCTTTTGTGCAGTTCCACACCAGACCATTCCAAAGGGAGATTCTGATCAAATGGAACAAGGATCCTCTGTCATTGGACAATCTGATTCTGTTGAGTCGGGGGTTAAAGTGAGTCTCTCCTTTGGTGGCTATACTCCCTGGCCCTGCGTCTGGGAAAATCATTTCTTCCCCTGTATTGGACTGTAATCACCATGGATGCCAGTCTGTCCGGATGGGGAGGTGTCTTGAGGGTGTGTTCGGCCCAAGGTATCTGGACTCGGGAGGAGTCCAGGTTGCCGATCAACATCCTGGAAATTCGGGCGATCTGTCTGTCTCAGTGTACGGATCGTCTGAAGGGAGCACCCTGTGCGGATACAATCGGACAATGCTATGGCTGTGGCCTATGTCAATCATCAAGGGGGCACAAAGAGTGCCCTGGCAGCCTGGGAAGTGGCCGGCATCTTGAGGTGGGCAGAACAATATGTTTGTTTCGGGGGTAGAGAATTGGCAAGCAGACTATCTCACTCGGCAGATGTTGGATTCGGGAGAATGGTCTCTTCACTCTGAGGTATTTCTTCAACTGTGTCTTCGGTGGGGGACCCTCGATGTGGACCTGCTGGCTTCCCGTCTCAACAGGACGGTGCAGAGGTTTGTGTCAATGTCTCGGGATCCTCTGGCCGATGCCGCAGGCGCTCTGGTGGCCCCTTGGGGTCAGTATCGTCTGATTTACGCCTTTCCTCCAATTCAGCTTCTGTTGAGACTGCTACGCAGAATCGAGGTAGAAGGAATTCCAGTCATTCTAATGGCACCAGACTGACCTCACCAGGCCTGGCAAGACTGGTAGCAGACATTCTTTGGAAACTTCTTCTCAGGGACCAATCTTCCATCCTACTTTATGGCCGCTGGCTTTAACGCCGTGGCTATTGAAAACCAGGTGCTGTTGAAGGCTAGGAAATCTACTTCCTGGAAGGTTTATCATCGAGTTTGGAAGGCGTACATTACTTGGTATCTCAAGGGGTTTCTCCCTGCTCCTTTTCTGTGTCTCGCCTGTTGGAGTTTCCACAATTGGGTGTAGATCAACGTTTTGCTCTGGGCACCATCAAGGGCCAGGTTTCCACCTTGGCTATTTTTTTCCAAAGGCTGTTGGCGGTGAATTTCTTGGTTCACACCTTTTGTGTAGGGAGTTCGCCATCTGGCTCCTCCGGTGCTATCCCCGGTACCTCCGTGGGATCTCAATTTGGATCTGTCGGTTCTTCAAAGGCCTCCCTTTGAAAATATTCAAGAAATTTCTCTGCTCACTCTGTTGCAGAAGGTGGCTTTCTTAGTAGCTATTACTTCCGCACGTCGCGTGTCGGAGTTGGCTGCGTTGTCCTGTCGGTCACCTTACTTGGTGATTCATAGGCACAAAGTGGTGTTATGACCCTGTCAGGTGTTCAACCTTCCTAAGGTTGTCTCGGGGTTTCATTTGAATGAGGACATTGTGCTACTGTCCTTATGTCCTAAGCCTACACATCCCTAGGAAATGGCCTTACATTCTATAGATGTGGTAAGAGCGATTCGTATTTACCTGGCGATGACTGAATCTATTAGGAAATCTGATTCTTTGTTTGTTCTTATGAATGGACCTCGTAAGGGGCAGGCCACATCTGCTGCAACCATTTCCAAGTGGATCATGCAGACGGTGGTGCAGGCCTATTCTATTAAGGGTTAGGTTACTCCTTTCCCTGTTAAAGCGCATTCTACGAGGGCGCTTAGTGTCTCCTGGGCCTTCCGTCATCAGGCGTCAGTGGTTCAGGTGTGCAAGGCAGATGCTTGGTCGTCTGTACACACATTCACAAAATTTTATAAAGTGGATGTACTTGCATCTTCGGATGCGGCGTTTGGCCGCAAAGTTTTGCAGGCTGCGTTTGTGGAGGCTTCCGCTTCTTGAGGGTGACATTTTTTTCTGGTGGTGGGCTCCAGTTGTTCCTAGTTGAGCTCCTGTTACCTGGTTGGCTATGTTTAGCCTTGTTAGGAATTCTGCGTTTGCTGTATTTTTTCCCACCCCACATGTTGCACTGCTTTGGGACATCCCAATGGTCTGAAGACTTGAAGCTGTGTCTGTCAGTGAATGAAAGAGAAAACTAAATTTTTGTCTCACCGTAAAATACTTTTCTCTGAGGTTCAGTGACAGACCCAGCACCTGCCCGTCTTTTGTGGTTGAGTTATTTGTTATTCTGACACTGCTTGTTACAAACTGTAAGTCCTACAGCAGGAAGTGATCATATACCCTCTGGGACTGCCCCAGGGGTTTAACCAAAAAGGTTTCTGCCTAGTCCTACTCCTAGAGAGCAAGAGCATAAGCCCAATGGTCTGAAGACTTGAAGCTGTGTCTGTCAGTGAACCTCAGAGAAAAGAATTTTACGGTAAGACAAAAAAATAATTTTTTTCACGTTCTGCTATATACAGTAACATTCCCAGAAAAAAAAAATTAAAAATCAAAAATTTTCATCCTTTTAGGCCAATTTGTATTCTGCTAAAATTTTTGGTAAAAAAAAAATCGCAATAAGCGTATTTTGATTGGTTTGCACAAAAGTTATCGTGTTTACAAACTAGGGGAAATATTTATGTCATTTTCATTTTTTTTACTAGTAATGGCAGCGATCTGTGATTTTTAGCGGGACTGCGACATTGCATCGACAAGATCGGACCCCTAACTGACATTTTTGACACTTTTGGGGGGACCAGTGACATTACTACAGTAATCAGTGCTAAAAATATGCTCTGTTACTGTAATAATGACACTGGCAGGGAGGGGTTAACACAGTGGTGATCAAAGGGTTAAGTGTGAGCCTAGGGGAGTGTTTTCCAACTGTATGGGGGAGGGACTTGTGAAATGACCACAGAGACCTGTGATCCTATATACCAGGATCACAGGCGCTCTATGATCATTTCAGAGAGAATGGTCAGCTGTGTTTACAACAGCTAAACGTCCTCCTCTCTCTCAGCGGGGATCGATTGAAGGTGCCTGGCAGAAATTGCAGCCACTGGCCACGTGGATCAGCAAAACCGATGCCTAGTTTCCGGCTCATAGTGCCATTTCATCCACTGCAGCATCTTAAAAGGAACTAAATAATTTTGATCCAGTAAATGGAATATGTCCACCATTATAAAACTTTTAAGCACACAACCCTAAATTCAGCTAACTATAACAAGTTTAACGGATCTTTCAACAGGATGTTCTATGTCTGGCAGCTAGATAAGTGTATTATATTATGGCATGTAGCATTTTTATAATTATGTATTGTTTAAAAGTATTTTTTAGTATTAGTCAAAATATTTATGCTTCTGATCTGTGCCGATGTGCAGTATTAGGAAATTATAGTCTTCCAACACTGTAAACACCATTTCCACAACTGAAAATAGTTGAACTTTTTCCCAGAGAATCTCTATAATAAATTGTATAGATAAAACCCCTTTTTTAGGCTATGCATTGTATGTATGTGATGATCCACTTATTTGTTTTACAGAAAAAAATACCAAGATGCAGTGATTAAGGGCAAAGAACTTTTAAAACAATACCAAGAACAGTACATGGAATCCACACTTGCAAAAAATTATCACTCAATCAAACAGGATCTTGACAGCATCCAGAATGAAATTCTAAAGCATGATGAACAGATGATGACAAAAGAGAAACGTGTGGTGGATGCTATGGGTATATTTTTTTTTTTTTTAAAACATCTTCTAGTAGTAAATGAAAACATAAGTATAATCCTTTTCTTTTTTATGTTTTTCCTTTCCCAGAGCCTATACCTTTCAAATCTTATAATGACTGGGGTTTGCAACTGTATCCTTTTATATTGTGATTGTTTTTCAATTGTTAATGATTTTCTTATATTTTTGGGTCTATACAATTGCACTTAAGCTGGGTACACACAATCCGATTATCGGCTGGTTCAGTAGGAATCTGATGACATTCGGACAGTGTGTACAAACTGCTTGACCGACAGAAGCCAGTCTCATGATTGGCTTCTGTCAAGCGGTCTTGCTTGAAAACCAGCATCTGACCCGCTGGGTTGAATTAATTTTTTTTTATGTGTGTACCTAGCCTTGATGTACTCATACAAGGTTTAATATTTGGAAGCAATGGGACTGATCAGGAAATACTCCAAATAATTAAACTGTATGGAAACTGACTAAAGAGCAATAATGAGCACCTCTAAAAATACTCCTTCAGTTGCTCATCAATCATTCTCTGTCTCCATAGAAAAGGGAATGATGAAAGCACTGCAAGTGGGCCTTTATTTGTAGACCAAGTTAATAGGGAATTTGATGGGACTTTAAAATGGCGTTTTCTATCTCACCTGAATAATGATTGAAAGACTTGGAAAGGAAATTTTGGGGCAGCTCTTACCTTATTATAACATTGAGCATCATTATATACAGTATATCATCAACAAACAAGTTTGAAAACAAGCCTTCTTTTTTAAAAAAAAATCCATACATGTATGGATACCCCTAGCTTTTTATTGTGGCTGATTTAATCTGCAATCGGCCTGCCACTGAACAGAAAACAGTGGGTCAAATGTATGAAAAAGAAGTAAGGAAACATGGAAATGTTGCCAATAAGAACTAACCAACTTCCTATTTAACCAGTTGCCGACCGCCCGCCGCAGTTTTACTGAAGCAAGGTGGCTCAGCTGCGCAAAATTATGTAACTGTACGTCGGTCGCGTGGAGGGCTAGGGGGCGCACGCCCCCGCTGTCCCCGCAATGTTCTGATTTAGTTCAGAACTGATCAGTCATCAGGTCTAGGCCAATGATTTTTGGCCTGGACCTGGTGATGGGCTCTGACCTATTGCAGAATGTCCTGCGCCTGTGTAATGTAAACATAGGCACAGGAAATTATGCAATCTTCTCTCCTGGAGCCCTTTTCGGTGCCAGCGTAAGAAGAGAGAACATCAACTGTGAGTGCACAGGCACTACACTGACACCAGTACACATAGGCACACATTTAACCCCCTGATCACCCTCCAGTTAACCCTTTCACCCCCTGTCACAGTGTACACTTTATTCAGTATACAGATAATTTACTGATCACTGTATTCACTTGTGACTTCAGTTAGTGTGAGAGACAGTTAGTGGTAGTTAGAGGTAGTCCCGGATAGGTTTAGGGTACCTGCCATAAATCCCCCAATAAAGATTTAACCCCCTGATCACCCCCAGTTAACCCCTTCATTGCCCCGTTACAGTGTCAGTGTTATAATGTACAGATCTTTTTTCTGATCACTGTATTAGTGTCACAGGTGACTTCAGTTAGTATTAACATTAGTAAGCGTCAATATAGGATATCATCAGATTGCCCGCCACATATTTAGTAATACATTTTAACCCTTTGATTGCCAGTGACACACACACACTAAACACCTCTATTACTAGTATAGTGTCTGAACAGATCAATATCTTTGATCTGATCAGAACTATACTAGCATCCCCAATAGTGTTCCCACAGCACACTAAACTGCAGTGTTAGCAGAGTCAGGCCTGATCTCTGCTAGCATTAGCAGTTCATTTTTTGGTAGCGGTTCAAACAGTCCTCGACAACCAGGTGCTTTTTTACCTGTGAGCCACATTAGGTACCTATAAATTTATTGGCCAAAATGTCCAAACAGAGTTACACTAGTGAAGAGCACCTCTTCACCGTGGCTGGTTCAATGTTTAGACCGGTGTTTGCTATCACCTTGAGAACCAAGACCTTAATGGAATGGGCTAAGAATTTTTGCCAGGATCTGGAGGAGAGTCAACACCCTTCTGAGCTGGCGGATCAGTTGATCCAAGGGTTACAGTATATTTGTGATGCATCCCTGGATGGGGCCCCCTTGGCCGGCAGGGTTTCTGTAACGGCAGTGATCCTTCGCTACATGATCTGGTTAAAGTACTAGTCAGCTGACCAGGTTTCTGAAAAGGTGCTGACTGATCTTCCTTTTGTAGGTGATCGTCTGTTTGGTGCCTCTATGGAAGAGATCATTAAGGGTCTAACGGGAGGTAAGAGTACATTACTTCCGCAGGCTGCTAAGGGCAAGGAACCTCGCTGCAAGTGGGGTCACTTCTTTTCGGCTCACAAGCGGCCCTTTCATCCGGCTGGCTCACAGGAAAAAGGCTCGAGATCCACGCAAAACTTTGCGGGAGGCTCCAAGAGACCCTGGAATGGTGAATCCAAAGCTGGCGCTACTGGTTCTGCAGACAAGCCTTCCCGAGCCTGAAGGGGCGCCCTCACCCACGTCTGGGGTTGGGGGACATCTTTGCTTCTTTCCTGGATCCATGGACCTTGCTCATTCAGGACAAATGGGACCACGAATTGATTTGGCTCGGTTACAAGATCGAGTTTAGGTCCTTGCCTCCGGTAAGGTTCTTTCCTTTCAACTTACTACTGTCTCCAGAGTGGCTGCATCAAGGAGATCTGCTGGCCTCTATCGATCTCAAGGACGCTTACCTTCATATTCCAATATATGTTGGGCATCAACATTTTCTTCATTTTGCCGTGGGAGAGGAGCACTTTCAATTTGTGGCATTACCCTTTGGTCTCGCCTCAGCTCCTCGAGTGTTCACAAAGGTTTTAGCTCCAGTTTGGGCCTTGTTACGGCAGCAGGGGATTGCGGTACTAGGTTATCTGGACGATCTGCTTCTGCGTACAGAGTCTTCCTCGGCTCTAGAAGCCGACTTAGACATTAGGGTACGAATTCTGCAGGAGTTCAGGTGGACACTGAATTTTCAGAAATCAGCAGTCTCCGTCCACAAAGCTGGACTACTTGGGTCTGACAATGTCAGCCCGGGTTTTTCTTCCTCGGGCAGCACTTCTGAAGCTCCAGGATGCTGTTCGGCTCCTGTTGTCCAACCATCGATCGTCACTCAAGACTTGCATGCAAGTACTGGGTCTGATGGTCTCCACCCTCGAGGCAGTTCCATTTGCGCAGTTCCACACCAGATCTTTGCAAAGGGAGATTCTGGTCAAATGGAACAAGGATCCACTGTCATTATACAATCTGATTCTGTTGAGTTGGTGTTCGAGGGAGTCTCTCCTTTGGTGACTCTGCTCTACGTCTGGAGAAAACCTTTCTTCCCCTGTATTGGACTGTAATCACCATGGATGCCGGTCTGTCCCGATGGAGAGGTGTTTTGGGAGTGTGTTCGGCCCTAGGTGTCTGGACGCAGGAAGAGTCCAGGTTGCCGGTCCTGGAAATTCGGGCGATTAGACTTTGTCTGTCTCAATGGACAGATCGTCTGCAGGGATGCCCTGTGCAGATACAATTGGACAATGCTATGGCTGTGGCATATGTCATTCATCAAGGGGGCACAAAGAGTGCCCTGGCGGCCCGGGAAGTGGCTGGCATCTTGAGGTGGGCAGAACGATATGTTCTTGCCCTCTCTGCTGTGCACATTCCGGGGGTAGAGAATTGGAATGTGGACTATCTCAGTTGGCAGGCGTTGGATCCAAGGAGAATGGTCTCTTCACCCGGAGGTTTTCCATCAACTGTGTCTTCAGTGGGGGACCCCCGATGTGGACCTGCTGGCTTCCCGTCTCAACAGGAAGGTGCAGAGGTTTGTGTCAAGGTAGCGGGATCCTCTGGCCGACGCTGCAGGCACTCTGGTGGCTCCTTGGGGTCAGTATTGTCTGATTTACTCCTTTCCTCCAATACAACTTCTGTCAAGACTGCGACGCAGAATCAAGGTAGAAGGGATTCCAGCCCTTCTGGTGGCACCAGACTGGCTTTGCTGGTCTTGGTACGCAAGGCCTGGTAAGGCTGGTAGCAGACGTCCCTTGGAAACTTCCTCTCAGGGAAGATCTTCTTTCTCAAGAACCAATCTTCCATCCTGCTTTACAGTTGGCTTTAACAACGTGGCTATTGAAAGCTAGGTGCTGAAAGGCAGAGGGTTGTCGGAGTCGGTGATTCCTACGCTTTAAAGGCTAGGAAATCTTCTTCCTGGAAGGTTTCTCATCGAGTTTGAATGGCGTACATTAATTGGTGTGAGTCTCGGGGGGGTTTCTCCCTGCTCCTTTTCTGTGTATCTCCTGTTGGAGTTTATATAATTGGGTGTAGATCAACGTTTGGCTCTGGGCACCATCAAAAGCCAGATTTCCCCTTGGCTATTTTTTTCCAAAGGCTGTTGGGGCGGCAAAGCCCTTGGTTCACACTTTTGTGCAGGGAGTTTGCCATCTGGCTCCTCCGGTGCGATCCCTGGTGAGATCTCAATTTGGTTCTGTGCTTCAAAGGCCTCCATTTGAAAATATTTGAGAAATTCCTCTTCTCACTTTGTTGCAGAAGGTGGCTTTCTTAGTAGCTATTACTTCCGCATGTCGCAGTTGGCTGCGTTGTCCTGTCGGTCACCTTACTTGGTGATTCATAGGGACAACGTGGTTTTGCGACCTTGTCAGGCATTCCTTCCTAAGGTTGTCTCGGAGGTTCATTTGAATGAAGGCATTGTGCTACCATCTCTATGTCCTAAGCCTACACATCCTAAGGAAAATGCCTTGCATTCTTTAGATGTGGTTAGGGCCATTTGCGTGTACCTGGTGGGGACTGAACCGATTAGGCAAACTGATTCTTTGTTTGGTCTTACGGATGAACCTCATAAGGGGCAGGCTGCATCTGCTGCGACCCTTTCCAAGTGGATCAAGCAGACGGTGGTGCAGCCTACTCCATTAAGGCTCAGGTTCCTCCTTTCCCTGTTAAAGCGCATTCTACGAGGGTGCTTATTGCCTCCTGGGCCTTCTGTCATCAGTCGTTAGTGGTTCAGGCGTGCAAGGCGGCAACGTGGTCGTCTGTACACATATTTACAACATTTTATAAGGTGGATGTACTTGCATCTTCGGATGTACTTGCATCTTCGGATGCGGCGTTTGGCCGCAAAGCTTTTGAGGCTGTGATTGCGGAGGCTTCCCCTTCCTGCTCTAGGACCTAGTTTCTTACTGCCTAGTAGGAGCAGGGACCTAGCTCCCTGCTGGGTTCTGGCATTTTTTCTCAATAAAATTTTAATTTTTTTCCTTCTACAATCAATCTGTTCCTGTGAGAACTGCAATCAACTGCCAGACTGGGTGACGCACTGGCTATTCTAGATCCTTACGGTCCCCCCAGTCTGGCCAGCGAGCGCATACAGACTGTAGCTCCGCGCTCAGTCGGCCGCGACATAACCCCACTGGACGGGGGCTGGGCGGCGAGTAGAACACCTCGCAAAGGACGCACACGACCGGGTTGTGGCCTGAGTCGCAGCATACCCCTGGCCTGCAGCTCTCCCATTACCAAGATGGGGAGGTGTTCTGCCTGGAGTGGTGCCCACACGTTCTCCAAAATTGTAACTTATTCCCCCTTTTTTCTCCTCTGGGTGGAAGCAGGCCCATTCTGAGGTGGTCGGTCCTTCCTGTGACCCCTCTGGTACCCCATTTAAAAAAAATGGCCTCCATGCTAACTGTTGCAGTGCTGGTGGTGAGGAATGTGTATGGGGAGCTGTGACTGGTAGGGGCTGGGAGTGCAGTGTGGCGGTTTCCACAACATATTGCATGCTTTTTTTGTCTGGGTGGGGGGTCCCTGGTAAGCCCTCCGTTTGCTGACTAATATGTTTGTAATAGGCCCTGGGGTCTAGTGTGCCACATGGTGCTGCCATTTTTATGTAGCCTCATTCTATTGTAGTTGACGGCCATGTTCTGGAGACTTCCATAGAAGTCTATGGGCAGCCATTTTCCTGTAGTCATATGGAGCGGTGTGCGGCGGGGGCCTCCAGTGGGGACACGGGCGCTCTAATTCCTCTGAGAACGGCATGGAGCAGGCTGACTGAAACTTCTGGCTCTCACTCTGTGCGGTGTGGCTAGTCTCCGGGGGTGTATGCGACCCCTTCTTCCTGCAGTAGCGTTAGCTGGGACTTGTAGTACCAAACCTAAAGTGGTGGAACACGTTTTTTTGTAAAAAAATAAATAAAAATCTTGTGATCCCAGACTGTTCAATGGAATCCTCAGAGCATGTGTCACCAATGGACCCACTCTCAGAGGCTGCGGGACTCTCCGAATCCATGTCCGCCCTGGCGGCCATGACGGCGGTCCTACAGTCGCTGGTAGCAAAAGTGGATTTAGCCCTGCTTAAAAGGCAGGGAAAGAAGCAACCCCCACTCTCACCTGCCCCCTCTGTGTCCTCAGATTCTGAGGATGAAGTGGCCAACACAGACACCAGCAACCCCACGGGGTCTGCATCCACGCAACTGGAGGTCTCCGATAGTGAGCATGAGTCCTCTTCCTTGTCCTCTGTGCAAGAAAAGGCGCTTGTGGAGGCCCTTTGAGGAGTCCCTCATTAATAAACTGACGGTTCCGCCAGTGGTAGATTCGCAAGTTTCCAGGCTGAATAATGCCACCTTTCTACCGGTAGAGGACGCTCTGTCCTTTATAGACCCTCTGGAAAGGAAGGCTGAGGCTCTGGTCCGCCATCTTTTCACTGTGACAGGTTCCATTTTGAGGCCTGTGTTCGCCAATACCTTGGTCTCTCAGACCTTAATGGAATGGACTAGAATCCTGTGCTAGGATTTGGAAAGGGGTCAACACCCTCCTGAACTGGTGGAATTGACGGACCAGTTCATACAGGGGTTTCAGTATATCTGTGATGCCTCCCTGGATGTGGCCCTGTTGGTCTACAGGGCATCTGTGACTGCGGTGACCCTCCGTCGCCTACTTTGGCTAAAATGTTGGTCTGCGGACCAAGCTTCCAAGAAGGTGCTGACTGATCTCCTGTTTCTGGGGGATCATCTGTTCCGAGCTTCAATGGAAGAGATCATTAAAGGTCTCACTGGTGGTAAGAGCACACTGCTTCTGCAGAGCACAAAGGGCAGAAAGCCTCGGCGCAAACGTGGTCTGGTGTTCTGAACCCACAAGTGGCCCCTTCGTCCCACCCAGGACAAGGGTTCAAAACCCTCCATCTCAGCAGTGCCTCCAAAAAAAAAAAACCCTCCCAAGCATTCTCGGCGGGTTCCAAGAGACCCTGGGTTGGTAAGTCAAAAGCGGGTCCCTCTGGCTCCACAGACAAGTTATCTTCAGCCTGAAGGGACGCCCTCACCCACTTCTTTCCGGATCCTTGGACCTCCCTCATTCAAGACAAATGGGTTCACAAATTGATCTGATCTGGTTACAAGATCGAGTTTTGGTCCTTGCATTCAGCAAGGTTCTTCTCTTCTAACCTACACCTGTCCCCAGATCGGTTACAGGGCCTCAGAGGGGTGGTGCAAGATTTGCTCTTACAGGGGGTCATCGTGCCAGTTCCAGAAATGGAATGCTTTCAGGGATTTTATTCAAACCTTTTCACTTTCCCCAGAAAAGAGGGCAAGGTTCGTCCAATTTTGGACCTCAAGGCTTCAAACCGCTTTGTGAAAGTCAAAAATTTCATGATGAAGTAAATTGGCACAGTAGTGGCTTCCCTTCAGCAGGGGGATTTTTTGGCCTCTATCAACATCTAGGACGCCTAGCTCCATATTCCAATATATGGCGGACATAAACGCTTCCTTGCTTGTCAGTGGGAGAAGAGCATTATCAATTTGTGGCGTTACCCTTTGGTCTCGCATCAGCTCCTTGGGTATTCACAAAGGTGTTGGCCCCGGTACTCGCCTTACTTAGACAGAGAGGAATTGCAGTACTGGGGTACCTGGACGACCTTCTGCTAGCGGGATCGAGTTTCATCTTTCAAAACGAACTGGACATCCCTGTGCAAACTTTATAAGAGTTCAGCCAGACGCTGAATTTTCAGAAATCAGCCCTGACTCCGTCCAATGGGTTGCATTATCTGGGGCTGACTCTGGATTTGGTCTCAGCTCTAGTGTTTCTTCCAGAGGAGAAACTGCAAAAGCTGCAGCATGCGATTCAGCTTCTGTTGTCCAACCACTGGTCATCTCTCAGGACTTGCATGCAAATGCTGGGGTTGATGGTTTCCACTTTCGAGGCAGTTCCATTTGCTCAGTTTCACACAAGACCTCTGCAGAGGGAGACCCTGGCAAAATGGGACAGGAATCCTGGATCCCTGGACAATCTGATCAGGTTGACCTGGATCAGGTTGACCTGGGACACGAGGGGGCCCCTTGCTGTGGTGGCTCCACTCTCCGGCGCTTATACTGGACGGTGATCTCCACCGACGCCAGTTTGCCCAGGTGGGGAGGTACCCTGGACAGACCCAGGGGTTTTGGACTCACGAGGAGTCCGCTCTGCCGATCAATATCCTGGAAATCTGAGCAATCAGACTTTGTCTGTCCCGGCAGGCTCTGAGTCTGGGCGCATGGTCTATCCAGCTGGAGGTGTTTCAACAATTGTGCCTCCAGTGGGGGACTCCCGATGTGGATCTACTGGCTTCTCGTCTCATCAGGAAGGTTCGTAGCAAGATCACAAGACCCCTTGGCAGATGCAGGAGATGCTCTGGTGGCCCCCTGGCCTCGCCGATCTTGGTACGCAGGGTTGGTAAGACTGGTCACCGATGCTCCTTGGTGGCTCCCTCTCAGAGAAGATCTGTTGTCTCAAGGTCCGATCTTCTATCCCGCTTTACAGTCGCTGGCTTTAATGGCCTGGCTATTTAAAGGCAGGTACTGAAGGATAGAGGATTGTTGGATTTAGTGATTCCTACTCTGTTAAGAGCAAGAAAATGTACTTCCCCGCAAGATCTATTATCGGGTTTGGTTTCGTATATTGGTGTGAAGCTCGGGGTGTCTCCCCCCGTGCCTTCTGGATATCACATCTGCTGGAATTTCTACAAGAGGGTGTATAAAAGTGCTTAGCTCTGGGCACCATTAAATGTGTTGGCAATTTTTTTCCAACGCCCGTTAGCCTCAAATTCCTTGGTTCACACTTTTGTGCATATGGCCCCTCCTGTGAGGTCTCCGTTGCCCCCGTGGGATCTTAATTTGGTGTTATCTGTTCTTCAAAAGCTCCTATTTTGAGAGATTCCTTTATTGACTCTCTCACAGAAGGTGGCCTTCTTGGTGGCCATTACTTCGGCACGCAGGGTTTCTGAATTGGCTGCGTTGTTCTGTCGGTCACCTTATCTGGTGGTTCACAAGGACATTGTGGTTCTTTCATTTCATAAAATGCCAGGATAGCTCAAACACCCCCCAAATGACCCCTTTTTGGAAAGTAGACACCCCAAGCTATTTGCTAAGAGGCATGTTGAGTCCAACGTTGAGGACTCTTTTATATTTTGCCACAAGTTTGGGAAAAATTACAATTTTTTTTTTTTTTTTTACACAAAGTTGTCACTAAATGATATATTGCTCACACATGCCATGGATATATGTGGAATGACATCCCAAAATATATTCTGCTGCTTCGTACAGGGATACCACATGTGTGAGACTTTTTGGGAGCCTAGCTGTGTACGGGACCCCGAACCAATCACCGCCTTCAGGTTTTCTAAGGGTGTAAATTGCTTATTTTACTGCCTCACTACCTATCGCAGTTTCAGAGGCACTGAAAAGTCAAGATATATATTGTTTTTTTTTTTTTTACACAAAATTGTCAATTAAATGATATGTTGCTCAAACATGCCATAGCTATATGTGAAATGACACCCCAAAATACATTCTGCTGCTTCTCCTGAGTACGGGGATACCACATGTGTGTGACTTTTTGGCCATAAAAAGCCAAGATAGCACAAAACCCCCCTAAGGGTTATGGTGTCTACTTTCTGAAAAGGGGTCATTTGGCGGAGTTTTGTGCTGTTTTGACATTTCACGGCCTCTGAAACTGAGATAGGTAGTGAGGAGTGAAATCAACAATTTACGACCTTAGAAAGCCTGAAGCGATTGGTTTTCAGGGTTCTGTACTCGGCTAGACTGCCAAAAAGTTTCACGCATGTGGTATCTCCGTAATCAGGAGAAGCAGCAGAATGTATCTTGGTGGGTAATTCCACATAGACCTATGGCATGCGTGAGCAATATATCATTTTAATGACAACTTTGTGTAAAAAAAAATAATATATATATATATATTTTTTTTGTAATTTTCAAAAAAAAAGGGGGAAATTCGGGGGGGGGGGGGTTGTACTGCCCTGCCATTTTAGCACTTCAAGAAATGAGACAGGCAGTCAGAAAGTAAAAGCTGTGTAAATTCCAGTATATACACCATAGTTTGTAGGTGCTATAACTTTTGTACAAACCAATAAATATACGCTTTTTGAGATTTTTTTTTTATCAAGGACATGTAGCTAAATACATATGTGGTCAAGTAAGCGTAGGCTTTAACACACAGTCTGTGTGTGGGAACATATATATATATATATATGTGTATATATATATATATATATATATATATATATATATATATATACACAGCTGTGCTCATACGTTTGCATATCCTGGCAGAATTTATGATTTCTTGGCCATTTTTCCGAGTATATGAATGATAACACAAAAACTTTTCTTTCACTCATGGTTAGTGTTTGGCTGAAGCCATTTATTATCATACAGAATAATGCAAGGTAATGTAAACAAAGCTTAGTAACAGAGCATGACCAATAACTGTAACTACAGCAAATCGTGAGGGTTAGTAGACAAGGGGCGGTAAAATGGGTGGTCACGAGAGAGTAGTGATTGGTATCACCCACCCACCGGCACCCCATATAGGGAGAACACTGTGCCTAGGTGGGGAGGCAAAACCAACCAATTGTTAAACTAAAAGGGAACAGTACCTAAGTCTACCATATCGTGTGGGAAAAGGCAGGGGGATGAGAGGAACCTCACGGGTATCTATCAAACAGGAAAATCATGGGCTACAGTCATCCAGAATGAGGGAACAAGTCGAACGGGTAACCTGTAAACTATAGTTAAAATGACAAGGTAGATTAAACTCAGACGTTGTAGGGGCTACAACATATGTATGCAGAAGGAAGGAAGCAGGTCGGGGGGGGGGGACAGGGAGAAGGGGGTAACAAGAGGGGACAAGGATAAAAGGGGGAGGGGTAGAAAGAGGGGGAAGAGAAAGGGGAAGGATAGCCGGAGGGGCCAGTACATAAGGAGTGGGGGTATTGGGTCCCCAGGTGTGGTTCAGGTTTTACATTCAAGAGAGCCAGTAGGGGATCAGACGAGATCGGAACGTCCATCAGGGTGGAGAGAATATGGAAGACGGCCTGCCAAAACTTTTGCACCAATGGACAAGTCCACCAAATGTGCAAGTGTGTGCCCGTCTCCAGGCAACCCCGAAAGCATGTTGCAGAGTAGGAGGGTGAAAATTTTGCAATGCGTGCGGGTACTAAATACCATCGCATCAGCACTTTATCATTTGTTTCCGAGGCTACTATATTTTGTGAGGCCGTCTCCATTGATTGCCAGATTTTGGACCAATCTTCAACATCTATGGCGGACCCTAGATCTTGTTCCCACTTAGTAGTATACGCAGGAGGAGTACGGTCGGGGGAGTCAGTGAGTCTGGTGTATAACGAGGATATGAGGCCCCGGGCATGTGGGTCATGGAGGCAAGTGTGTTCAAAAGAAGTCATGTTGGGTAAGGAAGAGTCAGTGCGGATACATTTGGCCAGAAAGTGCTTAATTTGTAGGTAGCGAAAGATTTCCGAGTTCGGTATGTTATAAGATTCACAAAGCGTTGGAAAAGGCTTAAAGGAGTTGAATGTGATCATGGAATGTGCTCTGAGAAGGCCAGCCGTCGCCCAATTACGGAATGCCGATGGGGCTTCCCAGGCTGGGGGGAAGGATGGGTTGTGCAGAAATGAAAGCAGGGGGTTGTGGGGGGATTGGAGCTGAAACTTAAATTTAAGGGTATCCCAAAGACGCAGGGAATGACATAGGATAGGATTCGAAACAGACCGACGGTCCGACGGTGTCAGCCATAATAAATTAGCAACAGAGAGGGGATCGCATTCGACCGCTTCAAGGGGCACCCAAAGGGGGATTTCATGAGCAGCATGCCACTTGGTCAGCTGGGCTAATTGGGCCACCTGATAGTACTTGGCGTATTGTGGGAGACCCAAACCGCCTTGGAGTTTGTGAAGATGGAGGATTCGGCGTGAAACTCTAGGTCTGGTCTTACCCCAGACATAGGAGAAAGTCCGTCGTTGGATTTGACGAAGGTAGTAAGAAGGGACACAAATAGGTAGCACTCAAAATAGATACAAGATTTTAGGCAGGATAGCCATTTTGGTAACAGTGATGCGTCCCATCCAGGCAAGAGGCAGGGAAGACCAGGAGTTCATCAGTTTCGCTAGGTGAAGTAGCATAGGAGGATAGTTGGCTGTAAAAAGCTCCCGGGGGTCTGCTGTCAACTTAATTCCTAGATAGGGCAGGTAGCTGGTCGCCCAGGAAAAGGGGAGTACTGTTCGTAAGTGGGAGAGGAGAGGGTGAGTAAGGAGACATTGAGCGCTTTCGATTTTGTGGGGTTAACAACTAGGCCTGAGATTTTCACGAACTGTGTCAGGGTAAGAAGAAGATTAGGGGCAGAGGTGAGAGGGGACGTGAGGAACAAGAGGATATCATCTGCGAACAGACATAGTTTGTGGTGATAACCACCCAGTTCAAGGCCTTTGATATCAGGATTGGCGCGGATTTTGAGGGCTATTGGTTCAATTGCAAGTGCAAAGAGGAGGAAGCCATTTATTATCAATCAACTGTGTTTACTCTTTTTAAATCATAATGATAACAGAAACTACCCAAATGACCTTAATCAAAAGTTTACATACCCTGGTGATTTTGGCCTAATAACATGCACACAAGTTGACACAAAGTGGTTTTCGTGGCTATTAAAGGTAACCATCCTCACTTGTGATCTGTTTGCTTGTAATTAGTGTGTGTGTATAAAAGGTCAATGAGTTTCTGGACTCCTGAAAGACCCTTGCACCTTTCATCCAGTGCTGCACTGACGTTTCTGGATTCTGAGTCATGGGGAAAGCAAAAGAATTGTCAAAGGATCTGCGGGAAATGGTAGTTGAACTGTATAAAACAGGAAAGGGATATAAAAAGATATCCAAGGAATTGAGAATGCCAATCAGCATTGTTCAAACTCTAATCAAGAAGTGAAAAATGAGGGGTTCTGTTGAAACTAAACCACGGTCAGGTAGACCAACTAGAATTTCAGCCACAACTGCCAGGAAAATTGTTCGGGATGCAAAGAAAAACCCACAAATAACTTCAGGTGAAATACAGGACTCTCTGAAAACATGTGGTGTGGCTGTTTCAAGATGCACAATAAGGAGGCACTTGAAAAAGATGGGCTGCATGGTCAAGTCACCAGAAGAAACCCATTACTACGCAAATGCCACAAAGTATCCCACTTACAATATGCCAAACAGCACAGAGACAAGCCTCAAACTTTTTGGCACAAATTCATTTGGAGTGCTGAGACCAAAATTGAGCTTTTTGGCCACAACCATGAACACTCCATTTGGAGAGGAGTCAACAAGGCCAATGATGATAGGTACACCATTCCTACTGTGAAACACATAGGTGGATCGCAGATGTTTTGGGGATGTGTGAGCTGCAAAGGCACAGGAAATTTGGTCAGAATTGAAGACAAGATGAATGCAGTATGTTATCAAAAAATACTGGAGGAAAATTTGCATTCATCAGCCCGGAAGCTGTGCATGGGACATACTTGGACATTCCAACATGACAATGATCCTAAACACAAGGCCAAGTCGAACTGTCATTGGCTACAGCAGAATAAAGTGAAGTTCTCGAGTGGCCATCTCAGTTTCCTGACTTCAATATCATTGAGCCACTCTGGGGAGATCTCAAACGTGCAGTTCATGCAAGACAGCCCAAGAATTTACAAGATCTGGAGGCTTTTTGCCAGGAAGAATAGGCAGCTTTACCATCCGAGACGATAAAGAGCCTCATCCACAAATACCACAAAAGACTTCAAGCTGTCATTGATGTTAAAGGGGGCAATAAACGGTTTATAGGAACTGGGGTTTGTAAACTTTTGATCAGGGTCATTTGGGTAGTTTCTGTTGTCATTATGATATAAAAAGAGTAAACACAGTTGATTGATAATAAATGGCTTCAGCCAAACACTAACCATGAGTAGAAGAAAAGTCTTTGTGTTATCATTTATATTCTTGGAAAAATGGCCAAGAACTGATAAGGGTATGTAAACTTATGAGCACAACTGTGTGTGTATATATATATATATATATATATGTTTGTGTATGTGTGTGTGTGTGTGTGTGTGTGTGTATGTGTGCGTGTGTGTATGTATGTATGTATGTATATATATATATATATATATATATATATATATAGTTTAGTTTTTTAAGATAATATACATTCATTTAGTATGCCTTAACTTGCACTGGTAGAGCGCAATTAAAGAAAAACACAAATGAAATGCTTGAACATAATTCTAAAGTTGTGTGTGAAATTTCAGAGATGACAGATAAAGTGAATGAACTTAAACAGAAGGTAGAGCATATAAACAAGGTAATAACAGTAAGTTCTACAGTCAGCAAAAAATATTCTTGGGGGCTGTAACTTAGGTGAATGGAGAATAAGCTTATATATGGCCACTTAGCTATTGACATTAGAAATGCACAGTTATACTCATTGCAGCTTGTGGAGAGAGTAGTGCATGCACAGATGTTTGAAGATCATTTTTGTGTTGTGCCTCTTTTCCCAGATAAAGCTATAATTTAAAAAGATTCTAGATACCTAATTACATATCTAGGTGAAATAATGAAAATCAGATGTAATTTAGGGTATACAAATACAGGACTAAACCAACTAATTTTGGGGGAAATAGAATCTGGCTGTGTTGAATTTAAAATTCTTTGCTTCCCCAAAAACAATCTGGCAGTGGATATGTCTAAACACACATCTGCCTGTGTTGACATAAACATGCACCCTCAGAACATAACTGAAATTTGAAATAGACTATTTGACCGTGGCTGAGTGAAATAGTCTATTTCACTGTATAATCAGTTTGTCGCTGAGCAGTGTGGGGTGTACCAGGATGGATATAGCCACTTTCTACCTGCAGGTTTCTCACTATATTTACTATATTACAATACTAATAGAAATTTAATACTGTTATTCAGTCTATAAGGTCAGTTTACTGGTAAAATAAATCTAAAATTGAAGACTTGCGTGAGGGTAACAAGATGTCTGCAGGTGCTTCAGGTTCTGTCGCATTAGGAAAGCTATTGGAACGCATGGCGCATGCGCAGTAAGTTTTTCTTTTCGAACCTCATTTCCGGTTGCAGAATCTGATAGTTAGTGGTATTCTGATAGAACACCGGCATCCGTCTTCCAGGTTCCCTTCCCTGCGAGCCCCGCGACGCGGGGAGGCGGATCCGGGTGGAAAATTAAAAAAAAGTACAAAAAACATGACATGATACATTGTAATCTGTTAGGATTACATTACTGTATCAAACCATTCCACCTCACTTTTGTCCCTAGTGCTTTGTCCAGTGCCCTGCCTGCACTTTTACTGGTTTATTCCTTTTATTTTTATTCATAATTTTTTCATTTAATTTATTAGGAATTTTTATTCACTTTTACTGTTTTATTCCTAAGAGTTACAGGCCTACAATATAAAACAACAGATTTCCATGCAAAACAATGTACTGCTTTGACATTCAAAAATACTGACATATTCAGACTGCAAGGGAGGTTAATGAAGGTACATTTAGCAACTCACATGGTTGATGATTAAAACAGGCACATCTAAGTATGCAAGCATCCGGTGGAAAGCTGTCCACATTGACCGTCCTCCGCAACGCCTGCTCTTACCACTGTCAGTCTGCAGTCGTGACTAGGATGACTATCCTGCAGTAGATTGATCTGAAAGCGAGGCTTGAACTATATTTCTAAAGCTTACGATTTAATCTGAAAAACAAATCACTGACTGAACAGGAGTATGAATTTATTAAGATATTCACATTTTCCGCAACTGATGCAACAGATTTGAGCAGTGCTTGTGAAAATCAGATAATATACGTTTGTGAGTAATAAAGTGCTTGTGAGCTCTGGAAGTTCTTATTGCTGTAAATTCCAGTATTCTGGAAATAACATTTATTCAAATTCTTTAAAAGCGAGCATGGATAGGGATGCTAAAATTTGTAAGTAAATCAAAACCTTGGGCATTCTCTTTAGGAACCTCATCTTTTTATAGCTCATATACAGTACATCATGGCATGGCAAGATACTAGGAACGGTAAGGTATATTCTTTGTTTCAGTGATTTAGAAGGCATGAAGCTTTCAGGGACACACTAAACGTATTCCTTCATCTAAATCCCTGTCAACCAGTACAAAGTAGAGGTTCTACAGGAAAATCAAAAAGCAGCAGTCCATATTGTAAAATATATGAACACTCTGTATTCATAAACTGATAATCATTACTCTCAGAACCCCAGGTTATTCATAACAATTCTTGATAAAAAATAAGCTCAGTTGTTTCTTGTAGGTATAACAAAATGTAGTTCCGTAGTATATTGACTGCTGTATGGTATGCATTTTTAAATGTAGGAAAAACTATTTAAAAAAGTATATCAGCTAAGTCTGTATAATAAATCATGAACTGTGACATTCCTATTATTTTTTGTACATATGAGAAGTCCACCATCATATATTATATATAAACACACATTAGTATGTGGTGTGCAAATACATAAATACATAAATTCTTAAATCTAAGACCTAGACTTGCTGTAAGAAAAGAACTAGAAGATTACATTTGTTGTAAGGTAGCCTGTACAAATATGTTTACAAGGGCATTACTAGTATACACTGGTATATTCATACAAGCAATGATCTGGCCTGAATTCTCTTATATTGCTGATTGTGGATTGAGAAATTGCTATATAACATTGTTAGTGTTACCAAGGAAATTGATGGAAACCTTGAATTTACTAAGCTTATTGCTTACCTTTCTGGTAAAAGCACTTTAGTTACTCATTTTTAATGTATGAATTTTTGCTACCCTAATCTTGAAACTGCGAATTATTTAACATTAGATAAAAAAAAAACGTGATTTCTCAAGGAATATCTCTGATCTTGATAAAACGAATATACTGCATGAATGTAAAAGTTATTCTCACTTTCCAGCATATTGAAAACATTGCAAGCCAGGATAATAACAGACAAAAAAAAGTTCCAGATCAAGCAGCAAAGTTCCAAAATAGGTGAGTCAAAGCATTAATTGAGTTCAAGTTGTCATTTACAGATGTGGAATTTCATAAACGGAGTCCTAGAGCAGTGGCGTAACAACAGATTTAGCTCAGGTAGTAATCACCACTAGACCCAGACGCTTTGTGCTTAGCTGTGCTGTAATTTAAGTATGCATTCCCTCTATCACCACTGCCTTTGTTACTTCATTTAATTATCAGAAGATACTTTAATGCTCATAGTGTAGCTTTGTTGAGACATTTGTGTGTGTTATGGGTGCTAAACTTTATTATTTAGCATTTTGCATCGTTTTCTTTTGAGGGTTCTTAGTAAAAATATATTTATCTTAATTGTACAGTACAGGACTTGGGTTATAGGCTTATATTGTTAAGTGATTGAACACTGGCAAGTTTTGAGGACACGTCCCATGGGCACCTGCCCCATACCCTACCCAACTCTGTGAGTGGAGATGGTGTGTGATGTTGCTCCTGGCACTGGGTCCTTCACAAGTGCTCACCTCAGCACATCTTATTGTAGTCAGCTGCCGGATGCTACACAGGTCTAGGGCAATGGTCCATCCCTACAGAACCATGGAGCTTAAGACGCCTTCAGGGGTAAGCCCATCGTGACGGGTTAAGCCTGGACCCTTCATAGGGACCAGAGATATGGACAAGGTAAGACAGGCTCATGCTGTATCTCTGGCCATTATTTGAAAAAGCGGAGTTAGGTTTGGAATTTATTCACTTATTAGTGTAAATTTTTCAAATTTGGCACTAAAATTCAATCACTCAAAGTTTAGTCTCAGGTGGATGACCAGGTGTTACATCACACCACTGGTTGCACATTTTAAGTCCACTCTACCTGTATAAGGAGTGAGCCTCTAGATCCCCCTGACTCTGCCGGAGTCGATGGGGGTTTTTTTCCTTATCTTTTCCCCCCTTTTTTTTTTCTCCTCCCTTCTCTCTCTCTTCCTTTTCTTTTTTTCTTCCCTCTTTCGATCGGTCTGTAGGTGGAGCCCCCCATGGGGGGGGGGACAAATGGGATACGCACGGAGAGGTAGAAGGAATGATACATAAAATATGTTATATGTTCTTTTTTTTTTTTTTTTATTCCTCTATAAAGTTAAATGAAACTTGTGATTGTCCTGACAACAACAGCTCTATTTGGTTCAGATGTTTTTTTTTTTCTTTTTTTTTTTTGGAAAAAACAGGAAAAATTTTCTCCTTGGGGTCTTTTTTTTTTTTCTTCACTTCACAAATATAATGGATCTAAAATTATACACCAAAATATTTCACAATATTAGCCACATATGAGACCTATCACTAAAAATATTTACACTTTTTTTTTTTCATTATCAAAGTATATTGGGGAATTATCCCCTCTTTCCCTTTTTTTTTTCCCTTTTTCACTTGTCACTTTAAGTTTGGAGTTTGTGAGATCACTTTTCACGGATTGTTTACACTTGTTGTGTTTAATTTTATTTTTCATGGTGAATTGGATTACATTGAATTGTATTGAACGTGGTATTTTCCTGTTTTAAGAAACATCTGAAAAATGAAATGTACTGTATCCTTAAAGAACAAATTTAATAAAAATGCTTTAAATAAAAAAAAAAAAGTCCACTCTACCAAGAGAATTTAAAAGGTATTTAGGCGCTTCTTCCAACCCTTTTGCCATGAGTACTTCGCTACAGCAAAGTCTTCACCCAGGTTGCTGCGCACTCCTTCCTGACATGCTTAACTTATATTCTGCACCCTACTCTGTAAGTACCCCACAGGGGAATAACCTCATCTCTATGCTGGAAACCAAGCAAGAAGGATTCATGGCAAAAACTCCCTTCTGAAGACCCACACAACACTAAACCTCAGAGTGATAAAGCTTCCCTTCCACCAGAGCAGAACCTTATTTTAACACTGGTTTCTGATTCTGACTCTAGTTCTATTTCAGGCACACAAAAAGTGACCTACCTGACAAAGGCAGATTTTTATGCACCTTGGTTTCATTTCCCCAGACAACGAACAGCTTTAACAAAGCCATCTGTGTCCAAGGTTACAAAATACTAAGCCCCTTCTCCAGCTTTTCCGTCTCTACCTGAGTCTCTCTACCTGAGTCACATCCCAATATGTCTGGCCTTAGAAGAGGCAGACACAGAAGGGTATGAAGAGGACCCTGAGGAAGTGTTAGAGGAAACTGTTGAAGATTTCTTACCCTCAGACCCCTATTCTCCTGAAGCTGCAGCTTCATGCATCATGCTCGCTAATGTGGATTTCCTCATTTCCGCTGTGCACAAAAGCCTCAGCATTGTTGAAATTTTACTGTATCGACTGAAGATGTTCCTTCATTCAAAGATTCTGGAAGTTTAGACGCTCCTAAAGGCTTTCTATACACTTGCAGGCACTACAACCAACTATCGCTGCAACCAGTGCCATCTTAAGAGCCTTATAGGCCCCCGGGCAATGCAGTGCACTGGGGCCCTACCTACACAATCACCCACGAGAATAAAAATGCAAATTATCGATAAGAATATTTATTGGTACCTCCAACAAAATCAGTGTTTAAACATTATCACAATGTTTGGACAATATAAAATGAGTTTGAAACACAAGGAATTGAAAAACAAGAAATTACAGTACGAAAACACTATGGATTTTTGAATAACAGAGAGAACATGGCAGGTATAGAATGGCACAGAGACAGCGGATGTACATGACAGGTATAGGATGGCACACAGAGGATGTGGAAAAAAAATATACCTGAAGATACAAGTATATTACCTGCGCCAAGGAGGGGTCTATTTAAATATTTATAAGAGCCTAGTCCTATAGTGAGTGGTATAATGTAATTTTAAATATGTGAAAGTGTAACACCTAAATTAAATATATATAAATAATTGTAAACAAGTGAATATTTTTAAATACTTGTAATAGCAGCTGCTATAGAAAGTGCTAGTGCAGAATGTGGAAAAAGTAATCAATATAAATCGATTACCTATAGCGCTTGCTGTGATATAATAAATAGTGAATAAATATGCGTTAAAAAATAAATAATGCGTGGAAAATCTATAAACATATACTGAATAAAATAACAATCAAGTCCATGTGTAGAAATAAATATCAAATAGTCCAATGAATAATGTAAATTCCAAAAACAATTAGGTCAATATAATAAATAAATAGATAAAGTGCCAATATTCCTTCTTCTCTTCTTCCCAATAAAATGTGACCCTTCACCGTGGAGAATAAGTGAAATTCAGACTCACCAGAAGACGTGGGTCCTGTATGCCTTACGGCATCAGGACCAACCTTGCTTTGGAGACAATCTCCAGATACAGGAACGTCCCTCCTGGCGGACCTGGATATCCCCCCGGAGTGAGCCAGCAACGATACTGGTACCATAGATGGGATATCCGGGTCCGCCAGGAGGGACGTTCCTGTATCTGGAGATTGTCTCCAAAGCAAGGTTGGTCCTGATGCCGTAAGGCATACAGGACCCACGTCTTCTGGTGAGTCTGAATTTCACTTATTCTCCACGGTGAAGGGTCACATTTTATTGGGAAGAAGAGAAGAAGGAATATTGGCACTTTATCTATTTATTTATTATATTTACCTAATTGTTTTTGGAATTTACATTATTCATTGGACTATTTGATATTTATTTCTACACATGGACTTGATTGTTATTTTATTCAGTATATGTTTATAGATTTTCCACGCATTATTTTTTAACGCATATTTATTCACTATTTATTATATCACAGCAAGCGCTATAGGTAATCGATTTATATTGATTACTTTTTCCACACAGAGGATGTACATGACAGGTTTAGGATGGCATACAGAGGATGTACATGGCAGGTATAGGATGGCACACAGAGGATGTACATGGCAGGTATAGGATGGCACACACAGAGGATGTACTTGGCAAGTATAGGATGGCACACAGAGGATGTACATGGCAAGTATAGGATTGCACACAGGATGGCACACAGAGGATGTACATAGCAAGTATAGGATGGGACACAGAGGATGTAAATGGCAAGTATAGGATGGCACACAGAGGATGTACATGGCAGGTATAGGATGGCACACAAAGGATGCACATGGCAGGTATAGGATGGCACACAGAGGATGTACATGGCAGGTATAGGATGGCACACAGAGGATGTAAACGGCAAGTATAGAATGGCACACAGAGGATGTAAATGGCAAGTATAGGATGGCACACAGAGGATGTAAATGGCAAGTATAGGATGGCACACAGAGGATGTACATGGCAGGTAAAGGATAAAGAGGATGTGGATGGCACACAGAAGATGGCACACAGACGATGTACATGGCACACAGAAGATGTACATGGCAGGTAAAGGATGGCACAGACAGAGGATGGAGAGAGAGAGAGAAAAAAAATCAAGCAGCTGCAGCAGTCTAATTACCTTCCACAGCGGCCGCACAGCACATGAAGGGAGGAGGTGGGTGGAGCCATTCTAGGTGCCGAGGAGGATCCTCCTCCGCTGTGCATGCTGGGTCCTCTCCTCAGGACGTCACTGGTTGCTAGATGCCAGTCTGCTGGCCTTCCTAGCAACCAGTGCAACGAAAACTCAGAGCCGCAAACCAAAGCAGCTGGCGCCTGTGCCCGGTGGACAAACAAACTGGTCTGGGGGGAAGGGGCGCTAGACCCCCCAAGTAAACTAATCTGACCTAGGGGGGACAGATCAGTGTAAATTGTCCCCCTGTATTTGGGGCCCCTTGGCATGTGGGGCCCCCGGGCAACTGCCTGGCGTGCCCATTCGGGAAGACAGTCCTGGCTGAAACTTCTATCATGCTGCAGCTAACTGGACTAGGACAATGAACCACCAATATGATCCTGTATTCCAGGACCTTCCTCTAAAGTGGTTGCAAATCTCAGACATAAAAACATATGAACAAAGCACAGCCTTCTATAATGTGTACTTGTTTCTATCCAAATCACTGGGTGTGATTTCTGTCTGCTGCCTCGTTTCCCCCACTATAAGCATGAGTTATTTCTGACAGGTTTTCCCAACACAAGAGATAAAAAGGTGATCTGGGAGGAGAGCTCCAGCACACAGCCTGTGATTCAAAATTCAAACATTCTCCATGTTTTGTGTCAAGGGGAGTGTGTCCCTTCACTCCAATCAGGGCTCAGAGCTGTCCTCATGGAGCTCTGCAGAGTGTAACTTAAGCTCCCCACCTCCTGCTTTTCAGAGCTCAGAAATCCTGTGTAAATTCTGGACTTTGAATGTAGAGGAGAAATAACTGCAGATAAAGAGATACAACTTATGTAGTAAGATCTTATCTCTGTGTATCACCTGAGACAAGTGACTTGACTGGGTATATGTTATATGTTGTGCAGAACGGGTATAATTTGTTTTGTTTAGTTTCAGAGAGATTTGTTATATTACTAATTTAGTTTCGTTGATTTGTTTCAGAATTTGTTTAGTTTAGTTTCATTTATTTTAATTTAATTTTGTTTATTAATTTGCTAAGGTATCCCAAATTTTTTAAATTATTTGAATTCGGTTCAGTCGAAAAACGATCGACCAATTTGAATTCTATGTGAAGATTAGCTGTTTGTTTGGGAGCAGGCCAGGAAGCCGGCCGCCGCGTCCTTAACAACCGATGACTCATCAGCTGTCAGCAGGCTTCCCCACTAACAGCTGAAATGTTAACAAAAGAATGCCAGCAATGAAAAATTCTGGGAAAAAAAGCAGTGTTGGGTCCTACCCCAATCCAAACCAGGCCCCAGCATCCAGCCCGGCAGATCAGGAAAGGGGAATGGCAAACAAGCGCCCCCCCCGAACCACACCAGGCCACATGGCCCCAACATGCCACCTTGTCCCTATGTTGACCGCCCAGGGTTGAAGGGGTCTGCGGGCAAGGGGCTTTAACCAGGGGGGCCCCAGGTCCCGGCCCCCATGTGAAAGAGTATGGGGTACCCCTACCCATTTAAGTTCTTTACTAAAAATAAAAATGTCCCCCACTGTAGATCCATCGTCAATCACGGAGCATGCCGCACCGCCAGAGCAAAAAAAACCCATCAGTTTTGTCAAAGGCTCCCGCAGTCTGCCTGCCCTGCCGTCTGACATCTCTTATATGACTAAGGGGCGGAGTCAACCGATGGGGCAAACTGTATCGATAACATTACAACAGTGTCCCTGCCCCCTTGTCATCGACCCAGTCCTACTGAGTGATTCCGCCCCTTAGTCATTTAAGAAATGTCAGACGGCAGAGCAGGCAGACGCGGGAGCCTTCAACAAGACCAAAGTTTTATTCCCCCCCCCGTTAGTGGCGGGCGTCGTGATCGACAATGGATCTACAGGGACAGACATTTTTATTTTTTAATAAAGGACTTCAGTGATGTCACAAGGGGCAGTGTCACCTGCTGATGTCATCGAGTGACTGCCACCAAAAGTGGAACTTACGCTCTTTTGCTTCCTCCCCCCCTCCGGTGCCACATTTGCCACCTTTCAGGGGGGAGGGGGGAACGGGTACCTGTTTTTGAAGTTCCTTGGAAGTTTAGCCCCCTCCCCCTTCCCCCTCGCCACCGGGCCAATCCGAATGTGCAGCCCGCTTCGTGCGTGCACAGTAGGGACCCGCCCATGAAGCCCGCAGGGCTTCACTGCCAGGTTCTCTTACCGGCAATGGCGGCAGCACCCGATAGCTGATGGAAACATCACCTGCAGTGCTGACATCGCTGGACTCCAGGACAGGTAAGTGTCCTAATATTAAAAGTCAGCAGCTACAGTATGTGTAGCTGCTGACTTTTAATTTTTGGAGGGGTGGAGGGGGAGGCGGAACTCCGCTTTTAAGAACTGTCAGATGGCAGAGCATGAAGACGATGGGAACCTTCAACGAAACCGAAGGTTTTGTAGTTTTTTTTTTCCTTTTTTTTTCAGGGGCAGGCGTAGTAATTGACAATGGATCTACACTGGGGTTTTTTTTTTTTTTAAATAAAAATGAATTGCACATGTCTAGTATATGTGTGGGTTTTCAACCACGTTAACTGAGCAGTTGCAACAGTTACCTTCTTCTCTGCTCTTTTGTGTGGATACCCTAGAAAAAGTAATGATAGAAGTTTTCCAGAATAACCCAGAATAACCCTAATCTTCATTCATATGCACGGAATCCTATGGCTTTAAGCCTGGACAGCTGAAACTGCCTGTAAAAGATGCCTCACACATATGCACTTTGAAAAAAGACATCTTTTTTGGGAAGCACTTGACAAATGTATTAAAGTTTTCACAGGAGGGAAGGTTATACTTCCAAAGCGGAAGATCCCAAAACCCCCCTTCTCAGGAGCCTTTACCTCTTCCAAAAGGAAAGCACCTAATAACTCTACCCAGGCCTCAAGTTTAAAAACCTTTAACCCTTCCTTTTTGCAGAAGAGTTGGGCTGCAAAGCTCTCTTCCCAATGAGGGAGTGCTCTCACTCCTGAGATTAGGGAGATTGCTATTACAGTTTGCTTGTTTCTGGGTCAAAGACCTCCCAGATTTGTGGGTTCAGTTGGTGGTTTCAAAGCAGTAAAAAGGTAAGAGTTCGAAAACTCTATTCACTCAGCTTTCTTCTCTCAGATCATCCAAAAACTGCTCAAAGACAGTCAGATTAGAAGAATGCCATGAATCATCTGTTGTCCCAGGGAGAAGTTTCGAAAGTACCATCACAAGACCGGTTCAATGGCTTTTATTCAAAGTTGAACAGGAGCATTCATTGTATTCTGGACCTAAAAAACATATACAACCAAATTCCAACATTTTACAGGGAGTCTGCAAAGTCAGTTATTACCTCTCTGAGACAAGGGGAATACATGGCATCCTTAAGCATGCAAGATTCTTATCTGCATATTTCAATTTCTCTACCTCATCAGTGTTTTCTGTGCTCTGCAGTGGCAGACAGTCATTTTCAGTTTGTTACACTGCCTTTTGGCCTATCCTCTGGCCTCTAGAGTATTCCAAAGGACCTAGCACCTCTTCTTGCCCTTCCCAGAACTCAGGGCAACCCAGGTCACAGGTTCTCCTGAAGGACTTATCTCCCTTTCAGCTGTATGTTAATGTCCACAGGACAAGTGAGATGCTCCAGGCTTTTGTTGACTGATCAATTTCCATAAATCTTCACTTTGAGGCTATATCAATATTTTGAGAACATCAACGCGTATTGTCAACCTGGAACAAACATGCTCCTTCACTTGACCCACACATGCTCCTGCCCAGCAAACAAGGGATTCCCTAACTTAGTGCATCTCCAGTGCAGCCTTAACAATTGAGAAGTCTTTCCTTCTTTATCACTGGAAAGTGAAAACAAAAGATGCCAATTATTCAGACTGAGGAGTGTTCCAGTCTTTCACAGCCCAGGGAACATTATCACTGGTGGAAGCCAAGCTCCCTATCAATATCCTAGAGCACAGAGAAATAAGGATGGCTCTGCAACACTAGAACCCCTTTCTGCAAAGACACCAATTCAGGGTGCAGTCAGAAAATGCCACAATTGTGGCCTACATCAGCATTCAAGGGAGCACCAGGAGTCATTTAGCCTTAAAGGATGAAAGCCAGATTATCTCATGGCAGAGTAATTCCTGTGGTCCACAGGCCAGAAATGGACAGCTGGAAAGCAGATTACCTCAATCGCCACCACCTGGGACCCTGTCATCTTCAATCTGATAGGTTAAAAATGGGGGATCCCTGATGTCGACATCCTGGCCTCCAGATTCAACAACACGCTTCCTTTGATTGTGACCTGGACCAAGGATCCCCAAGCACTGGCATTGGATGCATTGGTAATCCTTTGGTTTCAGTTCAGACCAATTTATGCCCTCCCCCAGTGTTAATTCTACCTCCGCAAGAAAAGAACACAGTGTACCAATGTTAGGAGAAGGACTCTAGGACCCAGCATCTGTTAGGACACCAATGGCAGGAGAAGGGTTCTGGGACCCAGCATCTCTGCCAGCACTTCACATGGGCCTTTATAAATGTGTCAGTGATTTGAAGTTGCTGATTGATCGTTAGTTTGTACCGTGTTCCTGTGATCCTTGTTCCTGAAAGTTCTCTGCTACCGACCCGGCTCGTCCTCGACTATCCTCCTACCTGTCTCCTGACCTGACCTCGGCTTGTCCACGAGTATTCTCTTCTGTTCTCCTGTGTTTAACCTCATCTTCCCCTCTGACCTTGCCTGCTCTGTTATCCTCCTGGCTCCCAACTCTGGCTTGAACTAACTTCCCATTGTCTCAGTGCAACCACAGACCTGCCACGTCTCACAGACTCCACATGTCTGCAGTCACTACTTAGCACATCAGAAACCCTTCTGAAGTCCTCTTCAAACAACATCACAGGCGACCTGTGCTACTTTGGGCCTGACTCCTCCTGTTCTCACTTTCAGGGGAGTCTGGAATTTAGCCGCAAGGGAAGCCCTCTCTCTGTTGTCCTCCAGCACCAGGTACGTAAAACAGTGATTCTCATTGCACCAAACTGGTCCAGAATAACTTGGTACACAGACATAGACTAATAGGAAATTATCCCTGGAATCTACCCATAAGGTCAGACCTGCAGCCTCAGGGTCATTTGTTAAACATGCTTCTCAGTCTCTGGCTTTACCTCATAGCTGTTAAAGCCCAGGTCTTAAGAGACAGAGGGGTTGCTAAGTCTGTCATTTTTACCTTGCTAAATATGCAGAAAAAGAACCCTCTGATGGGACTTTATACGGGCATCACACTGAGATATAAATGTAAAATATATGTAATTTTATTGTTACAAAATGACAGAAAAAGAAACAAAAATATATACAAACAGGTAAGTACACACTCATGTGATATGAATAAAATGTTTAGCGACTGATAGCATGCATGACCGGCCTGGAGTATGGCGGTCTTCTATTGGGCTTTGGAGACCCAACGCGTTTTGATGTAATACAGTATTATAATCTTCTTTGAACACAGAACCAATGAAGGTATCTGAGATAGAGACAAGTCTCTATCTCAGATACCTTCATTGGTTTGGTGTTCAAAGACCCCTGAAGAAGATTATAATACTGTATTACATCAAAACGCTTTGGGTCTCCACAGCCCAATAGAAGACATCCATACTCCAGACCGGTCATGCATGCTATCAGTTGCTAAACATTTTATTCATATCACATGAGTGTGTACTTACCTGTTTGTATATATTTTTGTTTCTTTTTTCTGTCATTTTGTAACAATAAAATGACATATATTTTACATTTATAGCTCAGTGTTATGCCCATATAAAGTCCCATCAGAGGGTTATTTTGCTGCATATTTTTTATCTATTTAGGGATGTGGGCATCCCTTGAGCTACTCCTATCTATGACCTAACCAGTCCCTGTTTTTCTACCTTGCTAAATGCAAGAAAAGCCACTTCCCTAAAGAATAATATTAGATTAGATTCAATAAAGATAAAGATTTTCATTGACTTGTGCAAAGTTCAATCCCAGAAACTAAGTTACTCTGTGTCCCACATTCTGGCTTTACTACAATCAGGACTTGACCAGAACTAGGCCTTAAGCACTCTGAAAGGCAGGTTTCGGATTCGCTCTCCCTTTATTCGAGGTGTATCTTGCATCAAGTGCCTCTTACAGCACCCTGTGCTTCCTTGTTATCTCATCTTTGTTCTCTCTGAACTGCAGAAATCACCCCTTAGATTATTCCAAAGTTGCCTTTTTGGTTGCTACCACATCTATAAGATGTGTCTCTGAGTTGCTGGCTGTCTTTTGTAAAAAGCCATTCCTCATTCTTCACAATAAGGTAGTCTTATGCCCAAGACCATCTGTTCTTGCCAAGGTGGTATCAGTCTTTCACCTCAGTGAACACACAGTCCTGCCATCTGTCTTCCCGGCTTCAAAGCACCCAAACCAAAGACAAAGACAGATTCCCTATTTGTCCTGTCCTCAACACCTTGCAAGGGACATCCTGCTTCCAAGTTTAAAGTCACTCGATAGATAAGACATCTGATCGCTAGAGCTTACACTCTCAAGAACAAATCTCCTCCTGTGCTTTTATGTGTCCACTCCACCAGGTCAGAGTGAGTTTCCTAGGCATTCCAGCAGCAGACTTCTGTAGCCCAGTTTTGTAAGGTTGCCACCTGATCTTTAGTTCATGCTTTTTCAAAGTTTTAATAGGTTTGAACAAATGCTGATGCAGCTTTCAGCCACAGGGTTCTTGCAGCTGCACTCTGAAGTTGGGTCTGTTGTCCCTTGCTGTTTGGTTGGCTTAAAAAATAAAAGGAGGTGTATGGCGCTGCCAATATACGCTTAATATTCTGTACACATCTCCAAAAGGTATCAAAGTGCAAAACAAATAATAAAACTGTCTCAAATACAGTGAATGTTGCCTTAATTTTGTTGAAATAAATGATGAATAAGTGACACGTGACTGAATAAAACCGCTTATATAAAGTGCTAAGTGCAATAATACTGTGCTGTGTCTATTCTGGGTGATTGATTGATTAAATCAATAAATCAGTAATAAGTGACCCAGCTAAGTCAAAAGGTATACTGGAATTGTGTGCTGAATCCAAAAACAAATGTAATACCACGATGTCAATTCAGACTAGTGATAACAGTGCTAGGTGTGTAGTAAACGCAACCTATAATAAGTAAATACACATAAATTACAAATAAATAAGTGGGGACATATAGTGGTGATAGCAATGTGGACACCTATGTTTATCCTTGGGTGTGTCAAATAAACCACAAGGGGTTATATATAAACCTTACAGCAGGTATATGGAACAGTAAAATCAGCCATAAAAAATAGCAGCAATAATCAGAGCTTCAAAGGAGTAAATAGTCCATAAATACTTAAAACAAGGGAAGTAATTCCACAATAAAAATTAGTCCATAGGTATTAAGTGCAACAAAAAAAGGTGACTTCAGTGCAGGTGCTTCTAAATATTGCTTTAAGGGTGCCCGGATTCCCGTGATCACTCTGTGCTCCCCGCACCCCTAGGACCGCACTCACCAGAGTTAGTTACCCCTACAGGGGTATCAGGCCTTGGGTATATTGTCTCTGTATCCCCTCTGGTCTCCCTGGATGGCGCTATGGATAGGAGTGTGGTCCAATGACCTGCCCGAGTCCTTCGTCACACTATCCTTAGGAATGGGGTATCCACGGGTATATGGGGATTAAAGGCTCACATAGGGTAGTACCGTTTAACAACGCTTTATTAATCTAGAGAAAATGGTACTCACAAACAAAAGAAACAATCGGCAGGTAAAAAGCTGTTGCGGTCGCGCACTTCCGGGACGCCGTGCGTTCCACAGACCGGATGTGCGTTCCAACCAGGCGGATGTGACGCGATGACGCTCTACGCGTTTCGTCAGAGTGACGTCTTCAGGAGGGCTGAAGACATCACCACTTATTTATTTGTAATTTATGTGTATTTACTTATTATAGGTTGCGTTTACTACACACCTAGCACTGTTATCACTAGTCTGAATTGACATTGTGGTATTACATTTGTTTTTGGATTCAGCACACAATTCCAGTATACATTTTGACTTAGCTGGGTCACTTATTACTGATTTATTGATTTAATCAATCACCCAGAATATACACAGCACAGTATTATTGCACTTAGCACTTTATATAAGCGGTTTTATTCAGTCACGTGTCACTTATTCATCATTTATTTCAACAAAATTAAGGCAACATTCACTGTATTTGAGACAGTTTTATTATTTGTTTTGCACTTTGATACCTTTTGGAGATGTGTACAGAATATTAAGCGTATATTGGCAGCGCCATACACCTCCTTTTATTTTTTATTTCTTACTATATATCTCCGGAATATAGTTTAAAGGTGGGCTGCAGCCATCATTAATAGGGAATCTAATATTATCCTAAGCGCAGATTTTTTATACTATATGTTTGGTTGGCTTGCTGGCACAGTTCTGTTTGCCTAGTTGATACCCACCCCTCCCATTCATTGCTTAGAGTCATCCCAGAGTCTATTAATACGGTGTATTGTGTACTCTATGATTTAAGATGGGATTTCGACTTACCTGTAAACTCCATATCTTAGAGTACAGGACACAGGCCACCTTTCCTTCTATTCTTTGGTTACTCCGCATTGCTTGCTAAAAAACTGAGAACTCACAGTGGATAGGGTTAAAGGGAAGGTGCCCAGGGGGTGTGTCCTCAAAAGCTTGCCAGTGTCCAATCACCTCAAGGTCTATAACCCAGGATCTCTGAATACACAGTCTATGTCCTGTACTGTACATGTACTCCCAAGATATGTAATTTACAGGTATGTCAAAACTCCTCCATTTGGATTTGGTCCAAAGGAACTTAGATACATGCAAAGCATTTCTGGAAACCCCCAAACATATATACAGTCTCTCACAAAAGTGAGTAACCCCTCACATTTTTGTAAAAATTTTATTATATCTTTTCATGTGACAACACTGAAGAAATGACACTTTGCTACAATATAAAGTAGTGAGTGTACAGCTTGCATAACAGTGTAAATTTGCTGTCCCCTCAAAATAACTCAACACACAGCCATTAATGTCTAAACTGCTGGCAGCAAAAGTGGGTACACCCCTAAGTGACAATGTCCAAATTTGGCCCAAAGTGCCAATATTTTTGTGGCCACCATTATTTTTCTGCACTGCCTTAACCCCCTGGGCATAGAGTTCATCAGAGCTTCACAGGTTGCCACACGAGTCCTCTTCCACTCCTCCATGATGACATCACGGAGCTGGTGGAAGTTAAACACCTTGTGCTCCTCCACCTTCCATTTGAAGATGCCCAACAGATGCTCAATAGGGTTTAGGTCTGGAGACATGCTTGGCCAGTCCATCACCTTTACCCTCAGCTTCTTTAGCAAGGCAGTGGTCGTCTTGGAGGTGTGTTGGGGGTCGTTATCATGTTGGAATACTGCCCTGCGGCCCAGTCTCCGAAGGGAGGGGATCATGCTCTGCTTCAGTATGTCACAGTACATGTTGGCATTCATGGTTCCCTCAATGAACTGTAGCTCCCCAGTGCCAACAGCACTCATGCAGCCCCAGACCATGACACTTGTCTTTGTACTGCTTACCTGGTTGCCGCCACACACGCTTGACACCATCTGAACCAAATAAGGTTATCTGGGTCTCATCAGACCACAGGACATGGCTCCAGTAATCTATGTTCTTAGTCCGCTTGTCTTCAGCAAACTGTCTGAGGGTTTTCTTGTGCATCATCTTTAGAAGAGGCTTCCTTCTGGGACAACAGCCATGCAGACCAATTTGATGCAGTGTGCGGCGTATGGTCTGAGCACTGACAGGCTGACCCCCCCACCCCTTCAATCTCTGCAGCAATACTGGCAGCACTCATATGTCTATTTCTCAAAGAAAACCTCTGGATATGACTGTGAGCACGTACACTCAACTTCTTTGGTCAAAGAAAAAAGATGTGTTGGGCGCTTGTGCACTGGGATGTGGATAAGATGGAGAGAGGTACATAAACTCCAAATGTAGCAAAGTTCTGATGTTGATTCTGAGGGCAGCACTGTAGGCAGGCGAAAGCCGAAATCCCGCTGGCACATATAAAACAGAAAAGGACAGGCGCCGCTCAGTAACAAACAAGGTTTATTGCACAAAAAACATAGCACACTTACATAAAAGTTAGGTTCGGGCTTCTCCTGATAGCTTCTCTACCCCTATATGGCATGGCGCTTCTTCCTATCGGCCGGACCAGCAGCCGGGAGATGATGCCGCTAGAATGGAATCCAATGGGGGAGCAGGATCAGACCACAGACGGCGGTGAGCCGCTCGTCGGCTAGTAATGACGTAACGTATTTCGGAGCATGCGTACAGCGCTCCTTCCTCAGACGATTCCAAATACCAACAGAATGCGGTCATATATGGGCTGGCTACGCTAATCACAATACAAGGGCGGGGCAAAACAAGAGTTCTAATGCCATACTATTATGCCAATGTCATATTCAACATAAAGCCTGTAGAGTAACAATAAAATGAAAATGAAAGTAATATAAGCTAATTCCATAGCACTATGATATATAAAACAAAAAGGAAGAAAGAAAGGGGAATAAGAAGTTATTAAAAGGTTAAAAGGATTAAAAAGCACAAATATACATGTCTCAAAAATGTATCAAGATAAAATACATATGGGGATGGAAACGCACGTTAGCATAAAAACGCATACTTTTCGTGCAACCTCACCAATAAGATGAATATATAACAAAATTATATAATAAAAAATTAAAAAATGTATTAAAAAATTAGAAGAAGGTATAATTTCAGCAATTGGCAGAAAAAAGTTATTCATGATAGCAGTATTAAAGCTAGAAAATGTAAGCCTAGCCTAGGTATATTAGGATCAATAAGCATAAGAACAACTCATAAGGAATGCGTGACCGGCCAAAAAGTACGGTCCACGCCCCAAATCGGTCTTTTACCCCACTAACTCAAAAGGTCCATGTATAGAAACATTCTACCGAATCGTTTACTCAGAACTTCTGGAAATGTGCAATCATGCACAAAAAAAACAGTAAATATTCATAATCTCACTTTAGCTGAAAATAAAGCCTTAAAAAATCTCATGTCCAATTCCCACATTATAATCAAACCTGCGGATAAGGCTCCGTTCACATGTAGGCGTTTTGGGGCGTTTTTGGGGAGTTTTTCTGCTCTAGGATCAGCTCTCAAAACGCCCAACACGACAAATCCTAATCATGTCAATGGCCCCTGTTCACATCTGAGCGTTTTGACGCTGTGAGCAAAACGCCCAACGTTAAAAAAGTACATGAGCTTCATTTTGGGCAGATTACAGGCGTTTTCCATTGGCCTCTATTCAATCTAAAAACACCTGCTCAAAAATCGCGTTAAAAATCGAGGTAAAATCGCGGTAAAAATCACTGTAAAAAACGCGCGGAAACGCTACGCTCAGGTGTGAATGTAGCCTAAGGGAGGAAGTATCGTAGTTCAGGATAAAGCAGATTACATTAAGGAGGCCATGAGGTTATTGGCCGATGAAAAAACTTATGTGAAACTCAGGAAGGACCCACTACCAGAGTTCACTAGAGAAGCCACAGCTATTGCCCAAATGGCACACAATAACAAAATTATCTCCAAATCAGAGATGTCGTTCATTATTAGAGAGTATTATCAAACGCCTTACTTTTACCATCTTCCAAAAGTGTACAAGTGCATCTCGAATCCCCCTGGCAGACCCATTGTGGCTGCCATGGAGAGTGTCACAAGTGGCTTCTCACAATATGTGGATGTATTTTTACAGCCTATAGTACAAAACCTACCCTCGTATATTCGAGATGGCATCCACCTGTTAGAGCTACTTGCTCCTTACTCTTGGGACCCTTCATACCTTTGGGTGTCTTTGGATGTACAATCTTTATACACATCCATACCACATGAGGTAGGTATAAGAGCATTAGAATTTTACTTGGGCCATGATCCTTCTATCAATCCCCGACAGGCAGGTTTTATTATGGAGGCCACGCTCTTTTGTCTTACCCGCAACTATTTTATGTTTAATGAAGAATACTATCTGCAAGTGAACGGTACAGCCATGGGTGCTAATTTTGCCCCTTCGTACGCCAACCTTACAATGGGTCATTGGGAAACACGTTACGTTCTGAACAATAACCCTTACAATTCACACATAGTTTTTTTTTGGTCGTTATATCGACGACATCCTTATCATTTGGGATGGGGACTCCTCCGCGGTGGATGAGTTTGTAACCCATTGTAATCAAAAGGATATGGGTCTGTCCTTCGGTGGTTAAGAAAGACCACCTGGCCTTTTTGGATTTGGAGTTATATCACGAGGACCAACTTGTGTTAGCTAAAAATTATACCAAGCCTACTGCTGGAAATTCTCTACTCCATTATAAAAGCCGTCACCACCCACGTTGGCTAAACAATATACCTAAAAGCCAATTTTGTAGGTTAAGACATAATTGTACAAAACTCTCCGACTATGAAGATCAAGGTCAGATTCTAAAGAGGAAATTTGCAGATAAGGGTTACCCTTCAGACCTTATCGAACAATCATAATCCCAGTATGTAGCATCAGCGAAAACTAATAGAAAAAAGTCAGGGGAGGATGTAAAAAACTCGCAAATGAGGTTCACTACACAATTCCACAATTGCCACCGACGAATGGAAAAAGTGGTGTCAAAACATTGGCCTCTATTACTCCAGGAACCACATTTAAAAACACAGTTACCTAGTAAACCCAAATTCTCATATCGCAAAGCTTCGAATATTAAGGCAAAAATTGCCCCAAGTAAATTAAAAACTACCAAAAAACATCAGTTACCCCTTCTCGCCTTCTTTAATATGGTTGGCATGTACCAATGTCGTAAACCACTATGCTTGACATGTCAGTATGTCACACATGGCAAAAAAGACTTTGTGGTCAAGGGGACCACGTATGGAATCAAGGAATTCCATACCTGCTCCTCTGACTTCGTGGTCTATTGCCTAAAGTGTCCATGAGGCCTACACTATGTAGGCCCTACTATACGTACATTACGAGCCCGTTTTGGCCAACATAGACGGTACATACAGGAAGGCAAGGACATACATAGTGTCCCTAGACACTTTTTACATCATCACGATAAATCCACTGATGGTTTGCAGGTGTGGGTGATCGAATCCATTCCAAGGAGTTTCCCCGCGGCAGAGAAGTTCAAGCGGCTCTGCCAAAGGGAAACTTATTGAATATATGCCTTAGATGTCCTTTCGCCTGGGGGACTCAATGAGGAATTGGATGTGAATACCATCCTGTAAGGCGTGGACCGTACTTTTTGGCCGGTCACGCATTCCTTATGAGTTGTTCTTATGCTTATTGATCCTAATATACCTAGGCTAGACTTACATTTTCTAGCTTTAATACTGCTATCATGAATAACTTTTTTCTGCCAATTGCTGAAATTATACCTTCTTCTAATTTTTTAATTCATTTTTTAATTTTTTATTATATAATTTTGTTATATATTCATCTTATTGGTGAAGTTGCACGAAAAGTGTGCGTTTTTATGCTAACGTGCGTTTCTATCCCCATATGTATTTTATCTTGATACATTTTTGAGACATGTATATTTGTGCTTTTTAATCCTTTTAACCTTTTAATAACTTCTTATTCCCCTTTCTTTCTTCCTTTTTTCCTTTTTGTTTTATATAACATAGTGCTATGGAATTAGCTTATATTACTTTCATTTTCATTTTATTGTTACTCTACAGGCTTTATGTTGAATATGACATCGACATAATAGTATGGCATTAGAACTCTTGTTTTGCCCCGCCCTTGTATTGTGATTAGCGTAGCCAGCCCATATATGACCGCCGTCTGTGGTCACCGCCGTCTGTGGTCTGATCCTGCTCCCCCATTGGATTCCATTCTAGCGGCGTCATCTCCCGGCTGCTGGTCCGGCCGATAGGAAGAAGCGGCGCCTGTCCTTTTCTGTTTCAACTTCTTTGGTCGACCATGGCAAGGCCTGTTCTGAATGGAACCTGTCCTGTTAAACCGCTGTATGGTCTTGGCCACCGCGCTGCAGCTCAGTTTCAGGGTCTTGGCAATCTTCTTATAGCACAGGCCATCTTTATGTAGAGCAACAATTCTTTTTTTCAGATCCTCACAGAGTTCTTTGCCATGAGGCGCCATGTTGAACTTCCAGTGACCAGTATAAGAGAGTGAGAGCAATAACCCCAAATTTAACACACCTGCTCCCCATTCACACCTGAGACCTTGTAACACTTACGAGTCACATGAGGGAAAATGGCTAATTGGGCCCAATTTGTACATTTTCACTTAGGGGTGTACTCACTTTTGTTGCCAGCAGTTTAGACATTAATGGCTATGTGTTGAGTTATTTTGAGGGGACAGAAAATTTACACTGTTATACAAGCTTTACACTTACTACTTTACATTGTAGCAAAGTGTAATTTCTTCAGTGTTGTCACATGACAAGATATAATAACATATTTACAAAAAATGTGAGGGGTGTACTCACTTTTGTGAGATACTGTACTAGATTATCAGATTCAGAATATTCTTTTAATTTGCCTAATTGTGTACCAGCCTGTAATACCCCTTCATTACCAGGCAATTTCTCAGGTTTGAGAGCTGTGATAGTTTGACTGACAATTACTCCGTCATTAATTTTCTATCATTTTCTTGAGACAGATAAAGCTTACTTTTGGTATATTTAATATTTACTGTTTTTTAATTTTTTGTTATAATGTGGAAAAAAAAAGTTTCCCTTAATTTCTGTTGAAATGAAAATGCCAGAACAATATAAAAATATGTCAAACCTTACATTTTTGAGAGTCTGTGAAATAGCAATAAACTTTAATACCCTATATTTTCCATAGGCAACACTTTAATGGCTTCTATAACTAACAAATTCTGGCATTCCTCTACTAAGAGTAAAAGTCATCACTTTTTTTGCTAGAAATTTACTCAGAACCCCAAAACATTATCTATATATATTTTTTTAGCAGAGACCCTAGGGAATAAAATGGCAGTCATTACAATTTTTATGTCAGTCGTTATTTGCGCAGCATTATTTTAAATGCAAATTTGTGGGGAAAAAAACACTTTCATGAATTAAAAAAAAAAGAAAACAGTAAAGTTTCTTTGTATAATGGGAAAGATAATGTTATGCCGAGTAAATAGATACCTAACATGTCACCTTTTAAACATTAATTACATTCTTGGAATGGTGCCAAACTTCGGTCCTTAAAAATCTCCATAGGCTACACTTTAAACATTTTTACAGGTTACATTTCAAAGTTACAGAGGAGGTCTTGCACAAGAATTATTGCTCTTGCTCGAACATTCACAGCGATACTTCATGTGTGGTTTAAATGTCGCTTACATATGCGGATGTGACCTACGTATGCGCTCACTTCTGTGTGTCAGCACGCGGGGATGGGGGCACTTTAATTTTTTTATTTTTTTTTTATTGATTATTTATTTTAATTATTTTATTTTTACACTTTCCCTTTAAAATTATTTTTTTTAACACTTTTATTCCTATTACAAGGAATGTAAACATCCCAATAGGAATAGGACATGACAGGTCCTCTTTACAGTGACATCGGGGGTCTATAAGTCTGAGGAAAGAAAAAAAAAATGATCTCGACTTCCCAGCTGAAAAAAAAACAGTAGTGTTTACATCTGCTGAGGCCGGAAGTAACGTCATAACGTCATTGGGATGAGATGGTCCTCAGTCAGCTCGATGGTAAATGGTAGTCGCCGGCAAATTCATTGGAAGCAGTCTGGTGGCTGTGGAGGCACTGAAGTGCTTCCATCTGACAGCAAGAAGTCCACTTGTCAAATATATACACAAGCCCAGTGGCTTAAGCCACCGGGAATGTTTGTAAAATCCCCCATTGTCAGGGCCGTACAATGTATGTAATCAAAATTCCAAACACAAAAATACACACAAAGGGCTAAAGCAAGTTGAAAATAACAGACTCACTAGCCAGATCAACAGGAGAAAATAAAGGGAAAAATATAATACATTTAGAAGAATTTGTAAGCTGTAACATAATCATTTTTTGGGATTAATTTTGCTTTAACCATCTTTATGATAAAAGATCTGTTGACAATGGCTTAGATCAGCCCTTCTCAATGGGGGGGGGGGGGGGCTGCCAGAGGTCTTCAGGGGTTTTGCATTATCCTGGTAGAGAAAAGCTGTCAGATGGGGGTTCGAATCGGGATCGGGAGCTTGGTTAGAATACAATCAGCAAACTGAAATTAAAGGTGGGGAAGTGTGTGCTTTGTCCTCTGCTCCCCCTACAGTGCAGTACCCGGCTGTGTGAGGGAAGGTACTGTACTGCTACTTTTTAAAGGCTCTATGTATGTGTGTACATGTCTCTGTATTGATAGCTAAAATGTGTATCAGCGCTGCTCAATAAATATATGCAAAATTACAAATGTTAATAATTAAAGTGATTCAACTATAGATAAATTACTGTACCTTGCTATCTCAATAAATATATTAACGATAATAATGCAAGAGTAATAAATGCAGTATCAACTGCATGCAATCAATCAAAAGTGTCATACAGTATTATTACTATAAATAAATAATCATCCAATTAAATAAATATCCTGTGAACTCATATCATATACAGATTACTGTGCATCACTATAGAAATAAATTAAAGTCTCCAGTGCTTAAGTGACTAAATAAATAGATGAACAAATTCTCTTCAAAAAGTGCTCAGTGCCAGTCTCTATAACAATAAATAAATCTTCAAAAATGTGCTCAGTGCTTTGTCTTGTAAACATAAGACATCCAAAGTGTTGATGCTTTATAGTGCGATCAGGTGCTCCCCTCTCGGTCCCCTACTCACCAGACAGACACTGTAACACAGCCTTATTATTGTATTCCTCGCTGGGTTGGATCGCAGGTGGTCACCAGATAGCAGCACCATACACCGTTATAAATAAAGCACTCTCCAACTCAAAGCATCCAGGATCGATTCCCCATGCGGGATTAACAAAGAGAGAGAAAAGCCTTCATCGTGCAGTATATTCCAACTTTATTTTCAAGCTAAAACAGGTTACACTTACGACATTCAGAAGATCAAAATGAGATTAGATTTCCTAGTGCGGGACGCCAAACATGGCCGTGCGTTCCACCCGCATGAACCAAAAGCCAGAAATTACGTGGTACGTAAGATTGACGGCTTGACGCGCTTCGCTCTGCCAATCAGAGCATTCTCAAAAGCGAATGCGTCACTCACACGTACCGCTTTATAAATCCTTCATTTACTAATAATCACAGTCACCTGGAGAGACCGGAAACCCTGTATCTCCATACTGGAACACCTCCTCTTAACTACTTCCTTTTTACTCCACCATCTTGGTACTCTTATACTCATACTTACAATCTTAAAATCGGAAGTGTTAGTTTATTACGAACTACTAATATACCAAATACTAAATAAATAACTATAAATATAAATACGGGGTCAATTAACCCTTCCATCCATCAATTTGATATGCAGTAAATTGAACTCAATGTGTTAACGGCTATGGTGTTTCCATACAGACTGTTATATAAAACGTCTATACATCCAAATCTTAAACATACATAAAAATAATTAATAAATACATGTTACATACATAGTTACACAATACAATACATAAAGGGTAATTACTCTATATGCTACCTCCAATGCTATAATCTATACTAATTTCTACAATCCAACCTGAGCCATTTTAATTACATCAATAAATTAATTAAATACTTAAGATTCATTTAAAACCATAATATATTATTATTAAAATGTAAAAAATAATTATTAAATATTAAAAAATAATTAAAAATTATTGATAAAACAATATCAAGCTCTACATTTAGGCCTGCAGGCGTCATACTCTTAAGTTGTTGTATCCACCATGTCTCATTTTGGGATACTGCTCTTTTCATGTGCGTCCCCCTCCAGTGCGAACTGATTTTGTCTATCCCACAAAAAGTCATTTTGGTGGGATCTCTATTGTGAAATATTCTAAAATGATTTGACAGGCTGTGCTTGCGGAAGCCCTTTTTTAATGTTATTTACGTGCTCCCTGAGCCTCACCTTCAGTTGTCTGGTGGTGCGGCCTACATATTGCAGGCCGCATTCACATTGTAAAAGATCGGTAACATGAGTACTCCTACACGTAATGAACTGTGATATTTCATAGTTCTTTTTAGTAGTACACAAATCAAATTGTGTAATTTTCCTCCTTCTATCTTTATTACAGGTTTTGCAAGAAACACATCTGCCGCATTGGAAAAAGCCTGTCTGATCAAGAAAAGTCACCAACTTTTTGGGGGGGATTAGGTATGCTTTTTACTATCCTGTCTTTTAGTATAGGTGGTCTTCTGTAGATGAACTTAGGTTTCTTTGGCAGAATTTCTTTATATACAGGGTCTCTTAATAATATTGGCCAATGTTTTTTAACCACTTAAGCCCCGGAAGATTTTACCCCCATTCCGACCAGGGGGTATTTTGTGATTCGGCACTGCGTGACTTTAACGGACAATTGCGCGGTCGTGCGACGCTGTACCTAAACGTATTTGGCGTCCTTTTTTTCCCACAAACAGAGCTTTCTTTTGGTGGTATTTGATCACCTGTGCGATTTTTTGATCACGCGCTATAAACAAAAAAAGAGCGTCAATTTTGCAAAAATAGCAATATTTTTCACATTTTTTTATATGAAATTCCCCCAAAAAGAATTTAAAAATCAAAATTTTTTTACTTTTTCGGCCAATTTGTTTTATGCTACATATGTTTGGTAAAAAAAATCGCAAAAAGCATATTTTGATTGGTTTGCGCAAAAGTTATTGCGTTTACTAACAAAGGGAAAGATTTCTGTCATTTTTGGTGTTTTTTTTTTTTAACGTGTAATGGCGGCGATCTGCGATTTTTTTTGCGGTACTGCGACATTGGGGCAGACAGATCGGACCCTTGACTGACATTTTTGACACTTTTGGGGTTACCAGTGACATTTCTACAGTAATCAGTGCTATATATATGCACTGTTACTGTAAAAATACACTGGTAGTGAAGGGGTTAACTTTATTTGGGAGGGAGAGGCTGTGTGTATCCCTAGGGGCGTGCTTTCTACTGTGATTGGCTGGGGCTTGAGCTGTATGGACACTGATCAACGGATCTACATACTAGATCCGAGTGATCAGTATCCTAACAGCAAGGAGAATGACAGGCAGCTTGTTTACACAAGCTGCCTGACATTCTCCCTCTCCCCCGCCGATCGCCGAGTGACCGGCGGACATCGGGTCCGCCAGTCACACGCGCGGGGAGGGTCCGTGACCACGCGGGAGCGGGAGCGCGCCTCCGGGGGCGCGCGCTCGCTCCCTAGACCCTCACAAGCTAGTGACGTAGCCCTACGTCACTTTGCCTGTGAGGGGCTGACTGCCGACGTAGATCGTCGTTAGGCAGTCGGCAAGTGGTTAATGCTCTTTTCCACTTGGCGATACTGCTGATTAAATTCAGTACAAAAGGCTATATCAAATGTTTTTGATATTTTTGGTTTGCTGGCTAATAACCCTGTTCTATCTGTATTCTTTATTTGTCGTTTTATTTTTTCTAGTTGAGGTTTCTTATATCCTTTTTCAATAAATCTCTTTATCAATGTATTTGATTGCTCTTCGAAATCTGCTTCTTGCTTACAATTTCTTCTAATTCTTAGCAGTTGGCCTGTGGGGACAGCTGTAATCCACTGAGGATGGTGTCCACTGCTAGTAGGAATATAACTGTTACGATTGGTGTCCTTAAAATAAGTCTTTGTAAATAATTGTGGGCCATTTCTAAAAATTATCAGATCTAAATAATTTACCTCACACTTATTAAAATTTTCAGTAAAAGAGATTCAATAAATATTCTCATTCATGTGTGTGATACAATCTTTAAAACCCTCTTCTGACCCCTCCCAGATAATAAAAATATCATCAATGTATCTTTTATACATAATTAGAGAGGGGCGGGGCCTATTAAAAATAGATTCCTCTTCCCACTTGCTCATAAACAGATTGGCCACCGTAGGGGCATATTTAGCCCCATGGCAACTCCCTTAACCTGGTTAAAAAATTGTCCATTATGCCAAAAATAATTATCCTGCCTGGCCATATTTAAAATATCTAATAAAAAAGTAATTTGTTGTTGTGGGAGTTTGCCATCTTTCTTCAAAGCCCATTTTACAGCCCCACTAGCATCATTTTGCTTGATATTGGTGTATAGAGTGTTTACGTCTATACTGGCCAATATTGTGTTATCCGTAACTTGTATATCTTTGATAGTATTTATAAGGTCTCTGCTGTCCTTTAAATATGCAGGACAACCTTGTGCTAGTGGTTGGAGGTAGTAATCCACATACTCCCCCACTCTGGAATAGAGGGACTCCACCCCATTGATGATGGGCCTGCCCGGTGGATTATACAATTGTTTCTGTATTTTGGGATTCTGATAAATTATTGGCATCCTGGGTACATCAGGTAATTTAATTTTGTATCAGGATATCCTTTTAATTTAGCATAGGTCTCTTTATCCTCAACCAGACGATTTAATTCTGCAATATAATCATTTTTGTTCATCACTACTATTCCTCCACCTTTGTCTGCTGGTCTAATGATGATGTCATTGGCCTTTTCTAATTCCTTAATTCCTTGTTTCATTTTTTTACTACCTTTAACCGGGTGTATGGAAATGTTATCAAGATCCTGTTCCACCATCATCTTAAATACCTCCAAACACTGGTTATTGGTATTTCTAGTGTTAAAAGTAGATTTGTTTCTCAGACCACTGTGTATAAAATCATTCTCTTGATGTGTGTTCATGGCTGGTTTCTTATAAAAATGTTTTTTAATATTCAAAGTTCTAATAAATTTATGCAGGTGAATAAAAGTTTTAAATTTATTTAATTTCTTAGGCGGTGCATATTTTAATCCCATATCTAAAATCTTTAATTCTTCTTCATTAAAAACTTTACTGCTTAAATTAAAAATGCCCAAACCTAAAACTCTCCTTTCCTTTTTCCCCTGCCCCCCTCTACATCCTCTCTTCTTTCCTCTCCTCCTGTAGGATGATGTGTGGGCTGGCCCCTGTATGGGCCTCTGTAGGGACCCTTCGGTCTCCAAAAATACTGGCCTCTCGGGGGGGCCCCAATATCGCAGAATTAAATCATCTGGTTGAGGATAAGGAGACCTATGCTAAATTAAAAGGAGATCCTGTTAAAAAATTAAAAGCAATGCTCACAAAAAGATAAAAAAGGCACAGAGAGATAATATTCTTGATAAAAAAGAGGCTAGATATCTGATGTACCCAAGATGCCAATAATTTATATATCCCAAAATACAGAAACGATTGGATAATCCACTGGGCAGGCCCATCATCAATGGGGTGGAGTCCCTCTATTCCAGAGTGGGGGAGTATGTGGATTACTACCTCTAACCACTAGCACAAGGTTGGCCTGCATATTTAAAGGACAGCAGAGACCTTATGAATACTATCAAAGATATACAAGTTACGGATAACACAATATTGGCCAGTATAGACGTGAACTCTCTATGCACCAATATCAAGCAAAATGATGCTAGTAGGGCTGTAGAATGGGCTTTGAAGAAAGACGGCAAACTCCCACAACAACAAATTACTTTTTTATCAGATATTTTAAATATGGCCATGCAGAATAATTATTTTTGGCATAATGGACAATTTTTAAATATGCCCCTACGGTGGCCAATCTGTTTATGAGCAAGTGGGAAGAGAATCTATTTTTAATAGGCCCCGCCCCTCTCTAATTATGTATAAAAGATAGATTGATGATATTTTTATTATCTGGGAGGAGTCAGAAGAGGGTTTTAAATATTTTATCACACACATGAACGAGAATATTTATGGCATCTCTTTTACTGAAATTTTTAATAAGTGTGAGGTAAATTATTTAGATCTGATCATTTTTAAAAATGGCCCACAATTATTTACAAAGACTTATTTTAAGGACACCGATCATAACAGTTATATTCCTGCTAGCAGTGGACGCCATCCTCAGTGGATTACAGCTGTCCCCAAAGGCCAACTGCTAAGAATTAGAAGAAATTGTAATCAAGAAGCAGATTTCGAAGAGCAATCAAATACATTGATAAAGATATTTATTGAAAAAGGATATAAGAAACCTCAACTAGAAAAAATAAAACGACAAATAAAGAATACAGATAGAACAGGGTTATTAGCCAGCAAACCAAATATATCAAAAACATTTGATATAGCCTTTTGTACTGAATTTAATCAGCAGGATCATCAAGTGGAAAAGAGCATTAAAAAACATTTGCCCATATTATTAAGAGACCCTGTGTATAAAGAAATTCTGCCAAAGAAACCTAAGTTCATCTACAGAAGACCACCTATACTAAAAGAGAGGATAGTAAAAAGCATACCTAATCCCCCCAAAAAGTTTTCTTGATCAGACAGGCTTTTTCAAATGCGGCAGATGTGCTGCTTGCAAAACCTGTAATAAAGATAGAAGGAGGAAAATTACACAATTTGATTTGTGTACTACTAAAATGAACTATGAGATATCACAGTTCATTACGTGTAGGAGTACTCATGTTACCTATCTTTTACAATGTGAATGCGGCCTGCAATATGTAGGCCGCACCACCAGACAACTGAAGGTGAGGGTCAGGGAGCACTTAAATGACATTAAAAAGGGCTTCCGCAAGCACAGCCTGTCAAATCGTTTTAGAATATTTCGCAGTAGAGATCCCACCAAAATGACTTTTTGTGGCATAGACAAAATCAGTTCGCACTGGAGGGGGACGCACATGAAAAGAGCAGTATCCCAAAATAAGACATGGTGGATACAACAACTTAAGAGTATGACGCCTGCAGGCCTAAATGTAGAGCTTGATATTAACCACTTTACCACTAGAGCATTTTGCTGTCTTACGTCTGGGCCACTTTTTGCGATTCGGCGCTGTGCGACTTTAACGGACAATTGCGCGGTCATGCGACGTCGTACATAAACAAAATTTATGTCCTTTTTTTCCCACAAACAGAGCTTTCTTTTGGTGGTATTTGATCACCAGTGCGATTTTTACTTTTTGCGCTATAAACAAAAAAAGAGCGTTTATTCTCGTTTATTTTTAACATTTTTTTATATGAAATTCCCCCCAAAAAAGATGTAAAAACCAATTATTTTTTAAATTTTTGGCCAATTTGTTTTCTGCTACCCATGTTTGGTAAAAAAAATCGCAATAAGCGTATTTTGATTGGTTTGCGCAAAAGTTATCGCGTTTACTAACAAAGGGAAAGATTTATGTCATTTTTGGTGGTTTTTTTTTAACGAGTAATGGCGGCAATCTGCGATTATTTTTGCGGGACTGCGACATTGCAGCGGACAGATCGGACCCTTGACTGACATTTTTGACACTTTTGGGGGTACCAGTGACATTACTGCAGTAATCAGTACTATAAATATGCACTGTTACTGTAAAAATGACACTGGCAGGGAAGGGGTTAATTTTATTGGAGAGGGAGGGGTTAATGTATGCCTGGTGCTTACTGACGTGTGGGGGGGAGGTGACTGTGTGAGACAGGGACAGATCGGATGTCCAGCTATGCTGAACACTCCGATCTGTCACTCCCTGTCACTGAGGAGATCCGCCCGCTCTGTTTACACAGGCGGGCGGATCTCCAAACTGGATTCCCCGACGATCGGGGCAGAGCAGCGGCGATCGCCGCTGCTCCTCCCCTGGCCCGGCTCCCGCTGTGAATGAAAACAGCGGAACGCGCCTCCGGCGGCGCGCGAGCGCCGCCTACAGGGGAGGAGTCTGGCGACGTAGGTCTACGTCGTCAGACCTACAAGAGCCACTTTGCCGCAGTAGTACTCCGGTACTCAGCGGTAAAGTGGTTAATTGTTTTACCAATAATTTTTAATTATTTTTTTATATTTAATAATAATAATATTTTTTTAATTTTAATAATAATATATTATGGTTTTAAATGAATCTTAAGTATTTAATTAATTTATTGATGTAATTAAAATGGCTGAGGTAGGATTGTAGAAATTTGTATAGATTATAGCATTGGAGGTAGCATATAGAGTAATTACCCTTTATGTATTGTGTTGTGTAACTATGTATGTAACATGTATTTATTATTTTTATGTATGTTTAAGATTTGGATGTATAGACGTTTTATATAACAGTCTGTATGGAGACACCATAGCCGTTAACACATTGAGTTCAATTTACTGCATATCAAATTGATGGATGGAAGGGTTAATTGACCCCGTATTTATATTTATAGTTATTTATTTAGTATTTGGGATATTAGTAGTTCGTAATAAACGAACACTTCCAGTTTTAAGATTGTAAGTATGAGTATAAGAGTACCAAGATGGTGGAGTAAAAAGGAAGTAGTTAAGAGGAGGTGTTCCAATATGGAGATACAGGGTTTCCGGTCTCTCCAGGTGACTGTGATTATTAGTAAATGAAGGATTTATAAAGCGGTACGTGTGAGTGACGCATTCGCTTTTGAGAATGCTCTGATTGGCAGAGCGAAGCGCGTCAAGCCGTCAATCTTACGTACCACGTCATTTTCGGTTTCCGGTTCATGCGGGTGGAACGCACGGCCATGTTTGGCGTCCCGCACTAGGAAATCTAATCGCATTTTGATCTTCTGAATGTCGTAAGTGTAACCTGTTTTAGCTTGAAAATAAAGTTGGAATATACTGCACGATGAAGGCTTTTCTCTCTCTTTGTTAATCCCGCATGGGGAATCGATCCTGGATGCTTTGAGTTGGAGAGTGCTTTATTTATAACGGTGTATGGTGCTGCTATCTGGTGACCACCTGCGATCCAAACCAATGAGGAATACAATAATAAGGCTGTTTTACAGTGTCTGTCTGGTGAGTAGGGGACCGAGAGGGGAGCACCTGATCGCACTATAAAGCATTGACACTTTGGATGTCTTATGTTTACAAGACAAAGCACTGAGCATTTTTTTGAAGATTTATTTATTGTTATAGAGACTGGCACTGAGCACTTTTTGAAGAGAATTTGTTCATCTATTGATTTAGTCACTTAAGCACTGGACACTTTAATTTATTTCTATAGTGATGCACAGTAATCTGTATATGATATGAGTTCACAGGATATTTATTTAATTGGATGATTATTTATTTATAGTAATAATACTGTATGACACTTTTGATTGATAGCACGCAGTTGATACTGAATTTATTACTCTTGCATTACTATCATTAATATATTTATTGAGATAGCAAGGTACAGTAATTTATCTATAGTTGAATCACTTTAACCGGTTGCCGACCGCCGCACGACTATATACTGCGGCGGTCAGCCCCGGCCAGGCAGAGTGACGTATCGGTACGTCACTCGCCTGTCACTGACTTGCGAGCCTATCGCGGGCGGGCGCGCGCCCGCCGAGGCGCGCGCGCGCCGCGGCTCGTTCACAGACAAGTCAGTGCGTGTGACCGGCGGACTCGATGTCCGCCAGTCACACTGCGATCGCTCCTGTGAAGGGAGAAAGACAGAGCAGCTTGTGTAAACAAGCTGCCTGTCAGTTCTCCCTGTGTAAAAGTGAAGATCTGACCGTTCTACTATGTAGAACGGTTGATCTTTGCTTTTACACCAATAGGAATGTCCCTACACAGTTAGAAACACGCCCCTAGGACACACTTAACCCCTCCCTGTCCAATAAAGTTAACCCCTTCCCTGCCAGTGTCATTTTTGCAGTAACAGTGCATATGTATAGCACTGATTACTGCAGTAATGTCACTGGTACCCCCAAAAGTGTCAAAAATGTCAGTCAAGGGTCCGATCTGTCCGCCGCAATGTCGCAGTACCGAAAAAAAAATCGCAGATCGCCGCCATTATGCGTTAAAAAAAAAAACACCAAAAATGACAAAAATCTTTCCCTTTGTTAGTAAACGCGATAACTTTTGCGCAAACCAATCAAAATACGCTTTTTGCGATTTTTTTTTACCAAACATAGGTAGCATAAAACAAATTGGCCGAAAAATGTTAAAAAATTTTGATTTTTACTTTTTTTTGGGGAATTTCATATAAAAAAATGTGAAAAATATTGTTATTTTTGCAAAATTTACGCTCTTTTTTTGTTTATAGCGCGTGATCAAAAAATCGCACAGGTGATCAAATACCACCAAAAGAAAGCTCTGTTTGTGGGAAAAAAAGGACGTCAAATTTGATTAGGTACAGCGTCGCACGACCGCGCAATTGTCCGTTAAAGTCACGCAGTAAAAAATCGCAAAAAAACCCCTGGTCCTTTAGCAGCCAAATCCTCCGGGGCTTAAGTGGTTAATTATTAGCATTTGTAATTTTGCATATATTTATTGCGCAGCGCTGATACACATTTTATCTATCATTTTAAAAAGGCACCCCCCTTTTTTATCAGCAGCAGCCCATTTAATTGTATATTTATTATTTTCCTAAGCGCTGGCACTTTGCACATGTATGTTTGTCTGTATGTGTGTTTGTGTGAACATGTGTCTGTATGTATGTGTTTGTACGTGTCTGTATGTGTGTACACATGTGTGTGTATATATGTCTGTATGTGTGTGTTTGTACATGTGTGTGTATGTGTGTGAACAGGTGTCTTTATGTGTGTGTGTACATGTGTCTGTATGTATGTGTGTGTGTTTGTACATGTGTTTGTATGTGTGTGTACATGTGTCTGTATGTGTGTGTACATGTGTCTGTATGTATGTGTGTGTTTGTGCATGTGTCTGTCTGTATGTGTGTGTTTTTTTGTGTGCACGTGTGTGTTTGTGTGTGTATGTACAGGTGTCTGTATGAGTGTGTGCGCATATGTCTGTCTGCAATTTATTTTCAGGGGAAAAAAGTGTGTGTTATTCGCCGATAAATACGATACCGGCTGTTGTTCTCAGTCTCCTCTAAATCTCCTCTTTTTTGCTACTGCGATTCAACTCTCTACTAGAGGGTTTCTGCATTTGTTTTCCGTGATCACACACACTGTATGTAGGAACATAGTCACCGTCCCTTGCTTGCATCCGGGAAGGAAGGCTGTCCAGAAGGTTTAGGAGTGCATCTATGGGAATGTATGAAAAGCAAAGTCTATAAAGACAAAGAAGAGTGAGTTGAAGCTGTTATAGCTGCAAAGTGGGGGGGGGCAACTCAATATTGAACTCTACAGACTAAGACTGGTGTAACGGAACCGCGACCCACAATGCGCTTGTGTGCTTCCGTCAGAATACCGCTACCTTCAGTCTTTAAAATAGATATAAGATATTCTAGCCGCCCCCATACAAAATAGCTGTGAATAGCTTGTATAAGTTCTGAATAAGATAAAACATTTATTGAACAGACTCACACACAATATATACCACACACAGGTCAGGTGAGCCTGATTACATTATTATATATAGATGAAATTGTATACAGAAACATAATTAACCTGAGCTATTTACCTAGGCATCTGGACAGAAGCAGAAGTTGAGTTAATTAACAATGGAACAGATATGCTTAGCAGACAACACATAACACCTCAATACACAGACAATAGCAGGAGACCACCAGTAACGGAGTGTCCATCTCTAACATTGAAGAACATGGAACAGAGGGTATGGTGACCAGCTCTTTCAATGAACATGTTCAGAATCAAACAGGCCAGGAATAGGCTTCGTATATTTCTTGAGAGATATTGTTGATAAATATTACTGTCCCATTTGAAGTAATCCAAATCATATTCTCAGTGTCAATTAGGTAGCTGTTCATCATTTTCTTGATCACCCTGTGCCCCTAATAGACACAGGGTGACTTACACATAAGAGGGGCCTAGCGAGCAGAGAGAGGGATTTCTCAACCTCTCTAAGGTATGCTGGGTTCCATGGACCCCCCCCCCCCAACCAAAGTCACAACTGGGATGCCATTAACGTTCATGTGCGTGTAAAGGCAGGTGTCCCAATACTTTTGACAATACAGTAAAACCTTGGATAGAGAGTAACTTGGTTTGAGAGCGTTTTGCAAGACAGGCAACATTTCTTTTATAAATTTTGATTTGACAAACAAGCGATGTCTTGATATACAAGTAGCGTCACGTCACAACTAAGTATAAAAGAGAAGAGAGGTGCCTCTAATGTAGCAATATGGTTACATTTAATGAAGGTACAACATTTAGCAACTCACATGGTTTATGATTACCCACTTGCCTACCGGGCACTTAAACCCCCTTCCTGCCCCGGCCAATTCTCAGCTTTCAGCGCTGTCGCACTTTGAATGACAATTACGCGGTCATGCAACACTGTACCCAAATTTAATTTTTATCATTTTTTTAAAACAAATAGAGCCTTTTTTTGGTGGTATTTAATCACTACTGGGGGTTTTATTTTTTGCTGAACAAAGAAAGACCAAAAATTTTGAAAAAACAAAACAAAACAGTTTTTATAGTTTGTTATAAAATTTTGAAAACAGGTAATTTTTCTACTTCATTGATGTGCGCTGATGAGGCAGCACTGATGGGCAATGATAGGTTGCACTGATGGGCACTGATAGACTGCACTAATAGGCAACACCGATGGGCAGTGATAAGACGGCACTGATGGGCACTGATAAGGTGGCACTGATGGGTGGTACTGATACCGTGTTTCCCCGAAATTAAGACCTACTGTTATTTTCGGGAGGGCTGCAATATAAGCTCTACCCCGAAAATAAGCCCTAGTTTAGTATTTGTAAAATCCTAGAATCCACTTTATTACTGTTTTATATAATGTCCAATGTGTTTCTGTAATCTAATAGTGTGAAATACCTTCGGTACACCGCCAGCTGATCCCCCGCTCTGCTCTCCTTCTCTTCTCATAGCTGTCAGCGGGGGATCTCAGCCCTTCCCCTCTGCAGTGTTCAGAGCGGGTCACGGAAGCCCTGAGCATTATATTATAATTGTATGAAATAGCTTCAGTACAGCGCCGCTAAGCGCTTCCATGACCCCCAGCTGTCAGCGGGGGAGAAGAGAAGGAAGAGCAGTGTGAAATCAACACAGCGCCGAGCGGTGCTGTACCGAAAGTATTTCACACAATTATAATACAGTGCTCAGCACTTCTGTGACCCGCTCTGAGATCCCCTGCTGACAGCTATGAGAAGAGAAGGAGAGGAGAGCAGAGCGGGAGATTAGCTGAGCACCACTGTTCTGAAAGTATTTCACACTATTAGATTACAGAAACACACTGGACATCTAAAACAGTAATAAAATGGATTCTAGGATTTTACAAACACTTTTACTAGGTTCACACAGGGGGATTCCTGACAGGCAGGGAGGGAGAGAAGACAGCACATTACACATAGGACCTACCCCGAAAATAAGCCCTACTGTGTCTTTTGGTGCCAAAATCAATACAAGATTCAGGCTTATTTTTGGGGAAACACGGTAGGTGGCACTCATGGGCACTGATGTGCACTAATAGGTGGCACTGATAGGTGGTGCAAAAAAGGGTCCCAGTCAAAAAACTGGTTGGTGGGGGTAGTCCTTCAACGACTCACCCCAAAAGGGGTGTTTGGCGAACCTATGGGAATAGAACCATTCAAAAAAAAACGGAATGGGAGTAACCATTCACAAGATAAGACGATACCCACGCGGTGTGAAGGGTAAAAAGAAATACTTTATTCAAAAATTGAAAATTAATAACATATTGTCCCACATATCTGCAAACACAAATCACAAGACATGACATTAACATGATTAAAAGAACATCCCAATGACAGTGCAGGTGAATGAATACAGGGGATATGTCACTCACAGCTGTAGAATAAGCAAATATCAAAACTCCCACTATACTGTGAAACACAATAGCAATGTGATAGTTAGCATTAATTGCATGACTTGGAATCAATCTGAAAACCACAGTAAGTGTATCACATTTCAAAAAATCTGATTCAGTATTGCAGGTGTGGATCGCTCTTCAGGTGTGGATCGCTCTTCACAGTGCTGTATTTCAGATAAAGCAACATGAGTTGATCCAATTAATCAGCATAGTAAGAGGACACACCTAATGAAACATTTGCTGATGTAAATACACAGTCCAACCAAAAAGAGATTCTGAGACTGACTATGGGTGAATGAAAAAACAGTTTATTCCACTTATGTCAGGTATTCCAATCAAGGAGTATAATGAATGGAAGTTCAAACACACATCCACATCTGATAGACAGTCCAGTGCAGATATCAGAACTCCCAATATGTAGTGAAGCACAATAGCAATGTGATGGTTGGCATAAATTACATGACTTGAAGTCAACTTGAAACGTGAGTTAAGAACCACAGTGATAAGTGTATGACATTTCAAAAACTCAAATTCAATGTTGGAGGTGTGGGTCGCTCTTCAGAGTGCTATATATCTGATAAGGCAGCATGAGCTGATCCAATTAATCAGCATTGTAGAGGAACACACCTGATGAAACATTTGCTGGTTTAAATACAAAGTCCATCCAAAGGGAGATTTCTGAGACTGACTCTAGGTGAATGGAAAAACAGTATTTTCCACTAATGTCAGGTATTTCAATCGAAGAGTATAATAGCTGAAATTTCAAGCACACATCCACCTTGGATGGACAGTTCGATGCAGATAGAGGGGAGCCTAAGCAGGATAATAATACAAACCCAATTCCAAAAAAGTTGGGACACTCACAATTATGAGTAAAAAAGGAATGGACTAATTTACAAATCTCATAAACTTATATTTTATTCACAACATAATATAGATGACATATCAAATGTTGAAAGCGAGACATTTTGAAATGCCATGCCAAATATTGCCACATTTTGGATTTCATGAGAGCTACACTTCTCAAAAAAGTTGGGACGGGTAGCAATAAGAGGCCAGAAAAGTTAAATGTACATATAAGGAACAGCTGGAGGACCAATTTGCAACTTATTAGGTCGATTGGCAACATGATTGGGTATAAAAAGAGCCTCTCAGAGTGGCAGTGTCTCTCAGAAGTCAAGATGGGCAGAGGATCACCAATTCCCCAATGCTATGGCGAAAAATAGTGGAGCAATATCAGAAAGGAGTTTCTCAGAGAAAAATTGCAAAGAGTTTGAAGTTATCATCATCTACAGTGCATAATATCATCCAAAGATTCAGAGAATCTGGAACAATCTCTGTGCATAAGGGTCAAGGTTGGAAAACCATACTGGATGCTATGATCTTCGGGCCCTTAGAGGGCACTGCATCACATACAGGAATGCTACTGTAATGGAAATCACAACATGGGCTCAGGAATACTTCCAGAAAACATTGTCAGTGAGCACAATCCACCGTGCCATTCCCTGTTACCGACTAAAACTCTATAGGCCAAAAAAGAAGCCATATCTAAACATGATCCAGAAGCGCAGGCCTTTTCTCTGGGCCAAGGCTCATTTAAAATGGACTGTGGCAAAGTGCAAAACTGTTCTGTGGTCAGACGAATCAAAATTTGAAGTTCTTTTTGGAAAAATGGGACGCCGTGTCATCCGGACTAAAGAGGACAAGGACAACCCAAGTTGCTATCAGCGCTCAGTTCAGAAGCCTTCATCTCTGATGGTATGGGGTTGCATGAGTGCGTGTGGAATGGGCAGCTTACACATCTGGAAAGGCACCATCAATGCTGAAAGGTATATCCAAGTTCTAGAACAACATATGCTCCCATCCAGACGTCGTCTCTTTCAGGAAAGACCTTGCATTTTCCAACATGACAATGCCAGACCACATACTGCATCAATTACAACATCATGGCTGCGTAGAAGAAGGATCCGGGTACTGAAATGGCCAGCCTGCAGTCAAGATCTTTCACCCATAGAAAACATTTGGCACATCATAAAGAGGAAGATGCAACAAAGAAGACCAAAACAGTTGAGAAACTAAAAACCTGTATTAGACAAGAATGGGACAACATTCCTATTCCTAAACTTCAGCAACTTGTCTCCTCAGTCCCCAGATGTTTGTAGACTGTTATAAAAAGAAGAGGGGATGCCACACAGTGGTAAACATTGCCTTGTCCCAACTTTTTTGAGATGTGTTGATGCCATGAAATTTAAAATCAACTTATTTTTCCCTTAAAATTATACATTTTCTCAGTTTAAACATTTTATATGTCATCTATGTTGTATTCTAAATAAAATATTGAAATTTAAAACTTCCACACCATTACATTCTGTTTTTATTCACAATTTGTACAGTGTCCCAACTTTTTTGGAATCGGGTTTGTATATCACCCAAACATGGGGAGTGTGATATTCACTGCTTCTTGTCACTTGTGCCCCCAATATGAAGTTCCAAAGTTGACCGTGACTAGGCTGGTGATAAGAATTTAGGAGCCAGTTTCAGAGTGTCCAAATTAAGTATCTATGTTAGCAAGGGGAGACGAGGCTGAAGAGGGTGATCCCATGAGCTGGCTTCTCCTTTTTCCAATATAAAGTGCGGTGAGTATGGCAGCTACCGCCCACCAGTGTCTCTCCACACACATTGGTTTCATGAGATGACAGGCAGGTGTGCTCTGAGCTGCTTGTGAAGCCTTAAGCCCCGTACACACGCTGTCTTTTGTCGAGAGTGCGTGTCCGTGATGTTGGAATGTGTTCTAGACTGCCAGAATTTTTTCGTCTGACAAAAGATGATGTAGCTACGTCCTACGCTACAAAAGAGGAAGTGAGTTTGTGGCCATGACCCTTCTGGGCATCTCACGCTGATTTCAGTAGCATTTGTTTGGTAAACAACATTTCGCTATATTCTGAGACATCTTAAATATGTAAAAGCTTCCGAAGACGTCACACATTGATGATGAAACGCGTCAAGCTGAGACGCACGTAGCCTCATTCTAGTGGTACCTGGAACGCATACCGCACTTTGCCCGGAAGCTCCGCGATACAGGCGGGTGGATTAACATTGGCGTCCACAGCCGGCTTCCCCGGTAGTGCTACATGAGCGATTCCAACCTATTAACTTACACAGCTGTACCACCAACATTTTTGTCCAATTTTTATATTATTTGTCGCATTTATGTGTTTTTTTATAAATATGGATTTTATTCATACTACACCATGAGGAGTGCAATTTTTCTGCCCAACTACACCCATTGATAGGAGCAACCAGGACCACCTGGACGCGAACGGCTGGGACCCCGCTGGACATCCAACATATAAAGCTCTACTGACCCACTTGTCGTAAGGCATTGGGGGTCAACACCTTCTGGTGAGTTTGATCTATCTACACTATATGGCAGCAGCACGGAGGGTGACACCACCACTGCACTGACCATTTTTTTGGAAACCATCACTGCAACTATAGGCTTTGGACTGTTTGGACACTTATCACTTTGTCTCACCAATTTTTCCATCGCTTTACTTTATGAACTTTAACAAAATATCGAAGTTCTCTTTATTTAGTTTGTTCACTATATTTTTTATATTTATCATTGATGCTAATATAAGATATTATTCATCTTGCTGTTACCAATTGCACAGTCACTATAAGCACTGTTTAAAGTACTTTTCAAGGATACCGATTTATTTTTACATATTTAGGATATTGTTTATCCTACTGCTATTATTTGCACGGTCACTATAAGCACTGTTTAAAGCACTTTTTAAGGATATGTGCTGAAAGGGTAGATGCAATATACTTTATAGGGTTAGGTAGCTGAGAGGCTATCTATCACGACCTTAAGAACAATTGTTTCTCGTGTAAAACATATTTTTTAAAGCATCAAAATTCTGATATAACACACTACCCATCACAGTAATTACATAGATTTAATTTCAGGATATGCGCTGTGGGTAATACCAGTATTACACTTAATTCCATTGCACACCCCTGTGGGTTGATCGCAGCAGCAATCCTTTCTGTCATATATTTTAATTGTTTTATATACAATTCTTTGGCGCGAGTGTTTATCCACTAGTTCATTCCGAGACATCGTTCAAGGACCAATTATGATGACTGAGGATGCTACTCTTGCTGTTGTTGGGCTGGGAGTAATTGCTCTAAGCCGAGTTCTTGGCAAGAAAAAGAGGACCTCCTGGTCCAAAAATTGGTTGCTCAACCGTGAGCAATTTTCACACATGTCCTTGCTGCGGGAGCTACAGGAAAATAATCCTGATGATTTCTTGAATTATTTGAGGATGACGGATCCCTGTTTTAACCGTCTTCTTGCCTTGGTGTCCCCCTATATTAAGAAGCAGGATACATGTATGCGGGTTGCAATTACTCCTGAGCAAAGGCTAATTGCAACATTGAGATATCTTGCAAAAGGGAGAAGCCTGCAGGATCTCCAGTTTACCACAGGTATCTCCCCCCAAGCTCTTGGAGTCATCATCCCTGAGACCTGCTCTGCTATCATTAAAGTCTTGCAGAAGGACTATATCAAGGTATGTTTCTTGTTTTTCAATTACATTCTATGTGTTTGTCATGTCAACATAATTTAGTTTATCAAAAATAGTTTGGGACTTTGTATGAGATGTGGCCAATGGGCACATGATGTTGTTATATGATATTCAATATACCTAGGCTGGTAAGCACAAAACAAGTATAGAATCAATTAACATCATGTGTTTTAATATAATATAAATGGCAGTAGACAATATGTTAGATACAATACAATGGGGATAAAAAGGGTTTGTATATAAAAGTTGGTACAAAGCTGTAACACCGTAAATAAGCGTTGAAGAAATTATTACAAAACATTCGGGTATATCTCGTAAAGCTTGTAGATGAATTGTTTGCCTCTTAAGCTCGACGCGTTTCGTGAAATATTATTCACTTCCTCAGGAGCAGGCAAGGTCATAGCATCTAAAAAATATATATATATACACATACATATGTGATATGATATCAAAAATGAAAGAATGTTTTGTATTATTAGCGTAAGGAAATAAAACTTACACATAAATATCGAATCTCAGTCAGGTAATGGGATCGCCCGGAATTAAGTCCCAAATGGGAACTGAGAGAGCAGTCTCCACAAACACAGTCAGAGCGCAAGATCCATAGTATGGTGAGGAAATCAAGAAGAGGTATTGAAGGGCTCGATTTTGTATTGTCATGACACTGTACGGAAGATATATATGCATATATGTATAAATCAAACCATTGATCCACATATAAGGTTAGTAAGCATAGGATAGTAAAGAAAAAGGGAGCCCAAACCATATGGAAAAAGTGAAGCCGAGTCAAAGTGCCAAAGAGTGAGGTGAAAATATATAGCTATAAAATAGCCATAACAAATAGAAAGAAAGTGAAACATGCGTGGAAAGTGTTAAAATAAACCAATAAAAGACACCCCTGGAACACCAAAGAAAAGGATCCTCAAAGCGTGAAAAATAAAGTAGCTGACACCAATATTAGAAAACAGGAATCCCACGAGTGAAAAAACCAAGGTTGTGAAAATAACAATAATAGGAAAGTTTCAAAAGCAGGTGAATGAAATGGGTGAAGGCACCTACGCTGAGACTGGGCGGGAGACGGCCCTCAGCGTCACAATGCTGTTCAACACAGAGGGAGTCCATCAGGCAAACAAGTGTTGCCCGGAGCGGTCTCCCTCAAATGAACGCTGATGGAGTCACGTGCGGGGACGTCAACAGCGTGTGACGTAGGCCCCGCACGGATGGATGTGACGCCGATGCGTCACGGCCGCGACCGAAGATCCCGCCCCCACCTCGGCTGGTAACCGGAGGGGAGAGAGAGAAAGACAGACGCGGGCGGGGCGCATCGCAGTTCCCAATTGTAGACCACACGGGAGACATACACAGCCCAATGACATGGGTGAAATGATGGAACAATAAAAGACAATATGAAAATGGCATGAACAATACATATACAAAACCCAGAGCATTTATGTATCCTGTAAATTATGGTGCCAATAAACATAGTAACATGTTTGAATATCAATAGTAAAACCATTGGTGTCACATCTCCATCCCTTGATCAATATATTAATGGGGGAATGAGGGGAGGAAAGTCATGGGGGGGAGGGGAGGGAAGGGAAAGAAGGGGGGGGGGGAGGGAATAGGGAAAATGGGAGGAAAAAGGAAAACGTTAAAGGGGTGGGTGGGACTTTAGATGAGACTCCTGCCTAGAGTCTCCATCCCTGTGTATACATAAGCATATAGAGCACATAGTGCTCAAAAATAGTTTGGGACTTTGTATGAGATGTGGCCAATGGGCACATGATGTTGTTATATGATATTCAATATACCTAGGCTGGTAAGCACAAAACAAGTATAGAATCAATTAACATCATGTGTTTTAATATAATATAAATGTCAGTAGACAATATGTTAGATACAATACAATGGGGATAAAAAGGGTTTGTATATATATTCCCCCATTAATATATTGATCAAGGGATGGAGATGTGACACCAATGGTTTTACTATTGATATTCAAACATGTTACTATGTTTATTGGCACCATAATTTACAGGATACATAAATGCTCTGGGTTTTGTATATGTATTGTTCATGCCATTTTCATATTGTCTTTTATTGTTCCATCATTTCACCCATGTCATTGGGCTGTGTATGTCTCCCGTGTGGTCTACAATTGGGAACTGCGATGCGCCCCGCCCGCGTCTGTCCTTCTCTCTCTCCCCTCCGGCTACCAGCCGAGGTGGGGGCGAGATCTTCGGTCGCGGCCGTGACGCATCGGCGTCACATCCATCCGTGCGGGGCCTACGTGTAACGTTCATGCATTTTTGTTAGTGGATGGATTTACAGCTGCAGAATTATTACACTCAGTAGCCTTGTAGAGAATCTGTTGAACAACATATCCAACTCTCAGGACTTCATCACCGTGTACAGCCTGTTATATACTATATATATATTAATAGATGTTTAATGGAGGGACAGAGTATATGAGGATATATAGATGAGAGACAGGCTATTGTATGGTGAGCACTAGAAGTGGTATTAGGAGAGTTGCAGGTGATGGTAAAGCAGATAGGTTCTGATGTCAAGTATAGTGCAGATGATAAGAGGACACAGATGGAGTATACTTAGACAGAGTAACCTAGTGCAAGGATAGTTGAAGGTAGTCCCAAGAACTAACAGTCTATGCAGATGATAGTGAATAGATAGATACAGATAGTCTTTGGTAATTGCAGTAGATGACAGTAGGAGATTGGTTAGCAAGAATCCCCTGCGGGGTACTTATCACTTAGATAGGTTTAGGAATAACAGTGTCCAATGGAGAGGGGTGATCCCGTAGCGAGATACGGATCACCAGCGAGGTTTCCGGCTTCAGTTCAGCAAGGGAGGTATGTCAGCAGCTCCGACTTCTCAGGCGTAGGTGCGATGAACATGTGGGTTTGAACGAGCGAGGAGTGAGAGCAAACCGGCGATTGAAATAGCCGCTCATAGCGGCGCTCGGCAATGATGTCATCCGGTCTTAAAGGTATATGCGTCCCTTGTTACACAAGATGGAACGCAATTAGGAGAGGAGAAATATGGAGACCAGGGTACCAGAGGTACCGGAACATTACACTACGTCACACGCTGTTGACGTCCCCGCACGTGACTCCATCAGCATTCATTTGAGGGAGACCGCTCCGGGCAACACTTGTTTGCCTGATGGACTCCCTCTGTGTTGAACAGCATTGTAACGCTGAGGGCCGTCTCCCGCCCAGTCTCAGCGTAGGTGCCTTCACCCATTTCATTCACCTGCTTTTGAAACTTTCCTATTATTGTTATTTTCACAACCTTGGTTTTTTCACTCGTGGGATTCCTGTTTTCTAATATTGGTGTCAGCTACTTTATTTTTCACGCTTTGAGGATCCTTTTCTTTGGTGTTCCAGGGGTGTCTTTTATTGGTTTATTTTAACACTTTCCACGCATGTTTCACTTTCTTTCTATTTGTTATGGCTATTTTATAGCTATATATTTTCACCTCACTCTTTGGCACTTTGACTCGGCTTCACTTTTTCCATATGGTTTGGGCTCCCTTTTTCTTTACTATCCTATGCTTACTAACCTTATATGTGGATCAATGGTTTGATTTATACATATATGCATATATATCTTCCGTACAGTGTCATGACAATACAAAATCGAGCCCTTCAATACCTCTTCTTGATTTCCTCACCATACTATGGATCTTGCGCTCTGACTGTGTTTGTGGAGACTGCTCTCTCAGTTCCCATTTGGGACTTAATTCCGGGCGATCCCATTACCTGACTGAGATTCGATATTTATGTGTAAGTTTTATTTCCTTACGCTAATAATACAAAACATTCTTTCATTTTTGATATCATATCACATATGTATGTGTATATATATATATATATTTTTTAGATGCTATGACCTTGCCTGCTCCTGAGGAAGTGAATAATATTTCACGAAACGCGTCGAGCTTAAGAGGCAAACAATTCATCTACAAGCTTTACCAGATATACCCGAATGTTTTGTAATAATTTCTTCAAAGCTTATTTACGGTGTTACAGCTTTGTACCAACTTTTATATAAAAACCCTTTTTATCCCCATTGTATTGTATCTAACATATTGTCTACTGCCATTTATATTATATTAAAACACATGATGTTAATTGATTCTATACTTGTTTTGTGCTTACCAGCCTAGGTATATTGAATATCATATAACAACATCATGTGCCCATTGGCCACATCTCATACAAAGTCCCAAACTATTTTTGAGCACTATGTGCTCTATATGCTTATGTATACACAGGGATGGAGACTCTAGGCAGGAGTCTCATCTAAAGTCCCACCCACCCCTTTTAACGTTTTCCTTTTTCCTCCCATTTTCCCTATTCCCCCCCCCCTTCTTTCCCTCCCCTCCCCCCCCATGACTTTCCTCCCCTCATTCCCCCATTAATATAATTTAGTTTATTTTGTATGTACATCAAAATACATACAGGCATACCCCGTTTTAAGTACACTCACTTTACATACACTCGCGAGTACGGACACAGCCTGGTCAGCTTGGCATGGCATTACTCCCAGTTTTTAACATTGGCGTCTATGGGAAATCTTGGTCAGCTTGACATGGCACTACTCCCAAACCATAAGTGACAGGGATACCAAACTTAGGGCGCAATGTGAGGGGACCCAGGACTACAACATATTCTATTTGTGGCCAGCCAGCTTGCCTAGGAAATGAAAAAAGGTATTGCTTCACTTTAAGTACATTTTTGTTTTACATACATGCTCTGGTCCCATTGTGTACTTAAACGCGGGGTATGCCTGTATTTCATTATTTTGTAACTGCCCTCTGGCCTCATGCACATTGTTGTAATGCTCTTTTTTTGTTTTAAGCATTTTTACATTTAGCCAGTAACCACCCCAGCATCCTCTCCTATGCGTCCATCAACACATAGCCTGTTAACAGTATATTTTATCTGTGTCATTTTCTGACGTTCCCAGAATCCATTCTCCCTTTTTATTGTGTATGTTTATTTTCTGCTGTAAAAACGTCCAGTGTGCACAAGGCCTTAATAATGTTTAAAAGCATAGTTCTACCCACCCACCCATGCTAAATGTTAAAGTCAGCATATACAAATACTGTAGCTGGTGAATTACAATATTATGACATTAGGAGGCGAGTATTAAATGTATGTAGATATTATACCCAAAAATTCTAAAGATTCCCTTCATTTTGTTCTTATCTTAAAGTTGCATACGCATTTGTGTGCCAAATGTGTGTCTAATAATGTGATGTGCACAAGCACTAATTTTTATATTCATTTTTTCCTACAGTTTCCGACCAACCCAGAGCAGTGGCAGGAAGTTGCTGGCCAATTCCAGGAGCAGTGGGATTTTCCAAATTGTGGGGGTGCTATAGATGGCAAGCATGTCCGCATCGTTCCACCACCTAACTCTGGCTCATATTATTTTAACTACAAGGGTTTTTTTAGCATTGTAACGCTTGTCATTGTAAATGCTAATTATGAGTTTATTTTTTTGGACATTGGGAAGAATGGCCGTAACTCTGATGGCGGAGTCATCGACCAAACTGAGTTTGCTCGGCGTCTACAAAATGGCATTCTCAACTTGCCTTCCATTGACCAAACAATTGAGGGTCTACAGTTTGTCTTTGTTGCAGATGACGCATTTGCTCTTGGGGAACATCTTCTGAAGCCATTCCCTCTGCAAAACCTAACCCCCGAGCAAAGGATTTTCAATTATCGGCTATCCCGTGCTAGAAGGGTGGTGGAGAATGCCTTTGGTATTATGTCCAATAGGTTTAGACTTTTTCTCACCTCGATCAATCTGACATTGTATAAGATAAATAATGTTGTCCTCTGCTGCTGCATCCTACATAACTTTTTGCGCAGGCATGCAGAGAGATATGTCACCTCTCTGTCAATTGAGAGTGACCCTGCCATGCCAGGGCCTAGTGTAGAGGCTGAAGGACGTGGGGCTGTAGATCCAATGACGCTCATGGAAATTGCCTCCAGAAGTGCCCGGGATATGCGGCAAAAATATGTTGACTATTTTGTTGGTAGAGGGGCTGTTTCTTGGCAGCAATTCCTGCCCGATGCAGTATAATTTGGCTATGTTTGTTCTTAGTTGTGAAAGTTTGCATTTATTCATGAGTGTGTTTTTTTATTTTTTTGGTACATCCCAAAATCAACATGTTTTTTGTTCAACATGTGTTATATGTGTTACTTTTTTGAGGGTTAATACATTGATCAGTGTGTTAATCTACCGTTGTCTCTCCCCTGCTGTTAAAATTATATATTTTTTACATGTTTGTTTGGTTTACCACTTGCTCCAATAGTGAAATTAGACCTTAATTGATCCACGAGGTCACTATATCTTATTTATTTTTAACCACCACATGTTTCAGTAAAGCTAATCTAAATTGTCGAAAATACGTGTGCATTTGGGTACATATGTCAAGTATCTTGATTCATATTTTGAGCAGACAATTTAATATGCAAAATATGAAATTGCCAAGCTCAGGGGCATTGCTAGGTGGCCAAAAGACCAGGGGCTTCAGCCCCCCAGGTACATTAGATAACCCCTCTCACATTGTAAAGTAGGTCCCGCCCAAGGTCCACCCAAGTCTCCTTACATTGGTGGTCATTGGGCAGAAGTCCCCCATACATTGTTGGCGATTTTTGATTAAACCATTAGTGTAATACCAACTTAGCTACACCTGTTATGTTGTGTTAATTTATGACATCCTTCTCACTGACCACCGATGTAAGGAGATGTCAGTCTTATGTGAAAATCGCTCAGTGTAGAGATACAAGTGTTATATATAGGTAATGTAAAGGGAAATGAACAAACAAAGCTGCGAGTCACTATATATTACTGTAACAATCCTACAGGCTCACCTGAGTCAGAGGACTGCTGGCCGGAGGTAGGAGTGGAGCCCAGTGGCAAGGACCGCAGGCCGGTAGTAGGTGCAGGAAGTCTGGCAGAGGCGTGGTCAGACAATCCGGGTTGGCTATGGTGGTAGCAGTGCTGGATACCGGATGGACACCAGGTAGTACTCTGATGAGGACACAGGTTCACCTGAGGTGTGGAAACTAAGTGCTAGCTGGTTTTCACTAGAGCCCCTGATGGTGGGGATAGACTGCGCTGCAAGCTAACACCAGGTCACGGTCCCCAGGATCACCCAGCCAGGCAGAGTGCAGGTTCGGTCCGGAAGTGGAGAAGCAGACAAGGGACAACCAGAGAGAAGTCAGACGAGCCAAAGGTCGGGGCGGGCAGCAGTAAGCGTGGTCAGACAATCTGGATCGGCAACGGAGGTAGCAGTTCAGTAGGTAGGGACAGAGCAGAAGAGTAGTCGGTAGTCAATTCCTGGTCAGCAGTGGATTTGTGGTAGTAGATAAGAGCAGCAGATGAGGAGAAGCTTGATCAAGGCTCAGGAGCTCAATAATCAGCAAGCTTGAGTGCAAGGGGCTGGACTTGTATAGGGAAGTACCAGGTGTGGGGAATCAAGGGTGATGAGCAAGGCTTGGCAAGACTAAGGTTGAAATAACAGGCTTCAGGGAAGAATGTCCAGAGAGGACGGTAGCCTAGTAAGCAGGGCTACCGCCTGGGATGTGGCTGGTCACGGGTTCAAATCCTGACAATTACACTGATCTCAGTACACTGATTGCTAGTACCTATAACACTGACATATCGAATCCTATGAGTGCTAGTCCTTAAATATAACTTTGATATGTGTAGACTGAGTGCCACTTAGTCTACAGATATCATTGTGCACTCAGTGTACTAGTGAATATCACTTGTTAGATGGGCACTGGGCAAGAAGGAACACTCATTCTGCCAGGCTGGTAATTATACACACAAACTAAACTGCTTTAATTACCTAAAACTATGTGAAAAGGACAGCCATCATAAATTTAGAGGCACCTTACACAGCTTTAGACCTGCCCCCCCCCCCCCCCCCCCCACGAGCCTAACCACTACCATTCCCCCAAATATGGCCACTGGCCAGAGGTGTATACCAAATTTGCACTATGTGTGGATTTTAAACGCCATATTTGCTCACTATCCCCCCATCTCTTTCACCCTCCCGCACCCTCTTTAACTGCGTTGGCCAGGAGTGTACACATGTTTCAGCTGCACTGCAGGAATTATCCACACTGTCACCCAGGTGGTACCGCCTGGCAAGTGAGACCTATTCAAGTGAATGGGGCCAGTCTTCAAGCCCCCTGCAACTGTGTGCAATGCTTGCTCATGTGGGGTCCAAGAGGTTAAAGCAGGTAGTGATGAGCTGATAAACGCCTCCTCACCACCTCCTTTACCCCCTTGGTTGCTGTACTGCACAAGGTTGAAGAGCTCCTGCACTTCGCTTTAATTGGGCACACTTAGGAGATGCTACACCTGTTAAGTGTGACAGGGTGAATAATTCCTGCTGAGGCATGTGTACACCCTTGGCCAGTGCAGTTAAAGGGGGTGTGTTTTCTGGTGTGAAGAGGATATGTATTGGGGTGTGCTTTGGGAGAGCTGATTATTCTCTTCCCCAGACTAGCAAAAGTCCTATCTCCTCCCCAAGCACCCCCCAATCCATATCCTCTACCCCCCCCCCCTTCCTGATGCCACTGGGCAAGCTACAATTTGCACAACGAGTGCACAACATGTACAAAGAGCAATTTTGACAACTTAAATTAGGCAACTTTTGAAGATGACACATATTAGGCAAAGAAATATTAGAACACACATTGTTGAATGAAATTTTTTTTTATTAAAACACGTTCACAGGGTAAGGGTTAGGGTAAGTGTTAGGGTGTTGTAAAGTGCTTAAACACGAGACTCTCTTGGGTAAGAACATCTAGCTTCCTTATAATTTGTGGTAACTTTGTTCAGTAGTCATGTAACAAAATTTTAAGCAAAACAGTTCTTCAACTCTTATTATTTTTGACAAAACAAAAATAGTTATATGCAGAGGAGCCCTGTAGAAAAATTTTAATAACATGTGGACACCTCTTGCACCTCAACATTTAGTGGCGAAAAAATAGGCAATACAATTTTAATCTAAAATTGGGGGAAAAAATTATTCCCAAATACAAAAATAAAACATTAAATCCAAGTAACCTTAAAATTTAGCCAGCAGGTCAACAAAGTCTCACATTTTGCACTGTAAAGCTGTAGCAGCCTCCTTTATTTTTTCTAGTTCAGAGCAACACTGCAACACATCAACAGTCATCCTGGCAATTGTACAACTGTGAATAACATGACCTATTAATAGAACAACAAAAAAAGTAAGGCAATGACAAGCAAGTAGCTGAGGTCATAATTTATAATAATTTGGGGTCAAGTTCATCATAAACTAATTAATATTTTCTACCTACCCTGTGCATTGTTGTGTGTAACCTGCTTGCCCTTATGACACCTATACTACTATGAAAGTACACAGTGCAAACATTATGTTCTCTTTGCACTGGTGTCTGTGGCTCATAAACAATTCGACCTGTTGACACAAACAGCTCCTTACACCTCTTCCTCCCCCATGGTAATGCACTTTATACTATGTACATTAGCACTGTATGGTTTCACACCTTGCTAATGTAGCAAACAGTTAGTTCCTTTTAAGCATTAAATCAAAAACACAAAAATGGAAATGCACAATAACCAACATTAGAATAATACTTACTTGTGCACAAAACAAGCTCCCCAACACTTGGTTCTGCTTGTGTATTTTTTTGACACTCACTCTGAGTCATGGCAGGGGATCTTGGAGAAAATAATTCAAGATCTGAGGCAGGTGTAGGTGACAGATCCCATGGCTCAAATGAGGGAACTTCGGGGACATTTGGAATGTCCATTTTGTCTGAAATACAACAATAGAAGGTTAAAGATTCATCCAAAACTCACAGCTGTTTGTGGCTCCCATTTCTTTACATTATTTGGCTACCAACCTTGATGTTGCTGTGGTGGTAAGTAGGGATGATCGAACTTTTCAAAAGTTCGGTTGGGCCAGAACATCCGAACTTCCCGAAAGTTCGGCCCGGATTTCAGAACCCCATTGAAATCAATGGGACCCGAACTTCGGTAATCAAAAAACACAATTTTGAAGCCCTAAAACCCAATAAATGCCCATAAAAAGTGCCTAGGGTTCTGGGTCATACCCAGGGACTATTAATCACACAAAAAAAAGTTCTTAAAAGTTGTCATTTTTGATTGAGAGCCAATTATTGAAAAAATTAAAAAAAAAAAAATTCTTTGGATTTAGTATCTGGGGGGTCTAAAAGGTGTACCTGTGAAGTTTCAGCTCTGTAGCATGTCCAGAACCATAAAAAAAAGATTGTATTTTGTCACTTATAGAACAGGTTAGTGGCTTCTCGCTTTTCACACCTTGCCGGTTTAGTAGCAAGCGTTTTTTTGGGTTCTTTGGAGGCAGGAAAAACATCTGAACTTGTGTATAGTGGTATATATACCACTATACACAAGTTCAGATGTTTTGCCTGCCTCCAAAGAACCCAAAAAAATGCCCAACAAAAGCCTGCTACTAAACCGGCAAGGTGTGAAAAGTGAGAAGCCACTAACCTGTTCTATAAGTGACCTAATACAAATGATCTTTTTTTTATGGTTCTGGACATGCTACAGAGCTAAAACTTCACAGGTACACCTTTTAGACCCCCCAGACACAAAATCACACAAAAGAAAGTTCTTAAAAATTGTCATTTTTTTGATAGAGAGCCAATTATTGAAAAAATTTAAAAAAAAAAAAAATATATTTGGATTTAGTATCTGGGGGGTCTAAAAAGTGTACCTGTGAAGTTTCAGCTCTGTAGCATGTCCAGAACCATAAAAAAAAGATTGTTTGTATTAGGTCACTTATAGAACAGGTTAGTGGCTTCTCGCTTTTCACACCTTGCCGGTTTAGTAGCAAGCGTTTTTTTGGGCATTTTTTGGGTTCTTTGGAGGCAGGAAAAACATCTGAACTTGTGTATAGTGGTATATACACACACATACTTATATGTATTTTACACTTAGACATATATAGGTGTTATAGGAGCGTAACCATATTAGTGTAAATGATTTCATTAGCGCAAGCATATATTTCTGCTACTATCACACCTATATATGTCTAGGTGTGCATATACATATAAGTATGTGTGTATATATACCCGTATACACAAGTTCAGATGTTTTGCCTGCCTCCAAAAACCCCCAAAAAAATGCCTGCAACAACACACCTGGGCGTTTTTTTTTTTTTTGGCGCTAGCGTTTTTTTTGGCATTTTTTTGGGTTCTTTGGAGGCAGGTAAAACATCTGAACTTGTGTATACGGGTATATATACACACATACTTATATGTATATGCACACCTAGACATGTATAGGTGTGATAGTAGCAGAAATATATGCTTGCGCTAATGAAATCATTTACACTAATATGGTTACGCTCCTATAACACCTATATATGTCTAAGTGTAAAATACATATAAGTATGTGTGTGTATATACCACTATACACAAGTTCAGAGGTTGCCTGCCTCCAAAAACCCCCAAAAAATGCCTGCAGCAACACACCTGGCCTTTTTTTTTTTTTTTTTTTTTGACGCTAGGGTTTTTTTGGGCATTTTTTTGGGTTCTTTGGAAGCAGGCAAAACATCTGAACTTGTGTATAGTGGTATATATACACACATACTTATATGTATATATACACTTAGACATATATAGGTGTGATAGGAGCGTAACTATATTGGTGTTAATTATTTCATTAGCGCAAGTAGTTTTTTCTGCTCCTTTCACACCTATATATGTGCAGGTGTATATATACATACATGGGTGTGTATATATATACCCCCTATACACATGTTCAGATGTCATGCCTGACTCCAAACGTGCTCAAAAAATCCCTATAGACGCCTGCAGCCAAAAAGCAAGCTGACAGGGGCGAAGCCATATTACTGCAGCGAAAGTGACTTGAGAGAAACTAGTTTTTCTCTATAGCGGTCACCCTGATATGGAAGGGTTTGGTCACCCTGCCATAGCAGTCACTGTCAGTTCACCCTACACTACATTACAGTCACCCTGATATGGAAGGGTTTGGTCACCCTGCCATAGCAGTCAGTTAACCCTACACTACATTACGGTCACCCTGACACGTCACACTTTCCCTACAGAAACTAAATTTTTGAAGCTAACCAAAGTGTAAAAGAGCACCCTAACTACACTAGATATCCCTTTCCTCACACTAATAAATGCTAAATGACACTTTTGAAGTAAAATTAACAGAACTGCTTCCACTCTCTTCCATGTCCCTGTATAACAATGCTAGGAATTTGGCGGGGGCTATCTTATATACTGGGGGGCGTATTCACTAATGATTGGACTATGGACCCCCTAGTCACTCCAATCACATTCCTAGCATTCTCCTGCCCCCTCAATTGGCTTTTGCTAATGGTTCTGGTCCAATCACGGGCTTTTAAAGCCCATTTCCTGAACCATTGCATTTTGGTTGGTTCTGGTTGCCGAATTCCGAACTTTTTGGGCAAAAAGTTGTAAATTCGACCCGAACCGTTCGATCATCCCTAGTGGTAAGCTGATTTGGTCAACACTTGACTCCACCATGCTGCACTCCGGACTTCATGGCAAATTGCTTTCCTCCATAGTGTTCCCACTGGCTTTTGGTTGATCATTTTCTACATAAACATCATAAAAATATGGCATGTCAGAAAATTGACAGGGGGCAAGTTAGCAATGACATGGTGCGCTGCTTGACAGCTGTTTTCACATAAATTATTCTGAAATGCACATGGTTACCTCCTAAAAAGTTGGGGCATTAATAATTTAGTGAGCAAAGGAACGAATTACCTTTTTTTTTTGGAATGTGTCATGTCATCAGGAACCATATCTTCATTATTTTCCTACAATGTGGATGGAGCAGGCATGGTAGATTCCCTTCTCCTCATCTGTTGTCTTTGTTTGATTTTCATTATTCTTTTTTTTTTTCTATTTTAAGGTGAAAAATACAATATGGAACAAATATGAGTTATTATTAAAAATTAAAAACAATAATATGCATATATAGTTTATATTTGGATTCCTGTTTTTTTAATTTAATATACAAATACCTAATAAATATATAAATAAAATACATACATGACAAATTTAAAAATTAACAAACGTTTTCATAGAAATTAGTATACAGTATATACATTTCAAAATAACATACACCAAATATACACAATACATATTGTTTAGATACAACTATTGCTTACTTGCTTTCAGGATATGATGGATGTGACCTAGCTGCTCTTGTTTCCGATGTTTGAGATCTGACCATCTTTTTCTGATTTGGTCCTTGGATCGATCCACACCATAAAGATTCTTTATAGAGGAAATGACCTTCTGGAGAATTCTGTCTTCTCTGGAGTTGGGCCTTTCATAATTCTCCAGCTTGCCATCATAATCTTTTTTTCTCAAGTATGGCCACCATCTCACCCTTGATCATAGGTGTGGCTTTGGGTTTTTTCTGAGCCCAACCACTGCAGCCAGGACTGCAACTCCCCGAATCTGCCATCTCCTCCACGAATCTTCCGCCGACTCACGTGTCTGTGTGGTGCATGCAGCTTAATATTCGGCACGTCCACGCCCCTGCGTCAGCGCGCCACTGGAGGCGGAGTTGACACATGCACAGTATTTAAAGGCCGCAAGATCGTTCGACGATTCGCCATCGGACAGATCTGTGACAGGAGAACGAACGATTGGCAAACCACAAATCATCTCAGCAAACAAAGGTACAACTTTAGATTAGAGCATGGGTGTTTTGTGGCCTATACAGCTTATATTGGGCCCAGCTTATGGGAAAACAACTTGAACTTTCACTATGTTTTGTGTTGTGTTGTGTTGTGTCTTGCAGGCATCATGGTTGACAAATTCACATCACCAGATTTTTTACCCCAGTTTATTGATGAATACAGGCAGATGCCGTGTTTGTGGAGAGTGAAGAGTAAGGACTACTCAAATAAACAAAAAAGAAATGCTGCTCTGAAACAATTGGCATATTTGTGCAAAACATTCTGCCCCAATGCTGACATTAATTATGTCTGCAATAAAATATCGAATCTGCGCAGCACCTTTAAAAGGGAGCTCAATAAAATCAGAGATTCCGAAAGGTCAGGAGCAGCTGCAGATGATATTTATGTACCAAGGCTTTGATACTTTGAGAGCCTGCGCTTTTTGACTGAACAGTCTGAACCCAGGCTATCGCTCTCTACTCTGCCTTTCACTTCGGCAGAGGGCCCATGTGCTGAAACTCAGGAGAAGGATGTAGAGGAGCCAACCTTGACACAGGTATAGCAATTAAGAATATATTGTCTGCAATAAATATAATGATGCAAAACAAATATTATCAAGGCAAAAATGTATCCTTAATGTAAAGTCTGTTATTTTGTGAAACTAATCAAACAAACGTGAAAGTTACACTATAACATTATAATAATGTACAAATTTCCTACACAGGAAAGTGTCAATGTGGAGGAGCCGAGTGGAAGCCAGGTGTCAGAGCAGGCAATACCCACCCAACCTCCTGAAAAAAGAAGGAAGAAACCAAGAACTTGGAGGAGGCCACTGCTTCCTTCTTAAGCAAGGCCTCTATGGCCCTACAAAGAAAGCCAGATGAGGCTGATTCGTTTGGCTTTCTAACAACCAACAAATTACGCCTGATGACAGAGGATCAACGCCAAATGTCCGAGGTCCTCCTACTGCAGGTGCTGCATAAAGGTGTCCGAGGCGAAATCCACGGACCCACACACCTGTCCGACTACCAGCCACCCCCTCCACCTCAACCACAGCCACATGGCAGTCAGTGGCAATATGCACCCGAACCCCACCTACCACCATGGTCACAAGATTATTCATATTCACATTTATAAATGAATTACATTTATAATGTGTTTTTTATGTTCCAGATTATTATTTTATTTAATTTATTTGAGCACAGAATGCACTTTTGGTTACAGTTATATATTTTTAAATGAGAAGATCTCTATGTATTTGTATACATTTATTTTACAAGTAAATAAAATGTTTACTAAAATACTTGCCTATCTTTTTTTTTTTAATAAATCGAGCATCTAGGGAGTAGGCAGCAATATATGTATCATACGTTTATGAAAAAATTAATAAAGGGGCACATAAATAGTTAGATATTTTCAATTAATAATCAATTGATAATGGTGTGGAGTTAACTTGATAAATAAGCAACATGCATAATAGCCAAATCATTATCATCATAACAGAACACATGCCTCTTTAATTAAAAATAATACAATTATGAGCAGCAGCTTCCTTCTTCTCACATTAACCAAGATGAGCATGTGCACTGCATTTAAAACATTAATTTGCCTGCCGCGAGACGAAAGTTCCTTCTTGATACAATGGCTATTTTTCGGACACAAATTCTTCCGGGTCGTTATTTGCTTACGATCATGCGTGTTCAGATTTTAGATTTTTGTACAGACTGCAAGAAAATCGGACGTTGTGTTGACGGACGACAAAAATTATTTAGCCTACACATCAGGATTTTTTCAGCCGAAAAGTCGGAGTCGGCTGTCGAAAGCACCATACTAACAATCTGAAAATCGGCAGATCGGTCGTCAGGGACTAAATTTCCCTTCAGATTTTCTTATCGTGTGTACGGGCCTTTAGGGTCCTTTCACACGGGCGGTCCGTATGTCCGTTTTTCATCCCGTTTTTTTGCGGATGAAAAACGGACATAATGCATGTCAATGGGATTGCGGATGGTCATCCGCTGACATCCGATTTGCGTCCTTTCTGATCAGTTCCGTTTTTTGGAACGGAAGAGAACCCTATTTTTCGCAACGGACGCAAAAACGGATGTCAGCGGTGTCATCCGCGATCCCATTGACATGCATTATCTCCGTTTATCATCCGCAAACAGATGGGATGATAAACGGACATACAGACCGGATGACACAAGTGTCATCCGTGTCCGTAATAAAAAAAAAGTGGAGAGACACTGATGGGTGATAGCTGCCATACTCACCGCACTTTATATTAGAAAAAGGAGAAGCCAGCTCATGGGATCACCCTCTTCAGCCTCGTCTCCCCTTGCTAACATATATACTTAATTTGGACACTCTGAAACTGGCTCCTAAGTTCTTATCTCCAGCCTGGTCACGGTCAACTTTGGAACTTCATATTGGGGGCACAAGTGACAAGAAGCAGTGAGTATCACACTCCCCATGTTTGGGTGATATAATATTATCCTGCTTAGGCTCCCCTCTATCTGCATTGAACCATCCATCCAAGGTGGATGTGTGCTTGAACTTTTATCTATTATACTCTTCGATTGGAATACCTGACATTAGTCTCAGAATCTCCGTTTGGAAGAACTTTGTATTTACACCAGCAAATGTTTCATCAGGTGTGTTCCTCTACAATGCTGATTAATTGGATCAGCTCATGCTGCCTTATCAGATATATAGCACTCTGAAGAGCGACCCACACCTCCAACACTGAATTTGAGTTTTTGAAATGTCTTACAATTATCACTGTGGTTCTTAACTCACGTTTCAAGTTGACTTCAAGTTATTTAATTTATGCCAACCATCACATTGCTATTGTGCTTCACTACATATTGGGAGTTCTGATATCTGCACTGGACTGTCTATCAGATGTGGATGTGTGTTTGAACTTCCATTCATTATACTCCTTGATTGGAATACCTGACATCAGTGGAATATACTGTTTTTCCATTCACCCATAATCAGTCTCAGAATCTCTTTTTGGTTGGAATGTGTATTTACACCAGCAAATGTTTCATTAGGTGTGTCCTCTTACTATGCTGATTAATTGGATCAGCTCATGTTGCTTTATCTGAAATACAGCACTGTGAAGAGCGATCCACACCTGAAGAGCGATCCACACCTGCAATACTGAATCTGTTTTTTTGAAATGTGATACATTTACTGTGGTTTTCAGATTGATTCCAAGTCATGCAATTAATGCTAACTATCACATTGCTATTGTGTTTCACAGCTTAGCGGGAGTTTTGATATTTGCTTATTCTACAGCTGTGAGTGACATATCCCCTGTATTCATTCACCTGCACTGTCATTGGGATGTTCTTTTAATCATGTTAATGTCATGTCTTGTGATTTGTGTTTGCAGATATGTGTGACAATATGTTATTAATTTTCAATTTTTGAATAAAGTATTTCTTTTTACCCTTCACACCGCGTGGGTATCGCCTTATCTTGTGAATGGTTACTCCCATTCCATTTTGTTTTTGATGGCACTGATAGGTGGCACTGATGGGCAATGATAGGCACTGGTAGGAGACACTGATAGGCAGCACTGATGATGGGGCACTGGTGGACATTGATAGGTGGCACTGGTGGGCACTGATAGGTGGCACTGGTGGGCACTGGCAGGTGGCATTGACCTGCACTGGTAGGTGACACTAGGGCACAAATGATCCTCTCCTCTTCAGGACTGATGTCCCTCTGACAGCAGCCAGCGATCTGCTTTTTTTCTCCTCACGCTGTCAGCGTGAGGAGAAAAAAAAAAGCTGATCTCCGGCTGCTGATTACATCACGTGATCAGCTGTCATTGGCTAACAGCTGATCACTAGGTAAGGGCCTGGGATCTGCCCCTTATTACGATCTGTGATCTGCCGAGTCTCATGGACTCGCTGATCACAGAGCGAACCACGCACGCTCCGCAGGGAGCGTGCAGGCAGCTCATGCATGGGGGGACATACATGGATGCCCTCCCGGCAATTAAGGTCCGCGATGTAGCCGTCTTTCAGCTATAGTGTGGACGGGAAGTGGTTAAAACAGGCACATCTAAGTATGTAGTAATCCGGGTGAATGCCGGCTATTAATCCCCTTGTGGAGGCTGCCATTTGTGGATGGACATTTTATGGTTACACAACCTATCACATTGCTATAATCTTTTTATATAAACTATAAACTGAAGGACTTATGAATAAATGATTGTGGAACAAATCATCTGAGTTTCCATTATTTCTTATGGGGAAATTCGCTTTGATATAAGAGTGCTTTGGGTTGCAAGCATGTTTCCGGAACTAATTTAGCTCGCAATCCAAGGTATTACTGTATAGTGTATATATAAGTCCACTTCATGTAATAAAAATCCACACTGCAATCTCTCTGTGAAAAACTTTCTATTGTATATCAGATCTGTCCCTCTTGTGTGCTGTGTGCTTGCACTCCAAAAACCACTCAGATAACTGCTCAGCAATGGACCCCCTTAGTAACCCACTCACCTTGTTGTCTGGACTATGTAAGCATATGTAATAGAATAGAAAAAAGGAAAGACACAAAAAAGACAAAATAAAGAGGAGTTCCGCCCACCCCGGAAAAAAAATAATAGTCAGCAGCTACTAATACTGTAGCTGCTGACTTTTAAATATTATAACTTACCTGTTTAGGGTTCCCACGATGTTGGCACTCAAACCTGGTTTTCGTATCGGCTCTCAGGTGCTGCCACTGGCATTCGGGTTAAGGGAACCCAGCAGTGAAGTCTTTCAGCTTCACAGCTGGTTCCCTACTGCGCATGCGTGAAGCGTGCTGCGCTTTCTAATTGTCCCAGCGGCGGAGGAAGGAGGAGGGACTGCGGCGCTGTCGCCTGGAAGTGGGGAAGGATACCTGTCAAAAACAGGTACCCGTTCCCCCCCTCCCCCCATGAAAGGTGCCAAATATGGCACCGGAGGGGGGAGGAAGCAGATGAGCGTAAATTCCACTTTTGGGTGGAACTCCGCTTAATGTTAACAGTTTATTGAGTTTGAAAGAAAGCCTAGTACCTTAAAAGTCAGGAAGAATTGTACAAATTGTATTTGTCTTTTTGTTACACCTTTTTTATGTTAAATCATATAAAGTAAAAAAAAAAAAGCTGAAGGTGATACAACCTATGTATTTCCCCTTTATTGTACTTCAGTGCTCAGCACCAATTCCCACACCTTTTGTATCTTTTAATGCACCGTATCTTTGTGATTTTTAACTGATTTTTGCATGTGTTTTGGTGTGCTGTCTTATTGAAAATGCTGCAAGTTGTTTTTTGTGTGTGTTAAGGTGTATAGCTACCCCAAGATGACACATTCAAGATGAATGTGTAGCCTTATTGCAGCTCCCCCTAACACATGAAACAAGCTTTGCTTTACAGTTTATGATTACAGGTTTAACTGTAAATGTGCTTAAAGTTTTTACGATTTTTCCAATAATCTTTACTCTTATTTCCTAAAAGAATTCTCACTGAAGGAAAAACAGGCCTAACCCAGTCTAAAGAAAAGCGTTCATACACACTGCATCTTCCAAATTTCCCTCAAAAACCTGCTCGACCTCAAAGAGATTTCAAATTAGCATCACAGCCAAATGAACAAGGTATATTTTATTATTCTATACGTGTCCTTGACAGTGCAATTTTTTCTTAACGGTACCCATTTGCATTGCGAGTTCATAAATATTACTAGAAATTTTTTTTAAGCAGGTAAAGATGAAAAAGAAAATGACTCCTCCAATTGCAGCAGCACTGTTTTAAGCCAAGATCATTGTATGGAACAAGACAACCAGGTTTTCCTTTTATATTTTTTATCTGAAAGAGTAACTCCATATTTGTGGGAAAAAAGAGCAAATAAAAAATTAATATAGCATATACAATTGCCACGCAAGCCATATCGTAATTGAATGTTATTAAAAACTACCTTTCCTTTTCCTTGAAAAACGCAATGCAATATAGCAACCTGGAGGTGTTCTGTACACAGTTGGTGTAAAGAATTTCTACCAGATATGTACTTTCCTGCTTTGTGTGATTGACTCACTGATTTTCCCAAAAATATGCACTAAGAAACAAGTCAGATTTTGTGTATTTCCTGCAACAAAAATCCCATTCTGGTTGAGATATTACCAAAGGGAAATCACATCTACAGCAGACTGCCATTTTCCCTTATTAGAACCCTGCAAGTGTAGCAGCTAAGTGATGATTATAAAGCCACTCCCATTCACATTCACTTTGCACATGGGCAGAGACAAACAGCTATTTTGTCAGCATATCAAACAGTAGGAACCTGCAAATTTTTTTAATAAAAACCCTGCAAGGTAAATAGATCACCCAGATGGGAATGTTCTTTTTTTCCCAGCAAAATGGAGTTACTCTTTAATAAAATGCTCTTTTTTGAACAGTGAAAAGTAATTAACCCCTTTGCACCAGCACCTTCTGGCCCTTTAAGAGTTTTCAGATACCAGAAGGCAAGGCAGGGTATATGATCATGTGACCACCGTGATTGGCTGTCATGGCGGTCAAGGAATCGGAAAGCTCCCAATCTCAAGAAACTATTGGGAGCTTTTTGTTAGCATCTGATAGCTGTGCCGGGAGAGCGCAGGGCATGCACTTTTAGCACAGCTGTGTCTGCAAATTGGTACACAAATATGCGGCCTCTGTGCGCCAAGGCCCACCCGCCGTTAGACCACATATTTGTGTACTGTCGGCGCCTAGGGATTAATTTTTCCAATCAATGACAGAAAAGTGGGCAGGAAACAGAAGTGTACAGATATAATGTTGAAAGTTGGAAAATTGTATGCTAAATACACAAAAAAAAAAAAAAGGAAAAGCAATGCACAAGGACCTGCTCTGTTCTTTATCCCCTGTTGATTGGCATTTGAAATAATCACTTATCAGCAGTACACTCCATTTACCTGCTTTGCAGGTCTCATTCTCTCTGTGTGAGTCTGTTAAGCTTTGTTAGTGGCAGAACTGACAGACTGGATATAGTGTGGTGGTGGGGGGTATTCAAAAAAGCATTTGCAACACTTTTCTGGCAGTATGACCTTTTTAAAGGTCCTGCTACCAGTTTCAGTAGCTTTACTGACACGTATGTCAGAGTCAGGTAGTTCCTAACAGCGCCACTTTTACAAAGCGGTACTATGACTGCACTAAATTTTAAAAAAAAAATGCCTCCAGTTCGGAGATAACAAAGCTGGAAGTACTGTAAATAAAGTGATTGGCAGTCTAAAGTTTTTTTTTACCCTAAAGCTATTTCTGCATATTTCGGTATAAGCACTATAGGAATCTTTTCTGTTACGTCCTCCAACAGTCGCTGCCTCCTCTAAGTCATCACTATTGGGTATTGACTTCCGCTCCGCAGAAGTGGCTAGGCATAAGACTTAGTCAAAAGAACAAAGGCATTTGCATATACACACCCATGGGGGCTGTCCCACTGGTCAATACCCCCCCTGCAGTGACACTCCCAACTCAGTTTGTTTCTGCCTAGCATCAGGAGTAGTTAGGCTTTCCCTGTGCTGGGGCTACAGTCTCAGCCTTCTAATCTTTTTTATTTGATTTTCTTTTAAAAATGTCAGTTGTTTATTTTGTCAGCTTTCGTTTTTAGTGGATTCTTCGGATGAAGATGGATTCATGCGGAGCTGGGATTCGGACTGACCGCCCTGGTTCTCCAGGGCAGAGGGTCAGAGGGACCCCCAGCCCGCCATCGAGCGTTCGGCCATGGTTCGTCCTGGCATTATGAACGACCCATCCCTGCTCGCAGCAGGGATGCAGCTGTGAGGTGGCTACCTCACTGGACACATTTGTGATACTGCAGTGTAATGTCCTTGGCTAACGGCATTCCCTGTCAGATGAGGACAGCGGCTTTCCGTTCTGAGAGGCACCCAATGCCATCTGGTACAGGTAAGTACTTCTGTGTGGGGCCTCTGTCTGGGGTGGCTGTCCTGTGTTGCTGTGTGTCCCCCACAGTCTGTGCCTGTGTGGGGCTACCTTTGGCGATCCCTGCGGGGGTCTTTTGTACATGCGCTGCGGTGCTGTGTTTTGTTGGGGGCCCCTTCCCCTGTATCACTTCTGTGTTTTTTTCTGGGGGTGCAGACGATGTGTGTGGCGGCCGCAGCGGGGGAAAAACCGCGCAGTCCGCCATCTTTACTATGGGCATACATGTCTGGCTTCACTGTGGGCTACATTACATGTTGTTTTGGCACCATCTGCCGCCATTTTGCGTGTGGCAGACCGATCGTTCTGAGCACATGTTTGGCGGCCATTTTCCTGAAGCCTCCCATTCACTTCTATAGGCAGCCATTTTCCCTGGGTCCTGCAGCTTATAGTTCAGCCTCTTCTGACCTCACTTCCTTTTCCTCTGAAGCAGCGATCGAGGTGGTAACACTCTGTGGGGCTCTGCAGATGTCTCTTCCATAACTTTCTATTTTGTCATTCCTGGCTCAGTTTCTTCTCCTTTTTGGGGGTCTTTAGTCACTGTACATATAGCGGTGGGCTGCGCACTCCGCAGCGGTATTAAAGGGCCAGTACCTTTTATTGCAATGTTGTTTTCTAACTTGGGCGATAGATTCTCAGGACAGCAAATTTCCTCCAGCTCTGGTGGGGGACCCCAGTCCTGTTGGGGCCCCTGTTATACCTGATTTGGCCGCCGTAGTGGCGTCTTTAGTGTCCAAAATGGAGGTACTGATGGCTGAACGTCCTGCTAGGAAAAGACCCAGATTATCTATCTCCTCTTATTCAGATGGTGATGGGGCTGCTGCGGCGGGCGTGCCCTTTTCAGGGTCTCGCTCATCCTTGGACCTTCTGGGGTCTGAGGGGGAGGCAGAGGGGGTTGATGTTTCTCCCCCGGGGTCGCCTGAAGAAAGCTCGACCATGGATGAGTTGATTGTTTCTGTTAAAGAAACACTGCACTTGGAGGATAAGCCCAGTCCTCCGGGCATTGTGTCCTCTTTTGGTACACATAGGACCCGCAAGTCGGCGCAGGATTTTCCCTGCCCCGCTGAGTTTCATTACACTGTGAATGAACTCTGGCGCACTTTAAAACGTCCATTCATGGTTCCTAGTCGGTTTAAACTACTTTATCCCTTTGCGCCAGCTACGGAATCGCGATGGTGTGTGCCTCCACAAGTGGATCACACTGTGGCCGTCTTAATCAAGGCTACCTTGATTCCTACTGAGGAGACCCCGGTATTTCGGGATCCCACGGACAGAAGGTTGGAGTCTCTAGCCCGCCATTCCTACACGGTGGCGGGTTCCTTGCTCAAACCTGTTTTTGCGTCTGTTCTGGTGGCTCAGGCGGTTGCGGATTGGACTAAGGTGCTTAGATGCAACCTCGCGTCTGATTCCGCCTCCCCTGCCACGCTGGCTATGGTGGATCAAATTCACCAAGGAGTCATGTATTTGTGCAATGTGGCCTTAAATGAGGCCCCCTTGGTAGCACGCCTATTTAGTGTTGCGGTGCTTAATCGTCGACTGATCTGGCTGAAGAGCTGGTTGGCTGACCAGACATCACGGAAAACTGTTGCTGATTTTCCTTATGCAGGTTCTCGCCTTTTTGGCGAGGCCTTGGATACCTTGGTAAAAGGTGTCACGGGGGGTAAAAGCACCATGCTGCCATAGAACCCCAAGAACAAGTCCTTTCATGGCAAACGGGGTTCCACCTCTCGACCCAATCAAGGGTCCTTTCGTGCCTTGCAGAATCAAACCAAGGGCAAGCCCTTCAAGGGCCAAGGTAGCCAGAAGAATCCCTGGGCGGGCAAGCAGAAGTCCGGCAATGCCGGTATGGCGGGTCAGTCCGCCTCTGCCTGAAGGGATGCCCTCACCCATTTCAGGGGTTGGGGGACGTTTGCGCGGTTTCCTCCAACCTTGGCTGCTCCGAATTCCGGACAGGTGGGTTCAGGAAATCATTTGATCAGGTTACAAGATCTAATTCCTTTCCCGGGCCGGCAGACAGATTTTTTCCCTCAAATCTTCATTTGACCCGGGGGCGTCTGCAGGACCTGCATCAAGCAGTGCAGGACCTCCTTGCCCAGGGGGTGATTGTCCCGGTGCCTCAGTGGGACAGGTTTCGGGGGTTTTATTACAATCTGTTCACTGTGCCCAGAAAGGAGGGCAAGGTACGTCCTATTCTGGACCTAAAAGCACTGAACTGCTTTGTGCGCGTTCGAAGTTCTGTATGGAATCTCTCCGCTCGGTGGTGGCCTCCCTGAGTCCAAGGGAATTCCTGGTCTCTATAGACCTGAAGGATGCGTACCTGCACATCCCCATTTTCGAGGGTCACCAGAGGTACCTTCGTTTCGCAAATCGCGGAGGACCACTATCAGTTTGTGGCGTTACCTTTCGGTCTCGCTTTGGCTCCAAGGGTCTTTACCAAAGTGTTGGCGCCTGTTCTGGGCCTGCTCAGGGCACAGGGCATTGCGGTCTTGGGGTATCTGGACAATCTCCTCTTAAGATCGAGTGTCAGCCAGAACCTAATGCGCGATCTGTCCACCACGGTACAGACGCTCCAGGAGTTCGGATGGACAATCAACGTACAGAAGTCGACCTTGTCTTCTTCGGTTCGTCTTCCCTATCTGGGAATGATCCTGGACTCTGCTCAGGCAAAGGTATTCTTGCCGGAGGACAAGCTCCGGACCCTGCAGGACAAGATCAGGTCCCTAAGGGACGATCCGTCTTCGTCGCTCAGCTTCGAGGCGATACCCTTTGCTCAGTTTCACACACGGTCTCTTCAAGCGGAGATCCTGGCCATGTGGGACAGACTACCTCAGTCCTTGGATCTGAGTGTCTCATTGAGTCGCCGGACCAGAATGGATCTTCTGTGGTGGCTCCAGTCCCCGACGGTGTCAGAAGGAAAATCCTTCCGTTCGTTACTGTGGACGGTGATTACCACGGATGCCAGCCTGTCGGGCTGGGGTAGAGTCCTGGGCAAACTGTCTGCCCAGGGCACTTGGTCGGGGGAGGAATCTTCCCTTCCGATCAATGTGTTGGAATTGAGAGCAATAAAACTCTGTCTCTTCCAGTGGTCGGATCGACTTCGGAGCTGTCCTGTTTGGGTACAGACGGACAATGCTACCGCGGTGGCTTGCATCAACCACCAAGGGGGCACCAAGAGTGCCCGGGTGGCCCGGGAGGTGATCGACATTCTGTCTTGGGCCGAGACTCATGTCCCGGCGATTTCAGCAGTTCACATTCCGGGTGTGGAGAATTGGCAGGTCGACTATCTGAGCCGCCAGACCCTGGACCAGGGGGAATGGTCCCTGCACCCGGAGGTCTTCCAAATGCTGTGTGCGAAGTGGGGATCCCCGGACGTGGATCTGTTAGCATCTCGGCTAAACCACAAGGTGGAAAGGTTCGTGGCAAGAATGCGGGATCCTCTGGCAGACGCCTTGGATGCGTTGGTGGCCCCTTGGCATCAGTATCGTCTGATGTATGCCTTTCCTCCGATTCAGTTGTTGTTCAGGTTCCTTCGCAGGTTAGCCTCGGAACCGCACCTGGTGATTCTGGTGGCGCCGGACTGGCCACGCTGGTCCTGATACGCCGACGTTGTTCACCTGGCAGTGGCGCCTCCTTGGCGGCTGCCAATGCGGGAAGATCTACTGTCTCAGGGACCGATCTTCCATCCTGCTTTACAGTCGCTGGCTTTAACGGCCTGGCTGTTGAGACACAGGTCCTGAGAGACAGGGGCCTCTCCCCTGAGGTCATTCCTACTCTGATCAAGGCTAGGAAGACCTCATCTGGTAAAATCTATTACCGTACCTGGAAGGCTTACTTTGCCTGGTGTGAGTCCAGGGGGTTCTCCCCTCGCTCATACTCGGTATCGAGAGTGTTGGCTTTCCTCCAGTCTGGGGTGGACCTGCGCTTGGCGCTGGCCACGATAAAGGGCCAGGTGTCTGCACTGGCTATTCTTTTCCAACGCCCTGTGGCATCTCATTCCTTAATTCGCACCTTCATTCAAGGTGTGCGACATTTGGCTCCTCCCAGGAGGGAGCCTTTACCTCCATGGGACTTGAACTTAGTTCTGTCCGTGTTACAGCGTTCTCCCTTTGAAAACATCAGGGAGATATCGTTGCCTCTGCTGTCTAAGAAGGTTGCCTTTTTAGTGGCGATCACTTTGGCTCGCAGAGTGTCGGAACTGGCGGCGTTGTCTTGCCACTCTCCTTACTTGGTTATTCACAAGGATAAGGTGGTCTTGCAACCTCATTCGTCTTTTCTTCCTAAGGTGGTCTCTGAGTTCCACCTTAATGAGGACATTATCCTGCCTTCGCTTTGTATGAAGCCTAAGCATCCTAAGGAGGTTGCTTTGCATTCCTTGGATGTTGTCAGGGCGATCAGGGTTTACCTGTCGTCTACGGAGTCCTTTCGGAAGACGGATTCCCTCTTTGTCCTTCCTGAGGGACCTCGGAAGGGCATGGCTGCGTCTGCAGCGACCATTGCCAAATGGATCAGACAGACCATTGAACAGGCTTATGGTTTGACGGAACGGGTTCCACCCTTCCCTGTTAAGGCGTCCTGGGCCTATTGGCATCGTGCCTCAGTGGCCCAGGTGTGCAAGGCTGCGACTTGGTCATCGGTGCACACCTTTTCCAAATTCTAAAAGGTGGATGTTCTGGCATCAGCTGATGCCTCCTTTGGCCGCAAAGTTCTCAGTGCGGCAGTGCCATAGGGGACCCTTGTTTTTTTGTGGGTCCCTGGCTGTTGGGGTGTATCCCCTGGGTTATTTGGGCTGTTGTTCCTGTTGAGCCTTGTTTTCTATTGCCCAGAAGGTTCTCTTACTGTGCGTGTAAGGTTCCTTTCTCTGATGTGGGTACTGCGTTGCCTTTTCTACGGTTGCGTCTCCCACCCCTCATGTCTACACTGCTTTGGGACATCCCAATAGTAATGACTTAGAGGAGGCGGCGACTGTCGGAGGACATAAGAGAAAACTGAATTTTTGTAAAATCTTACCTGTAAAATTCCTTTCTCTGAGTCCTCCGACAGTCGCTGCCCCGCCCCTCTTTTGGGGTTGTTTTCTTACCTACTGCTATTCTACCAAACTGAGTTGGGAGTGTCACTGCAGGGGGGTATTGACCAGTGGGACAGTCCCCATGGGTTTGTATATGCAAATGCCTTTGTTCTTTTGACTAAGTCTTATGCCTAGCTACTCCTGCGGAGCGGAAGTCAATACCCAATAGTGATGACTTAGAGGAGGCGGCGACTGTCGGAGGACTCAGAGAAAGGAATTTTACAGGTAAGATTTTACAAAAATTCCGTTTTTTTCACCCATATGCACCCTGATGACACTAAATTAAGAGAAGGCACTCTATGGAAGGAAAAAGAGATGGGAGATCGAGATTCTCTGAACAAGCCAGGAGGGGCTCAAACGCACTGTTTTGACCAAACTTATTTGTGAGGTCACACATTTTGAGGGGGGGACGCACGAGTGTAGTGGCACATCGTATTTTTTGGAGCACTTTGAGGATAACAAGCCATATTTGTGGATGGTGATTGGCTGGTGGGGTCACGCCACACAAGAGCTACAGTCAGGTCCATAAATATTGGGACATCGACACAATTATAATATTTTTGGCTCTATAATGGATTTGAAATTAAACAAACAAGATGTGCTTTAACTGCAGACTTTCAGCTTTAATTTTAGGGTATTTACATCCAAATCAGGTGAAAGGTGTAGGAATTACAACTGTTTGTATTGCCTCCCACTTTTTAAGGGACCAAAAGTAATGGGACAGATTAACAATCGTAAAATCAAACTTTCACTTTTTAATACTTGGTTGCAAATCCTTTGCAGTCAATTACAGCCTGAAGTCTGGAATGCATAGACATCACCAGAGATGAAACCCAGCGTCTGGTGATGTCTATGCATTCCAGACTTCAGGCTGTAATTGACTGCAAAGGATTTGCAACCAAGTATTAAAAAGTGAAAGTTGGATTTATGATTGTTAATCTGTCCCATTACTTTTGGTCCCTTAAAAAGTGGGAGGCAAATATACAAACTATTGTATTTCCTACACCGTTCACCTGATTTGGATGTAAATACCCTCAAATTAAAGCTGAAAGTCTGCAGTTAAAGCATATCTTGTTTGTTTCAGTTCAAATCCATTGTGGTGGTGTATAGAGCCAAAAAGATTAGAATTGTGTTGATGTCCCAAAATTTAGGGACCTGACTGTATATAGACTACCAATAAAAGGACTTTATATTAGCACCTTTGATTGCATGTGGTTTTGATTTTAACACAGGAGTCTGTCTATGCACTGTATGATTTGTTAAAGATTGTTTTGTTTTGCACCCAGCAATATTTATGTTTGTAAGCTAAACACAGTGCTGCATATACTGTATATTAATTGGAAAAGATCCAGTACTGCTTCCTCTCTTCTCACAGGACTCAGAGGCAGCAGCGGGAGCCATTCACTCCTGCTGCTGTCAATCAAATCCTGTTAGGATCCTGTTGACTCTTCTCTTAACAGGAAAGCCATAGATAGATCGAAATTCGGCCAGTTCAACAGCCAGTCCCTGCTGAACTGGCCGAATTTAATCCATCTATGGCCAGCTTAACCCAGGGAACCTGTCTTCCTTTGTGCTTCTTGAAGAAAACAAAAGATTATTAGTTGATAGCTTAAATTACCATACCACTAAATTCTAAATGGTTACTAAAAATCTGTATTCCAGTTGATAACCTAAAACCCATCTTTATAAGTAATGCTGGCAACAATTATAAGTACAGAAGCATGAGCATTACCAAGATGTGGCGACATAATTAAGCCTGATGATATACATACCATCCACATAATTATGAAAGGGAACCTTTTGAGCCTCCAGATTCCTCAAGCCCTGTGCTCTTGGGACACTGCTGTCACTGAGCTGTCATACTGATTTGCCACCCTTTTTGCCTGCTAACAGCATGTTTTCAACTTGCTGAGTAAGCTGCTGAACTGCAGTTCTTTTATTATTGTGAATATTGTTAGTAAGTTGGTTTCACAGTTTCCAAGAGCTGCTAATCTGGGCATCAAATGTATGGACAGAATCTAAGATATTTGCAGAGTATGAATGTTATATAATCATGTTTAGAGAGTAAGGAAAGCCATTTTTTAAAAGTTTCCTTACTTTCCCCGTCCCCAGATCCCATCTCCATAGATGCCAACAGTCACGGATTTCCAATCTGCTGATTTTTAAACTTTATGGCATACACATATTGCTATTGTGGTGTAGGATCTGGGCCTGCTGTCCCTCCATCCCTCTTGTTTCCTTTCTTTCTCTCTATTCCTACCTCCATCCCTCTTTCTTTCTTCTCTCTCCTTCCCTCCCTAGTACTTTTATTTTTTTCTTTCCCTCCCCCCTCCAACCTTTCTCTCTCTTTCCCTCTTTCTTCTCCCCCACCATCCCTCTTTTACCTCAGACTCTATTTAACCACACCCCCATTAGGCCATGCCCACTATTTAGCATACTCTAAACCACACCCACTTCGTGTGTCACATACCCATCTCCATCTAGGCCATACCTACAAATGAATGCCCCACCCCTAATTAAAATAAGACTCTGTCTACAGACAAAAAAGTGTCCCTATAAGTTTTTTGAGAATGTTGGCAACTATGCATCTCCCTGCTCTATAGAAGTGGGGATATAATGTATATATGCAGGCTACACCACATAGTGAAAGCAGTTGCCTACAATCGAAAACCCAGATGCTATAAATTTAAAAGAATCAAGCCAACATGATACAAATTCTAAAGAGCACATACTATGTAGTTCTTTTGTACAGTATATAACCTTCCCTCACCACTAGTGAGTAGAAAAGAACTATAAATATATTTTAGTAATCATCACTACACAGTATAATAAAACTGTTCCTTGGGTTGCACCAATACAGTTTTTTTTATCGGCAAGTATGAGTACCGATACTTTTGGTCAAGTATTCACTGGTACCGATACTTTGCGGTGGGATCTGCATCAATACAAAATGACTGGACGCAAATAATCACATGTGACTTGAACAGGAACATTGTACGAATCCTTTCTGAATCGCATGCAATTTCCCCCACTGATCCTGTGTGTGTGAACCCAGTATAGAAGGGAAGTGAAATGAAGATGGCAATCAGTGCAATTCCCTAGTAATCCCCTGCTAATGTGAACCAAAGACCTATATTAGATGTATTATAATTTGATATGTCTCCAAATTAGAGTGAGACAATATCCAAACCTGAAGAAATAACAAATGTGCAAATTCTATGTGTCTCAAATATCTTTGAACTGAATAATTTTTCTTAAAAAGTGCCAAGTGCAATATAATTAATTATTGTGTATGCATAGAAAAGTGCCATCAGATATAATAGTGCAAAGTGTCAATTAACGTGTAAAGTGGTAAAAGAATTTTGACCAGCTTCCTGGAAAATGTATGTAAAGTGCATGAAGAAAAGAAAAAACCCTATTTTTGTATAAGAGAAAAAACATTGACCAGCTTCCTGGAAAATGTATGTAAGGTGCACTATTGTATCAAATGGAAAAAAGTTTAAAAAAAAAATAATAATGGGATTCATAACATAATGACATATCCCAAAATTTATACAAATTGAAAATTTTGACTCAAACTGTTAGACAGGTTAATTTGGTTGGTAAGCAGACTGGCTAGCAGATTGAACTGGGAATTTCACCTTTGTTTGTTTCATGTGTAGAGCCCTTCCATGTGTTCTTTGCTATGAAGGCCAGTAATAGGCGGGGGCAGTGGTCATTTTGTTTGTTGTTAATGTGTACTGGTGAGTGGACATACTGGATGCCTTTGCTGTAATATCATCAGCTGAGCTTCCATTATGCCCCCAATTACCTTTCAGAGGAGGGATTGGCCACCTCCAGGCTCACCTGCCCCATATCTATCCATTCGCTTGCATGTGCTTCCACTGTGAAGGCTCTTATAAATTCATTAGAGTAGGACTGCAGGTAATACAGGGAGCCGTGGAGTGGCCCTGCAGCTTTCACATGCGTTTGCAAATGTGTGTTAACTAAACCCCTGTTTTGACGCAAACTGTTAGACAGGTTAATTTGGTTGGTAAGCAGACTGGCTAGCAGATTGAACTGGGAATTTTACCTTTGTTTGTTTCATGTGTGGAGCCCTTCCATGTGTTCTTTGCTATGAAGGCCAGTAATAGGTGGGGGCAGGGGCCATTTTGTTTATTGTCTATGTGTCTCAAATATCTTTGAACTGAATAATTTTTCTTAAAAAGTGCCAAGTGCAATATAATTAATTATTGTGTATGCATAGAAAAGTGCCATCAGATATAATAGTGCAAAGTGTCAATTAACGTGTAAAGTGGTAAAAGAACTTTGACCAGCTTCCTGGAAAATGTATGTAAAGTGCATGAAGAAAAGAAAAAACTCTATTTTTGTATAAGAGAAAAAGGTGCACTATTGTATCAAATGGAAAAAAATTTTAAAAAAAATAATAATAGGATTCATAACATAATGACATATCCAAAAAATTTATACAAATTGAAAACATATGTCCGTGAATAAATACGCTATAGTAAATGTCTTAAATTTCAAAAGAGGTCTTGATAAAGAGCAAGATGCCAGTGCAGGAATAGTGCAAAAACGGTGTGAGAAATCCACATATAATAAGTGCCTTCAGTGCACAATCGTGAGGACACCACCTGTGTGTCAAAGGTCTCTCTAAATAAACTCACCAGAGAGTAAGCTGGTATTACCCAGCAATCACGCTTAAGGGTTAAATATCCAGCATAAACATATTATTTCAGAGGTAACCACCAACCATCACGCTTATGAGGTTAAATGTTCAGCATGATCACCATGTTTCTATAATAATTGCCAGAGAGATGGAGACTCAGAACATGTAGAGAACTTGCTCCAGGGGAGAGTCCAGAGGGTGGTGATAAATGGGGAGTACTCGGATTGGGCGGGTGTGGAAAGTGGGGTCCCCCAAGGTTCTGTCCTGGGGCCAATCCTGTTTAATTTATTCATAAATGACCTAGAGGAGGCAGGGTTCATACGGTAATGGAAATCCTGGAAAAGTTTTGGAATTTTTAGATGACACTTTCCAGGCCTGGAAAGGTCATGGATAATTAGGAAACACACTAGGTTTTGGAAAAGTCATGGAATTAAATTACTGTGGAGGAGCGAAGAGCGGAGGGGAGCGGATGCTTAATTATTTTAATTATTTTATAATTATATTGCCACATACTGTATTTACATTTCGCTGTATTAGCGTCCTTCCGGGTCCGCGGTATGCGCGTGCTGTCATTGCCCAGCAGCAGCCGAAGAGATGACCCAATCAGGCAGCGGGGAGGGCTGGCCGCGGTTTGCCTGGAGACACTGTGACTGGCTAGCAGCAGCAGTAACAGCCGGGAGATTATCAACCAATGAGGCAGCGGAAGCGTCACTGGAGGGCGGGCCGGCCGCATGAACGTGATGATGACGCGGAAGGGGGCGGTAACCGTTTTGCGCGCCTTCCAACCCCCCTGCAATGCTTTCCAAACTCCCCCCTTAATTCTCTCCAGTCCCCCCATGCCCTTCAGCTCCTCCAGTGCTCTCTGCTTCCCCTGTGCTCTTCTATCTTCTATCATGTCTGCAGTCTCTGACCTTCTCTTGTAACATGTCTGCAGCCTCTGACTACCTCCTGTATCATGTCCGCAGCCTCTGACCACCTCCTGTATCATGTCCGCAGCCTCTGACCATCTCCTGTATCATGTCCGCAGCCTCTGACCACCTCCTGTATCATGTCCGCAGCCTCTGACCACCGCCTGTATCATGTCCGCAGCCTCTGACCACCTCCTGTATCATGTCCTCGGCCTTTGACCACCTCCTGTATCATGTCCGCAGCCTCTGACCACCTCCTGTATCATGTCCGCAGCCTCTGACCACCTCCTGGATCATGTCCGCAGCCTCTGACCACCTCCTGTATCATGTCTGCAGTCTCTGACCACCTCCTGTATCATGTCTGCAGCCTCTGACCTTGTCCTGTATCATGTCGGCAGCCTCTGACCTTCTCCTGTATCATATCCGCTGAATGTACAGTGTGTGTCGGAAAACATTTGACATTTGGAACATGGGAGAGGCAGTGCTGTCTAGCCACGCTAAAGGTGCAAAGCACCAGTCTGCAGCTGCGTGCTTGACAGCTTCCAATCTGATCGCTGCCTTTTTCACCCGTGCGCCTGAAGTGACACCGGCTCCCAGCTGCGGCAGCGGTGCTTCCATCTCATCCACTGTAAAACAAGGGACCATTTTGAGTCACGCTGTATGCAGAAACAAAACCCTAACTGCAGAGGTACTGTACACTACAAAGATTGTCATTTATTTTAGTAAAAATATGCTGGGTGTGACATGGATTTTCTTCTTATTTAACATGTATACATAGACATTTCATGAAACATTAGGTCATGAATATTTACGTGAAGTCATGGAAAAGTCATGGTAAAGTCATGGAATTTTATTGGTGAAAATGTGTATGAACCCTGAGGAGGGGATATCCAGCACAATCTCGGTATTTGTGGATGATACTAAACTAAGCATGCCAATATCAAGCGGACTTGAACAAAATAATGGGGTGGGCAACTAAATGGCAGATGAGGTTTAATGTTGAAAAATGTAAAGTAATGCACTTGGGTATCAGAAACACGAAAGCAAGCTACTCACTAGGGGGGGGGGGGGGACTTCTGGGTGAACTAGTGGACAACAGGCTTGACAGTGGCATGCAATGCCAAGCTGCTGCAAGCAAAGCCAACAAAATACTGGCATGTATAAAAAAGGGGATTCACTCCAGAAATAAAGAGATTATTCTCCCACTCTACAAAACTCTGGTCCGGCCACATCTGGAGTATTCCGTCCAGTTCTGGGCACCGGTCCTCAGAAAGGATGTGCTGGAACTGGAGAGAGTCCATAGAAGAGCAACAAAATAATTAAGGGAATGGAGGACATCAGCTATGAGGAAAGACTACAAGCATTGGACTTCTCTCTCTGGAGAAGAGACGCTTGAGGGGGGATATGATATCAATGTACAAATACTGTACCGGTGAGGACCCTAGCATAAGGAACAAACTTTTCAAAGAAAGGGAATACAATAAGACACATGGCTACTCACTGTAAGAGACGCTCAATGCGCGTGCCCAGGCACACGGGAAGCAATGTGCAAATGCGCATGCGCCAATGCGCGGACGCGCGAACGTGCGTACACAACGTGCGCACGCAATTGGCGCCAAATGGCCTATTTATACCAGGCGATGACAGGAGCACATTGCTGAGTGGTCTTTCAGCTTGTGTTCCTGTTTACCTGTGCCCTGACCTGCTTGTGGATTTCCCGTTATACTGACCCGGCTCGCCTTTGACTCTCCTTGGATTCCTGCCTGCCTACCTGTGACCTCAGCTTGTGTTTGACCCTGCCTTGCCTTATGCCTTTGTACCTTGCTGCCAGACTGTGTACCGACTTCGGCCTGTATCCTGACTCCGCTTTTGTCTCACGTTCCTGTACCCGTGCTGTCCGGCTGTTGACAACTCCTTGGCTAGTGTTCCGAAGTCGCTCCTGCCTTCTCATCCAGCATCACCGGGTTCCAGTTCCAGGTGTTCATCCGGTGATCCACAGCCATCAGTCTTCTGCCAAGACATCACCCGCTACACCGGCCCTCGTGCCACTCTGTGTCCTACACCGCCTGTCATCTCTATCAGGGGTGTTGGACAGGAGGTGCAAGAGAAGCCCCCTCTACAGCTTGGTCTCCACCAGGTACGTGATAGTACCACTCAGCCAGATGTCGGAGACCGAGAGAGGGGCTTCACCTCTAGAGACATTATGCCAGCAACTTGCCTCGCTTACCCAAGCAGTCAAATCCTTGCAAGAGGGCTACTTCCAATTAGAGGGTCGCATCCAATCCATGGCTTCTATCCCGGCAGCCCCGGCACCTGGGTCCTCTGTGCCCGAACGGGCTCTATCTACACCTGCAGTGGTTTTGCCACCACCAGAACCTCGGGTACCTGCTCCAGAACGATTTTCGGGTGACCGACACAAATTCCGGGCTTTTAGGAATTCTTGTGAGCTATACTTTGCCCTGCAGCCACGGACTTTCTCACTTGAATCCACCAAGGTGGGGTTCGTAATCTCTCTACTGCTCGGAGAGCCGCAATCCTGGGCCCACCGTCTGCTGGAACAAAATAGTATAGCCCTGAACACCGTCTCATCATTTTTCGAAGTGATGGCGCAGCTTTATGACGACCCCCAGCGATCTGTTACAGCCGAAGCAACCCTACATGCATTACAGCAAGGCCGCCGCCCTGCTGAGGACTATGTTGCCGAATTCCGCAGATGGGCTTCCGATACAGGCTGGAATGATGCAGCCTTACGGCATCAATTCCGTCTCGGCCTATCAGAGGGCCTTAAGGATGAACTTGCCAGAGTGGGTACGCCTGATTCTCTTGATGACCTTATTAGTCTTGCGATCCAGCTTGACCGCAGGCTCAGGGAACGGAGAGTGGAAAGAGCTGGAAGTTCCAGACCTACCTGGATGTTGCCTCAAGTGCCGTCACCTCCGGCTTTTCATTCACCTGTCTCTTTCCCCACAACCTCCAGTGTAGAGCCCATGCAACTTGGACTTTTACGCTCTCCACTAACCACTGAGGAGAGATTGCGAAGACGCCGGAACAACTTATGCCTCTATTGTGGGGAAGCCGGACATTACCTTCAGACCTGCCCGGTGCGGCCTAGTAAGTCTCAGTTTGTCTTCCCTTCTTACCTTGCAAACAGTTATAGGAGGGATCTGTCCACTCACATTACTCTACCTCTCTCACTACAGATTCTCGGAAAAAACATCCAAGTCCCAGTCATTATTGACTCCGGCGCTTGCAGCTGCTTCATGGACAGTGACTTTGCTCAGCGTCATCAAATCCCTCTGCAAGCAAAGACTCGCCAGCTATCTATCCATTTAGCTGATGGATCCCATCTCAAGTCCGGGCCTATAACCCAGGAAACCTGTCCATTACTGGCTATCTCTAATAAAGGCCACCGAGAATACTTATGTTTGGACATTATCCCTTCTCCTCTGTTCCCTATCATTCTCGGTATTCCATGGCTACAAGCACACAATCCTCAGATAAACTGGAAGTCAGGAGAAGTGGCATTTCCATCCACCTACTGTCAACAAAACTGTTTCCAGCCCAGTCCTGGGAGACCTGCATCACTTTTGGGCCTGCAACCTGATCCCTCTGCATCCCAACTTGTGCCCGCGGCTTACCATGAGTTCTTGGAAGTCTTTGATAAACAGAGCAGACATCCTACCACCTCACCGGCCGTATGACTGCCCAATTGAACTTTTACCAGGTGCTGAGATTCCGTTTGGGCATATCTTCCCCCTCTCTGAACTGGAACTCGAGGCATTACGCATTTACATTGACGATAACCTGAAAAAAGGCTTCATCCGACCCTCTACGTCCCCCGCGGGGGCTGGTATTTTCTTCGTTGAAAAGAAAGACCATTCTCTACGCCCCTGTGTGGATTATCGGGAGTTGAACAAGGTTACTGTCAAGAACAGATACCCCCTGCCCTTAGTTCCTGAACTTTTCCAACGCTTCAGGGCAGCCACGGTATTCACAAAACTTGATCTACGAGGAGCATACAACCTAGTGCGGATCCGTGACGGCGACGAGTGGAAAACCGCCTTTCGCACAAGATTTGGCCACTTTGAGTACCTCGTCATGCCCTTTGGTTTATGCAATGCTCCAGCCACTTTTCAGCATTTTGTAAACAATATTTTCAGAGACTTCCTTGATTTGTTTATGATTGTCTATCTTGATGACATTCTTATCTTTTCAGACTCCATTCAATTACACCGTGAACATGTCAAGAAGGTTCTTGGCCGCCTAAGAGACCATGGATTATACGCAAAGGCTGAAAAATGCGAGTTCGAAAAGGAATCAATCCAATTCTTGGGACTCGTCATCTCCACTTCTGGGATCTCCATGGACCCCCAAAAGGTCAAATCAATCCTCGAATGGCCCACTCCCACAGACAGGAAGAGCACACAAAGGTTCATTGGCTTCGCCAATTTTTACCGCAAGTTCATCAAGAACTTCTCCGCCATTATCCTTCCAGTCACCCAGCTAACAAGGCAAGGCACTCGTTTCCAGTGGACACCAGCAGCGCAAGCTGCGTTTGATCAGTTGAAGATCCGATTCACTTCTGCACCTATTTTACGACACCCAAATCCCGCTCTGCCCTATGTTCTCGAGGTGGATGCTTCAGAAAATGCCATAGGTGCCATCCTGTCACAGCGTTCAGGTACGAGATCTCTTCTTCATCCTGTTGCCTTCTTTTCCAGGAAACTCAGCCCAGCAGAAAGGAACTACGATGTTGGAGACCGGGAATTACTGGCCATCAAGGCGGCCTTGGAGGAATGGTGCTACGTATTAGAAGGAGCATCTCACCCTATCCTGATCTTTACCGACCACAAAAATCTGGAGTACCTCCGAACAGCTAAGAGACTGAAACCACGTCAAGCCAGGTGGGCACTGTTCTTTTCTCGTTTTACCTTCCATATCACCTACAGGCCAGGCTCCAAGAATGGCAAACCTGATGCACTTTCCCGCATGTACCCAGAGGACGAAGAGTGTCACCCAGTAGACACAATCCTGCCATCCCAAAGTTTTCTACTTTTGCAAGCGGATCTGTTAACGCAGCTGAAGCAGGCGTCCACAAGGGATGTTTTACCATCAGGTATGTGCCTTCAGGAACAAGAAGGTCTGTTTTTCTATAACCGAAAAGTGTTTGTACCTCCAGGTCTACGTGCCAAGGTCCTCGGCCTGTGCCATGATCACCCCTTGGCAGGGCACTTTGGGATATCTAAAACGGTTGACCTGGTACAACGGTCCTTTTGGTGGCCTGGTCTGAGGTCCGACTGCCGTAATTATGTTAGCACCTGTACAATCTGCATCCGGAACAAGAATGACAAGGCCAAAGCCTGGGGTTTACTAAGACCCTTGCCCATTCCCAAGAGGCCTTGGGAAATGATAAACATGGACTTTATCGTTGAGCTCCCTCCTTCTGAAGGATTCACGACCATCTTTGTGGTGGTCGACAGACTAACAAAGATGGCCCACTTTATCCCTATGTTGGGAACTCCCTCAGCAATGGAAACTGCCCAAACCTTCATCAAGGAAGTGGTTCGGCTCCACGGGGTTCCTAGTAATATAACTTCAGACCGAGGGGTGCAATTTACTTCGAGATTCTGGAGAGGCCTTTGCAAAACATTAAAAATTGACACGTACTTTTCCTCAGCTTATCACCCGCAAACAAACGGGCAAACGGAGCGTACAAACCAGACCCTGGAGCAGTACCTCCGGTGTTTTTCATCTTTCTCACAAGACGACTGGGCATCACTTTTACCCCTAGCAGAGTTTGCATATAATAACGCAGTGCATTCAGCCACGGGTCAAGCCCCGTTTTTTGCAAACTATGGGTACTTCCCAGCCTTTATGCCTGACGTAATACCTGATTCCTGGTTCCCGCAGTCCAGGAAAAAGCTACATTTTTGCAAACCAACAACAAATTATTGCAAGATGCCATTGTCAAAGCACAGCAAGACAACAAAAATTTTTTTGATAGGAAGAGAAGGAAGAGAAGGGGAGATCTAAACCTCAGACCGGGAGACAAGGTTATCCTCTATCAATCTAAAACTGTCATGTCCGTCTAAGAAACTGGGGTCTAGATATATCGGTCCATTCTCTATTAAGAGACAAATCAATCCTGCTGCCTATGAACTTTCACTCCCGGAAACATACAGAATTCACCCTGTTTTCCATGTATCCCTACTGAAGCCTACCAGACCCAATCCATTTCCTGACCGAGAGTCGGATCCACCTCCGCCTGAAACTATTGATGGCAACGAAGAATACGAGGTTGAAGCAATATTAGACTGTAGGAAAAGAGGAGGTACTGTCCAGTACCTAATTAAATGGAAGGGCTATGGCCCGGAAGAAAATTCTTGGGAACCAGAAGCCAACCTCCATGCTACGGATCTAATTCAAACCTTTTTTCAGCTTCATCCTGAGAAGATGTTGCAGATGGGCATCCGGAGGCCGCCCATTGGGGGGGGGGGCAATGTAAGAGACGCTCAGTGCGCGTGCCCAGGCACACGGAAAGCAATGTGCGAATGCCTATTTATACCAGGCGATGACAGGAGCACATTGCTGAGTGGTCTTTCAGCTTGTGTTCCTGTTTACCTGTGCCCTGACCTGCTTGTGGATTTCCCATTATACTGACCCGGCTCGCCTTTGACTCTCCTTGGATTCCTGCCTGCCTACCTGTGACCTCAGCTTGTGTTTGACCCTGCCTTGCCTTATGCCTTTGTACCTTGCTGCCAGACTGTGTACCGACTTCGGCCTGTATCCTGACTCCGCTTTTGTCTCACGTTCCTGTACCCGTGCTGTCCGGCTGTTGACAACTCCTTGGCTAGTGTTCCGACGTCGCTCCTGCCTTCTCATCCAGCATCACCGGGTTCCAGTTCCAGGTGTTCATCCGGTGATCCACAGCCATCAGTCTTCTGCCAAGACATCACCCGCTACACCGGCCCTCGTGCCACTCTGTGTCCTACACCGCCTGTCATCTCTATCAGGGGTGTTGGACAGGAGGTGCAAGAGAAGCCCCCTCTACAGCTTGGTCTCCACCAGGTACGTGATACTCACTAAAACTAGAGGAAAAACGATTTAACCTTAAAATACGTAGGGGGTTCTTTACTGTCAGAGCAGTAAGAATATGGAATTCTCTTCCACAAGCAGTGGTATCAGCAGGGAGCATCGATAGTTTCAAAAAACTATTAGATGGGCACCTTAAAGACCACAACATAAAGGGGTATACAATGTACGGTAAACAGCAAACACACACACACATCATAGGTTGAACTGGATGGACTGATGTCTTTTTTCAACCTCACAAACTATGTAACTATGTATGTATAGAGGAGGAGGAAAAATAATGCCAAAATAGTCTAATTCCATAAACAACCGTGTTTATTTAAGACAAATATAAAATTACACTCACATTTAATGCCGCCCTGAGAAGACGTCAGTAGACGAAACTCGTTGTGCGGGGGGCTTCTGGATGCCGAAAAGAACACCGTACTGAAGCTTGCGGCTCCTACTGCATTTGCTGGAGCGGTGTCTGTGTGTTTTTTTTACCGCTCAGCAACCCTGGTGTCGGGTCAGGCACTATTAAATGTGAGTGTAAATTCTGGGTCTAATTAAAAAAATCACGAAAATAGAAATCCCGGAAGAACCTATTTCATGGTATCAAAAATTCCGTTAGGCAATATAAAGTAACACTAATACCCCATCTGGTGAATGCAGCAAAAGGATTAATCCCGTTATTCTGGCAAAAGGAAGAGGCCCCGACTATGGGAGATTGGGTATTCCCAAGGGAATGGGATGAGGACGAAATAGAGGTGGTGGGAGAACTGGAGGGAGTTTAAGACAACAAGAGAATACACCAAATGGAGTGGAGAAAAAGAGAAAGATAACTAGTACGGAAGAGGGGGGGGGGAGGGAGTATTAAAAGGGAAGGGAAAAGTCATATGATTGCAAAATCGAAGTTTTTACTGTGTGAAAAATATTTCTATGTTTTCTCTTCTTTTTGGAAAATAATAAAGAAATAAAAAAAAAAACAAAAAAGAACCGCCCCACGTACATTTACTGCAGCAGGGGGGCCCTTAAGCGCAAAATCACATATCTGTACGTGGTTTTGTAAAAGGGCTCTAGGGGGCACGTGTGCGATGCCGGAGAAGTGCTCCCACTGTGATTGGACATCCACAATCGTTCAGGAGAATGACAGAACGGCGGTCTGCCTATGTAAACAAAGCAGTCCGCCGTTCTGTCAGACAGGAAGAGAGAGATCTTGTGCTCCTACTAACAAGAAACACAGATCTCTCTCTTCATGCAGCACACCCAACCCCTTGATCGCCCCTGAGGTTAACCCCTTCCCTGCCAGTGTCATTTATACAGTAACAGTGCATATTTTTAGCACTGATCACTGTATTGGTGCCACTGGTCCCCAAAAAGTGTCACTTAGTATCAGTTTTGTCCGCTGCAATGTCGCAGTCCTGCTAAAAATCGCCGCCATTACTAATAAAAACAATAAAAAAAAAGACCATAAATCTATCCCATAGTTCGTAAACGCTATAACTTTTGCGCAAACCAATCAATATACACTTTTTTGGATTTTTTGTACCAAAAATTTGTAGCAGAATTGGATTAAAATGATAAAGAAATTAGATTTTTTTAGATTTTATAGCAGAAAGTAAAAAATATTGTTTTTAATTTCATAATTGGCAGTCTTTTTTTGTTTATAGCTCAAACAATAAAAACCGCAGAGGTGATCAAATACCACCAAAAGAAAGCTCTATTTGTAGGAAAAAAAGGACAATTTTATTTGGGTACTGGCAATTGTCAGTTAAAGCAACTCAGTGCCGTATCGCAAAAAATGGCCTGGTCATTAAGGTGGTAAATCCTTCCAGAGCTCCAGTGGTTAAAGAAACTGATACAGATGGTTATTTGCCACTAATAGTTTGTCATCACCCTGTTTGGTTAACCACTTCTGGGCTGGAAGGTTTTACATCCTTAATGACCAGGCAATTTTTTGCAATTTGGCACTGGTAATTGCACAGTCATGCAATGCTGTACCCAAATGGAGTTTATGTCCTTTTTTTCCCCAAAAATAGAGCTTTCTTTTGGTGGTATTTGATCACCTCTGCTGTTTTTATTTTTTGTACTATAAACGAAAAAAGATTGAAAATTGTGGGAAAAAAATTAAATTTTCTACTTTTTCTTATAAAAAATATCCAATAAACTAATTTTTTGACATACATTTAGGCCAAAATGTATTTAGCTATATGTCATTGATAAAAAAAAAATCTCAATAAGCATATATTTATTGGTTTGCGCAAAAGCTATAGCCTCTACAAACATGGTGTATATTCTGGAATTTACGCAGATTTTACTTTCTGACTGCCTCATTTCTTGATGTGCTAAAATGGCAGGGCAGTACAAATTCCCCCCAAATTAACCCATTTTTGGAAGTAGACACCCCAAGGAAATTCCAGAGAGGGATGTTGAGCCCATTGCATGTTTATTTTTTTGTCACAGGTTTTTGAAAAATGACAAAAAATAAATATATTTTTCTCTTACGTCCTCCGACAGTCGCCACCACTTCATAATCTTCACTAATGGGGTAATTGACCTTTTCTCCGCAGGAGTAGCTAGGCAACAAGATTTGTTAATATCAAAGCTTTTAGCATATCACACCCCTAGGGGGTGGTCCCCTCAGTCAATACCTCCCTGCTTCCTGCATTCTCAACTCAGTTTCTAATGCCTAGCTTAGGAGTAGCTGGCTGATCCTGTGCTGGGGCTTTCAGTCTCAGCCTTCTATCCTCTTTTTGATTTTATTTTGAGTATTTTTCTCTTTCTTTTACTTAGCTGTTTTTTTCTCAGCATTAGTTTAGTTTCTTCGGATGAAGATGATCATGCGGAGCTGGGTCTCGGACTGGCCGCCCTGGATCCCAGGGTTCAGGGCCAGGGGCTTCCCAGCCTGCCATCGAGCGTTCAGCTCAGGTTTTCCCTGGCATATTGAACGACCCATCCCTGTTCGCTGCAGGGATGCTGCCTGTGAGGTGGCTACCTCACCGGACGCCATTTGCGGTTTCGCACCGCAGTTCCACTGCGTCCTGGCTGCGACACTCCCTGTCCTCAGTGCAGCGGTTTGGTCGCTGGAGAAGGCTCCCCACGCCATCCGGACTGGTAAGTGCAATTCTATGTGGGGACCGGTCTGTTTTGGGTCAGTCTGTGACTGTGTGCTGAGCTCCCTGTCAGATTCCTGTGTGGAATAGCTGCCTTTCTGTGGGCTGCGGGGGGGGGCTCTCCCGCTCTGCTATGTGAGAGTATGGGGCAGACGGGGCTTGGACATGCTGTGCGGCGGCCGCTACTGCGGCCCGCCATTTTTTTGCGGCAAAATGATGGTGACCGGCCCGGTGTGGTATGGCGCGGTGTTTTGTCGCCAAACGCCGCCATTTTGGCGGCGATCGATCATACAGCCACATGTCGGCGCCATTTTCTCATTGCCTAAAATGCCTCAGCCGAGCGGCCATGTTTGTGTAGCCTGCATAGGCTTTATAGGACGGTCAGTCATTGCTTCACTTCCTTTTGCTCTGGAACAGCGATCGGTGGCAGCAGCCTGTGTGGTCTCTCCAGGTTTTTACCTTTCCTTTTCCTGTATTTCCTTGCTCAGTGTCCTTATCCCTGTGGGGGTCGGTACATACGGTAGTGTGCGGTGGGCTACGCTCGCCGCGGTCTTAAAGGGGCAGGCCTCCTTTTTTCAATTATTACTGGGGCATGGATTCTCAGGATTGCAAGTTTCCTCCCACCTTGGTGGGGGGCCAAGGGGCTGCTGCACCCCCCGAGGGGGCTGATCTGGCTGCTATTGTGGCGAACTTGGCTTCTCAGGTGCAGATGCTAATGGCTGATCGATCCGCAAAACGGCCCAGATTGTCTATTTCCTCTGATTCAGAGGGCGATGGGGCTGCGATGGCTGGAGTGCCCTTCTCAGGGTCTCGCTCATCTCTGGACCTTGGGGGGTCTGAGGGGGAGGCTGAGGTAGAGGGGGTTGATAATTCTCCCCCCTGGCTCGCCTGAAGAGCTTGCACTTATGGATGAGTTGATTACTTCTATCAAGGAAACACTGCATCTGCAGGATGAACCGTGTCCTCCTGCTTTGATGTCCTCTTATGGGACGCAAAGGAAACGCAAAACAGCGCAGGTTTTTCCCTGCCCTGCGGAATTTCAGCGTGCTGTTGATGAGCAATGGCGCAATTTGAAGAAGCCTTTTACTGTGTCCAGTAAGTTCAAGCTGCGTTATCCATTTACACCCACCACTGATGAGCGTTGGTGTGTGCCGCCTCAGGTGGATCACGCGGTGGCGGTTTTGAATAAATCTACTGCGATCCCTGCTGAGGATACCCCGGTGTTCCGGGACCCTACGGTCAGGAGATTGGAGTCTCTGGCCCGTCATTCTTATACGGTTGCTGGTTCTATGCTGAAGCCTATTTTTGCTTCCATTATGGCAGCCCAAGCTATTGCGGATTGGGCGCAGGTGCTCAGGCGCAACCTGGTGGCTGACTCTGCTCCACCGACGACATTGGCTATGGTGCATCAAATTCATCAGGGTGTCATGTATTTGTGTGATGCGGACTTGGATTTAGTCCCTTTGGCTGCACGCCTCTCGAGTGTGGCGGTATTGAACCGTCGCCTGATATGGCTGAAATGTTGGTCGGTTGACCAATCATCTCGCAAGACTTTAGCTAATTTGCCCTACGCGGGATCTCGCCTTTTTGGCGAGTCTTTGGATACTCTGATAAAGGGAATTTCCGGGGGTAAGAATAAGTTTGTTCGCGGTAAGAAGAATACCTCGTTTAGGCCCTCTCAGGGGTCCTTTCGTGCCTTTCGGTCGCAATATAAGGGCAAGCCCTTCAAGGGCCAAGGCTCCCAGAAGAAGCCGTGGGCAGGTAAGCAGAAGTCCGGCCAGTCCGGATCCGCTGCCCATGCCAATTCGGCCTGAAGGGGCGCCCTCACCCGGTTCTGGGGTGGGGGGACGTTTGCTCGGTTTTCTTCAACCCTGGCTGGCCCGCATTCGGGACAGGTGGGTTCAGGAAATCGTTCGATCTGGATACAAGATCGAGTTTCTCTCTCGGCCGGCGAGCAGATTTTTTCCCTCAAATCTTCAGCTGTCTCCGGAGCGCTTGCAGGATCTGCACCTGGCGGTGCGGGACCTGCGGGCCCAGGGAGTGGTGGTTCCGGTGCCTCATCGGGACAGATTTCGGGGGTTCTATTCCAATCTGTTCACTGTGCCCAGAAAGGAGGGCAAGGTACGTCCGATTTTGTACTTAAAAGCTCTGAACCGCTTTGTGCGGGTTCGCAAGTTCCGCACGGAATCCCTGCGCTGCCCTGGTTCCGGGGGAATTCATGGCCTCCATCGAATTGAAGGATGCGTACCTTCACATCCCCATTTTCGAGGGTCACCAGAGGTACCTTCGATTCGCCATTGCGGAGGATCATTACCAATTCGTGGCGTTACCCTTTGGTCTCGCTTCGGCTCCGCGGGTTTTCACCAAGGTGCTTGCGCCGTTCCTGGCTTTACTGAGAGCCCAGGGCATCTCTGTCTTGGGGTATCTGGACGATATCTTGATTCGGTCTGCGACCAGTCAGGGCCTGGTGAACGACCTGTCCATCACGATGCAGACTCTGCAGGAGTTCGGTTGGACGATAAATTTTCCGAAGTCGACGCTGTGTCCGTCGGTTCGTCTTCCCTACTTGGGGATGATACTGGACTCTGTTCAAGCGAAGGTCTTCCTGCCGGAAGACAAGCTCCGGACACTTCAGGACGAAGTCAGGTCCCTCAGGGACTATCAGGGCTCTTCCCTCCGGACGGGTATGAGGTGTCTGGGATTGATGGTCTCTGTCCGCCCAGGGAACTTGGTCGGAGGAGGAATCCTCCCTTCCGATCAACAGTCTGGAATTGCGAGCGATAAATCCCTGCCTTCTGCGTTGGACGGACAGGCTTCAGGGCCGTCCAGTTCGGGTTCAGACGGACAATGCCACAAGGGTGGCCTACATCAACCACCAAGGGGGCACCAGGAGTGCACCAGCGGCTCGGGAAGTAGCCGACATTCTGTCTTGGGCCGAGATGCACGTCCCGGCGATATCTGCAGTTCACATTCCGGGGGTGGAAAACTGGCAGGCGGATTATCTGAGTCGCCAGACCCTGGACCAGGGGGAATGGTCCCTTCACCCGGATGTCTTTCAGATGTTGTGCGCGAAGTGGGGCTCCCCAGATGTGGACCTGTTCCCGTCTCATCTAAACAACAAGGTGGAAAGGTTCGTGGCAAGGACGCGCGATCCTCGGGCAGACGCCTCAGACGCGTTAGTGGCGCCCTGGCATCAGTATCGTCTGATGTATGCCTTTCCACCGATTCAGCTGCTGTCCAGGCTCCTTCGCAGGTTGGCCTCGGAACCGCACACGGTGATTCTGGTGGCGCCAGACTGGCCTCGCCAGTGTTGGTATGCAGACCTCGTGAATCTGGCGGTCGACGCTCCGTGGCGTCTGCCTCTTCGGGAAGATCTTCTGTCTCAAGGACCGATATTCCATCCTGCTTTACAGTCGCTGGCTTTAACGGCTTGGCTGTTGAAAGCCAGGTCCTGAAGGATAGGGGTCTCTCCCCTGCGGTCGTTCCCACTTTGATCAAGGCTAGAAAAGCCTCTTCGGGGAAGGTTTACTACCGTACTTGGAAGGCGTATTTTGCCTGGTGTAAGTCCAGGGGGTATTCCCCTCGCTCATACTCGGTATCGAGAGTGTTGGCTTTCCTTCAAACGGGCGTGGACCAGCGTTTGGCGTTGGCCACGATTAAGGGTCAGATTTCTGCGCTGCCGTTCTCTTTCAACGCCCTGTGGCGTCTAATTCTTTGGTTAGCACCTTTGTTCAAGGGGTGCGACACTTGGCCCCTCCTCGGAGGGACCCTTTACCTCCATGGGACTTGAACCTTGTTCTGTCCATGTTGCAGCATGCTCCCTTTGAAAAGATCAGGGAGATCTCGTTGTCTCTGTTGTCCAAGAAGGTTGCTTTTTTGGTGGCGATCACTTCGGCTCGCAGGGTGTCGGAGCTGGCGGCCCTGTCCTGCAGCTCTCCCTACTTGGTGATTCACTTGGATAAGGTGGTCTTGCGAACTAACCCTTCTTTTCTTCCGAAGAGGATCTTGGAATTTCACCTCAATGAGGACATTGTCTTGCCTTCGCTTTGCGCGAAGCCTAAGCATCCAAAGGAGGTGGCTTTGCATTCCTTGGATGTTGTTCGGGCGATCAGAGTTTACCTGTCATCGACGAAATCCTTTCGCAAGTCGGATTCTCTATTTGTCCTTCCAGAGGGTCCTCGGAAGGGCATGGCGGCGTCGGCTGCGACCATCGCCAAATGGATCAGACAGACGATTGTGCAAGCCTATGCTTTGAAGGGGAAGGTTCCTCCTTTCCCTGTGAAGGCGCACTCTACTAGGTCTCTGAGTACGTCTTGGGCCTATCGTCATCAGGCTTCTGTGGCCCAGGTGTGTAAGGCGGCGACTTGGTCGTCCATTCACACCTTCTCCAAATTTTACAAGGTGGATGTTCAGGCATTGGCAGATGCTTCCTTTGGCCGTAAAGTTCTTAGTGCGGCAGTGCCTTAGGGTCCCTTGTTTGGGTCCTTGGCTGTTGGGGTGTTTTTACCCCTGGGTTACTTGTTCTTCCTGGGATGTTGCTCCTGTTGAGCACGTTTTTTCCTGTTGCCCAGTTGGTTCTCTTACTTTGGTAAGGTTCTTTTTTCTGATGTGGGTACTGCGTTGCTTTAGGCGCGGCTGCGTTTTTTTCTCACCCCTCATGTCTACACTGCTCTGGGACGTCCCCATTAGTGAAGATTATGAAGTGGCGGCGACTGTCGGAGGACGTAAGAGAAAACGGAATTTTTGTAAAATCTTACCGTAAAATTCCTTTCTCTGAGTCCTCCGACAGTCGCCGCCCCCGCCCCTCTTTTGGGGTTTGTTTATGTACTCTACTGCTATGCTACTGAAACTGAGTTGAGAATGCAGGAAGCAGGGAGGTATTGACTGAGGGGACCACCCCCTAGGGGTGTGATATGCTAAAAGCTTTGATATTAACAAATCTTGTTGCCTAGCTACTCCTGCGGAGCAAAGGTCAATTACCCCATTAGTGAAGATTATGAAGTGGCGGCGACTGTCGGAGGAGTCAGAGAAAGGAATTTTACGGTAAGATTTTACAAAAATTCAGTTTTTTCTTTACACAAAGTTGTCATTGAAATGATATATTGCTTACGCATGCCATGGGTATATGTAGAATTACACCCCAAAATACATTCTGCTGCTTCTCCTGGGTATGGGGATACCTCATGTGTGAGACTTTTTGGCAGTCAACTGCGTACAGGACCCCTAAAACCAATCACCGCTTTCAGGCTTTCTAAGGGCGTAAATTGTTGATTTTACTAAAAAAAAAAAAACATTTTTGTAATTTTCCCAAAATGCGTTGCAAAATATGAAATATTCCGTGAACTCACCATGCCTCTCAGCAAATAGCTTGGAGTGTCTACTTTCCGAAATACATTCTGCAGCTTCTCCTGAGTACAGGGATACCACATGTGTGAAACTTTTTGGGAGCCTAGCTGTATACGGGACCCCGAAACCAATCACCGCCTTCAGGTTTTCTAAGGGCATAAATTGCCTATTTTACTTCCTCACTACCTATCAAAGTTTTGGAGGCCCTGAAATGTCAAGCTAGCACAAAAACACATGTGGTATCCCTGTACTCAGGAGAAGCTGCAGAATGTATTTTGGGGTGTCATTCCACATACAGTCAGGTCCTTAAATATTGGGACATCGACACAATTCTAATCTTTTTGGCTCTATACACCACCACAATGGATTTGAAATGAAACAAACAAGATGTGCTTTAACTGCAGACTTTCAGCTTTATTTGAGGGTATTTACATCCAAATCAGGTGAACGGTGTAGGAATTACAACAGTTTGTATATGTGCCTCCCACTTTTTAAGGGACCAAAAGTAATGGGACAGATTAACAATCATAAATCAAACTTTCACTTTTTAATACTTGGTTGCAAATCCGTTGCAGTCAATTACAGCCTGAAGTCTGGAATGCATAGACATCACCAGACGCTGGATTTCATCCCTGGTGTTGCTCTGCCAGGCCTCTACTGCAACTGTCTTCAGTTCCTGCTTGTTCTTGGGGCATTTTCCCTTCAGTTTTTTGTCTTCAGCAAGTGAAATGCATGCTCAATCGGATTCAGGTTAGGTGATTGACTTGGCCATTGCATAACATTCCACTTCTTTCCCTTAAAAAACTCTTTGGCTGCTTTCCCAGCATGCTTCGGGTCATTGTCCATCTGCACTGTGAAGCGCCGTCCAATGAGTTCTGAAGCATTTGGCTAAATATGAGCAGATAATATTGCCCGAAACACTTCAGAATTCATCCTGCTGCTTTTGTCAGCAGTCACATCATCAATAAATACAAAAGAACCAGTTCCATTGGCAGCCATACATACCCACGCCATGACAGTACCACCACCATGCTTCACTGATGAGGTGGTATGCTTTGGATCATGAGCAGTTCCTTTCCTTCTCCATGCTCTTCTCTTCCCATCACCCTGGTACAAGTTGATCTTGGTCTCATCTGTCCATAGGATGTTGTTCCAGAACTGTGAAGGCTTTTTTAGATGTTGTTTGGCAAACTCTAATCTGGCCTTCCTGTTTTTGAGGCTCACCAATGGTTTACATCTTGTGGTGAACCCTCTGTATTCACTCTGGTGAAGTCTTCTCTTGATTGTTGACTTTGACACACACACACCTACCTCCTGGAGAGTGTTCTTGATCTGGCCAACTGTTGTAAAGGGTGTTTTCTCTTACGTCCTCCGACAGTCGCCGCCTCTTCATATTCGTCACAATGGGGTTATGACCTTTGCTCCGTAGGAGTAGCTAGGCAACAGAATATGTCAATATTAAGGCTTTTAACATATCCCACCCCCAGGGGGTGGTCCCCTCAGTCAATAACCTCCTACTTCCTGTATCCATACCTCAGTTTCAATGTCTAGCTTGTCAGGAGTAGCTGGATGTCTCTATGCTGGGGCATTTTGTCTCAGCCTTTTCTCTTTTTTTTATTTTATTTGAGTTTTTCTCTCTCACTTTACTTAGCTGTTATTTTTGTCAGCATTAGTTAGTTTTTCTGATGAAGAGGATCATGCGGGCTGGGTCTCGGGCTGACCCCCCTGATCGCAGGTTGTGGGTCAGTGGCTTCCCAGCCTGCCATCGAGCGTTCAGTCAGGTATTTTTCCTGGCGCAATGAACGACCCATCCCTGTTCGCTGCAGGGATGCTATGGTGAGGTGGCTACCTCACTGGACGCCTTGCGGTATCGCTAAGCAATTCTCCTGCGTCCTGGCTGCGACTCTCCTTGTCCCATGTGCAGTGGCTTGATCGCTTGTGCGGGTTCCCCACGCCATATTAGGAGGTAATTGTATCTGTGTGGGGACCTGTCTGTTTGGGGGGTGTCAGTCTGGGACTGTGTAACCCTGCCCCTGTTCACACTGTTGGTCTCCCTATCTGTTTTTAGCTGCACTCTGTGGAATGCAAGGAGGGGGGCTATATTGCACTGTCTCTGTACCAGGATGTGTGCTGTTATTTTACTGTGTGACAGGCTGTGTGCTGCGGGGCATGATGTGGATCATGTTTGTGCATACTTGAGGCGACCGCTGCGGCGGTCCGCCATTGTTTTTTTATTATACTGCATGTGTCTGGTGTTTCACTGTATAAAGGGGCGGGAGCGGCGTTTTCGGCGCCAAGCGCCGCCATTTTGGCGGCGATCGCTCCGGCCTCATGCTGGCACTGCAGGCGGCCATATTCTTGTAGCCTCCATAGGCTCTAATAGAGCTCCCTGTATTACATCACTTCCTCTTCTTCTGGGCGCACCGATCGAGGCAGCAGCAGCAGCGGTGGTCTCTGCAGGTTTTTTTTATCCTCTCTATCCTGAATCCTTGCCTGAGTTTTGTGCCTTTCCCTGTGGGGGTCGGTGTGTGAGTGCGGTGGGCTGTGCTGACCGCGCTTTTGGGGGATAGTTACTTTATTCTCCTGCAATTGTTTTTTGGGGGCATGGATTCTCAGGAAAGCAAATTTTCTCTCACTTTGGTGGGAGGCCAAGGGGCTGCTGTTTCCCCCCCAGGGGGTGATTTGGCTACTGTAGTGGCTAACCTTGCTGCTCAGGTGCAAATGCTGGTGGCTGCTCAATCCACTAAACGGCCCAGACTCTCAATATCCTCTGATTCAGAGGGCGAAGGTGATGGGGCTGCTATGGCTGGGGTCCCCTTATCGGGGTCCCGTTCGTCCCTGGACTTTGCAGGGTCGGAGGGTGATGCAGAGGTTGAGGGGGTTGATGATTCTCCCCCTGGCTCGTCTGAAGAGCTTGCACTCATGGATGATTTGATTGCTTCTATCAAACAAACGCTGCATTTACAGGATGAACCGTGTCCACCTGCCGTTCTGGCTTCCTATGGGACACAGCGGAGGCGCAAAACTTCGCAGGTTTTTTCTTGTACTGAAGACTTTCAGCGCGCTGTTGGTGAACAATGGCGCACTCTAAAGAAACCTTTTGCTGTGCCAAGTAGGTTCAAGCTGCGTCATCCTTTCACGCCCGCTACTGATGAACGTTGGTGTGTGCCACCTCCGGTGGATCACGCGGTGGCGGTTTTGAATAAGTCTACTGCGGTTCCTGCTGAGGATACGCCGGTGTTCCGGGATGCCACGGACAGGAGACTGGAGTCTCTTACCCGTCATACTTATTCGGTTACCGGTTCTATGCTCAAAGCTATTTTTGCCTCACTTATGGCAGCTCAGGCTGTCGCGAATTGGACGCAGGTGTTTAGACGCGTCCTGGTGGCTGACTCGGCCCCTCCAGAGACGTTGGCTATGGTGGATCAAATCCATCAGGGTGTCGTGTATTTGTGTGATGCGGACCTGGACATAGTTCCGTTGGCTGCACGTGTGCACAGTGTGGCGGTGTTGTCACGCCTGATTTGGCTGAAGTGTTGGTCTGTGGACCAGTCTTCGCGCAAGACCTTAGCTAATCTGCCCTATAATGGATCTCGCCTTTTTGGCGATTCCTTGGATACACTGATTAAAGGGATCACGGGTGGTAAGAGCACGCTCTTGCCCCAATTCCACAAGGCTAAGGCAACCCACGGTAAGAAGAACGCTTCTTTTCGGCCCTCTCAGGGTTCCTTTCGTGCCTTTCGGTCGCACTATAAGGGTAAGCCGTTCAAAGGCCAAGGCTCCCAGAAGAAGCCGTGGACAGGTAAGCAGAAGTCCGGCCAGTCCGGATCCGCTGCCCACAACAGTGCGGCCTGAAGGGGCGCCTTCACCCGTTTCTGGGATGGGGGGAACCTTGCTCGGTTTTCTTCAACCCTGGCTGGCCCGTGTTCGGGACAGGTGGGTTCAGGAAATCATTCGATCCGGCTACAAGATCGAGTTTCTCTCTCGGCCGGAGAGCAGATTTTTTCCCTCAAATCTTCAACTGTCTCCGGAGCGTTTGCGGACTCTGCACCTGGCGGTGCAGGACTTGCGGGCTCAGGGAGTGGTGGTTCCGGTGCCTCATCGGGACAGATTTCGGGGGTTCTACTCCAATCTGTTCACCGTGCCCAGGAAGGAGGGCAAGGTGCGTCCGATTCTGGACTTAAAGGCTCTGAACCGCTTTGTGCGGGTTCGCAAGTTCCGCATGGAAATCCCTGCGGTCGGTGGTGGCTGCCCAGGTTCCGGGGGAATTCATGGCCTCCATCGACTTGAAGGATGCGTATCTTCACATCCCTATTTTCGAGGGTCACCAGAGGTACCTTCGATTCGCCATTGCGGAGGACCATTACCAATTCGTGGCGCTGCCTTTTGGGCTCGCTTCGGCTCCACGGGTGTTCACCAAGGTGCTTGCACCGGTTCTGGCTTTGTTGAGAGCCCAGGGCATCTCTGTCCTGGGGTATCTGGACGACATCCTGGTTCGGTCGGCGACCGACCAGGGTCTGGTGTCGGACCTGTCAGTCACTGTGCAGACTCTGCAGGAGTTTGGGTGGACGATAAACTTTCCAAAATCGACGCTGTGTCCGTCGGTGCGTCTTCCCTATCTGGGGATGGTTCTGGACTCAGTCCAGGCGAAGGTCTTCCTGCCGGTAGAAAAACTCAGGACTCTTTAGGAAGAAGTCAGGTCCCTCAGGGACGTTCCGCGCTCGTCCCTCCGGACGTGCATGCGATGTCTGGGATTAATGGTCTCAGCCTTCGAGGCGATTCCCTTCGCCCAGTTCCACACGCGGGGTCTCCAAGCGGAGATCCTGTCCAGGTGGGACGGGCGACCGCATTCTCTGGATCTCCAGATCGCATTAAACCATCGCACCAGAAGGGATCTTCTGTGGTGGCTCCGATCCCCGGCGGTGTCGGGGGGCAAATCTTTTCTTCCTCTTTCATGGACGGTGGTCACCACGGATGCCAGCCTGTCGGGCTGGGGTGGTGTTCTGGGCGTTCTGTTCGCCCAGGGGACTTGGTCGGAGGCGGAATCCTCCCTTCCGTTCAACATTCTGGAATTGCGAGCGATAAATCTCTGCCTTCGACGTTGGACGGACAGGCTGCAGGGCCGTCCGGTTCGGGTGCAGACGGACAATGCCACAGTGGTGGCCTACATCAACCACCAAGGGGGCACCAGGAGTGCCCGAGCGGCTCGGGAAGTGGCCGACATTCTGTCTTGGGCCGAGACGCACGTCCCGGCGATTTCGGCGGTTCACATTCCGGGGGTGGAGAACTGACAGGCGGATTATCTGAGTCGCCAGTCCCTGGACCAGGGGGAATGGTCCCTCCACCCGGATGTCTTCCAGATGTTGTGCGCGAAGTGGGGTCTTCCGGATGTGGACCTGTTCGCGTCTCGTCTGAACAACAAGGTGGAAAGGTTCGTGGCAAGGACGCGCGATCCTCGGGCAGACGCGTCAGACGCGTTGGTGGCTCCGTGGCATCAGTATCGTCTGATGTATGCGTTTCCACCGATTCAGCTGCTGTCCAGGTTCCTTCGCAGGTTGACCTCGGAACCGCACACGGTGATTCTTGTGGCACCGGACTGGCCTCGCCGGTCCTGGTACGCAGGCCTCGTGAACCTGGCGGTCGACGATCCATGGCGTTTGCCTCTTTGGGAAGATCTTCTGTCTCAAGGACCGATCTTCCATCCTGCTTTACAGTCGCTGGCTTTGACGGCCTGGCTGTTGAGACCGAGGTCCTGAAGGATAGGGGTCTCTCTCCGGAGGTCATTCATACTTTGATCAATGCTAGAAAGGCCTCTTCGGGGAAGATATACTACCGCACTTGGAAGGCCTACTTTGCCTGGTGTGAGTCCAGGGGGTATTCCCCTCGCTCATATTCGGTTTCGAGGGTGTTGGCCTTCCTTCAAACGGGCGTGGACCAGCGTTTAGCGTTGGCCACAATTAAGGGTCAGATTTCTGCTTTGGCCGTTCTTTTTCAACGCCCGGTGGCGTCTAATTTTCTGGTTAGCACCTTTGTTCAAGGGGTGCGACACCTGGTCCCTCCTCGGAGGGAGCCTTTGCTTCCATGGGACTTGAACCTTGTCCTGTCCGTGTTACAACATGCTCCCTTTGAAAAGATCAGGGAGATCTCGTTGCCTCTGTTGTCCAAAAAGGTCGCCTTTTTGGTGGCGATCACTTCGGCTCGCAGAGTTTCGGAGCTGGCAGCTTTGTCCTGCAGGTCTCCTTATCTGGTTCTTCACTTGGATAAGGCGGTCTTGCGTCCTAATCCTTCTTTTCTTCCCAAAAGGGTTTCCGAATTTCACCTCAATGAGGACATTGTCTTGCCTTCGCTTTGCGCGAAGCCTAAGCATCCGAAGGAGGTGGCCTTGCATTCCTTGGATGTTGTCAGGGCAGTCAGGGTTTACCTGAATTCGACAAAATCCTTTCGCAAAACGGATTCTCTCTTTGTCCTTCCTGAGGGACCTCGGAAGGGCATGGCGGCGTCGGCTTCTACCATCGCCAAATGGATCAGACAGACCATTGAGCAGGCATATGCTTTGAGGGGAAAAGTTCCTCCTATGCCTGTGAAGGCGCACTCTACCAGATCTCTGAGTACGTCTTGGGCCTGTCGTCATGGGGCTTCTGTGGCCCAGGTGTGTAAGGCGGCGACTTGGTCGACCGTTCACACTTTCACAAAATTCTACAAGGTGGATGTTCAGGCATCGGCAGATGCTTCCTTTGGCCGCAAGGTTCTTAGTGCGGCGGTTCCTTAGGGCCCTTTGTTTTGGACCCTTGGCTGTTGGGATGTTTTTATCCCTAGGTTATTTGTTTTTTCCTGGGTTGTTGCTCCTGTTGAGCAAGTTTTTTTTTTTTCATGCTTCCCAGCTTGTTTTCTTCCTTTGGTAAGGTTCCTTTTTCTAAAGTGGAGACTGCGTTGCCTTAGGCGCGGCTGCGTTTCCCACCCCTCATGTTTGCACTGCTTTGGGACGTCCCCATTGTGACGAATATGAAGAGGCGGCGACTGTCGGAGGACGTAAGAGAAAACGGAATTTTTGTAAAATCTTACCTGTAAAATTCCTTTCTCTGAGTCCTCCGACGGTCGCCGCCCCCGCCCCTCTTTTGGGGTTTGGTTGTATACTCTACTGCTATTCCACTGAAACTGAGGTATGGATACAGGAAGTAGGAGGTTATTGACTGAGGGGACCACCCCCTGGGGGTGGGATATGTTAAAAGCCTTAATATTGACATATTCTGTTGCTTAGCTACTCCTACGGAGCAAAGGTCATAACCCCATTGTGACGAATATGAAGAGGCGGCGACTGTCGGAGGACTCAGAGAAAGGAATTTTACAGGTAAGATTTTACAAAAATTCAGTTTTCTTCACCAGGGAAAGAATTCTTCGGTCATCCACCACAGTTGTTTTCTGTGGTCTTCTGGGTCTTTTGGTGTTGATGATGATGACCGGTGCATTCTCTTTTTAAGGATGTTCCAAACAGTTGATTTAGCCACACCTAATGTTTTTGCTATCTCTCTGATGGGTTAGTTTTGTTTTTTCAACCTAATGATGCTTTGCTTCACTGATAGTGACAGCTCTTTGGATATCATATTGAGAGTTGACGGCAACAGATTCCAAATGCAAATAGCACACTTTAAATAAACTCTGGACCTTTTATCTGCTCCTTGTAAATGGGATAATGAGGGAATAACACACACCTGGTCATGGAACAGCTGAGCAGCCAATTGTCCCATTACTTTTGGTCCCTTAAAAAGTGGAAGGCACATATACAAACTGTTCCTACACCTTTCACCTGATTTGGATGTAAATACCCTCAAATTAAAGCTGAAAGTCTGCAGTTAAAGCACATCTTGTTTGTTTCATTTCAAATCCATTATAGAGCTAAAATATTATAATTGTGTCAATGTCCCAATATTTATGGACCTGACTGTATATCCATGGCATGCGTGAGCAATATATCATTTAGTGACAACTTTGTGTAAAAAGAAAAAAATATATATATTTTTCCAGAAACTTGTGGCAAAATATAAAATATTCCATGAACTCAACATGCCTCCCAGCAAATAGCTTGGGGGGACTGTCTACTTTCCAAAAAGGGGTAATTTGGGGGTGAAAAAATATTTATCTTTCATTCATTGACGGACGCAGCTCCTGATTCTTCTTAACCATTGGGTTATACTGCCTCCTACAGGAGTAGGACACTAGGCAGGAAAAAGCTTGACTTTGTCTATGGGCAGTCCAAGGGGGTAAAAACCCACTCTCAGCTATAGGCACTCAGTTTTTTTTTTAAGGACCTAGTTCCTTGCTGAAATCTCTGGTCCTGGCAATTTTTTTTATTTTAAATGGAATTTGTTTTTCCTCTTTTATTATTTTGTCTCTGTGAGAACTACAATCAAGTTCCGGACTGGGCGACGAACTGGATAATATAGATCCTTAGGGTCCGGCCAACGAGCAGGCTCAGACCGCAGCTCCGCGCTAGGTCAGCCGTGACATAGCCCCACTGGACAGGGGCTGGCCTGCGAGTTAAACGTCTCACGAGGACTCATATGAACTGGCTTTGGCCCGAGTCGCAGCGCTTTCCTTCTGGCCGACAGCACCCATATTACGATGGAGCGGTGTCCTGTCCAGGGCGGTGCCAAACCTGTTCCTGGTGTGGTAAGTAGCTGTCCCCCCACTACCCCTGGAGGGTTTTGGGGTGGACGTGGGCCCCTCCCAAGAATGGTCTGACCCCCCGGTTCCCCTCCCTTCGCCCCAGTCCCTCTAAAATTTTATTCGGTTTTTAGGCTGCGACTTGTGGCCTGCTGAGCCATATGTTCAGCTTGGCACCTCCCTTGGACCAGGTGGCGCTGTGGGGGCATTTCATTTTTAATGACATTCTTGCCTCCATTTTTGTGTGGGGCACCTGCCTTGTTTTAGCGAGGATAGACTGCCTACGCATTCGCATCATGGCAGGCGGCCACTTTTACGGGGGCTATATCCTGTTATGTTCTATGTGGAGGGCGACCCCCTTGTTTTTTGCGGGGTCCAATAGGTGGTCCATTTGTGGACCCTTGGCCGGCGTCCCCTTCGCAGGATCACAGTTGGCGGCCTCCACAGATTTGTCAGGTCACCTGTGGCCAGGTGACAACTGCACCCTGTTGGAGGCAGGGGTGCAGCTCAAGGTAGTGAACCCAATAGCAGACTGCTGCGGATGGACCGGAACATGAGCCCAAGATTCCCCAGTGCGCGGAGTTTAAGACCCAGCAGGTGTTCACCAGAGCCTCTAGTGGTGAGGATTGACTTGGCTGCAGCTGGGCCCAGGTCGCGGCCCCTGGGGTCCCCCGGGTCACGCTCTGTAGGGAGAGAAGGGAAGCAGGCCAAAGGTCAGGGTAACAGGCAAACAGGAATAGTCAGAGACAAGCCAAAGTCGGTACACAGAAAGGTATATCAAGCACACGGCAAACAGGAAACAAACACTGTTGAACAGCAAAGCAGACCTGCAGTGCACTGGTTAATAAAGACTTCCTGTGATGACCTGGTGTGGAGCAGGAACAGGAAGGAGAGGTGATAAAAAGGAACCAGAAGTGAAATCTGACCTCTAATACAGACATGAAGGAACAGGTAAGCGGCAAAACACTATTGCAAATCCATGACATGATTGTTATGTTTTCGGGGTGAGTTCAGTATATAGCGACACTACTGGGTCTGCGTCCACACACCTGAGTGCTCAGATAGTGAGGATAATTCCTCTGCTCCTCTAGCCGCACTTAAATATGCGCTGGTGGATGCACTGGTGGTTGCTAGGCGTTTTTTGCTTGCGGTATCCTTATGAGGATTTACTGCGAAAAAGGTGGACAGTCCAACCTGTAATGGACTCTCCGGTTTCCAGGTCAAATTGAGTTACCTTCATCCCGGTTGAGGAGGCTCTGGCCCGTTATATGTGCGCTGTGGCTGGTTCGGCGATTAGGCCAGTAATTAGTATTGCCCTGCTGTTGAGAACTCTGACCGAATTGGAGGGAGAATAGCTTCCCCCTGTCTTTTCGGAGCTGGCGGACCGGTTGGTCCAGGGGCTACAGTTTGTCTGTGATGCCTCTTTGGATGCGGCTCATTTGATTTCTAGGCTGGCTGTATCAACAATGGTCCTTCGGCGTATTGTCTGGCTGAAATGCTGGTCTGCACTAGACTTCTAAGAAGTTTAAAGTTTAAAGAAGCCTTATCTGATCTCCCTCTTGTAGGGGGTCACCTGTTTGGAGTTTCCTTTAATGACATCGTTAAGGGTCTCATGTGGGGGAAGAGTACTCTTCCTCCACAGGCTTCCAAGGGCAAGAAACCCTGCCGTAGACATGGGCCATTCTGCTCGGCTCCTAAGGGATCAAAATTCAGGGCCTCCACCAGAGGTTCCAAGAGGACCTGGTCTGGCAAGCCAGGAGCGGGCTCTTCCAGACCTGTGGACAAGGCTGCCTCTGCATGAAGGGGCACCCTCATCCGTATCTATGGTGGGGGGGACGTCTTCTCTTGTTTCTAGATCCATGGACCTCTCTGGTACAGGTCAAGTGGGTCTACAAACTTATTCGGTCAGGCTAAGAGATCAAGTTCAGTCTTGTCCTCTGGAAAGGATTTTCCCTTCCAACCTGCACTTGTCCGAGATCACTTACGGGGTCTCTTTGGGGAGTGCAAGGCTTGTTATTTCAAGGGGTGATTGTCCCAGTTCCGACTTTGGAACTTTTTCAGGGGTTTTTACTCAAACCTCTTTACCGTCCCCAGGAAGGAAGGCAAGGTACATCCATCAGGGTGAATTGTTCTCACTTCCTTCTACATCAAGGACGCCTACCTGCACATTCTAATATGGGCTGGTCCCAAGCGCTTCCTCCGTTTTGCCGTGGACAAGGAGCATTATCAGTTTGTGGCACTGACCTTTGGTCTCGCCTCTGCACCTCGGGTCTTCACAGGAGTGTTGGCCCCGGTGCTGGAATTTTTTTTTTTTTTGAGTAAGCGGGGGATCGTGGTACTGGGGTACCTGGATGGTCTTCTGCGAGTGGAGTCTCCGACTGCTTTGATGGACTACTGGAGATTGCTCTGCGAACTCTGAGGGAATTCTGTGGGATCCTGAACATTCAGGAGTCTGCTTTGGTTCTAATAACAAACAAACAGTGTTGCGCCAGACAAAAAAATAGTAATATAAATCACAAATAACAACTGTGATGAAAATGAAAGTATAATAGGCTTTCACAATATAGATGACTGCGCAAAGTTAGTGAATAAAGAATGTCCATCAAATTGATCCCAAACTCCGAAAAAGGTGACACCTTCGTGAATGTGATGTGCTTACTTCACCATATAAAGTGGCCTCTCACCTTGTTTCTAGACCTGGATGCTACCAGCATTTTTCCCTCAATTAGGGGAGATGTTAGTCTGCAAACAGGGGGGGCTGATCCTAGGTTTCCCCTCCGATCACAGATGGCATATATGAGGAGTAAAGAGAAAAGATCTAGTGCTCTCTGCTTATTTATACAATAGTTTATTCAGTAAATAGCTGCACTTACATACAAGCTGTCGCACTAAAGAGGCCACCCGGGCCTCAATGCTTGCTCTTGATTAGACAGTGAAGCCGGCGCCCATCCAAGATTGTAGCCTAAGTGCGGACGCCGGCTTCACTGTCCAATCAAGAGCAAACATTGAGGCCCGGGTGGCCTCTTTAGTGCGAGGCATCGTATGCAGGCTCCACCCCTACTGAGGAAGTCACAGCTGGGAAGTAACGCGTATAGGGGGCAGAGCCTGCATACCCGACGTTGCATCTCTCCCTGACTTGTCACGAACCGATTTGAAAGCAGGCACTGCCGAGTGCCTTGTATGTAAGTGCAGCTATTTACTGAATAAACTATTGTATAAATAAGCAGAGAGCACTAGATCTTTTCTCTTTACTCCTTATATATGCCATCTGTGATCGGATGTGAAACCTAGGATTAGCCCCCCTGTTTGCAGACTAACATCTCCCCTAATTGAGGGAAAAATGCTGGTATTGACCTGTAGCATCCACGTCTAGAAACAAGGTGAGAGGCCACTTTATATGGTGAAGGAAGCACATCACATTCACAGAGGTGTCACCTTTTTCGGAGTTTGGGATCAATTTGATATACATTCTTTATTCTCTAACTTTGCACTATATATGTTTTGCACAGTCATCTATATTGTGAAAGCCTATTATACTTTCATTTTCATCACAGTTGTTATTTGTGATTTATATTACTATTTTTTTTGTCTGGCGCAACACTGTTTGTTTGTTATTTGAATCTGATTGTGAGGTGTGAACACATTTAGGTGTGAGCAGCCGGATTTGAAACATTATAGTTTGCGCACTGTACATTATAATATATATTTTTTGCACGCATACCGTATATACTCGAGTATAAGCTCAGTTTTTCAGCACATTTTTTTGTGCTGAAAACGTCCCCCACGGCTTATACTCGAGTCAAAAAAGAAAATGTCCCGGCCAGCCCGATGTGCTTTAGATTTAAAAATGGCGCCGCCCGGCACCAACATGTCACTGCGCATGCTCTGCCGCCGCTCGGGACAGGCTGTACACGTTCGGCTATTCCCGGGAATAACCGAACGTATACAAGCTTTCCCAAGCGGCGGCGGCGCATGCGCAATGACGTGTCGGCGCCGGGTAGCGCCATTTTTAAATTTAAGGCGCCTCTGGAACAGGTAGGTGAAACACAGCTGCACTACCTGCCATTATGTGGGGCTGTGGGCATACTACAAGGGATGCAGTTCTGCGGGCATGGTACACCATTACCATGCCCGCAGCACTGCATCTCCTGTAGTATGCCCGCAGCCCCGCATTCTCCTGTACAATGCCTGCAGCCCTGCATTCTTCTGTACCATGCCCGCAGCCCTGCATTCTCTTGTACTATGCCCACAGCCCTGCATTCTCCTGTACAATGCTTTTGCTTTTTTATTTTATTTTAACACCTTCCCTTTCATTTTTTTTTAATCATTTTTATTGTTATCACAGGGAGTATCCCCTATGATAACAATAAGTAGTGACAGTTACTCTTTTTAAAAAATTGGGGTCTATTAGACTCTAGATCTCTTCTCTGCCCCTAAAGCATCTGACCACACCAAGATTGGTGTGATAAGATGCTTTCCCAATTTCCCAATGGCGCTGTTTATATCTGGCGAAACCGAAGTCATGAAATGCTCGTAGCTTCCGGTATCTTAGGCCATAGAGATGATTGGAGCCATTCTGGTCTCCAGTGTTGCAGCTGATGGGCATACCTGCAAAGCAAACAATGGTTAACAATAAAACACAGTAACAATAAAACATTACAATATAATCGTATACAGTGCAGTAAAACAGTAGAACAGTGGTATCTGAAAAGAAAACTGTAAATAACAATGAAAAACACAGCAACAATAAAACATACATTATAATATCATACAGTAGAATGGTGGTATCTGCAAAGCAAACTATGGTTAACAATGAAAAACAGTAACATAAAACAAACAAAACTATGAAAAACAGTAGCAGTTACAGTATAACCATATATTATAAAGTAAAGTAAAAGTAGAAAAGTAGAGTAAGAACAGAAAATTAATTCAATAAAATGATAACTATTTTTGGCTTATTTTTTAAATTTGTTTTGTAACTTTTTTTTACACTTTTTTGTAACTGTAAAAAAACTTTAAACCTTCCAGGCTAGGGTCTCCCAAAGTGCGATAGCCATCTTACATCTTTCGAGACCCTGTGTGAAAGTGTGCCCTAAGACTGTGCCGTGCTGTACCCTTTACTAATACTGTACTAGTGTGTGGTAGAGACGGAAACAGTCCCCAATGCAAAGACCAGGTTGGCCAGGACATGAGGAACAAAGAAAGTGGGTGTCATGCCTATATCCATTTTTTCTACAGACACAACATCTTCTTTGGGGTGCTCTTTGGGTAGGGGTACTAGAAAGGACATCAGGAAAATGCCTCTCATGCAGCCGGCTCACTGCATCTGGATTGTGAATTTGGGCCACAGCACCTTCTGGATACAGAAAGGCTGTGATGATCTCTTCCTGGAATTTTAGGAAGGATCCACTTCTTCCTGATGCTTTGTATAGCACATAAGCGTTCAGCAGAGCTAATTGGATTAAGTATGCAGACACTTTTTTGTACCAGTGTCTGGCCCTACGGGCAATTAAGTAGGGTGCCATCATCTGGTCGTTGAAGTCCACTACTCCTCCCATGTTAAGGTTGTATTCATGGACACAGAGGGGCTTCTCAACAACACCAGTCGACGTTGCAATTCGGACTGTCGTATCTGCATGAATGGAGGACAGAATGAAAACATTCTGTGTGTCCCTCCACTTCACTGCAAGCAATTTATTACACTTCAAGCAGACTCTCTCCCCCTGTTTAAGTCAGGAATCTACAAGCCGTTGGTGGGGGAAGCCCTGGCGATTAGGTCGCACAGTATCACATGCGCCAATTCCAAAATCAAAAAGGTGACTAAAAAGTAGCACACTTGTGTAAAAACTGTCCACATATAAATGGTACCCCTTTCCAAATAAGGATGACACCAAACAATCTTGCTGCTGCTCCCCACATAGTCTGAGCAGTTGGGGGGCTCCACATTTCTATCTTTTCCCTCGTAAATCCAGAAACTACATGTAAAGCCTGTTGCCCTGTCACAGAGCTTATACTGTACATCTTGACCCTATATCTGGCATGCTTCATGGGGAGAACTGTTTGAAAGCAAGGCGGCCAGAAAATTTAATCAGGGACTCATCAATGCAGACAGCTTGTTGGGGCGTATACAAGGCTGCAAACTTTTGGTTGCAGTGATTTACAAGGGGCCACATTTTGTGGAGCTGGTCCTATCCAGGGTCACCCCGAGGACGACAGAGTTCATTGTCACTGAAGTCATGGGAGCAGAGAACACGGGCATATGATGAATTGGGTCAGTGGACCAATATGACCACAACTCCAAGCAAATTCTCTGGCAAGGGTCAAATTTGGATTTGCTGCGATTAATAGATTGGGAAACACCAAGGGGAGTAAAATCTGCTGTTTCAACCTGAATTCCGGGTTGGCCAGTGAATGGGGTAAGGACGGGCGCTGCAGAAGTGATGGGCTCCCAATCAGGATTTTCAAGTGCATCAGGAAGGACACTATGGGCTCTACGAGCCTGTCTTCCAATTTTTGGTGGCTACGGGACACTACTTGTGCTAGCCACCCCACCAGCTTGAACTGCACTTATGGGACTCGCCACGTCACCAAGTGTTACTGCAGTGCTGGTTTAACTATGACCAGAATGTGGTGCTTGCCAGTCCACCAGAAGGTTGAGCGGCACTAGTACCGACACTCTTCTGCATACTAGAACCCTGCGATTGTTGCACCTCAGCAACAGAAGAACGGGTCGGGGTACGCCTGACCTTAGCAGGGACCACTACTCCATCGTCAGAGCTATCTGTCAGGGTGCTGCTGTCTACAGGTTTGAATACTGAGCCTGATTCTGACAGTGAGGCTTCCTCATCACTCTCATCTGTCATGCTCAGCATCGAGTAGGCCTCTTCACTAGTACCGACACTCTGCTGCATACGAGAACCATGCGATTGTTGCACCTCTGCAACAGAAGAACGTGTCGGGGTACGCCTGACCTTAGCAGGGACCACTACTCCATCGTCCGAGCTATCTGTCAGGTTGCCGCTGCTGTCTACAGGTTTGAATACTGAGCTTGATTTTAACAGTGAGGCTTCCCCATCGCTCTCATCTGTCATGGTCAGCATCGAGTAGGCCTCTTCACTAGTGTACCTCTGTTTGGATATTTTGACCAATAAATTTATAGGTACCTAGTGTCACTCACAGGTAAAAAAAGCACCCGGTTGTCGAGGACTGTTTAAACCGCTACCAAAAAATTTTAATTGCTAGTGCTAGCAGAGATCAGGCCTGGCTCTGCTAACGCTGCAGTTTAGTGTGCTGTGTATCGAAATTGACAATAATCTGCGGATACTGCACTTCTTGGGGGATGGGCGGAGGGGCTAAACGCAGGTACTGGCAGGTGTTGGTGCCGATCCTGCTAAGCTGCATTTTGGGAACACTATACTAAACTATTGGGGATGCTAGTATAGTTCTGATCAGATCAAAGATATTGATTTGTTCAGATGTTATACTAGTAATGGAGATGTTTAGTGTGTGTGTGTCCCTGGCAATCAAAGGGTTAAAATGTATTACTAAATATGCGGTGGGGAATCTGACGCTGTCCTGTATTGACGCTTACTAAAGTTAACGCTAACTGATGTCATCCGCGTGACACTAAAACAATGATCAGAAAAAAGACCTGTACACTATAATAGTGACACTGTGACAGGGCAATGAGGGGGCTAACTGGGGATGATCAGGGGGTTAAATCTTTATTAGAGGATGTATGGCAGGTACCCTAAACCTATCTGGGACTGCCTCTAACTACCACTAATTGTCTCTCCCACTAACTAAAGGCACAATTGACACTAATACAATGATCAGTAAATTATCTGTATACTGTATATAGTGTACACTGTGGCAAGGAGCGAAAGGGTTAACTGGGGGGTGATCAGGGAGTTAAATGTGTGCCTATGTGTACTGGTGTCAGTGTAGTGCTTGTGTACTCACAGTTGTTCTCTTCTCTCACGCTGGATCCGAAAAGGGCTCCAGGAGAGGAGATTGCATTATTTCCTGTGCCTGTGTTTACATTACACAGGCACAGGATGTTCTTCAACTGGTCAGAACCAATCACCAGATCCAGGCCAAAAATCATTCTGAACCAAATCAGCACATCGCGGGGGCAACGGGCACGCGCACACCCCCCTAGCCCCGCGCGTGACCTACCTACAGTTACATCTGTTCACTCAGCCGAGCCAACTTGCCGCAGTAAAAAAAAATGAGTTTCTCCAAAGAGGTGTAGAACCTTGGGTACCATCAAATGCCAGATTTCGGCCCTGGGGATTTTCTTTCAATGCCCGTTGGCCACGAATTCCTTGGTTCACACCTTCGTTCAGGGGGTCCGCCACCTGGCTCCCCCGGTGAGGTCTCCTTTGCCTTCATGGGACCTCAATTTGGAGCTGTTGGTTCTTCAGAAACCGCCTTTTGAAAATATTTGTCAGCTTCCTCTACTTACTTTGTCATAGAAGGTAACCTTCTTGGTGGCTATTACTTCTGCACATAGGGTGTTGGAGTTGGCTGTGTTGTCTTGTCATTCACCTTACCTGGTGGTTCACAGAGACAAAGTGGTGCTTCGTCCCTGCCAGTCATTCCTTCCTAAGGTCGTCTCTGGTTTCCATTTTTAAATAAAGACGATGTGTTGCCTTCCTTGTGTCCTAAGCCTAAGCACCTTAAAGAGATTGCCTTAAATTCTTTGGATGTGGTTCGGGCAATCAGGGTGTACCTGGCGGCGACTGAGTCGTTCCAAAAATCGTAAACCCTGTTTGTCCTTACGGATGGACCCTGGAAAGGGCTGGCCACGTCTACTGCAACCATTTCCAGATGGATCAGGCAGACGGTGGGGCAGGCCTATTCCATTAAGGGTTTAGGATCCTCCTATCCCTGTTAAGGCACATTCTACGAGGGCGCTTAGTGCCTCTTGAGCCTTCCGTCATCAGACGTCAGTGGTGCTGCCACCTGGTCGTCTGTGCACACTTTCAGGAAATTTTTAAGGTCGATGTGTTAGCATCTGTGGATGCTGCCTTTGGCTGCAAGGTTTTGCAGGCTGCTTTTGGAGAGGATTAGTCCTCTTTCAGGGCATACTTTTTTGTCAGGTGAGCTCCAGTTTGTTTCTGGTTGAGCTCCTGCTTTCCCTGGTTGGCTAAGTTTAGCCTTTGGGAAATATGTTTATTTGTTTTTCCCACCCCTCATGTTGACACTGCCTTGGGACGTCCCAAGGGTCAAGAAGATATAGAGCTGTGTCCGTCAATGAATGAAAGAGAAAACAGGATTTTGTCTTACCGTCAAATCCTTTCTCTGATGTTCATTGACAGACACAGCACCCACCCTTCTATTGAGTTGGGTTATATGTTATTCTGACACTGCTTGTTACAAAACTGAAGACTTAAAGCAGGTAGTGGGAGTATACCCTCTGGGACTGTCCTATGGACATAGTCTAATTTTTTTCCGCCTAGTGTGCTACTCCTGTAGGGGGCAGCATAAAACCCAAGGGACAAGAAGATATGGAGCTGTGTCCATTAATGAACATCAGAGTAAAGGATTTTACTGTAAGATAAAAACAGTTTTTTCAGAGTGAAACAGTTCTGCTGCCCACCTACAAAATCAGTAACATGGCAGATATCTCTGTGGTGACCACATTAAATTGTTACCATAAAAGAAGTAGACGTAGTAAATCTTCCACTATAGATGTGTGTTCTGGTGACAACTTCTGAGAGGACATTTCCTTCACTTAGGAGACATTTCTTCACACTTCCTGCTTTGTCAACAGAACAGGAAGTGAAAAAACTGATAGCACGTTAATGGTTTCCTACAGCATACATAATGGAAACCAAATTTTGGCTATAGATATACTTTAACCACTTCCGGATCGCCCACCACAGTTATACGTCGGTACTTTGATGTTAACTACCGGGGCTATGACAGCTATCTGCTGCCATAACCCCTGTATTTTTTTTACAGGCTTTTTCTCATAAAAGTGGTCTATTCCCCACTGGATCACTTTTATGGGCGGCGGGACAGGTGCCATACAACCCCCCCACCCCTCCTCCCGCGGCTTCCCAATAGTTTTTCCCACTTATCAGAGCCGTCGGTAGCGGGGAAAACGATCCGGTCTCATGGAGTCCTACGCAGGAAGTCGAGTGAGGGCAAGCTGGCCCCCACTTGACTCTATGGTCCTGGAGGACCGGAGCGACGTCATACGTCGCTTCATCCCAACGGCCTTAATGGGCCCATTTTTTTTTTCTTTTTAGTGTAAATGTGAGATCTGAGGTCTTTTTGACCCCAGATCTCATATTAAAGAGGACCTGTCCTGCTTATTTCTATTATTCTATTACAAGGGATGTTTATATTCTTTGGTATAGGAATAAAAGTGATCAAAATTTTTTTTTAAAGGGACAGTGTAAAAATGTAAGGTAAAATAAATAAAAGAAATTTAAAGCGCCCCGTCCCTCCAAGCTCACACGCAGGAGCAAGCGCATATGCAGGTTGCGCCCACATATGTAAACGGTGTTCAAACTACACATGTGAGATATCGCTGCGATCATTAGAGTGAGAGCAATATTTCTAGCCCTAGACCTCCTCCGTAACTCTAAACTGGTAACCTGTAGAACTTTTTAAAGCGTCGCCTATGGAGATTTTTAAGTACCAAAGTTTGTCACCATTCAACGAGCGTGCGCAATTTTGAAACATGACATGTTGGGTATCTATTTACTTGGCGTAACATTATCTTTCATATTATAGAAAAAAATTGGGCTAACTTTACTGTTTCATTTTTTTCAATGCAGTGAAATGTATTTTTTCCAAAAATATTGCGTTTAAAAGACCGCTGCGCAAATACCGCGTGACAAAAAATATTTCAATGACTGCCATTTTATTCTCCAGAGTCTTTGCTAAAAATATATATATAATGTTTGGGGGTTTTAAGTCATTTTCTAGCAAAAAAATACTGATTTTAACTTGTAAACAACATGTGTCAGAAATAGGCCTCGTCCTTAAGTGGTTAAGTAATTGAACCTATTCCTTTATACCTAAAACATCCAATAGGTATCCCAGTGTTTTATAAGATAGAGCATATAGGTATCCCAGTGCTTTATAAGATAGAGCATATGAGCTGTTAAAATAAGATACTTTAGTTATGGAAGTCCAGAACTTAGAAGAAGACGTTAACACTTTCTTTTGAACAAGATATTACTCAGGGAATCATGCACTGGATCTATAAATTGGGATCCATTAAACTTAATGCAGAAAGTGCCAGAAATACATTACAATCAGCAGTGCACTTTTAGTGCAGGACCATAACACATGCTTTGTACAAGGTTACTTTTGTGTTTTGTGAGTACATAATTACTTTTATACCCTTGCACAAAGAACAGCAAAGAAATATCTTTTTCTATTTTCTCCAATGTTTAAATGAATATTTGAGCGTTACTTTTGGAATGTGTGTAATTCTGAATTAATTATTAACACGAAGTGTAAAGCTGTACATGCTGCATTATCTTCATAGGAGCCATTAATTAATGATGAAAATGAAAAGAGCGCATTTCCAGCAGCAAGGTTGCACCATCAAGTTCAGTTAAGGTACCAGAAGTACACATTTTGCAAGATACATACATATGTATTATTTTTTAACTACTTCTCCATATTTTTTTAGATTGGTTGTTCCACAGAAGCAAATTCCTCAGAAAATGGGTATCAAGGAAACAGGTAAACTTTTTATATTACATAACTTTGTGCAAGCAGCGCTATCACCATTTCATATAAATTGGGACCATAAACCATACAGAAAAAAGTGCTCATATATCCATAAAAATAAAGTGCTGAAAATTTTGAAAGTGTCTTGTGCTTCTTAAATATCATAAATATATAAATAAGATGAAAAAAACAATCCATATAATATATTCAATAAAATATAGTGTCTCGTACAATCAAAAAATCTTCAAAAATCCACATTCAGGATGAAGAAACAAGAAGAGATCCCGTCTCCAAAGAAAGCAGATAACATGCTTCACCTTCAGGCTTGGCTCACACTTGTGCGATAATGGAACCAACGCAATTCCAGTGCGGGTTCCCCCATGTCACTCGCTGGCTGTTCACACTATCCTCTGCGAACAGCTGTGGGTGTCAATGTAAAGTTAATACCACCCCCAAATCAGGTTGCAAATGCCAGTGCAAACTGTGAAATCAGACTGGAATCGGATCGTTGTGAACACCCATGCGATTCGATTCCAGTGCAGAAAAAAAAAAGGGACCTGCAATATGTTTGTCCGAATGCAGTGTGAATTTCATCCATACAAACTGTATGGCTAAATTCGCATTGCACAGACATCGCATGTGATGTGCACAGCAATGCGTCGCAAATTGCATGCAATGTCTGTGTTCACACCAGTGTGAACCCAGCCTTAGTGTAACATCCACCACTGGAATCTGCTAAATGGCTCACAAAAAATAATGGCTGATAATGAATCAGCAATTGCTCATTTATATATACATGCAGCTCTCACAGGGGGACATGGAATCTCCTCAAAACCATCTCATATGCTTCTCCAACAAGGATAAACTCTATATTCCAAAGCGGGATGTTGGAAAGGAAGAATGTAACTTATAGCATAAAACTATAAAAAAAAATTTATTAATTAAATAACTCAATTCACATACACAGCATCAACGTGTTAATCGCAAGAAAGATGTTTACCAGCCCAAATCCGTCCGCACCCTCTGACCGTTAGCCCGTAGTCAGAGGATGCAGCCGGAGTCGGGCTGGTAAATTTTTATGGATATATGAGCTTTTTTTCCTTATGGTTTGTTGTCACATTTTATATAAAATGGTGATAGCGCTGTTTGCGTGAAATTTTTATGTTTAATCTATTTAAGTTTGCAAGTATAACAAGGCATGTAGACTAAATTGGAAGCAGGGTACAAACAAGGCAAATAAAGTGCTTAAAAGTCCATTACCACATATGCACGTGTACATAATAGGAATACAAACGGTATCCATAGATATACAAGTAGGCCTGTGAAACTGGCAAGCTAACCCTAGTCTAGAGGGTATTAGAGCACAGACTAGGAGGATACGTACATGTTAATAAAGAAAAAAAAAAAGGGGGTACAAAAAAATATATATAGTCAGGTCCATAAATATTGGGACATCGACACAATCCTAATCTTTTTGGCTCTATAATGGATTTGAAATGAAACAAACAAGATGTGCTTTAACTGCAGACTTTCAGGTTTATTTGAGGGTATTTACATCCAAATCAGGTGAAAGATGTAGGAATTACAACAGTTTGTATATGTGCCTCCCACTTTTTAAGGGACCAAAAGTAATGGGACAATTGGCTGCTCAGCTTTTCCATGGCCAGATGTGTGTTATTCCCTCATTATCCCATTTACAAAGAGCAGATAAAAGGTCCAGAGTTCATTTCAAGTGTGCTATTTGCATTTGGAATCTGTTGCTGTCAACTCTCAATATGAGATCCAAAGAGATGTCACCATCAGTGAAGCAAGCCATCATTAGGCTGAAAAAACTAAACAAACCCATCAGAGAGATAGCAAAAACATTAGGTGTGGCCAATGAACTGTTTGGAACATCCTTAAAAAGAAAGAACGCACCGGTGAGCTCAGCAAAACCAAAAGACCCTGAAGACCATGGAAAACAACTGTGGTGGATGACCGAAGAATTCTTTCCCTGGTGAAGAAAACACCCATCACAACAGTTGGCCAGATCAAGAACACTCTCCAGGAGGTAGGTGTGTGTGTCAATGTCAACAATCAAGAGAAGACTTCACCAGAGTGAATACAGAGGGTTCACCACAAGATGTAAACCATTGGTGAGCCCTTCAAAACAGGAAGGCCAGATTAGAGTTTGCCAAACATCCAAAAAAGCCTTCACAGTTCTGGAACAACATCCTATGGACAGATGAGACCAAGATCAACTTGTACCAGAGTGATAGGAAGAGAATAGTATGGAGAAGGAAAGGAACTGCTAATGATCCAAAGCATACCACCTCATCAGTGAAGCATGGTGGTGGTAGTGTCATGGCGTGGGCATGTGTGGCTGCCAATGGAACTGGTTCTCTTGTATTTATTGATAATGTGACTGCTGACAAAAGCAGCAGGATGAATTCTGAAGTGTTTCAGGCAATATTATCTGCCCATATTCAGCCAAATGCTTCAGAACTCATTGGATGGCGCCTTCACAGTGCAGATGGACAATGACCCGAAGCATACTGCGAAAGCAGCCAAAGAAGTGGAATGTTATGCAATGGCCAAGTCAATCACCTGACCTGAATCCGATTGAGCATGCATTTCACTTGCTGAAGACAAAACTGAAGGGAAAATGCCCCAAGAACAAGCAGGAACTTAAGACAGTTGCAGTAGAGGCCTGGCAGAGCATCACCAGGATGAAACCCAGCGTTTGGTGATGTCTATGCGTTTCAGACTTCTGGCTGTAATTGACTGCAAAGGATTTGCAACCAAGTATTAAAAAGTGAAAGTTTGATTTATGATTGTTAATCTGTCCCATTACTTTTGGTCCCTTAAAAAGTGGGAGGCATATATACAAACTGTTGTAATTTCTACGCCGTTCACCTGATTTGGATGTAAATAAATTAAAGCTGAAAGTCTGCAGTTAAAGCACATCTTGTTTGTTTCATTTCAAATCCATTGTGGTGGTGTATAGAGCCAAAAAGATTAGAATTGTGTCGATGTCCCAATATTTATGGACCTGACTGTATATATAACATCTCCCTGCAGGTACATATTAAGGAGCATCAGAATAGCACAGAGAGAGATCATATCCCAGGCCCTACTTAGAAATGATCTGAAGGGGAGTATATACAGAAGCAACATGTTAGAGGGTAGAAGGAAATCAAAGAAGGAGAAGGGGGTGAGTAGGGAATAGAAAGGAGAATAAAAAAGGGGGGGACAAGGATGTAGGGATTGGGGTGGAGAACCCCAGGCACTGACTAGACCAGCCTTAAGGCAACACCAGTTCCTGGAAGATCCAGGAGTCCAATATAAAATTAAACCATACAAGAGGTAAAAGTATGAAAATTAGAAGAAATTATTCCAGACAGTCCACATGAGACTGTGAAAGTCTGATTTGTCATTATACAACGCTATCACACTTTCTAAATATTCAATCTGATTAATTTCACAAGCCCAAGCGGCCAAACTAGGTGGGTCAGTTTGGCACCAGCACTTGGCTATAACAGATTGAGCTGCAGTCAGAAAATACCTAATCAAACTTCTTTTGGTCTGCTTGTGGAAGCCCTGCAAGAGAGACAATACACTAAGCTGACAAGGTTCGGGTATGTGTCACCCAATAGATTAATGAATAGTCGTAGAATTTTGCCCCAAAACGGTATGATGCGCAGGCAAACACCCCAGATGTGTAGCATAGTGCCAAACAGCGCCAACAGATAACAGGGATGGTGGGATCAATTTTTTTAAGGATTGAGGGACAGCTATACTATCTGGTGAGCATGCAGTAGTTCCATTCTTGGGCAAGTAAAGATGCTGAAAGTTTGAAAGAGAATGCCAATATTTTAGTCCAATCAAGATCATTTACCGGTACACTCAGTTGCACAAAATTATTAGATTTGATGGTATACACATCACACAGATAGCCGCTGCACCAGAATGTATTGGTTTCATACATATTGCCTTTTTGTCTGTGGCGCAAGTTTTATTATTATATTGTAAACATTTTATATTGTTTGGATTGTGTTTTTCTAAAAACATTCTGCTTGTTTTTTTTTCTCTAATTCCTTGTGATATTTCAATGTGGAGCAAGTAGGCAAGGGAAACTCCTGACAGGGCCCAGGAGGAAGTGGTATTGGTGATATAGGGCAACATGACTTTTACCCAGTGCAGTGATGTCTGTGTGGACTAACTTTGGAACAGAACAGGAAAGCTCTTGGAGCTCCTCAAGGAAGCACCTGCTTTGTGTTGCTTTCATGCACCTCGGAAATTGCAAATAATTTCACATGTCAGTTGCTAAGAGGGTTGCATGTCATTTAGTGGCCAGTTAGTGGTAGGACAAATGCATTTTGCCACCACAAATGACCAACTCCCTGAAGTCATAATTTTCTCCCTGGAAATTCAATAATCTTCCTGAAAATATACAGCTCGCAGATCTGTCGGGTAAGGTGCAGATCTAATAGCTTTTTCTCTACTAACCTGCTATTCCCATGGTACTCCCACTAGTAACCTACAGCTCTCATAACACTCTGTGATTATTATTATTATATAAGAATTTATATAGTGCCAACAGTTTGCGCAACGCTTTACAACATTAGGGCAGAAAGACAGTTACAATACAGTTTAATTTAGGAGGAATCAGAGGACCCTGTGATAAAGTGGGCGTTTGCGTTTAGAAGCGTTCCTAGAGGTCAAAAAAATTATTCCCCTTTAAAATGGAAAAACGCGAACGCTAAACGCGGGTCATCGCGTTCGGACGCGTTTAGGTGCGTTCGGACGCGTTTGTGCGTTTGAAACGCCGGGAAACACACGTTCGAACGCAAATAATTGCGTTCTAAAAAAAGTCCCTGAACGCAACTGCCTGCAAATGACTGTAAATGACTTGGTGTACATGGACAGATAAGATAAAATGTAGATGGGTTCAGGGGCTTCTGAAAAAAACGCCCAACTGCTCCTAAACGACCATTTCCAGCGTCCCGTGTACATGGAGCCTTAATGTGCAACTCTCTTATCTGTCAATTACCATTCAGGTCTCATGTCTAGAAAGCTGCAGTTTTCATGTTACCCCTGCTAGCAACCTGCAGCTCTCATAGCACTTTCTGATAAAGTGCAGAATCGTAACACCCCCTGCTGTAATGTGTAGCTCTACTATCTGTCAGGTAACATACAGGCCTCAGAGCACTATCTTTAGTAACTTACATTTCTCATAGTACCTCTGTCAGAAACCTGCAGCTCTCATAGCACTCTCATTTAACATGTGATTCTTATGTCACTTCCACTAGTAACCTATAGCACTCTCCTATGTAAGATGCAAATGTCACAGCACTTTCTTGAATAAAGTGTAGACTCATAACAACTTCCTCTCATAATGTGCATCTCTCATAGCAATCTAGTAGTGGTAACATACAGTACTTCCATATCTACTTAATAAATAAGCATTCATGATTTGTAGGCATAATTGTTTAAATTGTTTTACTTAACAGCTAAGGCAGTAAATACAAAGCAGTGTGCTCTGCATTTCGGGGAATATCTTGTATAGTTTATTTTAGAACTGCCTTGCCATAAAGAATTATATAACATTTCTAATTAATTATAATCGAGATTGCAAACATGTTTTCAATGCATAAGGCTGTTGTTATGCATGTTTCATGTTCATCTGGTAATTACAGCTTTGAGGTAGCAGAGATCCACAAAATGTAAACGGTTAAAAGATGATACATTGATAAACTTAGTTTAACGCCTTCCTGCCAACAGTATGCATATATGCGGCCTCACCAGACTGGGCTTTTTTCCATGGGGGGGGGTCACATATAGGTGTTTCTGTCTTTCTGCTGGAAGCATGCTGCACAGCATACTCTCAGCAAAGAGACCAGACTCTCACCAGGAGCCCCAGGTCCTGTAGTAACGATTGGGACCCGAGACTCCTGGTTCATAGTCACATGATCGCTGTTATAGCCTCTGATTGGCTATCTTAGTGATCAGTCGCTGTGCAGCCCACCCCTGTGTTTACTTTCTCTCTGAATGGAGAGGAATTGTATATCTACATTGTATATCTCTCTTCCTGCAGGGAGATGTGTAAATAAATGTGTGTAAAAAAATAAAAAATAAAAGTAACTAGATCAAGATTTAATCTAGGTCAATGCAAGGGTTAATGTTTGGGTCAAGTAAAGGTCAGGGTCAAAGGTAAGTATTTTTTGGGTAGCATTTAAAAAGAAAACATTTTTTTTGTTTACAAACTTTTATTCAGGGTGTAAAAAAAGGCAGTACAAAAAACAAATAGGCATTAACATAGGTGCATTACATACAATATTAGCATAGTGACAAAGTTAGTATCGGTGTTAGTAAGTGCCATTATGTTTTAGGTAGGATAAAAAAATGCAAAATGTGCACTATTGTTTCTGGGCTGTACTACGGGTACAAACAACAAGTAATATACACATATGTGGTATCGCTGCAATCGCCAGGAGCAGCAGAATTTATATTTAATTGTTTTTTGTGGTAGGTTATGGTAGTAGCAAAAAATATACAGCTAAGTTTTATAAAAAGGTTTTTCTCTTTTGTTCATTGACGGACACAGCTCCTGATTCTTCTTAACCATTGGGCTATACTGCCCGCTACAGGAGTAGGATACTAAACAGGAAAAAACTTGACTACACCTATGGGCAGTTTCAGGGGGTATACACCCACTCTCAGCTATAGGCACTCAGTTTTTTTTCTGCCTAGTCAGGAGTAAGGACCTAGTTCATTGCTGGGATCTCTGGTCCTGGTGATTTCTTTCTTTTTAAATTGATTTTTTTCCTATCTTTATTATTTTGTTCCTGTGACCTTTGATTTCTTGGCTGTCTGTAACAGCAGCGGTCTTCGGCGTATTATCTGGCTGAAATGGTGGTCTGCGAACCAGACTTCTAAAGAAGGCCTTATCTGATCTTCCCCTTGTAGGGGATTACCTGTTTGGAGCTTCCTTGGATGACATAGTTAAGTGTCTCACAAGGGGGGAAGAGTACCCTTTTTCCGCCGGTTACCAAGGGCAAGGAGCCCCGTCACAGACCTGGCCATTCTCCTTGGCTCATGAGAGATTTTTTTCATCCCTCAAGGTCTCAAGACAAGGGATAAACAGGCTGGGACACCACCGGAGGTTCCAAGAGGACCTGGTCTGGCAAGCCATGAACAGGCTCTTCTAGACCTGTGGACAAGGCTGCCTTTGCATGAAGGGGTGCCCTCACCTGCATCCGGGGTGGGGGGGACATCTTCCCTGGTTTTTGGCTCCATGGACCTCCCTGGTACAGAACGAGTGGATCCACAAGGTTATTCGGTTAGGCTACAAGATCGAGTTGGGTCTTATCCTCAGAAAAGGTTCTTCCCTTCCAACCTGCACTCATCTCCAGATCGCTTACAGGGTCTCTTTAGGGCAGTGCAAGACTTGTTACTTTAAGGGGTGACTGTTCCGGTCCCGACTTTGGAACTTTTTCAGGGGTTTTTACTCAAACCTCTTTACAGTTCCCAGGAAGGAAGGCAAGGTACGTCCAGTTCTGGACCTCATGGCGCTAAACTGCTTTGTGCGGGTACAAAAGTTTCCGCATGAAGTCCATTCGCACGGTAGTGGCATCCCTACATCAGTGGTTTTCTTCTCACTTCTATCGACATCAAGGACGCCTACCCACACATTCTAATATGTGCCAGTCACCAGGGCTTCCTCCATTTTGCCATGCGTGAAGAGCAGTATTAGTTTGTGGCGTTGACCTTTGGTCTCGCCTCTGCTCACGGGTCTTCACAAAAGTGTAGGCCCCGGTGCTGGCATTGTTTGAGTCAGCGGGGGATCGCGGTACTGGGGTACCTGGGCGATCTTCTTCTGCGAGAGGAGTCTCCGACTTCTCTGATGGACATCTGGAGATTACTCTGCAAACTGTGAGGGAGTTTGGTTGGATGCGGAACCTTCAGGAGTCTGCTTTGGTTCTGTCCTAAAAAACTGGACTATCTGGGTCTGACTCTGGATTCGGCCTCAGCCATAGTGTTTTTACCTCTGGAAGAACTCCAGACATTACAGGAGACAATTCAGCTTATGTTGTTTAGCAGACGGTCATCCCTCCGGGCTTACATGTGGATGCTGGGCCTGATGGTGTTCACCTTTGAGGCGGTGTGTTTGCACAGTTCCACATAAGATCCCTGCATGAGATTCTGGTGAAATGGGACAAGGATCCACGGTCTCTAGAGATACCTCAATTCTCCGGCAATTCGACAGGAAATATCCTTCTTCCCCTGTACTGGACGGTTGTTGCCACGGATGCCAGCCTGTCTGGATGGAGAGGCCTCCTGAGCACAGATGTCCAGACTGCCGATTAATGCACTGGAGCTCCGAGCAATCAGACTTTGGCTCATTGGACAATTTGTTTTCAGGGGTGTCCGGTACGAGTTCATTCGGACAAGGCCAGGGCCATGGTCTATGTCAATCACCAAGAAGATTGGGAGATCTACAATCAACTGCCGGGCTGGGCGACGGGCTGGATAATCTAGATCCAGTGGTCCCCCCAGCCCAGCCAGTGAGCGTGTGCAGACTGCAGCTATGCACTGAGTCGGCCGCGACATAGCCTCACGGACAGAGGCTGGCCCGTGACTTAAACATCTCGCAGGGTCGCATACAACTGGGCGTGGGCCTGAATCACAGCGGTCTCTTGGCTGACAGCTCCCCTACTTTGGTGGCGAGGATTCTGTCTGGAGCGTTACCCGCACCATGGAAGGGTAAGTACAGTCCCCCCACTCCCCTTTTGGCAGTTTTTTGGGGTGGACGCTGGTAACCTCCAGGGATGGTCGGACCTGCCTGCTGGTTCCCTCCTCCCACCCTAAATTGCTCAGTGAGCTGGGCTTCCCCCACTCCCTTTCCCCCCTGTCTGGACCTGGAGTTTGGTGGGGTGTGATAGGGCACAGGATGCAGCGGAGACCCCTAGGGTCCCCCCCCCTATCCCCACTCTGTAAGGGTCCTGGGATAGTGTATGTCCTGCCCTGGTAGTCTGGAGGGGTTCCAGTGTAGGAGACCCCTAGGTGCATGCCCTACCGTTTGCAGTGTGGTTATAGTGCAGGGGGGTCCCAGTGCAGAGGCCGGTACAAAGTGCGCAGCAGAGTCACCCCTAACGCGTGTCCTACCTTTGGGGGGGTCCCTTTTCAGAGAGTGCAGCATTGCAGAGGGCGCAGGAAAGATCCAGGCAGCGTGCTTCAGCATCTGTAGCTGATGGCGGCCATTTTTCATTAGTCTGGCTGGTCTCCAGCTGACGGCCATGTTTGTGTAGCCCGATGATGTCACAGGGGCCATTTTCCCTTAGGCCGAAGACGCTTGTGACGATTGAAGCCTTGTGAGGATGCTGAAGCTCCTGCTCTTCCTCTTCCTCCTCCGTTTCCTGTTCCTGTGCCTGGGACATATGAACAGGGATGGCGTCCGTGGTGATGCTGGGTCCGAATTCTCAGCACTCCTCCGATCGGTAGGGTGAGTCCTTGGAGGTCCCTGTTATCTCACTTTCTGCTGATAGGTACCCTGAGCCTTGGGTGGATCCTTTAGTGGTGCCAAAAGATTGTTTTTTGTACTGCAAGGTCTTACTTTGCTTATGGAGCCTCAGGGTCACATCTCCCCCACTGACCCCCTTATGGAGGTGGTCCTGCAGTCCTTAGTATCCTGGGTGGAAGTGGCGTGTGAGCAAAGATTTAGGAGGAAGCAACCCCCCGTCTTTCCCTGCTTAGTCTGTTTCATCTGATTCTGAGCCTGATGCCGTCACCTGATGCTGTCCTCATCCCTAGTCTATACAAAGCTAAACAAAAAAGTTGTGGCTAAGCAGTAACTTTATGACTAAAACTGGACCTTATAAGTAATGTGTATATTTTGACACAGATGGGTGTCTTGCTGCAGTAAAAGTTTTATTTTAGCTTTCTTGCCCTGCAATCTTTATCTCCGTTGTTCCTCTATCTTGGACCACTCAAGAAGGAGCATTACCAGATCGATAGCGTTGGAAAGAAAAAGCTGCGTATAGGATTCTATGAAAGTTTCTGTCACTTTTTATACTTATCGCATGATCTTAGCAGCATGGTGTATTGTGTATGTTTAAAGGACAGCTTTGACTTATAACATTATTCTGCTGCACAGTCTGGGAGTTTATGCCACTTCAAGCTTTTCCAGAGCATCTGAACTTGGCAGCAGAGTAGTTACTATAGCAACTTCTATACAGCTAGTTTTTAAGCACTGCCTACAGAGAAGGAGAAGAGAATGACTAAGTGAGCAGAGAGACAGAAGGAAAGGGCAAATAGACATAATAAGCAGTAAAAAGGGAACCAGTGTCTGTGATGGCTAATGTAGAAGCAAAAAGGCTACAAAGTAAGGTCAAAAAGGCAAAAATAGATATATATAGAAGAGAAAGGCGCTGAAGGTAGCGAGGGAGAGAGAGATATACCAATAGTAGAGAATAAATCTAAAATAGACTATATTAATGACAAAATAGTCTAATGGGCGGATGCAGGTTCATAAGTCTGAGAGAGGTGTTGAAAGCAGAATACAGTGATACCTCGGTTCATGAACTTAATTCGTGAACTGACTCTGGTCGCGAACCGAATTGGTTGTGAACCGAGGCACATTTTCCCATAGGGTTCAATGTAAATCCGGTTAATGCGTTCTGACCTTTTTTTTGGGGGGTTTTTGAAGCACAAAAATATGAAACAAATTACAATACACATTAGTACAGTATAGTAATGTATAAAGAGAGAACACTAACCTTGCTTAAGATGACTTCTGGCATGGAGGAAGGCTGGTGAGAGGCTGTGAAATACAATACAGTAAGTACAGTATTGTACAGAAGTACTGTACAGTATTGTACAGTACTGTATGTGCTAAAAAGCAAACCAAAAAGCAAAAAGTGTCTTCACAGTAATCACAGTACTTCTTTCTGTGTCTCTTCTTCTCTCCACGATCTTCCTACAGGAAGTCATGACCATGTGACAGCTTGGAAATAGCATTAAAATGGCCTCAGGTCCTGTTCGTGAACCGAAGCGGAGTTCGTGAACCGGAGCATATTTTTATGAACTTTTCTGTTCGTGAACCGAGTTGTTCATGAACAGAAGCGTTCGTGAACCGAGGTATCACTGTAAATGGTAGTCAAAAAGCAGGAACATTTAAATAAAGGTTAGACCTAATAAAGAAAAGCAGTTTGACATACAAAGAAATGTGGTATATGTACTGTATATAAAGAGGGCACGGGAGAGCGCAAGAGAAATAAAAATACATACGAACAGACTTTGCCCAGCGGACCGATGTAGGGGGCAATTGTAGTGCTAACTGTCAAAGGGGCAAAAAATCTTTTAAAAAAAATTCAGATTTCTTATATAAGGCTGGGTTCACACATGTTTGGTGCGAATTTCCCCTCAGTTTTGCCATTCAGATGCAAATCTTTGGAGCCGGTGTTCCGTGAAAAAACCCTACCCATGAAAATTCCCTACCCTCATCACTTCCTGTGCACATACGTCATGGAACAGCTGAGCAGCTTACCACTGCGCATGCTCATAGCTGCGGAGGGTAGGGAGTTTTCACGGGGTAGTGTTTTGTAACGTTACACCGCATCAGCTGTTGCCATGGGTACATTAAATCATCTCCGCTGTAACATTAAATCACCTCCGCTCCTACCCCTGTGACTTCCCTGATCTCGGCTCCTAAATGTAAAAGCGGCGGCGTGTCTATGAGAATATAAATCACGGAGCCAAGATCTCTGTGAATTATATTTTCATAGACCCACCGCCGCTTTTATATTTTGGAGCCGAGATCAGGGAAGTCACAGGGGTAGGAGCAGAGATGATTTAATGTTGCAGCGGAGATGATTTCATGTACCCGCGGCAACAGCTGATGCGGTGTAACGTTACAAAACACTACCACATGAAAATTTCCTACCCTCCGCAGCTATGAGCATGCGCAGTGGTAAGCTGCTCAGCTGTTCCATGACGTATGTGCACAGGAAGTGACGAGGGTAGGGAATTTTCACGGGTAGCGTTTTTTAACGTTACACTGGCCAACGGTGTCTTTAACATTAACTGTGTGTTAAGGAACAGGTTGGGAAGCCAGCCGGCACATCCTTAATAACTCGTGACTCATCAGCTGTCAGTGGGGTACCCAACAGATAGCTGAATGATAAAAAAAACATTGCAGGTAATAAAACATTGCAAAAAAAAAAGGGCTTGGAGGCCCCCCCTACCCATCCATGCCAGGCCTATTTGGGTCTGGTGACGCCAAAATTTTTCAAAACAACGCCGTGGGGTCCCCCTCCCAATTGATACAAGACTCTTAGGTCTGATATGGATTTTGAAGTAAACCCCATGCCAAATTTAAAAAAGAATGGTGTGCCCCTCCCCCCCCCAAATCCATACCAGACCCCTATCTGAGCATGCAGTCTGGCAAGCAAGGAAAGGAGGGAAGGCGAACGAGTGTCCCCCCCCTCCTAAACCATACCAGGCCACATGCCCTCAACATCGGGGTGCTTTAGGGCAGGGGTGCTGCCCTCCCACCCCAAATTACCTTGTCCCCATGCTGATAGGGACAAGGGCCTCTTCCCCAAAACCCTGGCAGGGGGTTTATCGGAATCTGAAAGTCTGGAATGTACTGTATTGTACCCCTACTTACTCACCAAAAAAAAAAGCATCAAATATCAAAAAGAAACAAAAACACAGACACAGTTTTTGACAATTCCTTTATTAAAAAAAAAAAACAATGTCCCCCATGTAGATCCATTATCAATCATGACACCATGGCCGAAAAGAAAAATAAAAGCTCTGCTCGCGCCGAAGTCTTATGCTGTCTGCTAGCACTGCCGTCTAAAGTTCTTAAATAGCTAAGGGGCAGAGCCATCTGGCGAAGTCAATGGATTTCCCCACCCCCTGTGACGTCATTGACCCAGCATGCAGCGGTCGATGACGTCACAAGGGGTGGTGCCTCTTGATGACGTCGCCAGGGGGTCCCACCCCTTAGCTATTTAAGAACTGTCAGGAATTGTCCAAAACTGTCTCTGTGTTTTTATTTCTTTTTGATCCTTTTTTTTGCCCCATTAGCCCACACTCATTCACATGGGGGGAGCTTGATTCCAATAAGCCCTCTGCCCACAGACAACCACAGCCAGGGTTCTGGGAAAGAGGCCCTTGTCCCCATCAACAGAGCAGAGCCCCCCCCCCCCGCCCCGAAGCACCCCCCATGTTGAGGGCGTGTGGCCTGGTATAGTTCAGGAGGAGAAGGGGCACTCACTCGTTCCCCTCCTCCCTCCTTGCCTGCTAGACTATAAGGGTCTCGTAAGAATTTCGGGGGGGGGGGGTTTAAGTGGCATGGGGGTTCCCCTCAAAATGTCTGCTGATTGCGGGTGCAATGCTTTACAGGTTCCTAACAAAAATAATAAATGCATATTTTTTTACCTTCAAAAAAATGTACATTTATTATTTATTTTTGGAAAAGTTAAATTAACCTGTAAACTCTAAATTATGAAAAATCCTGCGTGAATAACAATCAGAAATTGACAATAAATAAATAGGAAATCACAGATACAGTGTCATAAAAAAAAAACGCACAAACATATAGTGTTTTAAATTACGTCAAAATACCATGCTTCAAAACATATGACTTATAATAAATAAATAATCTTCCAGGTGCTACTCCACCATCACATCAAACTACTTACCAAGTCTAGTGGCCCCCACAGATCAAAAGGTCTCACAACGCTTCAATCTGTGATCCAAAGAGCAGCCAGAATCCAAACACTTACATTATAAACAGCAGCTTCATAGTTAACAACTCAGTCATGTTGTTGGAAAAAATACAGAAAGGGGCTCCATAGTTTAATGTTTAGATTTAAGCATTTATTTAAAAAAAAAAGTACTCACAAAACTTTATAATACAGCAAGCTGTACAAATAAACATTGCATGGAAACATTCCACATCTCATGGCGTGAGTGATGATGTCACTGCTATGCTCTGCCCAACATAACGTTTTGTCTCAAAAGAGGTGTTCCAGGGACATTCATGTAGCAGTGATTAGTACTCATCTACTTAAATGGAAAGCTGACCATCACACACACACACAGAAAGGCGCTCACTAGTGCCCTCTGATTTGTACATGCTTAACTCGTTTTAACCCTTAAATGCAGCATGCAGTAACAATCATATAAAAAACACCTTTTGAGTATCAACCGTATCATTCATACCCAAATGTATTCATATAATGTAATTATAGTTAAACCTAATGACGTTTTCACCTTTATTTAAATGATTCGATAAACATGTTATTAAATAGTTAAAATCATTTTTGATGAAAATTCAACTACTAAAAGTTTAAAATATTGTCTCCTTAGCTATAATTAATAAAACAATTCATTTCTCAGTTTATATTTAGTCACAAAGGACTATAGGTTTACTCTATTGTACTAAAAATAGTTATGTTACATACAAAGAATAAACTGCCTTTGCTTTCTAGGAAGACTATTATCAATATTTATAAAACGTTTCATAATTAGCCAGACTTGGTATAGAATGAGTTAGGCTAGGTTTCCACTAGTGCGGCTACGAAGTCGTGCTACTTCTAGCACGACTTCGTAGCAAAAGTAAACCGCGGCTTCAGTTAGACTTGTCCCTCATATATAGAGGGAAGTCGCGCTCAAAAGTAGTACACGATTTACTTTTGAGGTCGCGGCAACTGAAGCCGCGGCAGTGGAAACGTGCCCCATTGAAAACAATGGGTTTTGACTTGCTGTGCGACTTGACATGTGTCAAGTCGCACCGCAAGTCGCACTAGTGGAAACCGAGGCTTACAAGCAGCATCCAGCATGCTGTATTGATGCATTTCGCAATAAAAAAAAAAAAAAAACGCTTCTTCAGGATATATAAAAGGAAAAAAAGAAAAATATTAGGACTTTATTCATCCTATCCCCCCCTTATACCTTATTTACCATCATCATTTTTCCCCTTCCCTACCCCCCATTTGTCTCTTCAGGATATATGCTGTAATAGAACTTATTCACACAACCCAGTCTGGAGCTAAAACAATAAATATATACAGTAAATATACAGTGGGTATGGAAAAGATTCACCCCCCTTTAAAATAATCACATTTTGTTGCTTTGCAGCCTGAAATGAAGACAGACATGTTATTTGTTTTATCCAGCTGTGTTTACAACTTATCACATCCAAGTAAAAGATATAACAGCAACATGTCAGAAATTGTTTTTAAAAATTCAAAAACATAAATTACTGAGTTGGAAAAAGGATCACCACCTTTTGCTTTAATTACAGCCTTTAGTCTGTTAGGATATGGCTCTACTAACTTTGCACATCTAGACTATGCAATATATAAAATATATATTGCTGCGCTTAACACAAACAATATACTTGTAATAAATAAATAACAAAGCAGCTTACACAAATTGATCCTGAATAGAAATCAATAATAACAATAAAAATAGAGGTTTAGCGCTACGCCATAGACAAATGATTTAAAGTCCATGAGAATATAATAGAATGATATAAAGTCCACGTGCAACAATATAATAAACATTACACCAGCAGGTTTAATAGTGCAGGAAAGTTGAAATCCACCACCAGGTAATCATCAGTATGCGCTTACCAAACAAATAGACCTAAACAGGTCATATATCGCAGGCGATAAGCAATGAAGTCCCAGGCTCTTATCCGCAAGGTGAATGCAATATATGCCCACTCTTCTTTGCAAAACTGCTCAAGTTCAGTTAAATTTAATGATGACCGTTTGTGGACTGCAGTTTTCAAGTCATTCCACAGATTTTCAATGGGGTTTAAGTCTCAGCTCTGACTAAACCATGCAAGGACATTTACTTTTTTTCTCCTTCAACCACTGTGTGGTCATTTTTGCTTTGTGCTTTGGGCCATTGTCATGCTGGAAAGTAAAACCTTCTTATTGACAACTTTCTGGCAGAGGGCAGCAGATTTTCCTCAAGAATTGTACGGTATTTTGCCCCATCTATGTTTCCTTCTATCCTGACAAGTTTTCCTGTCCCTGCTGCAGAGAAACACCCCCATAACAGGATATTACCACCTCCATACTTTATCATAGAAATGGTGTTCTTTGGAAGGTGAGCTGTATTGGATTTCCGCCAGATACAGTATCTCACAAAAGTGAGTACAACCCACACATTTTTGTAAATATTTTATTATATCTTTTCATATGACAACACTGAAGAAATTACACTTTGCTACAATGTAAAGTAGTGAGTGTACAGCTTGTATAACAGTGTACATTTGCTGTCCCCTCAAAATAACTCAACACACAGCTAATTTTGTCTGAACCGCTGGCAACAAAAGTGAGTACACCCCTAAGTGAAAATGTCCAAATTGGGCCCAATTAGCCATTTTCCCTCCCTGGTGTCATTTGACTCGTTAGTGCTACAAGGTCTTAGGTCTAAATGGGGATCAGGTGTGTTAAATTTGGTGTTATTGCTCTCACTCTCTCATACTGGTCACTGGAAGTTCAAAATGGCACCTCATGGCAAAGAACTCTCTGAGGATCTGAAAAAAAGAATTGCTGCTCTACATAAAGATGGCCATAGGGTTTAAGAAGATTGCTAAGACCCTGAAACTGAGCTGCAACATATTGGCCAAGACCATACAGCGGTTTAACAGGACAGGTTCCACTCAGAACAGGCCTCGCCATGGTCGACCAAAGAAGTTAAGTGCACGTGCTCAGCATCATATCCAGAGGTTGTCTTTGGAAAATAGACGCATGAGTGCTGCCAGCATTGCTGCAGAGTTTGAAGGGGTGGGGGGGGGGGGGTCAGCCTGTCAGTGCTCAGACCATACACCACATACTGCATCAAATTGGTCTGCATGGCTGTCGTCCCAGAAAGAAGCCTCTTCTAAAGATAATGCACAAGAAAGCCTGCAAACAGTTTGCTAAAGACAAGCAGACTAAAGACATGGATTACTGGAACCATGTCCTGTGATCTGATGAGACCAAGACAACAAGCCTACAGTCAAGCATGGTGGTGGGAGTTTCATGGTCTGGGGCTGCATGAGTGCTGTTGGCACAGTTCATTCGGAGTCTGGGCCGCAGGGCATTATTCCAACATAATGGCTCCAAACACATCTCCAAGATAACCACTGCCTTGCTAAAGAAGCTGAGGGTAAAGGTGATGGACTGGCCAGGCATGTCTCCAGACCTAAACCCTATTGAGCATCTGTGGGGCATCCTCAAACCGAAAGTGGAGGAGCGAAAGGTCTCTAACATCCACCAGCTCCGTGATGTCATCATGGCGGAGTGGAAGAAGACTCCAGTGGCAACCTGTGAAGCTCTGCTAAAATCCATGCCCAACAGGGTTAAGGCAGTGCTGAAAAATAATGGTGGCCACACAAAATATTGACACTTTGGGCCCAATTTGGACATTTTGACTTAGGGATGTACTCACTTTTGTTGCCAGCGGTTTAGACATTAATGGTTGTGTGTTGACTTATTTTGAGGGGACAGCAAATTTACACTGTTATACAAGCTGTACACTTACTACTTTACATTGTAGCAAAGTGTCATTTCTTCAGTGTTGTCACATTAAAAGATATAATAAAATATTTACAGAAATGTGAGAGGTGTACTCACTTTTGTGAGATACTGTATATAATTTGGTATTGAGGCCAAATAATTAAATTTTAGTCTAATTTGACCAAAATATATTTTTCCACGTGGCCTCAGTATTTTCAAGATTTGTTTTGTTTTGGTCATGACTACATGTGGCCTTTCTTGATGAGTGGCTATTTTTCTTACAAGCCACACTTGTGGAGAATTTGTGATATTGTTGTCACACGCACATAATGACCACCCTTTGTTATACATTCCTGCAACTGCTTCAGAGTTGCTGTAGGCTTTTTGGTATCCTCTCTGCCTAGTTTCCTCCTGGCATTTGTATCCAGTTTAGAGCAACATCCTGATCCAGGGAGAGTCTGTGTTGTAACAAATACCTCCCACTGCCTAATAATAGACTTTACTGTGCTTTTAGACATTGATAAAGCCTTTGAAAATGTTTTGTATACATCTCCTGACTTGTGCATGTCCACAACTTCATCCCAGAGATCTTTTGACAGTGTTTTGCCACCCATAGTTGATTGTTTGCTTCAGTTGCACTACCAGGGACTGAAAGGATTTTTTCATGCTGGGCTAGTCAGAATGACCACAGCTGGTTACAGTTGAAAGTCAAATGGCTTTGTGTGCTTTTGAGAAGGTGAATAGCAACACCTGATTGAATGTGATTTCAAAGGGGGAAGGTTCTTTTCTATACCCATTGTGTGTGTGTGTGTGTGTGTGTGTGTATACACTGAACAAAATTATAAATGCAACACGTTTTTGCCCCCATTTTTCATGACATTTTTAGATAGCATGATAATTGCACAGGTGTGCCTTAGGCTGACCACAATAAAGGCCATTATAAAATGTGCACTTTTTACTGTTCATGCAATCTTGCAACTACCCACTGCTGCCTCAATGATTACTCAGCCAGTTCCTGACTCCATACTGCCTGCTGTTGGTGTCCAGCCTGCTGATGGGGTCCAGCCTGCTGCCATGCTGCCTACCGATGGGGTTCAGCCTGCTGCGCTGCTGCAAGCCGATGGGGTTCAGCCTGCCTCTATGCTTTCTGATGGGGTTCAGTCTGCCTCTATGTTTGCTGATGGTGTTCATCCTGCCTCTATGCTTGCCGATGGTGACCTGCTGTCCTCTGCCAAGCCTGCCAATGGTAACCTGCTGTCCTCTGCCAAGCTGGCCAATGGTAACCTGCTGTTGTCTCCCAGCAGCCAGCAGGTTCCTGCAATTGGTTCCACCTGGCCCCAGCTGCTAGCAGGGTACTTAAATCCCACCTCTACCTTGCAACTTGCGCCAGTTTTTTTTTGTTGCCAAACTTGCTGCCAGATCCTTATGCCTCTTTATCTGGCTCCTGAACTAGCCTTGCATCCTGCAGCCTGCTGCTTTGCTCTTGTTCCTGTACCAAGTCTTGATTCCCCCTTTTCTTGCATCCCTATTACCTGTGTTCCTCATTTTTTATTTATTTGTATATATTGTTAGGTTGCTGCAGTTTGTCATTCAGTTTTGATTTCCATTCATTCTTATGTTTATTGCTTGCTGGTGTGTGATTAACTTTCATTCACTGTAAATAAATCTCACTTTAAAGATACTGTATTTACATATAGTCTGGTCCCAGTTTCTTGGTGTAGCTACATATATCTGGTCATCCAAGCTGCTGACTCCTGACAGATGTGTTTATGATTAATGATTAGCCAAAGCCCAGTTCCTAATTGTTAACCTAATATACTGTCTGCTAGTTGTCAAACCACAGGATCTGAAATCAAAGCCCACCTATATTATTGATCCTACCACTGCACCAAAGTAGAAGTAATCTCAATAAGTATGTGCATGTAGCTGCCACTTTGAATAGAATAGATATCATCACATCTACCACAGTATAAAAAATGAACACACATACATACACTGTAAATAGTGGCGCTATACCAAGACGATATAGGCACGTTCCAAAGCAAACAAATAGTGATATGATATCACCCAGTGAGCCTAATATGTGAATTAATTCCTATGAAAGTGAGTCCTCGAATTATCAAGACAAAAAAATAAACTAAAAAAAATGTGAAGGAAAGGGGGAATCAGCGCTCAATTTCTAAAATGGTAGGCCACAAAACACAAAGTGGATGAAAGGTGTTCACAAGAAATATATGATGAATAAACAGTATATATAATATGAAATATACAATGAAGATCATAAAATTAGCTAAATAGCTGATAGGTGATAAATATTCAAAAATATGCAAATGAGCGAAAACTGCTGAGGTGCTTAGTGAAGTGATAAATAAGTAATCATAAAAGTGCAAAAGATGCAATAAATCAACACATAAAAGTGACTGTGACAATACTGAACAGCAAATAAATAAAAGTGCAAGTGATGCAATAAAGTAGCATACAAAAACACTGCGAGGATGCTAACAGCATAAATAGTCCATGTGTCACTGGATGGTGTGCACAAAATAGATGTGCATAAATAAATAAATGCAAAATGGGGTGAAAGAGTTCAAGGGTGTTCCAGTGTATAAAACAAAGAATCTCATCCAGTGATATATGAGTGCAATTATTTGCGAGCTCTAATCCTAGATTAAGTGCAATGGCCGCTCACCTCCATTAACACTCATAAGAGCGTTTTTGGTGTGTTAGATCACCATCAAGGACGTCAGGGGGTTTTCCAACGAAGTATAGCTGGGAATGGACAGCGGATATCTCCTCAGATCATAGAATAGTTGTCTGTAGTGGAAATTCCTCTCCTTAAGGGGACTTTTATCCTGATGTATTCCTATGCCACTCAATCATCAAAATGACAAGAGGGGGCGTTCATAGTGTAGTAGGTAAATACGTTAATAAAGCAAGCAATAAAAACACTTACAGTTGAAGTAAGGGTAAGCAAGCAGGAACAAGCAGCAAAACAAACTGCCGATGCGGTGTCCACAGATGCTTTCGGTCTTGGCCGTAGACCGGAAGTGACGTCACCCGGCTTCTCCCGACGCGTTGCGTCACAACAGACACGTGACTTTGTCAAGGGTATAACCCCAAAAAAATGTGTATCCGTGATGAATTGGTCTTGTTAGAGCTCTCTCCACCACACCACCTGAGGGTCATGACAACACCCCCCCCCCCCCCATAGGGTATCAACTCACCAAAAATGATTAGCTCACATTCTCATGTTTGGCAAAATAGGCATCAACCCCTCTAGGGTTAAATGATATACAGCAACCATCTCCAGTCTTCATTAGTGACTTATAGACACTCCATATATGTGAAACAAAAGGACATTACAATAGTGCATTAACGTTTAACATAAATTTATTAACACCAAAATAAAAAGCCTCCAAATATTTCACTCACGTTATGCACAGTGTAAACTTGTATATAATATATAGCGGTAGTAAAATGGCATTTTGCTTTCGTGGCGGACCCAGCGTGTAATGAGCAGTGCCTCACTCAACCGATGTTGACTCCGCTGGAACGTCACTTCCGGTGCTGCGTATTGCGTCACTTCATGTTGCCGTACATCCATGTCCTAGGTGGTGTATCCCGTGTGTAACTGTCTAATAGTTACCTGGAAAAGCTTTCATCCTGTCAATAGACATGCATATTTTTCATACTACCCAATATAGTGGTTCTCAAAAGGTTATTGTTTAAATTACACATGACCTGAAAACTATAGGTTATGGGAAAAGTCATTAATAATTTGGCTGTATAACAAAATATAACAGCTCCAATATCAGTGTTTGACCTCTAAACTTAAAAAAATGCCACAGTTGGTAAGCATAATTACGTATTGTATCACATATAGGTTTACCATGCAACAACAGCCCATCACATCTGATTAGAGTGAGGCAGGAAGTAGTAACATTATTTTTATTCTAAACAGCATAGAGTTTGATGTGTGACCTCAAATAACCATCCACATGTTTGGAATGCAGTTGCTGAATGTAGGTCTGCTGCACATTTTCCTTGGTGTCACCAGGGGGAGAACAAACAACAGGCAGGACAAATGGTAGAGATGATAGAGTGGTGTAATTCCCAAGATAGTCAAACTAAACTATAGACCAGTCTTTTTCAACCAGGGTGCCTTCAGGTGTCTTCAGGGGTGCCTTGGCAAAATTCCTAGGAATTCCCAGAATTCCTTGTATACAAGCCAGTGGGTGGATCAAGCCTGCCACAAGTTTTAATTGTGCACCATTACATCCCTCCAGCTGCCAGTGACATTATCATTTGATAAGGAGGATGTTGGGCACTTGCACAGCATCGTTGTTTGCCCCTTCCCGGCCCTTCTCCATCGACTCTGGGGTCATATTAGCTGAGTGAGGGATAGATACTTAGATAGAAGGGAAACATTGGAATACTAATTAGTACCAGTGTGCAAAGGTGTGTTTGCTTTGCAAGAATAATCTTCTCTAACATTGGGTGTCCTACGTGTGTGGTTGTTGCTGCGTTATGTAAAAAATTTTTAGTTTCTTTTTTAAACTTTTGAAATGGGGGGCCTTGAGATTGTGCGGAAATTTAAAGGGTGCCTTGACTGAAAAAAGGTTAAACACTGCTATAGACAGTGGCAGAGCTAGCAGGCTGATAGTGAGATGAAGCACAAATAAGCCAATCCTAAAAGAGGGTCCAGGTTCTAGTCAGGTAAAGAGAGTAGAAACTGGCAATGTCATAGATTACAGGCCAGTTTTCAGGATAAGCAAAGGCAAGCTGAGAAAAAAAAATGTCCATCCTGCTCCTTCAAATTTTCTTGTCACTTTGGTCAAACATGTGCGTCGATTTGATCCAATGAATGATTAGGAAATTATCTTAAAACTAAAAATTTTAAACTAATTTCTATCAGTGTATGGACAGCTTAAGATCAAAGCTAGAATCAGACAGACCTTTTTCTCAGTTCATGAGCAATGAGAAATACCCAGCAGTCTATTTGGGAGCTCCCTGATAAGAGCAGGTGTGCTCTTCGGAGACCTGAGGTGCAGTGCTTAGTAATGACAAGCAGATGGTGAAGGCTCTGTATTTTTATTCATTTTATTTTGAACAATGACTTTACTTACATGCATATCATTAGTAAACATCTATTATTTTTGTATACATGAACTACCTGTATAAATTAACTACCTACCTTTTGTGATATTAATGTATTATTTTAAGTATATTTTAAATCCACCTTATTGTGAAGACTTTATTGTATAGCCATTATTAACAGTTCAATATTGATTTCAATGTGTTTTTATTATCAGAAATCACAAAGGAACAGATTGTCACTATCTCAGATACAACAAAGGATTCAGGTTACTGTTCTCAGGTATAGTATACTACCAACATATACCCCACCTCCCTAGGCAGGGATTCAAGGGCCACATGCTGCTTTTATATATTTATTATGTGGATCTGGGCCAAAATAAATGTCACACTTGCCTGTTTCAGACTGCAGTGCCAGGTTTTTCCCTCTGGTTGCAGCTGCCGGCTTCCGGCCAATACCAGAAGTGGTGCTGTTTTAAAGGCTAGTGTGGGGATTGCTCCGTGATCGAGCAGCGCATCCACACTCTAGTAGTCAGACCCCCTGTTTCTATTTATTGTTTTATGTGATTCTTTGTATTGCTTATGTGCCCCTTTGTTCTTCTTCCCTGTGTTTTCCTGTGATCCTTCCTTAATTTCGTCTGTGTCACTTGTACTTTCAGCCCTGTGTACCCTGTGCCTGTTTCCCTCGTATTCCCCTTACCTCTTTCCTACCTGAGTTATTCTATGCATTCCTTCCTGCTTTTTGTCTCTCTTCTCACTCTCTAATTCATTTTGTCTGCCCCAATCTGTTTCTTTCTATGTCTGCCAATTTCCCATTTTTTTCACCTGCATCCCCTGCCTATGTTTCTTCCCTGTGACTTAGGTGTCCGTTTATGAAACAGAGTAAGGCCTCATTCTTATTGAACACGGCTTTTGAAATCATTTGACTTCACCTGAACTCACACGATTTCAAAGCCGCATTTCAGTCCAAATTCAGGAGCGGCTTAAAAGACATCTGTGTAGGTTCATGCACAAATGTCTATTGAAGTCGCCCCCCGAAGTCGCCAGAAGTAGTGCAGAAACTTATTTTGGAAATCGGCGCAGTCCCACAAATTTGGCGTTGCATAGATTGGGACGCTCCTGTTGCCGGCAACAGTCTGCGATTGGACTTGACCTGTCAAATTGCATGTCAAATTGTGCGGATGTGAACAGGGGCAAAAGCTGAGATCCTGATGATCACAACTGATCTCTCAGGTGTGCCAGTTTATGAAGCTGAGATAAGAAGTAAAGAACATGTTTCTCTTTCGTTTATTGATGGACACAGCTCCTGATATTCTTAACCTTTGGGTTATACTGCCCCCTACAGGAGTAGGACACTAGGCAGAAAAAAAGTCTGGCTACGCCTATGGGCAGCCCCATTTGGTATACTCCCTCTCTCTGCTGTAGGTACTTTTTAGGTAGGTTTTCTTCTGCCTAGTCAGGAGTAAGGACCTGGTTCCTTGCTGGGATCTCTGGTCCTGGCAAAATTTCTTCTTTTAGATAGATTTTTTTTTCTCCTGCTTTTCCTGTGAGATCTACAATCTACTGCCGGACTGGGCGATGGGCTGGATAATCTAGATCCAGTGGTCACCCCAGTCTTGCCAGCATGCGCGCGCAGACCTCAGCTGCGCGTTAGGTTAGCCACGACATAGCCCTATCGGACGGAGGCTAACCTGCGAGTTAAACGCCTCGCGAGGTCGCATACGACTGGGTCTCTGCCTGTGTCACAGCATTACTCCTGGCCGACAGCCCCCCGTTTTGATAGCGATGGGTTCTGTCTGGAGCGGTGCCCGCCTTGTTACTGTTATGGTGAGTAGCTGTCCCCCCTCTACCCTATGGAGCCCTATGGGCAGAAATTTTGTCGGTGGGAGCCCCTCATCATCCCCTGGTGCTGATGACTCCTGGATCCTTTCCTTTTCTGATCGTTGTATGCGCAGTGCGGATTCTCCTGGTTGCTGTGGCACCTGGTTTCTGCGGGGTAGTGAGTCTGGGGGGGTCCTCTCCCTCTCTGCTGAGGATTAATTTGGGCTCTGTGACTGGCAACTGGGTGTGCTGCCAGAGTGGTGGGGGTGTCCTACTTTTTTGTGGGGTCCCCCTGGTGACTGAGGCCGCAGGGCCCTTCGGGTCCCAACCATCCATTGATGCACTGACGGCGGTCCTGGAGTCCTTTGTGTGCCGGGTGGAGTTGGCTTTTGGGTGATGGGCTGGCAAAAAAGCGCCCCCCCCCCCGCCTTCCCCTGCTTGATCTGTCCCCTCAGATCCTGAATCTGATTCGGCCCCCGTGGATGTGGGTCACCCTGCATGGGTCTGCGACCACTCACCCTGAATCCTCACATGTGAGGATTCCTCCACTTCTGCAACAGCGCATGAAAAGGCACTGGGGGACGGACTTATTGTATCTGTGCGTGAGACCTTAAAGATGGAGGATGCAGATGAAGCTCCGACAGCGCCACAGGTGCCCTTTGGCACTCACAAGCCATCCAGGATGGCAAAGGTATAACCTTTCCATTCCTATTTTGACAGAATTGTCACTAAAGACGGGGGGGGGGGGCGACCAAAGCATCCCCTAGGTGTCCCTAAGCGCTTTGCTAGGCGATACCCCTATAAGGAGTCCCTTTTTAGGAAGTGGACTGTTCCACCGGTGGTGGACCCTCCGGTTTCCAGATTAAACAAGGCAACCATGATTCCAGTTGAAGGGTCCCTGGCCTTTAAGGACCCGGCTGACAGGCAGGTGGTGGCTGTGGCCCGCAATATGTACACCCTTGTTGGTTCTGAAATAAGGCTGGTATTCACCATTTATAAAAATTAATAGGTGATTTAAAGTGTAATATATGTGATTAAAAATTGCTACAAATATATATATGATCTACTATTGGTGCAATTAGCAAAGAAAAGTGCATACCAGTGCAATTTCAATTCAGAAGTGTTTGTGCTTCTCAAAGTAAATTAATCCACAAAGGTGTGGATCAGTGAACCAATAAATAGATATATAAAGAATTCCATACAAAAATCACATAAGAATATATAAAAATATAAATATATAAATGTGCTCCAAGTAGTGTTTAAAAGTCCAGGCAATAGCATGCAATCAAAATTGTGCTTGGTGGATTCTTATTAATCCCTTCACAGTGCTCCAGGTGCTGGGATGTGACAACCGTCAATTAAGAAGTGCTTGTGCTTCTCAAAGTAAATTAATCCACAAAGGTGTGGATCAGTGAACCAATAAATAAATATATAAAGAATTCCATACAAAAATCACATAAGGATATATAAAAAAATCACATAAGAATATATAAAAAAGTATAAATATATAAATGTGCTCCAAGTAGTGTTTAAAAGTCCAAGCAATAGCATGCAATCAAAATTGTGCTTGGTGAATTCTTATTAATCCATTCACAGTGCTCCAGGTGCTGGGATGTGACAACCGTGGCCTCTTACCAGCTAGCAGCAGGTCACAAGGACCCCCAACGCCTGTGATCCCTTTATTGGGTGGATCAGACCTCTCCTCGATTGCTTGGATCTCTGGCTCCTATATTACTCGAGTTGGACCATGTAGTCCCCCCATACACATAAAGATATAGAAGAACAAATAGCCTCCAATAGTGAAATACTGTTTTATTCTCCAAAAAACATACACTATAAGGTGACAATTAGCCTCTTACTATTTGTTGTGCCCTCCTGGCACTGGGCAATTCGGCAGTACAAAATCGTTTTTTTGGGTCTTAGGAAGATATTCTCCGGGGATCTGCAGCACCCTGTATCTCCTTTCCCCCTTTCTTTGTATTGCAGCGGTGGATGTGTATCCCAGCCTCTGTTCCGAATGCCTCTGTGTGTTACTTCCGGGTTAGCATTGACCACAATGCATTTCGCTTAACGAGCGTCCTCAGGCAGTCTATGCTGGCCCTGTCAGTCACATCTTAAGTATCGCTATCTCTATTATGATTGGCCGGTGTTTAATTTTGCTTTTGTAGCGCCATTCATTTATTTTTATTGACATTAAGTGCCGATCTGTATATTTAACAAGATGGTATCGATTTATTACGTGACCCTTTTATTTTATGTGTATTTGACATTTGCTGCAAATCGCCCGGGTATATTCCTATTCCCCGCATTATACAAACAGCAATTCACATCCAATAATTCTTAAAAACACATAATGTATTTCCCACAGTTATAAAACTATTTATATCTACTATTAAATCTTTATTAATAAAACATTATAAATTAAAATTGAAATTAGACATTATAAAATAAAAAAATATATATCTTTAATTGACGCCATCTAGTGGTCATCTAATTTTTCCTACATTCTTTTTAGTGTAATTCGGGACTATAACTCCATCTAGTGGCCATATATAGGAACAATTATTTTTTATTTTATCATTCTTATGGACATAGATATTAATTTATAGGGACATATGCGTATTAAAAAGGTACAGTGTACATTATAAATTTTTTTAAAATAATATTATCTATATAAAAATCCATAATTTGTATTAAAAAATATATATATAAAATGGATATATAAAATATAAATATATATGTGGAATCATTATATACGAACATCAGACAGAAGGATGCATCAAGGGCTATCAAATGGGCCTTAGAAAAATACACCAATTTAAAGGAACCACAAAGAGATTTCCTATTGGAAGGCCTGAATATGGCTATGTCAAATCATCATTTTTGGTATAAGAATGAGTACTATAACCAAATAAAGGGTGTAGCTATGGGAGCACGTTATGCTCCCAGCGTAGCAAATATATTTTTAGCCAAATGGGAAGAGGAGGATATCTACTCAAAACTTCCACAACAACTGAAGTATTACCGCCGATATCTTGATGATATCTTGGTTGTGTGGGAAGGATCGCAAGAATCCCTGGAACATTTCTTCAAGAAAATGAATAAAAACAAATATCAGATCAAATTTACAGGTAATATGGACAAAAATACAGTGCAATTTCTCGACTTGGAGATCTTTAAGCACAACGGCACTTTAAACACCAGAACCTTCTTTAAAAAGGTGGATACTAATGGCTACATCTCTAAGAGGAGTTGCCATCACCCGGCTTGGATACAAGCGATACCAAAAGGGCAATTCACCCGAATTAGAAGGAATTGTACAGATTTAAAAGACTACAATACACAGACAGATAAATTAATAGAAAGATTCAGAGAAAAGGGATACAAAGAGAAAGACCTGAGAATCACACAAAAGAAAATATCCGAATTGAAGAGAGAAGACCTCCTAAAGAATAAGAAGAAAAAGAAGAAAGAAAACCCAAACTTTGAACTAGCTTTTATTACGGGATTCAACACCCAATACAAAGAGGTTGAAAAATGCATAAAGAAAAATTGGCACATCCTATTAAGGGATGACACTTTAAAAACACTCCTCCCAAAGAATCCAAAATTTATTTATAAAAGAGCCCCGGGACTACGGAATATCCTATCAAAAAATGTTCCAGACCCACCAAAAAAAAACACAAATGTTTTTTGCAAAAAATGGCTTCTATAGGTGCAGAAGATGTAAAGCATGCAGGACAAGCAGATTTAAGAAAAGGATTGAACACAAGTTCTTCTCCGCGGATAATCGGGAATTTGAGATTAAAAAATTCATCACCTGCGATACTAGATTTGTTACATACATGTGTACTTGCCCTTGCGGATTAAAATACATCGGACGCACGACCCGCACTTTAGCAATTAGGATAGGAGAACATGTCGATAACATAAAGAAAGGCTTCAAAAAGCACAGCCTGTCCAATCACTTCAGAATTTTCCACAACCAAGATCCCTCCCTCCTTTGGTTCTGTGGAATTGACAAAATATTCAGTCATTGGAGAGGCTCAGATATGCGAAAAATGATATCGCAGAACGAAACCGCATGGATCCATAGACTAAAAACATTAAAACCCATGGGGTTAAATGCAGACATAGACCTTAATTGCTTTTTAAATAATTTTTAGGAATTTAATTGAATATATCCCTTGCCTTTAGATAATATATCTCATATTTATATTTTATATATCCATTTTATATATATATTTTTTAATACAAATTATGGATTTTTATATAGATAATATTATTTTAAAAAAATTTATAATGTACACTGTACCTTTTTAATACGCATATGTCCCTATAAATTAATATCTATGTCCATAAAGAATGATAAAATAAAAAATAATTGTTCCTATATATGGCCACTAGATGGAGTTATAGTCCCGAATTACACTAAAAAGAATGTAGGAAAAATTAGATGACCACTAGATGGCGTCAATTAAAGATATATATTTTTTTATTTTATAATGTCTAATTTCAATTTTAATTTATAATGTTTTATTAATAAAGATTTAATAGTAGATATAAATAGTTTTATAATTGTGGGAAATACATTATGTGTTTTTAAGAATTATTGGATGTGAATTGCTGTTTGTATAATGCGGGGAATAGGAATATACCCGGGCGATTTGCAGCAAATGTCAAATACACATAAAATAAAAGGGTCACGTAATAAATCGATACCATCTTGTTAAATATACAGATCGGCACTTAATGTCAATAAAAATAAATGAATGGCGCTACAAAAGCAAAATTAAACACCGGCCAATCATAATAGAGATAGCGATACTTAAGATGTGACTGACAGGGCCAGCATAGACTGCCTGAGGACGCTCGTTAAGCGAAATGCATTGTGGTCAATGCTAACCCGGAAGTAACACACAGAGGCATTCGGAACAGAGGCTGGGATACACATCCACCACTGCAATACAAAGAAAGGGGGAAAGGAGATACAGGGTGCTGCAGATCCCCGGAGAATATCTTCCTAAGACCCAAAAAAACGATTTTGTACTGCCGAATTGCCCAGTGCCAGGAGGGCACAACAAATAGTAAGAGGCTAATTGTCACCTTATAGTGTATGTTTTTTGGAGAATAAAACAGTATTTCACTATTGGAGGCTATTTGTTCTTCTATATCTTTATGTGTATGGGGGGACTACATGGTCCAACTCGAGTAATATAGGAGCCAGAGATCCAAGCAATCGAGGAGAGGTCTGATCCACCCAATAAAGGGATCACAGGCGTTGGGGGTCCTTGTGACCTGCTGCTAGCTGGTAAGAGGCCACGGTTGTCACATCCCAGCACCTGGAGCACTGTGAATGGATTAATAAGAATTCACCAAGCACAATTTTGATTGCATGCTATTGCTTGGACTTTTAAACACTACTTGGAGCACATTTATATATTTATACTTTTTTATATATTCTTATGTGATTTTTTTATATATCCTTATGTGATTTTTGTATGGAATTCTTTATATATTTATTTATTGGTTCACTGATCCACACCTTTGTGGATTAATTTACTTTGAGAAGCACAAGCACTTCTTAATTGACGGTTGTCACATCCCAGCACCTGGAGCACTGTGAAGGGATTAATAAGAATCCACCAAGCACAATTTTGATTGCATGCTATTGCCTGGACTTTTAAACACTACTTGGAGCACATTTATATATTTATATTTTTATATATTCTTATGTGATTTTTGTATGGAATTCTTTATATATCTATTTATTGGTTCACTGATCCACACCTTTGTGGATTAATTTACTTTGAGAAGCACAAACACTTCTGAATTGAAATTGCACTGGTATGCACTTTTCTTTGCTAATTGCACCAATAGTAGATCATATATATATTTGTAGCAATTTTTAATCACATATATTACACTTTAAATCACCTATTAATTTTTATAACACGTGATATATTAAGATTACCAGCGCCTTTTTACCTATGATATATACCTATTTATTGTTTTATTACAATTAAAAGGGCAGCAGGTTCAACAATCTTTTATTTAAAGGGCCAGGCGCCTTCTCTTTTCTTTTTATTGGTATTCACCATTGCCCTGGTGTCGCAGACTCTGACCGAGTGGGCTAAGCTTTTACACTGTGACCTGGAGGGAGAAGAGCTCCTCTCTGCCTTTGCTGAGCTGGCGGACCGGTTGGTCCAGGGGCTGCAGTTTACTTGTGATGCCTCTTTGGATGCGGCCCCCCTGATTTCTAGACTGTCTGTTTCAGCAGTGGTCCTTAGGCACGTTTTGTGGCTCAAATGTTGGTCTGCGGACCAGACGTCTCAAAAAAGCCTTTACAGGGAGGTCCCCTGTTTGGAGGTACCCTAGATGACATCATTAAAAGTCTCACAGGGGGAAGAGTACTTTTCTTCTGCAGGCTGGTAAGGGTAAGGAACCTCGTCGTAGACATATATGTGGTGTGGGGTGCGCTAAACAACAAATAAATAATGAATATATAACATATATCTATGTGTGAACCAAATCAACAAAAGTAAATATATATAACATATATCAATCTGTGAAGCCAATTAATAATGCAAATCAATTGGTGCATAAACATAAAAGTTCATAAGTGTCCATAAATATTTTGCAGGTGAGTAGAATTGTATTCTATCCGAATAATACGTGTATCCACCACCGAGTGAAATTCATCCTTACCAAACGGAAATAAATAAGGTGCAACTATATTTTCTTGTGCTGAAAAAATATCCAATCTCCTTGTGAACAAACACCACGTGTAAATCACCAAGAATTAGCCTCTTACCAGATGGTAATAGGTATGCACTTGTTCAGTGAAACCACCGCCTTGCTTCCTCTTTAAAATCCTGAAGTGGGATGTAGAACCGCTCTACCTTTCTTTCTCCACTAGATGGCAACGAGTACCAGCAAGAAACACAGCCTCATCCTTCTTTACAAGCTCACAAAACCACCGTGTATTAAATGAAAAAAAGGGCTAATAGTGTATTACCCTTGAGATTTATTCAAAAAACAGTTGATAATGCACTTACAATTAGATGTCTTGTATTCAGCATAAACATAGGCATACGAATTCCTGCAAAGGCTTGCGGCCGGCTGCAGCACGGACCGCAAGTTGTGTGTGACGTGTGCGCCTCCTAATCTGACCGGTTTCTTCCCATAGGACTTCTACTGAGACAGGAGTACTGGCGCATCGTCACTTCCGCTTTATTTATACAGGTGGAAGCAGATTGTCTAACTAAGAGTTAGACAATCTGCTTCCACCTGTATAAATAAAGCGGAAGTGACGATGCGCCAGTACTCCTGTCTCAGTAGAAGTCCTATGGGAAGAAACCGGTCAGATTAGGAGGCGCACACGTCACACACAACTTGCGGTCCGTGCTGCAGCCGGCCGCAAGCCTTTGCAGGAATTCGTATGCCTATGTTTATGCTGAATACAAGACATCTAATTGTAAGTGCATTATCAACTGTTTTTTGAATAAATCTCAAGGGTAATACACTATTAGCCCTTTTTTTCATTTAATACACGGTGGTTTTGTGAGCTTGTAAAGAAGGATGAGGCTGTGTTTCTTGCTGGTACTCGTTGCCATCTAGTGGAGAAAGAAAGGTAGAGCGGTTCTACATCCCACTTCAGGATTTTAAAGAGGAAGCAAGGCGGTGGTTTCACTGAACAAGTGCATACCTATTACCATCTGGTAAGAGGCTAATTCTTGGTGATTTACACGTGGTGTTTGTTCACAAGGAGATTGGATATTTTTTCAGCACAAGAAAATATAGTTGCACCTTATTTATTTCCGTTTGGTAAGGATGAATTTCACTCGGTGGTGGATACACGTATTATTCGGATAGAATACAATTCTACTCACCTGCAAAATATTTATGGACACTTATGAACTTTTATGTTTATGCACCAATTGATTTGCATTATTAATTGGCTTCACAGATTGATATATGTTATATATATTTACTTTTGTTGATTTGGTTCACACATAGATATATGTTATATATTCATTATTTATTTGTTGTTTAGCGCACCCCACACCACATATACATTTATCTATATTCAAAAGCACTGAATACCGGGAGCAGCTTCAACACACTATCAGCGCACCCATCCCCCCTTACAACATTCGTCGTAGACATGCCCATCCTTCCCGGCTCACAATACATTTTTTTGTGCCTCAGGGTCCGATGACAAGGGTTCAAAGTCTTTCAAGGCCTCTTCGGGAGGAGCCAAGTGGCCTCGGTCTGGCAAGCCAATAGAGGGATTCTCCAAACCAAGGCTTCTTCTGCATGAAGGTGCGCCCTCACCCGTGCCTGGGGCGGGGGAACGTCTTCGCTGGTTCCCGGGCCCGTGGACCTCCTTGGTGCAAGACAAGTGGGTCCACGAAGTGGTACAGTCCGGCTATAAAATCGAGTTTTGTTCTTACCCCCTGGAAAGGTTCTTTCCTTCTAGTGTGCGCCTGTCCCCGGACCGATTGCAAACTCTCATTGAGGCAGTGCAAGATTGTCCCAGTGCAGTGATTGTCCCTCTTCCGACCTTGGAACGTGTTCAGGGGTTTTATTTGAATCTGTTCACGGTCCCAAAGAAAGGTGTATTCAATTGTGGATGCCAAGGCACTGAACTGCTTTGTGCGGGTTCAGAATGGAGTCTATTCGCATAGTTGGCGCATCCCTGCATCAGGGGGGTCTCCTTGCCTCTATCGACTTTAAGAACACTTACTTACACATTCCAATATGTGTCCGTCACCAGTGCTACCTCCGCTTTGCCGTGGGAGAGGAGCATTATCAGTTCATTGCGTAACCCTTTGGTCTCGCCTCTGCGCCTCAGGTCTTCACAAAAGTGTTGGCCCCAGTGCTGGCGTTGCTACGTCAGCAGGGGATCGCAGTGCTGGGCTACCTGGACAACCTTCTCCTGCGAGTGGAGTCCCCTGCTGCTCTGGTGGACAACGTGGAAATCATTATACAGGCTCTAAGGGAGTTCGGCTGGCTTCTAAATTACCAGAAGTCTGCTCTGGTTCCTTCCACAAAGTTGGACTATCTGGGCCGGAGCTCCGCTCAGGACGTTTAGACACTGGAAGAGTCCAGACTCCCAATCAATGTCCTGGAACTCTGAACGATCAGGCTGTGCCCGGATCACTGGACAGATCGTCTTCAGGGGTGTCCAGCGCGAGTTCAATCAGAGAACGCCACGGCCCTAGCTTATATCAATCACCAGGGTGGAACAAGAAGTGTGTTGGCAGCTCTGGAGGTAGCCGGCATTTTACGGTGGGCAGAACGCTTCGTTCCTGCACTCTCCACCGTACACATTCCAGGGGTGGAAAACTGGCGGATTACCTCAGGCGGCAGACGTTAGACCAAGGGGAGAGGTCCCTTCATCTGGATGTGTTTCATCAGCTGTGTCTCCCGTGGGGCACCCCCGAGGTGGATCTGTACGAGTCTTGGCTTAACAGAAAGGTGCAGAGGTTTGTGGCACAGTCACAGGATCCTCTGGCAGATGCAACAGCCCTGCTGGTGGCCCCATGGAGCCAGTATTGTCTGATTTACGCCTTCCCTCCTCTCAGGTTTCTGCCATGATTCTTGCGCAGGATCAAGGCAGAAGGGATTCCAGTCATTTTAGTAGCTCCAGACTGACCTCGCTGCTCTTGGTACACCAACCTGGTGCGGCTGGTCACCAACGTCCCTTGGAGACTGCCTCTCAGGGAGGATCTGTTGTCCCAAGGGCCAATCTTCCATCCTGCTTTACAGTCTCTGGCTTTGACAGCTTGGCTGTTGAAAGCCAGGTGCTGAAGGATAAAGGTTTGCCTGGGTTTCTCGGTGGCTCAGGTCATGACCTTCCTTCAACTGGGGGTTGAGCAGAAATTGGGTTTTAGTACCATCAAGGGCCAGGTGTCGGCCTTGGCTGTCTTCTTTTTCAACAACCCTTGGCTACGCACTCCCTGGTGCGTACCTGTTTTACTTGATAAAACAGTGTTTTTATCCACTGCTACTACGCTCACTATCATACAAGATAGGCACAAGTTTATAGATGGTAAAACAATTGATTCAATTTATTATAAAGATAGTTCTAACATGCAATGATTAGCTACAGAATCAATAGATATAGCAAAGAATTAGCATCAATACATCACCGGATATTGTAGCATCACCCGTTGCCTCTACAACTGGGGGACTCCAGCAATCAGCAAGGAGAACACTGGGAAATCGACTCAAGGCACGTCTGCCGCATCTTCAGAAAAGTCCAGATTTTCCCCAGAGAATCCCCTTCGTTTATACTATACTTCTGTCAAGTCATTCTTGCCACGCATGCGTGAAAAATATTTGCTATGTAAGCAGCATGCATGGATTTGCGCAGTCCATAGATCTGGCGCATGGACGACTCATGTGGACATGCACAATAACTTGTTTTTAATGACTGCTAATCTCATTCCCACAAGTCATATCTATGATAACAACAGGTTCTCAACCTTCAGACTTATTTGTCTTAACTGAAGCAGCCTTGTTCCCATGAAATAATTTTCATAACAGCTGGTTCTCAAATTTCAGCTCTACTTGTCTGAACTGAAATAACCCTTGTTCATATGAAAATGGCATCCATTATTTTCTGAAGACTCAATTACTTTTAACTATTCACTCTCTCTGATACAGCCGTATCACATACGTATCACAGTACCTTTATTCTGGGGTTTCAACATTTGACTCCACCAGTGCGGGCTCTGCTACTGCCTTGGGATCTCAACTTTCAGTCCTCCAGAAGCCTCCCTTTGAAAATATTCGGGAGATTCCCTTGCTTACGCTGTCCCAGAAGGTGGCCTTTTTTGTGACGATCACCCCTGCGGCGACGTTATCTTGTCACACCCCTTACTTTGTGATCCATAAAGATAAACTGGTACTTTGCCCCTGTCCGTCGTTTCTTCAAAAAGTTGTCTCTGATTTCCATTTGAAGGAGGACATTGTGTTGCCTTCCCTGTGTCCCAGGCCAAACCAAACCTAAGGAAGTTGCGTTGAATGCCCTGGATTTGGTTCGGGCAATTCAGTTGTACTTGGCAGCTACGGAGTCTTTTAGGAAGTCAGACTCAGTATTTGTGCTCACAGATGGGCCTTGAAAAGGACTGTCCGCTTCTTCTGCAAATTCAAGATGGATCAGACAGACTGTGACTCAGGCCTATTCGATCAAGGGTCAGGTTCCTCCTTTCCCTGTGAAGGTGCACTCTACTCGGGCACACAAGTGCTTCTTCGGCCTTCCGTCATCAGGCATCTGTAGCGCAGGTTTGCAATGTGGCCACCTGGTCATCACTGGCCACTTTCACAAAATTCTATAAAATGGATGTGTTAGCATCTGTGGATGCTTGTTTTGGCTGCAAGGGTCTGCAGGCTACTGTTTAGTGGGTCTGTTCCCTCTTTGGGGGAGTTATTTTCTGGTGGGCTCCAGCTGTTTTTGTTGAGCTCCTGTTACCTGTTTAGCCTTGGGAATCTTTTTGCTGTTCCCACCCCTCATGTTTTGACACTGCTTTGGGATGTCCCACTGGTCAAGATTCTCAGTAGCTGTGTCCATCAATGAACGAAAGAGAAAATTAGATTTTTGACCTACCGTAAAATCCATTTCTCTGATGTTCATTGATGGACACAGCACCTGCCCCTCTATGGAGTTGTGATACTTCTGACACTGCTTGTGACGAAACTGAGTACCTATAGCAGAGAGGAGGAGTATACCTCCTGGGACTGCCCAAAGGCGAAGTAAAGTTTTTCTGAAAAAAAGCTATACTGGAAGGGACCAGTAGACAAAAAGAGAGCCTTTTGAGGATGGATAATGAAACCACAGGGTCACAAGTTGGTCAAATAGAATGTGTTTTATTGGTGTAAATAATACACAGTTTTAGACTATGGTAGGGGGCAGTATAACCCACTGGTCAAGATTCTCAGGAGCTGTGTCCATCAATGAACATCAGAGAAATTGATTTTACAGTAAGTCAAAAATCCAAATGTTTCTGCCTAGGCACTTAGTCAGATCTGCTAAGCATTTATTTATGAACAGTAGGAGTGTTCCTGGACCTACAGCCCTGTGGCTTGAGGAAGGTCTCCTAACAATGAGGATGTCAAAGAAAGTACTCTCTCCATTACCATATTCAGAGACTTTAAACATTACCGCATGTTACTGCACTGTTTGCTGGGCAAGTACCAGAACTATCAAAAAAATATTCATTGGAGGCTTCTAGTTGATCAGTTTTGTTTATTTCTTTTACACTTTGCCTTCTCTCTTCTGCCCATTACCTTTTCTCTTTTTATGGGTTTTTTTTTCTCTGATTTTCTTATAATGGATCTTGCTGTGGACAATGTTAAGGGCTAAGCTCACCTTTTGTAAACAAAAAAAAACAATAATGAATGCATGTGATTTTGCAGGTAAAAAATGTCCATTTATATATATTTTTTTACAATGGGGGGGGGGGGGGGGCTGCTGCATTGGTGACTAGTTACATGTTACACAATGAATATGGGTGTAGCATGTTACTAAAGGTCAACTTATCCTTTAACTGAGAGGACAGTACATTTTAGTATCAAATTATTTGCCATGATTTCTAGCATTTCAGTCTCTAAAATGTTCTGTCACCTGTATCATGTCCACACTACAGAATATTATGCGTGGCCCTTTGGTGATGTCATGAACCACACTTCAGGTCTCCTATATCTTCTAAATTTCTACCAGTGGTGTGCTGTCAGGGCCAGCTAGGCCTTTTCTTCTGGCCTAAACACTGCCAAAATGATCAGAATCACTGACATAGGGTTTTAATATATTTGTTCCATGATATTTTTTATTCTCAATAGTCTATTCTCTTCATTTCATAGCTTTTGGTTTTACTGCTTCCAATAGAGCATTTATCCAATCATATTTCAGCCATCATGTCTTGCCAGGGTCAAAGAAACCTGCCTTGAAGCTTTCAGAATCAACACTGCAAGCGCCTGTAGCTTACAGTAAATGGCAAAATAAATGTAGCTTTACCCAATCAGATTATAATTTGGTGACAGCAGGTATACAATCAAGTTTTCTATTTTTTCCAGACCTAAATGGGACAGATCAGAAGTAGTCTGATGTAAATGGACACAGCAGACTGCTGTGTGTCCCTGCTTCTGTAGTCCTTTGGAATATGTGAAGGCTTTACATAAATAAAGCTAATCGTTGTAAGCACCCCTGTTATTTGTAAATGATTTGTCTTATTCCTGTAAACCAGGGGTGGGGAACCTTTTTTCTGCCAAGGGCCATTTGGATTTTTGTAACATTATTCGGGGGCCGTACAAAATGTATGCATAACTGTAATAGGCATTGCTTTGCGGCAAAAAAAGCTGTAAAAAAGTGCGTGACTTTAAGGTCACAAAAGTGTGAAAGGGGCCTTCAGTAATCAAGGAATAGTGTGCCCCCTTTCAATGCAGACTGACCACAGCTTGCCCCCTTTCAATGCAGACTGACCACTGTGTGCCCCCTTTCAATGCAGACTGACCACAGCTTGCCCCCTTTCAATGCAGACTGACCACTGCGTGCCCCCTTTCAATGCAATGTGACCACAGCGTGCCCCCTTTCAATGCAGAGTGACCACAGCGTGCCCCCATTCAATGCAGACTGACCACAGCGTGCCCCCTTTTAATGCAGACTGACCACAGCATGCCCCCTTTCAATGCAGACTGACCACAGCGTGCCCCCTTTCAATGCAGAGTGACCACAGCGTGCCCCCTTTCAATGCAGACTGACCACAGCGTGCCCCCTTTTAATGCAGACTGACCACAGCGTGCTCCTTTCAATACAGACTAACCACAGCGTGCCCCCTTTCAATGCAGACTGACCACAACGTGCCCCCTTTCAATGCAGAGAGACCACAACGTGCCCCCTTTCAATGCAGAGAGACCACAGTGTGCCCCCTTTCAATGCAGACTGACCACAGCGTGCCCCCTTTCAATGCAGACTGACCACAGCATGCCCCCTTTCAATGCAGAGTGACCACAGCGTTCCCCCTTTCAATGCAGAAAGCCATTGCACTTACCTGCAGCGGCTGCTTCTCCTCAAGTCCTCCCGCCTCCTCCTCGACCAATGGCATTGGTTCGCCTTTCGGCCAATCAGGAAGCAGGTCTTGGACCCGCTTCCTGATTGGCCAGGAGGAGGATCCGTGTGACAATAGCGAATTTTCATTCGCTATTGTCACACAAATGGGTGGGCTCGGGGCGTACTGCTCTGCGCCCCAGGTTCACCCTTTTCTGAAGCTTTTCTGTGACTCACACTGTCAGGACGGAGCCATCGGCTCCTTCTGACAGCTCCGCTGGCATACACAGGCTCAGTGGCACGGGGGGGGGCGGACGCAATGATTGTGCGGGCCGCAGGTTCCCCACCCCTGCTGTAAACTGATACATCTGTAAGAGAGCTTGTTCTTTTGAAAAACAACAGGCTTTCTAGCTAGATCACCAGATGAAAAAAAAAGAAACGAAAGCCTAAAAAATAAATCACATTTAAGAATTGGTGGGGCGTGGCCGAACCGGGCATGTGAGAGGACTCAACTCACTGAGCTCCCGCACTTGATCCTTCAATTTGATCCTTTCCCCGGCCGGATTACCCTACATTGTGGACTATTCATCCTCTGGGGGTCCCCGTGATTGTACTGGTGCCTCTTGCTCCCTGCGGAGTGCCTGGAAACCGGAGGTCCTGGAGGATTACAGGGCGAGCTCCGCTCTCCCGGCTCACAATCTCCTGCCATCCTCCTTGTGTATCCCATCAGCGGGCTCCATCCCACTTCCTAGTGACTCTTCCGCACCCTTGGGAAGGCACCCTGCCTGTATTTTTTGTGGGGGACTTTTGTGAAGCCGCAGCCTTTCCTGTGGCGCGGGGCCGATCGCGGCGGCACCAGACATCTGAGGATCCGGTAAGCTGCTACTTCTACCCTATCTGCCCCCTGCTCATCCTGGACTGCCTCTTACTGCTCCCTCCGCCCTTGCCTTTCTCAGGACTTGCACCAGATCCACGCTGCTCCTTGCCAGGGACCCCACATGCAGCCACCCTTCCATACAGCAGGCCGCATCTCCCTCTCCCCTCCTGCACTGCCTCCCTTGCCTGACCTGCCTTGTCTGCCCGGATTCAGGAGAGCCAGTACTGTCTCACCCCCTTCCCCCCCCCCTACAAAGGTGCCGCCATGACTCGCGGTAACAAAACTAAAGAGGACAGGACAGTGTCGGCGGCGTTTCAAGATGGCGCTGAACCATCAACCCCACAGCGTGTCCTGCGTGGCCCTGAGAGACAGAAGGAGACTGCGGTGAAGCCTAAAATGGCCCGTCCCGCAGGTAAGGACACTGCTGGGGATATCTTACTGTACGCTAAGAAGCTGTCGGAGCTCAGGGATCAGGACGCTGGGGACTGTGCTCAGGCTAACACTGGGGGGCCCTCCGCTGCTGCCGCACAGGGACTGGAGGCTGCTCCACAGCCCACACTGACTGACTGGGACCTGGACGCAGATGAGGGGGGAACGGAGGAGGAACAACCTACGCTTAGCCAAATACTTCATGCTGTGCACAAATTTACTGCTTCTGTGAATACTGTTAAGGAGCGGCTGGGGGGTCTCACTGAAGAAGTGGCTCTCCTTCGCCAGGACCTACAGAAGATCCGTGAGAGCACCACTGCTGCGGAAAGCCGTATTAGTGACCTGGAGGACCAGTTACCAGCGCTGCTTGATGAGTGCAGAACAACTGCGAGGCAGGTCCAGATCACTAAAGACAAGACTGATGATATTGAAAATCGTTTGCGGCGCAACAATGTGCGCATTGTGGGACTCCCCGAGAAGGTTGAGGGCAGGGACCCCACTGAGTTTGTTGAAACCTGGCTGTGTGATATCTTTGGCAGGGAATCCTTTTCACCTCTGTTTGCGGTGGAAAGGGCTCATCGGGTCCCCACCAGAGCACTGGCGGGCAACGCTCCCAGGCCCATGCTGGCCAAGTTGCTGCACTACAGGGACAGGGAGAAAGGGCTGCGGCTGGCCAGGGAAATGGCGGAGGTCAAGTTTAACGGGGCGAGGGTATCCTTCTACCCGAACTTCTCTGTAGAGGTCCAAAAGCAGCGGGCAAGGTTCACCGATGTTAAGCAACGTCTCCGACGCCTAGGACTCATATATGCCATGCTATACCCAGCCCGTTTGCGGGTCACCGCGGAGGGTAGGGCGCACTTTTTTTATACTGCCGCCGACGCGGCGAGTTGGCTCGACATCCATAAACCCTCCCTCCGTCAACGCCAGCGTGCTGCTCCTGGTGAGTAGGGGCGCCACAATGTGGACTTTGCATTTCTACGTGTTTGGACCCTCTGACAGATTGCCCCGGTTCCGGGGTTCATATCCTTTTTGTGATGGAACAGCTGTACTCCAACCAGCGAATACCTCTTCTAGTTCCGGTGTTCTAGTAAATGCACCCTACTTGGATTACAAAATGCAGTGTGCGCGATTGCGCACAGCAGGTTGGCGGGCCATCACTGGTTTGTGGGGATGTTGTCCCCAGTGAGCAGACTGGTTCTCCTGCCCGTCTCCTGTGGTTTGATGAGGCACCGTTGTGCCTTGTCCCTTTGGACCGTGTTCCTTTTTTCTTTATTTTTGCCTTTGAGGAATCGCACACTCCATTGGATTTGACAGTAACTTGGCTACGGATCCTCCCGAGAGACTCCGATCACTCTACTTCTGCTACTTTCCAGACCCCTACCCTGGACTTCTGCTTTGATGGCTGGGGCCGGACACATGCAACCCTTCACTACATGGCTGGACTCCCTATAGTCTCGTGGAATGTGAGGGGTCTTGGATGCCCTCAAAAGAGGGCCATGATAGCTGCACAATTACGCAAGTATCACCCAGCAATTATAGGACTGCAGGAGACTCATTTGGTAGAGGACTCTGTGGGCTCTTTAAGATACTCCTGGGTGGGGCAGGACTACCACTCCACTCACTCTTCTTATTCCAGGGGGGTGAGTGTTCTGGTGCATAGGGCTGTTGCCTTCCAGGAATTGGGGGTGAGGGTGGATCCTGAGGGCCACTTTGTATTCCTGCACTGTAAAATATTTCAGGTCACATGTGCTTCGCCCCCCCCCCCCCCCCCCATTGGTGCCCTCAAGTTGTTGGGTGGTCGGATAGCTAACACGCCTGAAACCATTATGTCTGAATTGGTGCGCTTTTACTCTGATTTGTATTCCTCTAGGGTGTCTTATGCACCGGAGGACCTTCAGCGGTATTTGGATGCAATCTCTCTCCCGCGGCTGACGGAGCGTCAGTGCGCAGATCTGGAGGATGATCACTGAGGATGAGTTGAGAGAGGCGGCTGCTCTCTTCCCGAGCTCCAAGGCCCCTGGTGATGATGGTCTCCCGGTCGAAATATATCAGCAATATTCTGAAGTGCTTGCCCCTGAGCTGCTGAAGGTCTTCAATGCTGCAAGGGAAGTGGGTGCTCTGCCAGACTCCATGACCAGGGCTAGTATCATTTTATTGCTTAAGCCGGGTAAACCCGCATCTGACCCGGGCTCTTATAGGCCGATTTCTCTACTCCAGACTGATGTGAAAATACTGGCAAAGGTTTTAGCTAGGAGGGTTAATACCATTATTGCAAATGTTGTCCATGAGGACCAGGCGGGCTTTATGCCCAATAGATCCACTGCGATTAATCTTCGCCGTCCCGTCTGTTTGTAGCCATGCAGACGCCGGCTGATAATGGGGGGTATAGAGTGTTGCTATCGCTGGACGCCAATAAAGCGTTCGACAGCGTAGAATGGGACTATTTATGGGCAGTGTTGGAAAAGTTTGGGTTCGGCCCTATATTTATCTCCTGGATGAGACTGCTTTATTATCGCCCACAGGCTTCCATTAGGGAGGGTGGCAGGATATCTGAGCACTTCTACCTGGGGAGAGGCACTAGGCAGGGATGCCCACTATCCCCGCTCCTATTCGCACTGGCTATTGAGCCGCTGGCGGCTACCATTAGAACTCAGGACTCCATAGATGGGTTTCACTACGGCCCCCTTCAGGAGAAGATTCTGCTATATGCGGATGATATGCTCCTGATGCTTGGGGACACAGGTGCCTCTTTACAGGCCACTATGGCCACCATAACAGATTTTGGCTGCTACTCTGGCCTCACTATAAATTGGTCCAAGTCGGCCTTGTTGCCGCTGGATAAACCTGTGGATCCTCTCCTGGGAACGCTCTGTCCAGTCCCTGTGGTAACTAGTTTTAAATACTTGGGGATAGTGGTTTCCGCAGATCTGCTTCACTATTGTCACCTAAATGTCCACCCACTCCTGGCTCGGTTTCGTGACACAATTAAGGTCTGGAACAAGCTGTGGTTATCTGTTGCCGGCAGGGTGAACCTGATAAAGATGGTTCTGATGCCACAACTCCTGTACTTTTTACACAATTCCCCCGTAGTCATTACGCTGAAAATATTCTGGGTAGTCAACACGCTGTTTAGGTCTCTCATCTGGCAGGGGCGGGCGGCCAGAATCCGGATTGAGCAATTGCAGAAACCCAGGGACCTGGGGGGCCTTTCTCTCCCCAATCCTTGGATTTATTATCTGGCCTCTCAGCTGCAGCACCTGGTTGGGGCTGTGGCTGGGACAGGGGGTGGCCCTGCTCTGACACTGATGGGGCATTTCACAGGTGCAAACGGTATTCCTGAGGGGTTGGAGGCTCAACTCTATGCTAAATCCAATAAACTTTACCCTACCTATAGACTTCTTCAGAAAGTCTGGGATAAGGCCAGACAGCTACAACAGGTTACCGGCTACACTTCTTATAGTCCCATATGGCATAATCGCACGTACCCTGAGTTGGACAAGCTGGATCAGGCTGGAAGGTGGCTGCCGTTTGGAGTTTCCCACATTAAACACATCCTACTCAATGGGGCGCTAGTGCCCTTTTAGCAACTGCAACTTCGGTTCTCCTTACCAAATAATATGAAGTTCTACTACCTGCAGCTTCGGCATGCATTCCGGGCTCGGCCTTCCTTTTCCCACTCTAGTTTGTCCTCCACACCGGTATTCTTCCTTATGGAGCAATACACTTCTGCTAAGGGTTTTATATCAGCCTGCTATGCAGCCTTATTGGGTTTATATCTGGACAAATACCCATGTAGGGCATGTGACCAGTGGAGCGGAGATGTGGGGGAGATACCTGCTGAACAATGGGAGGAGGCCTTAGAGTCAGTTAGAAAATGCTTGCTTAATGTGTCCCAGTTGTATATCCTTCTACGAGTACATCATACCCTGGTGAAAATGTAAGCTATGGGTATCCGTTTGGACAATATGTGCAATAGATGTGAGAGAGATGTGGGGGACCTAATACACTTGCTATGGAGATGCCCAAAACTACATCGGTACTGGACTTCTGTGACTTCCACTATAAACAGAGTTCTGGGCTTGGTGATCCCTGTGGATCCCAAGCACTGCCTCCTTGGTATACTGGATCACATTATAGATGATAGATACTTACGAGAGGCAGCTACGAGAGCTCTGTTTCAGGCTTGGCTGCTTATTCTTCGACATTGGGTTGATCGGGATCCTCCTACATATAGGCTATGGCTAAAGCAGCTGGGCCCCACCCTTCGCATGGAAAAATATATCTACCTGCATAGAGGTGCTCCAGCTAAGTTCCAGAAAGTTTGGGGGGTCTGGCTGGGTTCTCCGGGGATGGCTCCTACGGACTTGGTCCTCGACCGTCTGCTGATTTAGTTGATGGGAGGGGAGGGTGGGCCTCTGGTGGTCTGTTTTGGGGGAGCTGATTTGTTCTTTGATGCATGACTGTTCTTCTGTGCTACGATTTTTGGTTCAGGCTGCTCTCTGATTTATGCGGTATACTGGTTCTGTGTCTGAGATGTGTAACACATTATGTGCCTTACCTTGTGGCTGTTTTTCTTTTTCTTGTTGCACTGTTTATGTATGCGATTTCTCAATAAACTTTTTTCTTGATTTAAAAAAAAAAAAGAATTGGTAAGCTGCAAAATAATATGTAGTACCCTCCAAGGTAGGTGCTAGGTAAAATATATGTATGGCTCTGTTCTGCTTATCAGGAGAGCCTGATCTGTAGGTTAAAAAAAAGTTAATGGTGCAAAGCACCAGTTCCCTGCGCTCAGAGAAGTGTAGTTCCTAGTCCACCTCATTAAGGTCTTTCCACTGTTTCTGGAGCTGTGGATGCGACAACCCAGGAAAAAATGCTGTGGCCTTGCTGCCCTTTACACGACCAGAGAAGTCTGGAAATACTGTAAACAACAAAGAAACACAGGGCGCACAGGCCTAGTGCATTATCTGTTGGTTGGTTTATTAAAAGTAAAAAGATTAAAAATACTCACAAAGGAGTTCTTGGTTAAAAGCATATCACATAAGGAACGCAGTCTTCAGTCGTAGGATCCGAGGGTAAGTTGTCCCTTGAATTCGTAATACCTAACGCGCTTCGAGGCTTAGAGGCTCTGAGGAAGAGGCTAAGCCTCGAAACGCGTTAGCCATTACGAATTCAAGGGACAACTTACCCTTGGATCCTACTACTGAGGACTGCGTTCCTTATGTGATATGCTTTTAACCAAGAACTCGTTTTTGAGTATTTTTAATATTTTTACTTTTAATAAACCAACCAAAGGATAATGCACTAGGCCTGTGCGCCCCTGTGTTTGTTTGTGATCTGTAGGTTAGCCTGTCACATGCTTCCAGGTGTGACCTGTTGAGTCTAGGGAGTCTCCCCACTGTATCCAATGAGGGACCTTGTTGGACAGTAGAGGAAACCTAGCCATTAGCACCCCATGGTTTATGACTGTCCCAGTGGGTGGGCATTGCTGCAATGCATCCTGGGATTGGGAATAAATCCAGAGGGGGCATGTGACAGGGTGTCTTTTGGCGGGAGAAAAGTCCCAGGAGGAGGTGGACGGCTGTCTCTCATCCTGCTGAAGTGAGGAAGGTGGTCCAGGCAGTCGGCCTAGGGACCAGGGGTTGAGCTGTGCTGAAAGGATCCAGTGTGCTGATCAAGTGGAGCTGCTAGGCAGAAGACTTTTGGAAAAACAGTATCGTGAGTACTTAAGGATCTGCCCAGGGGTCTGCCTAAGAGAGGGGACCACTCCAGACAGGTCAAAGGGATCAAGGAGCCAGTTAACCCAGTATGTTACAGTAAAGGGGGTGCCCAAGTTGTTAAGCCCTGAAGATTAGGGAGTAAAGGGGCCCTGAAGTTGTTCAGCAGTACAGTCTTTATCAAGGAATAGCTTGCCTTAGGAAAGGATTACCTCAGGAAGCTCAAGTGACTCTTTTCACAGCCAAGTGTAAAGTGAAAATAGCGGCCTAGCCGTGACTAGCTCAACTCAGCGTTACTCAGCGCTAACCAGCGTTAATCAGCATTTTTCAGACCGTCCCTGCCTATTGTGCATAGTTCAGTTCAGTTGGAGTATCCGACTCATTCCTTCTCTTATCCAAGTTCCTAATAAAACCTAAAAAAAAAAGAAACTGAATTGGTCCTTGTCTAAGGAAAAACACTCTTGTAAATAAGTCAGAATGTTCTACTGTTGCTCATGGTAACCCACACAGCAGCTACCATAGGAGTAGTGCTATAAATAAATATTCACTTTTGGGTTTAATACTGCTTTAAGTAATTTTACTGATTTATAGGTAATCTAGGCCCAGCTTTTTCTGTGTCACCACTTTTTCCGTGCTGAATTTTTAAGGTTACAGCTAAAAATCTCTGGATTCATTCAGGCAGGACGTCACTAAAGGCCTGGGTGTGAAATGCATGGCCTGCCACTGGTTTCCACCACTAACATACAGTATAATATGCTGAACATGTGCTCCTGTGATTAAACTGACTGAACCTGTGCATTAAACAATAGATACAAAATGGAATTATATGAGGAAAAAGGATTAAGATCACAGTGCAAAAAATAGATTAATAAAAATGTATTTAAATCTGCAGGCTGAACATGGAAGTTCTATCGAAATGGAAGATCTGTCCAATGGAAAAGTATCTGAACATGATGTTTTTGCATTGCCAAAGGTTCCATCTTTTGCTGTACCCGAAATCCTTTCTCCTGCAACAACTGTGTTTGTCAAAAAAGTTCACTTCGGCAATGGCAAGAAAGGACAGGATTTCATTAAATCTTCAAATAACAAGTAAGTATGTAATTTGAAAGCGTGTACAATACAGTAACAAAATATTAAATTGCAGTGCTCAATAGATCAACGTGTTAGAATAAAAATGCAGCAGATGTCACTCCACTGTGTTACTTTGTGAGTCAATATATCATTTTCTTCCAATTCATAATAGTTCTAAATGTGAAAATACAATAAATTAAAGTAGTAAACAGTCCTCTTTGTGATCCATGTGACTTCCTTCACCAAACTCAAAAAGGCAACACCGGCCGTGTGTGTCTTCCCATTATATAGAGTGATTGAACACTCACCACAATGTTTTGTTAAGGATAGAGCAGTAGTATACACTTATTTCACTACTGATTCTGTTCACTCATAGTCTGGTCTGGTCTTCCTTCAAACCTCCTCTCCACTGGGGGCTGTGCATGCGCTCAAATTCATAAGATACCAGCAAAAACAGAATGAAGCACCATAGTACAGTATTTAATAGTATCTCATAAAAGTACAGAGTGCACATCAATAAGTTAAAAACACCTGTAACAAATCTGGGAACAACAAAATGTATAATGAAGGTATAATGGACAGCCACTGAAATATCTAGTGAATATTTAAAATGAACAGATACACCAAGAACAGTTTTGATAAAAAGCATAAAACAAAACTTTACTGGACATCAAAATACATAAAGCTTCTTGCACATGAAAGTTACCATAGACATTAACAAGACTCAAACATACACTCCTTTTCCCAATATCCCAAATAAAGGTCAAGCAATACTTAACTCTGGTAGTTGAATGTCAACAGCTTACACTGGATAGCTGTAGGAACAGAACAATAAGAAATCCTGGCTGAATGCTTGGTCTATCTACAGCTCCAAAAAACAGACTATTCCTCATGTTATGGACTCTTTTTGTTTAAAGCGGAGTTCCACCCAAAAGTGGAACTTCCGTTTTAGGTAGGAATAACCCCCTGACATGCCACATTTGGCATGTCATTTTTTTTGGGGGGGAGCGGGTACCTAGTTTTGACATGTACCCGCTCCCACTTCCGCTCGGAGCTCCGCGGCGCCCTGAGCGGAAGTTCTCCTCTCCCCCTCCCTCCCTGCAATCTTCTGGGACATGTCAGAGGTTCCAGAAGATTGCCGGCCAATCACGACTTGTAGCGCAACTCGCGCATGCGCAGTGCGTACCCGGCTGTGAATCCGCAAACTGTCACAGCTGGGTGCCCACACCAGTGATGCCGGCGCTGCAGAGCAGAGAGGGAGAAGAGCGATGCTTCGGGCAGCCGCATCGCTGGACCGTTGGACAGGTGAGTGTGTAGGCTGGAACTCCGCTTTAAGTCCTGTATACCAGAGACCACCAACAGGAGGTAATCATTCCTCTTAATAACCACTCACAGGTCATTTTGTGAGTGAGGTCATCAACACATGGTTGCACTACCCCCCCCCCCCCCCCCATAACCACACGGTCAATTGGATATGCGGCAGCCATCTTTAAATACACAATATCAAAAGCTCACTAAACCACCTGTGGGTGAGAGATATTATTACAAATGTATGGGAGCATTTGTCATGAATCAGTTAAAAATATCCCCAACTGATACAACACCACATCCTGATTTTGAAGAATCACCAAATAAAAGCCAACTAAACAATTACGTTGTTATTATTATTATTATTTCAGGTACTTATATAGCGCTGTCAATTTACGCAGCGCTTTACATATACATTGCACATTCACATCAGTCCCTGCCCTCAAGTAGCTTACAATCTAAGGTCCCTAACTCACATTCATACATACACATAGTAAGGCCAATTTTTTTTTTTTTTTACATTAATCACCGCCACTGACTGCTCGGCGTGGCGGGTTGACATCACAAGCTTTAGCTCCACCCAACGCTTTTCACGCAGCCACACGACATTAGGAGCACGGCTGATGTTGCATTTTTGAGTTTGGTGAAGGAAGCCACACAGATCACAAAGAGGACTGTTTATTTTATTTGCACATTCAGAACTCTTATGAATTGGGAGATAATTATCTATGGATTCACAATATATTACAACAGAGTGACATTTGTTGCAATTTCATTGATGTAATGGTTTGTTCTAACATGTTGATCTTTTGAGCGCACCAATTTTTATAATCTTTTGTTATTTATATAGCTGTGTGTATATCTACCCCTACTGTATGCAGCTGAGCTTATTTCTTGTGTATAGCACTGACTTTTATTTTATATGCACAATACAGTAATAATCATAAACATTGAAAGTCAAAGGTGCACTTATTCTTTAACATCACAATCAATCAAATATTGAACATGCGCCAATAAATTGTTGCGGTATTCTTTGGGTTATTTTGCATTCAGTATTGTTTTGTGTTTATAAATTTAGTTGTAGGTATTCATCACCAATGGAGCAGACAGAAAAATCACCATATTTTAACTCGTTTAAGACCTCTACACCCAAGACACCCAGCTTTGGTACTTTTGAATCTCCATTTAGATCAATTACATTTCAAGATCAGGTAAAACACAATTATTTAGTGAATGGTATAACCCAGTCGTTATGGTGCAATTGCAAACTTTTATTTAAAACCCATCTTCAGACAAAGCTTATATTCAGTTTTGGATGGACTCACAAAGAGTAATACATCCGGTCAGTTTTTATTACTGTCAGTGACCTTGTTAGGGGGATTTTATCTCACTTCCTGTCCCTGTGAGAGACAAGAAAAGCAAGGAAGTGGTTTTCATTAGGACCAGTCATTAATAATAACTGAACAAAGGTTCTAACCTTTACCCGTTTTATTTAAAAAAATGGGTTGTGTTGCTGGATTTATCGTCATAGGAGAGATTACTAGTTCGGACAGGAAGTGCATAAATCTCTGTAATAGGTGGCTCAGATTGAAACTAAAACCCTGATAAGAGTTCTGGCCCTTAGCCACTGTGTCCAAGACCAAAAAGAGTCTTCAAAGATAGAGAACCTTTACACCATCCTGGCATTCTATGAAATAAGCTCCTGACTACAAGAACGTCTTGGTCCAGCTACTGACTCCTTGGGAAGAGGCCACCACACCACAATCAAAGACCAAGATTCCACCCAGCTTCTCAGGTTCCCCAATTAAGCTGAAGGTCCTCCATGGAGCTTTAATCCCCTTGTTTAACATACTAGGCCTCAGACCCGAGAGGATGCAACAGCCACCTACATCCCTCACTTCCCAAGGTCACTCATGAGTATTTATACCCACTTCCAGCCTGCACCACTGATAGTAAACCTCCTAGTGAATGACAAGATGATATAAATGTTCATAAGTCTGTTTAGTGCAGCCTCCCACACTACTGCCAGGGACACTCTCAGGCAGAAGCAAACAATGATTTATAAATACAAATATCCTCTGCGCTACCAGAAAAAATAGAACAAAAACCTAATGGGAATGTTGCAGCTTAATCACTGATATGTGTTCCAATTCCAACACCAATTAAAGTATAACAATAAAAATAAATGCAGCACAGCTAAACACTGTAACAAGTTGTTAGCTGCGTTTAGCCTTTTTTAGACATTTTTATATTATAGGGAGTGTTTTTACTGTAAAAACGTCCATAAACGTTAGTCAAAAACACGGCTAAAAGCGCATTTTTACAGCTGCTTTTTCTTAGCAGCAGTGCTGGCGTTTTTTAAATGTCCTGTGTGCATGAGGCCTAATAGTTTATATACTACATATGTCCTTTTTTACATACATGAAAAACAAAAACGAATAAATATATGTAAAGTTCCGTACTCTATTTAAATATCAATAAAAGTTAAAATCAAGTGTTGTCAGTGTGCTTATTAATCTCATATCACAGTATCTATAAAAAATGGACACATGTAGTATATAAACTAATAAGAGGTTGCGCTGCACTTATTTTTATTGTTCTAAGCAAACAATAAGTAAAACCCAGGAGAGACTGTGAAAAGCTGAAATATCAGTCTAGTGCAGGCTGATTACAGTCTAGCAAATACGAAAATTAATCGGGCTTTATTTGTTACGGCAGGGTGGTTACAATAGGTTAATTGTATTTTAAAATAAGGTATGAATTGCCATTCTTTGTTTTTATTCTCAGGGTGGAAGCCATTCACCCCTGAACATAGATACATCATCACCTGGGAAAGACTTTGGTTAGTATGAAAATATTAGCTCATATTTTTAAAAATGCTTACAGCTTTTACAACTTTGTTGAGCGTATTTGTTCCTTGTGGAACACTGCAAGAAAAAAAAAACTGTTTTAACTATCCAATATGTTTTTTCAAAATGACTGTGCTACTTTAACTGGCAATTGCGCGGTCATTCATCACTGTAACCAAATTAAATTTATTTAATCTTTTTTTCACACAAATAGAGCTTTTTTTGGTGGCATTTGGTCACCGCTGGGTTTTTTATTTTTTGCTAAATAAATAAAAAAGGCAGAAATGTTTAAAAAATATATATATTTTCTATCTTCTGTTATAAAAAATATCCAATAAAATATAATTTCTTCAGAAATTAGGGCCAGAATGTAATCTGCTACATGTCCTTGTTAAAAAAAAAAAAAAAAAAAAATCCCAATACGTGTGCAATGCCTTGAAAAAGTATTCACACCCCTTGAAATGCTCTACATTTTGTCATGTTACAACCAAAAACGTAAATGTATTTTATTGGGATTTTATGTGACAGACCAACACAAAGTGGCACATAATTGTGAAGTAGAAGGAAAATGATAAATTGTTTTCAGTTTTTTACAAATAAATATCTGAAAAGTGTGGCATGCATTTATATTCAGCCCCCTTTACTCTGATACCCCTAACTAAAATCTAGTGTAACCAATTGCCTTTAGAAGTCACCTACAGTATCTCACAAAAGTCAGTACACCCCTCACATTTTTGTAAATATTTTATTATATCTTTTCATGTGAGAACACTGAAGAAATTACACTTTGCTACAATGTAAAGTAGTGAGTGTACAGCTTGTATAACCATGTAAATTTACTGTCCCCTCAAAATAACTCAACACACAGCCATTAATGTCTAAACCTCTGGCAACAAAAGTGAGTACTTCCCTAAGGGAAATTGTCCAAATTCGGCCCAATTAGCCATTTTGCCTCCCTGGTGTCATGTGACTCGTTAGTGTACTACAAGGTCTAAGGGGTAAATGGGGAGAAGGTGTGGTAAATTTTTGGTGTTATTGCTCTCACTCTCTCCTACTTGTCACTGAAAGTTCAGCATGGCACCTCGTGGCAAAGAACTCTCTGAGGATCTGAAAAATTTATTTTTTCTCTACATAAAGATGGTCTATGCCAGTGATGGCGAACCTTGGCACCCCATAGAATGTGTGTCGGCAGATAAGAACCATTTGGCCCATCTAGTCTGCCCAATATATCTGAATCCTATGAATAGTCCCTGGCCCTATCTTATATGAAGGATAGCCTTATGCCTATCCCATGCATGCTTAAACTCCTTCACTGTATTTGCAGCTACCACTTCTGCAGGAAGGTTATTCCATGCATCCACTACTCTCTCAGTAAAGTAATACTTCCTCATATTACTTTTAAACCTTTGCCCCTCTAATTTAAAACTGTGTCCTCTTGTGGTAGTTTTTCTTCTTTTAAATATGCTCTCCTCCTTTACCGAGTTGATTCCCTTTATGTATTTAAAAGTTTCTATCATATCCCCTCTGTCTCTTCTTTCTTCCAAGCTATACATGTTAAGGTCCTTTAACCTTTCCTGGTAAGTTTTTTCCTGCAATCCATGTACTAGTTTAGTAGCTCTTCTCTGAACTCTCTCTAGAGTATCTATATCCTTCTGGAGATATGGCCTCCAGTACTGCGCACAATACTCCAAGTGAGGTCTCACCAGTGTTCTGTACAGCGGCATAAGCACTTCTCTCTTTCTACTGCTTATACCTCTCCCTATACATCCAAGCATTCTGCTGGCATTTCGTGCTGCTCTATTACATTGTCTTCCCACCTTTAAGTCTTCTGAAATAATTACTCCTAAATCCCTTTCCTCAGATACTGAGGTCAGGACTGTGTCAAATATTCTATATTCTGCCCTTGGGTTTTTACGTCCCAGGTGCATTATCTTGCACTTATCCACATTAAATTTCAGTTGCCAGAGTTCTGACCATTCTTCTAGTTTTCCAAAATCCTTTTCCATTTGGCGTTTCCCTCCAGGAACATCAACCCTGTTACATATCTTTGTGTCATCAGCAAAAAGTCAAACCTTACCATCGAGGCCTTTTGCAATATCACTTATGAAGATATTAAACAAAATTGGTCCCAGTACAGATCCCTGAGGTACCCCACTGGTAACATGACCTTGTTCTGAATGTTCTCCATTGACTACAACCCTCTGTTGTCTGTCACTCAGCCACTGCCTAATCCACTCAACAATATGGGAGTCCATGCTCAATGACTGCAGTTTATTGATAAGTCTTCTATGTGGGACAGTGTCAAAAGCCTTATTAAAATCTAGATATGCAATGTCTACTGCACCTCCACCGTCTATTATTTTAGTCACCCAGTCAAAAAAATCTATAAAATTTGTTTGACATGATCTCCCTGAAGTAAACCCATGTTGTTTTTCATCTTGCAATCCATGGGATTTAAGATGTTCCACAATCCTATCCTTTAATAGGGTTTCCATTAATTTGCCTACTATTGATGTCAGACTCACTGGTCTATAGTTGCTCGATTCCTCCCTACTACCTTTCTTGTGAATGGGCACGACATTTACCAATTTCCAATCTTCCGGGACGACTCCTGTTACTAATGATTGGTTAAATAAATCTGTTAATGGTTTTGCCAGCTCACCAATAAGCTCTTTTAATAATTTTGGGTGTATCTCATCAGGACCCTGTGACTTATTTGTCTTCACTTTAGACAGCAATCTTAGAACGTCTTCCTCTGTAAAGACACATGCATCAAACGATTCATTAGTCATCCTTTCAAGTGGAGGTCCTTCTCCTTTTTCTTCTGTAAAAACTGAACAGAAGTATTCATTAAGGCAGTCGGCTAGCCCTTTATTCTCTTCTACATACCTTCCGTCCTTTGTTTTTAATTTAGTTATTCCTTGTTTTAATTTCCTTTTTTCATTTATATATCTGAAGAATGTCTTATCCCCCTTTTTCATAGACTGAGCTAGTTTTTCTTCTGCCTGCGCTTTAGAAGTTCTTATAACTTGCTTGGCCTCTTTCTGCCTAATCTTGTAGATTTCCTTATCTTCATTGCTCTGGGTTTTTTTATAATTACAAAATGCTAGCTTTTTATTTTTAATGATTTGGGCCACTTCTGCTGAGTACCACAGTGGTCTCTTCCTTTTTTGCTTTTACTGACAAGTCTAATGCAATTTTCTGTTGCCTTCAATAATGCACCTTTTAAGTAGTCCCATTTCTCCTGGACTCCATGTAATCCGTACCAGTCTGATAAGGACTCATTTATGACTAATTTCATTTTTGAAAAGTCTGTTTTTCTAAAATCTAAAACTTTTGTTTTTGTGTGGTGTGACTCTTTCACAGTTCTTATATTAAACCACACTGACTGGTGATCACTGGATCCCAAGGTTTCGCCTACAATGACATCATATACCGAATCCCCATTTGTGAATACCAGATCCAAAATGGCCTCCCTCCGGGTTGGCTCCTCAACCACTTGTTGCAGAGACAACCCCAGTAGGGAGTTTAGAATATCTGTACTCCTGGTAGAACTTGCTATTTTGGTTTTCCAGTTTATATCTGGAAGATTGAAATCTCCCATAATGATAACTTCTCCTTTCATTGTCATTTTAGCTATTTCTTCAACTAGTAGATCATCTAGTTCTTTGACTTGACCAGGTGGTCTATATATCACACCTACACGAGTTACTGCATGATTAGCAAACTGCAACGTAACCCAAACTGACTCTATGTTGGCTTCACCAACTTGTATTAGGTTAGATTTAATGCTATCTTTCACATACAGGGCCACTCCTCCTCCTTTCTTGCCTTCTCTGTCTCTTCTGTATAAAGAGTACCCTGGTATGGTTATGTCCCAGTCATTTCTTTCATTAAACCATGTCTCCGTAACAGCCACTAAATCTACATTCTCAGATGCCATAATTGACCCAAGTTCATTGATTTTTTTACCTAAACTGCGAGCATTTGTAGACAGGACTCTGAGCTTATCATTTCTTAACCTCTGTGCTTCTGACCTGTTCTGGCATTGTTTCGGGGGGCAATTGGACTCTTGTAATTCCACTCTTTTGCCCCCCCTTCCTAGTTTAAATACTCTTTCGCAAATTCTTGGAGTTGTTCACTAAGTACATTTGTTCCTTTGAGAGAAAGATGCAAACCATCTTTTTTGTACAGTTCCTTTCTATTCCAAGTAGAGCTATCATGAGAAACAAAGCCAAATCCTTGCTCTTGACACCATTTACTAAGCCATATGTTGAACTCCTTTATGCGCCTCTGCCTATCATTCTGAACATTATGCACAGGCAGAACTTCAGAAAATGAAATGGTGGATGCAAAATCCTGTACGTCATTTCCAAGTGTGATAAAAGATTTTTTCACCTCTGACACTTCATTGCAAGCCAGGTCATTTGTCCCTAGATGGACAAGAACATCCACGTCCCCTTCCTGCTTTGCTTGCTTAACAATATTAATAATACGTCTTCTATCTCGTCTAGCAGTAGCACCAGGGAGACATCTCACAAAACCATTTTCTTTAAGCTCCACACTTCTTATGATTGAATCACCCAGCAACAGCTGCTTCCTTTGAGACTTCACATTATCTTTTTTGTCCTTGGCTGCAGTCTTGCATACATTAGACATAGGAGTCGATGGTTTCTCACCCTCTGTGCTTGAGTCCATATCCATGTTGTCCTTACATTCTGAGAGTGCTGCAAATTAATTTTGGAGAACCACCGACTGTGGGACATGTCTTCTATCCACCACTCTAAGTCTTCCAGAACCTACATGTTTTGAAACTACATTTCCCATAAAGCTAAACTACACTGCAGAGTGCATCATGGGAAATGTAGTTCCAAAACATCTGGGGTGCCAAGGTTCGCCATCACTGGCCTAGGCTATAAGAAGATTACCAAGACCCTGAAACTGAGCTTCAGCACTGTGGCCAAGACCATACAGCGGTTTTACAGGACAGGTTACACTCAGAACAGGCTTCACCATCGTCGACTAAAGAAATTGAGTGCACATGCTCAGCGTCATATCCAGGGGTTGTCTTTGGGAAATAGACATATGGGTGCTGCCAGCATTGCTGCAGAAGTTGAAGGGGTGGGGGGTCAGCCTGTCAGTGCTCAGACCATATGCCGCACACTGCATCTAATTGGTCTGCATGGCTGTCATCCCAGAAGGAAGCCTCTTCTAAAGATGATGCACAAGAAAGCCCGCAAACAGTTTGCTGAAGACAAGCAGACTAAGGACATGGATTACTGGAACCATGTTCTGTGATCTAATGAGACCAAGATAAACTTATTTGTTTCAGATGGTGTCTAGCGTGTGTGGCGGCAACCAGGTGAGGAGTACAAAGTCAAGTGTGTCTTGCCTACAGTCAAGCATGGTGGTGGAATGTCATGGTCTGAGTACTGCCGCCACTGGGGAGCTACAGTTAATTGAAGGAACCATGAATGCCAACATTTACTGTGACATACTGAAGCAGAACATGATTCCCCTCCCTTCGGAGACTGGGCCTCAGGGCAGTATTCCAACATGATGATGACCCCAAAAACACCTACAAGATGACCACTGCCTTATTAAAGAAGCTGAGGGTAAAGGTGATGGACTGGCCAAGCATGTCTCCACACCTAAATTCTATTGAGCATCTGTGCGGCATCCTCAAACGGAAGGTGGAGGAGCGCAAGGTTTCTAACATAAACCAGCTTGGTGATGTCGTCATGGAGGAGTAGAAGAGGACTCCAGGGGCAACCTGTGAAGCTCTGGTGGACTCTATGACACTTTGGGCCCAATTTGGACATATTTCACTTAGGGGTGTACTCACTTTTGTTTCCAGGGGTTTAGACATTAATGGCTGTGTGTTGAGTTATTTTGAGGGGACAGCAAATTTACACTGTTATACAAGCTGTACACTCACTACTTTACATTGTAGCAAAGTGTAATTTCTTCAGTGTTGTCACATAAAAAGATATAATAAACACAAAAATTGCAAAAATGTGAGGGGCGTACTCACTTTTGTGAGGTATTGTAATTAGTAAATAGAGTCCTTCTGCGTGTAATTTGATCTCAGTATAAATATAGCCAGGGCTTTTTTTCCTCATAAAAGAGGTGCAGGAACTCAACCACGACACCCAAAACCCCCCTTCCCCCACTCACACACACACCTTCCAAACCGAATCAAATAGTGGGTATGGTCAAATTTCACTAACAGTGGGTGGGTCCTAAAGGGGCATTAAATACCAGGGGTGCATAGTACAGTACATAGTAAGTACAGAGTATAGAGTTTGGGGGGTTACACACAAAGTGCAGAGTTCAGAGTTGCGCTAGGTTCAAAGTTCAGGGGTTTCACTACGTACATAGTGCAGAGTTAAGGGGTGCACTACATGCAGAGTGCTAAATTTAGGGGTATGCTAAGCGCTTCACACAGAGTGCAGAGTTCAGCCTTCTTCCACAGCTGCTTACTCTCCATCCCCCATCCATATCTCACTCTCCCCACACACTGTTGGTGCCTTTTACACTTGCAGGGAGGTCATCCAGTGGGGGTGTTGGCATCCGCACTGCACCCTGGCACCTGCATCTCCCTTGTCCCCATCCTCCATCCAGTGGGAGTCGCTCACGAGATAAGATCTGAGCCATTTGGAGACAAGCTGTCACTTGTAAACACAGAAGCCGGACTTCTGTGTTTACAAGTGATAGTGGTGAGCAGGGAGCCCAAGGGAATGAGCCAGAGGTGGTGGAATTGAGTTCCACCAAGTTCCAGCTAAAGAAAAGCCCTGAATATAGCTTTTCTGTCAAGCCCTCAGAGGTTTGTTAGAGAACCTTAGTGAAATAACAGCATCATGAAGGCCAAGGAACACACCAGACAGGTCAGGGATAAAGTTGTGGAGAAGTTTAAAGCAGGGTTATATTATAATAATATATCCCAAACTTTGAGCATCTCTCAGAGCACTGGTTAATTCATCATCTGAAAATGGACAAAATATGGCACAACAGCAAACCTATCAAGACATGGCCGTGCACCCAAACTGACAGGCCGGGCAAGGAGAGCATTAATCAGAGAAGCAGCCAAGAGGCCCATGGTAACTCTGGAGGAGCTGCAGAGATCCACTGCTCAGGTGGGAGAATCTGTCCACAGGACAACTATTAGTCGTGCACCCCACAAATCTGGCCTTTATGGGAGTGGCAATAAGAAAGCCATTGTTGAAAGAAAACCAAAAGAAGTCATGTTTGCAGTTTGTGAGAAGCCATGTGGGGGACACAGCAAACATAGAAGAAGGTGCTCTGGTCAGATGAGACCAAAATTGAACTTTTTGGCCCAAAAGCAAAATGCTATGTTGGCGGAAAACAAACATAACCCTGAACACACCATCCCCACCGTGAAACATGGTGGTGGCAGCATCATGTTGTGGGGATGCTTTTCTTCAGCAGGGACAGGGAAACTGGTCAGAGTTGATGGTAAGATGGATGGAGCCAAATACAGGGCAATTTTAGAAGAAAACCTGTTTGAGTCTGCAAAAGACTGGGGCGGAGGTTCACCTTTCAGCAAGACAGCGACCCTAAACATACAGCCAACGCTACAATGGAATGGTTTAGATCAAAGCATAATTATGTGTTAGAATGGCCCAGTCAAAGTCCAGACCTACATCTAAATGAGAATCTGTGGCGAGACTTGAAAATTATTGTTCACAGAGGCTCTCCATCCAATCTGACAGAGCTTGAGCTATTTTGTAAAGAAGAAGGGGCAACAAGTTCACTCTCTAAATGTGCAAAGCTGGTAGAGACATCCCTAAAAAGACTTGCAGCTGTAATTGCAGCAAAAGGTTGTTCTACAAAATATTGACTCAGGGGGGCTGAATACAAATGCACGCCACACTTTTCAGATATTTATTTGTAAAACATTTTGAAAACCATTTATCATTTTCCTTCCACTTTACAATTATGTGCCACTTTGTATTGGTCTATCACATAAAATCCCATTGAAATACATTTTTACGTTTTTGGTTGTAACATGACAAAATGTGGGAAAAATGTTAAGGGGTATGAATACTTTTTCAAGGCTCTGTATATTTTTTTGGTTTGTGTAAAAGTAAAAGCATCTACAAGCTACGATATATATATATATATATATATATATATATATATATATATATATATATTTGAAAATTGATCAATCCAAATGTACTGTGAGTCTAATTTCTTGAGGCCTTTAAAGTGCCCTTTTTTGAAAAGTAGACAGTCTGAGTTATTTAGTTAGAAGCTTGGCAAGTTTTTTGACGTTGTATTTTTTTTGAAAATGAAGAAATTAAATATATAATTATTTTTTTCACAATTTTTTTTAAATTTAGCTTTTTTTAACACTTTTTTTCTTTTCTTAACATTTTTTTCTTCAGTATCACCATAGTGACACTGTACTACTCTGGGGAAGGGGGGGGGGTGATGGGGGATTTTGTTTTTTTTATTGTTGTTACAGTGATTGTCACTGTAGCAGCAATGCTTTGAACTGTCATGGATGGATTACAGTCAAAATAGTCATAATTTACTATTGTGTGCTGTGACTGGTCCACAGCTATCACATGGTATAGGGTTCTGTGATAGGCACTTGTGATAGCTATGAGCCAATCACAGAATCACTATAGGAGGCACAGTTGTTGAACAAAACTCACATGATCCCCTGATCACTCAAAGCGGCCAAATACTGGGAGCTGCAATCCACCAGACACATTGGTCACAGGAGTGCCCTGCTGCGCACCCCTAACCCAGAAGAAGCAGGATGACATACATGTACGTGATCCTGCCTGCCCATGCCTCCCTACCACAGTAAATGTACTATGGCCAGGTGGCAAGCAGTTAAATACATCCTTGGCATCCATCTAAACTTAAATGACCCAAGTTTTTTTGTCATTGAATTTAAACTCACTTTGTGAGGTGTGATTCAAGTCATCTATTGGTATACTGTGGTCAAGGCTGAGTAAAACATTTATACCTTTGAGTCAGTATATGAACATTGATCTTTCAGCCCTTTGTGGAAGAAAAGTGCATTAGAAGTGTTCGTTGCTGTTAGTTATTGTGTTTAGTATAAAGTAGACTTACTGAATTTCATACTTCACATGAATCAATAGCATACCTCTACGCATTACCAAAAGATTATATGTTTTTGAGTATGGTATTTTCTGTATAAAAAAAGCTAATCAATTTATTAGTTTATACTTCTTATCCTGATTTCTCGCACAGATGCTGAGGTGATGTTTGCCATTACCTCTCCTGATCCAGCCATTAGCTGCCCTGAGAAGTTTTAAAATTAATTTGGACTTTTTTTTATCCTTTGGTCGGACAAGCCTTCCCTTAATGAACACTTTTTTTCTGGTAAACTGGTTTGGCACCCACTCAAAGGTTTCCCGTCAGGCTGAATTTTTCCTGGAAGCCACCCGATTCTGTCTGATGCACAATTACTTCGAGTTCAATGGGCAGTACTACCTACAGACCCATGGTACAGCTATGGGGACCAACTTTGCCCCTAACTATGCTAACCTTACCATGGGTCTGTGGAAAAAAAGTACATTTGGAATAACAACCCATTTGCCCCTAGGATTATTTTCTATGGTCGGTATATAGACGACATAGTCATCATCTGGGATGGCGCACTATCTACCATCCAGGCTTTTGTCGATCACTGCAACAACAACGACATGGGATTGTCCTTCACCTCCGTCTGTGATTCCAACACCCTGGCCTTCTTAGACCTCCTCCGTTGCCATGACCACCAGACAATTTGTTCCCAAAATTACGTGAAACCAACGGCAGGCAACTCCTACCTACACTACAAGAGCTTCCACCACCCCCGCTGGATTAAAGATATCCCGAAGAGCCAATTCTGTAGGCTGAAACATAACTGCACCAAAACTACAGACTCAAGCATGGACAGCATCTTTAAAAATAAATTCTCAGAAAAAGGCCAAGCTGGTCGACGAAGCATTTAGCCTCTATGAACACAATTCACTTCCCAGAAAAGAAAAAAGTCAGACTACAACAACTGAACAGCCCCTGCGATTCACTACCACCTTCCACACCCATTATAGGAGAATGGAGGGCATCCTGAGGAAGAACTGGCCTATCCTCCAAGCCGATCCACACCTCAGATCCAGCATCCCAGATCGTCCTCTAGTTTCCTATAGGAAGGCCAGAAATTTGAAGAACCAAATTACACCAAGTAAAATCAAAACCACCCCATCCCACACAGCTGATGTCCCCTTCATCTTCCTCAATATCAAAGGCATGTACCAATGCAGAAAACCCCTTTGTTTGACCTGCAAACATGTCACTCATGGTCAAAAAAGCTTTCATACAAAAGGCCAAACCTATCCTATCTCGAACTTATATACCTGCTCCTCGGAATTTGTGGTATACTGCCTGTCTTGCCCCTGCGGCCTACTACATGTAGGCCGCACCATACGCACTCTGCGGAAAAGGTTCGGAGAGCATAGACACTCTGTTGAAGCTGGTTCTGACAAACTCAGCGTCCCCAAGCATTTCCTCCAACACCACCACCAGTCCTCAAGAGAATTGAAAGTATGGGTCATCGAAGCCATCACCCAAAAGCTTCCCCCAGCGGAAAGATTTAAATGGCTATGCAACCGTGAATCCTATTGGATTTACAGCTTGGTTACTTTGGCCCCCTCAATGAAGAGCTAGAGGTCAACCCACTATTATAAATCCGATAACTATTCTCCTAATCGAACACAGGCCACCCTGTATGTCAGGTACATGTGGACATTGATATGCAAAAATATATGCAAACATACTCAAACATATGGATAAAAAACATGCATGTGCGATTCGCCACTTTTGTGCGCATAAACACCGCACACACACCATTACAAAACCCACCCCCTTCCCCTCCGCTCCCGACAGGACCCCCCAGCAAAGACACTTGTCCATAATTCATTTACAGTATATCCGTATATCTGTTCAATTCCAAACCGCATTAGGACCACGTGTTTTTTTTTTTTGTTTTTGTCTGACCCTATCGGTCCTGAGTGCCTCATTATTCAAATACCATCTCTATAAGTACTCCTAATAATACTTAACACAAGTGCACATAGGGGAAAATCCTTGGCTCATCCTTTATAATCGTGTGAGCACATGCAATTCGCAAACATCAGTCTCACTTGTGCGCATAGACACCGTACAAATTAACCCCCCCCCTCCCCCTCTTTCCCCTCTATTATACAGCAGCCTCCTAATCCCCACGAGGGAACTTCCATCAGGACACCCAATTCAAGTATAGTATATTCTTATATATTCTCCAGTTGCAGCATATTCATATATGTGTCCAATCTTAGCTTTTATCAGAATCACATTTTTCTCCCCCCTTCTTTTTTTTTCCCTCTCTGGCCCTATCCACCCGGAGCGCTTTATCACTTAAATAGCATCTTGCATAACTGCCCATAATACTCCAAACAAGTGCACATAGGGTTAATCAGCCTCGGATGTTCAGCCCTTATCTCTCACAGCTGTACACTAGCTCCTCTCTGCTCCAAGCCACTCCCCCATCTCCCTGAGAACTGATGACACTGGCTCCAACTCTAGCCATATAAGAGGGATCTTCCTTTGGTCTCTAGACAATGCCTGACGAAGGGGCACGCATGCCTCGAACGCTAGCACCACCCCACTTCCACCGGATGTGATGAGGGAGAAGCTGTGATGCCGACAGGACACCAGGAAGTGCCAGAAGCCACTGACACAGCCAGGACCCAGGGCTGTCTACACCTCTCCTGCCTCCCCTGCAGTGGATCGGATGACTTGCAGTAAAGCTTGCTTTCCTATCACTCATGTGAGTGCAATACCTTTTATGCCAATAAAGGATTGTTTTAATACTACACTCAGGTGGCGCTGCTCTGTTCTCTCTCTTTTATTTACCCACTCAAGGGTAGCCTACTCTGTTGTGAACAGCTTAACCTGAGCCAATGAGCTTTGTGAATGTTTTTGTCCTTCCGCTTCTTTATATGAACTCGCATCAATGTCCCAGCACCTCTGGGATGCTTTTTTCTTCATTGCTGTTTTCTGAGAGACAGATGTGAAGGAAGATAAGATGGAAGGAAGATAGATTTGAAGGACAATAAGATGATTAGTAAATGATGAGTAAAGCACAACATCATATAGCAATGCCAAACAAAACAAAATGCCTGCACATAAAATTAGCACATTTGTCTGCCCCATGTAGATATATAATATGAAACCATAAAAAGAATTATAGTTTTTAAACATTAATAAGATGAAATTCATGAAATTGAATTTGCTCATATCTACTGTATATCTAAGAAGCATTAAACAGACCAAAGTAACTATTTAAGATAAAAGCAATTGTAAAAATGAATGTTTAGTAACTAAGAAACATTAACTATGCCTTTGAACTTTCTCTGTGAACTTCTGAAAAAGTCTGAATTAACCCTTTGCACACTGTTATACCAGTGCCATCTTAAGAGCCTTATAGGCCCCTGGGCAATGCAGTGCACTGGGGCCCCCTGTGGAGCAGCGATAGCCGGCGGCCAATGGGAGGGGTGCCTGGAGGAAGAGGGCGACTGTAATGTGTATATAGACTATATACACATTACAGGGAACACTATATACTACAAGAGAGTACAACTACCTGGAGGATATACCTTACTATATACATATTACAGGGACCAATATATACTACAAGAGAGTACAACTACCTGGAGTATATACCTTACTGTATACATTACAGGGACCAATATATACTACAAGAGTCTCTTGTAGTATATAGTGTTCCATGTAATATGTATATAGTTAGTAAGGTATATAATATACTCCAGGTAGTTGTCTCTTGTCTTGTAGTATATATTGGTCCCTGTAATATGTATATAGTAAGGTATATATCCTCCAGGTAGTAGTTGTACTCTCTTGTAGTATATAGTGTTCCCTGTAATGTGTATATAGTCTATATACATATTACAGGGAACACTATATACTACAAGAGAGTACAACTACTACCTGGAGAGGATATATACCTTACTATATACATATTACAGGGACCAATATATACTACAAGAGAGTACAACTACCTGGAGTATATACCTTACTATATACATATTACAGGGAACACTATATACTACAAGAGCCTCTTGTAGTATATAGTGTTCCATGTAATATGTATATAGTTAGTAAGGTATATACTCCAGATAGTTGTCTCTTGTCTTGTAGTATATATTGGTCCCTGTAATATGTATATAGTAAGGTATATACTCCAGGTAGTAGTTGTACTCTCTTGATGTATATAGTGTTCCCTGTAATATGTATATAGACTATATAGACTATATACACATTACAGGGAACACTATACTACAAGAGAGTACAACTACTTACCTGGAGGATAATATATACCTTACTATATACATATAGGCCAGGGACCAATATATAGTAGGTAGTATATCCTCCTCCAGCCAGGACAGGTAGTAGTAGTTGTCTGACTGTCTCTTGTGTCACTCACTGACTGCCACATTGATTAGATCCCCATCATCATACAATGCCATGAATGAGTTAAAAAAAACTGGCAGACTTACCTTACACGGCTGCACATGGCATGGGGGGAGGTGGGAGGAGGCCGGCAGAGGCGGAACCAGTCTTCTTCTAGGACGGACGGAGGAGAGGAGAGTGAGGAGGAGAGCCGACGAGGAGGAGGATCCTCCTCCGAGTCCTCCGCTGCGGCGGCGGCGCTGTGCATCCTGGGTCTGCTCTGCTGCTCACGTCACTGGTTGCTAGATGCCAAGCGGGCTGGCCTTAGCAACCAGTGTGTGCAGGGCAGACTCGAGCCACCCACGGCCGCCGCCGGACTCCGGACCGGAGGGAAAGAAGAAAAAGCAGAAGCAACAAGGGGGGGGGGGGCGGACGCCCGGCGGACAACGGAACGGGGGGGGGCCTAGACCACCAGGGAGTGGGACATCACATGCCACCAATCCATCGATCAATGTGGGGCCCCTTGGCAAGTGGGGCCCCCGGGCAACCGGCGGGTATGCCCAATGGAAAAGACGGCCCTGTGTTATACACCCTTACACATTTTCTAGCAAACTGTTGCATAAAAAAACAGGGATTTTTGGTTCCCATGTATTGCAATACATATTCAAGTTGGCCAACTGCATCAAAGTAATCCCACCCTGGCCAGTCCTTACTCTACTCTGCAAAATGCCAAATGCCTATTTGCTTATAGCATACGTTAATGGATATACTGTATAGTGCCAGTCTGGGGCAGACAGATATGATTGTCAAAGAGGTACAGATCTGCACTATGCAATAGAAGTAGAGGTGAAATATTTGTGCTTAGATCCAAATAGTTTACATAGATATATGTATGATGCATCAGGTATTAAATGGTGTGACTACATGCTAATGCTGAAAATTAACTTCTTCCGGTCCGCGCTATAGCCGAAAGACGGCTACAGCACGGACTCGAATTTCCGGGAGGCCGTCTTTAAACGGCCTCCCAGAAACAGGCTCCCCGCACGCTCCCGCGAGCGCGCATCGGGGAAAATCTGTGTCGGCCGTGTCCCTTGGACACAGCCAATCACAGATCGTGGTAAATGGCCAATCACAGTGGCCATTTACCACGGGATCGGCCCATGCAATGAGAGATGATCTCATATGTAAACATATGAGATCATCTCTCATCGCCAGCTCTCCTTCCTCACACAGAGACTGCAGTGTGAGGAAGGAGCAGAGCCGATCAGCCGTTCGGGGACACAGAAAAATGTAATCAGGGCACTGATCACCAGTGCCCTGATTACAACAGAGGTAAATAAAATACAATGTGCCCACCATCAGTGCCCACAGTGCCCCCCATCAGTGCCCACAATCAGTGCCCATAGTGCTGCCAGTCAGTGCCCATCAGTGCCTGCTCATCTAGGCACTGATGAGCACTGACTGGCAGCACTATAGGAACTGAGTGTGGGCACTGATGGTGCTGCCCATCAGTGCTCATCAGTGCCACCCGTCAGTGTCCATCAGTACCACCCATCAGTGTCTAGCAGTGCCGCCTCTCAGTGCCCATCAGTGCTGCCCGTCAGTGCCGCCTCTCAGTGCCCAGCAGTGCCACCTCTCAGTGCCCAGCAGTGCCACCTATCAGTGCTCATCAGTGCCGCCTATCAGTGCTCATCAGTGCGGCATATTAGTACCTCCTCATCAGTGCCACCTCATCAGTGCCCATAAGTGCCACCTCATCAGTGCCCATAAGTGCCACCTCATCAGTGCCCATCAGTTCAGCCTATCAGTGCCCATCAGTGCCGCCTCATCAGCGCACATCAGTGAAGGAGAAAAATGTATTTTCAAAATTTACTGACAGAAAATAAGAAAAACTTTTTTTTTTTTTTAAAATGTTCTGTCTTTTTTCTTTTTTTTTGTAAGAAATAAAAAACCCAGAGATGATTAAATACCACCAAAAGAAAGCTCTATTTCTGTGAAAAAAATGATAAAAATTTCATATGGGTACAGTGTAGCATGACCGCGCAATTGTCATTCAAAGTGTGAGAGCGCTGAAAGCTGAAAATTGGCCTGGATATGAAGGGGGTGAAAGTGCCCGGTAGGCAAGTGGTTAACACTTAAAAGGATTTTTGGTTCACAATAATTGCAATACAGTACATGTTAAAGCCGGCCAAATATATTTGCCACAGTAATCCCTGCCTGGCCAGTCTATATTCTATGCTGCAAAATTCCAAATAGTTGCTTATAGCATAGTTAGTGGACATTTTGCATTTTACAGCATAGAGTAAAGACTGGCCACAGAGGGAAACATTTTTACTTGCTTACATGTGTATACTGTATATTCTGTTTTTCAGAAAGCATATTTGGTGGAGTGGAAGGAGATGACAACTTTGCTTTTCCATTCACCTCAAAGTCCTTACAGACTTCAGAAGAAGACAAAGATAATTTTGAGTTTAGGCTGCCATTTGGGCAAGATATGAGACCTTTCAAAGACTTTTCACTGAAGGAGCCAGAACAATCACAAAACAAAATGGCATTTACATTCTTTTAGAGTAAATTTATTTTGTCTTCTGCTGGATGATTTGTTAATATACCTGTACATGTTACATACAGTTATTTTCATAGAACATTTAAAGGTTAAATACTTTAGAGCAGTGTACATCCAATGCAATCTACTGGCTTGGGTTCCATTGGGATATGAAAATGCCTTTTTAATGTGGCTCCCAGGAGCTTCTCTGCAGGCGTTTAGTAGCTATCTAACTGATCCTTTGCTACATTATACATTTCCAGTGTATTGAACACAAGCATAAGTTACTTGAATTAATAAATCGTTTAAAATGTTGATGTACTATAGTGTAATTAAATACTATACACTAACACATCCCCCCTAGCCTTTCTGAGATAAACTACACAAACAAGCTCCCATCCCTGCTGCTTGCATATATATCGTAAGGGTCAGCCATGTCCTGCTTTCTGTTTTCATGTTCTCCACCCATAATCCTTTGCACCGTGAGACCTCATAGGCTTTTTTTTAGGGGTATTTCCCAAGTGTCTACATTTTCGAAAGATGGTTCTATACAAGTCTGCATACAGTGGTGTCACTACAGTTGGTGTCACACGGTGTGATAAAATAAGGTGTCCCTCTACCCCCAATAAATCAGGGGGATCTTTGCAGACTGGGATGTAAGGTGGGTCTCTGATGTTAGGCAGTCTTTGGTTACCTCTGGTCCACAGAGATCCCATTTACATCAGAGTCCCCCTTTACCCCAGAGTCTCCCTTTAAACCAGTGTGCCAAACAATAAGTATTTCTAGAAGGAGGGCAGGTCAGCAATGGCAGCCCCCTCACAGCACAGAGTCTTTTACCTTATATGACCAGCCCCTCCCCCAGTATGTGTGAGCATTGCCCTCCCCTCCATGGGACTAAAAATCCAGCATAGCAAGCTGGGATTCCATTTTTCAGCTGCTCACCAGTACACAATATAACTGAGCATTACTGCACTGTAGGAGAGGACACACTCTCCCCTGGCTGCTGCAGTACCGTGCACACACTGCCACTGCTAGAATCTGTGCCTCTCCTCTCCCACTCTTCTTACCAGACAGTGACATGTCCTCAGTCCCAATTCCAAGCGAGTCCCCCTCACTTTAGTAGTTGTTCTGTTGTTTCCAGGACGGAAACCGGGAGGCGGAGCACTCGGAGGTGGAGTAAGGAGGAGGAAGTTACACCCTCCTTCTCTGCTGGTACCTGTGCTTGCACCTGATTGATTGCTAGGCAGTCCTAGCAACTAATAATTTCACAGCAGTGGACCCTGGGCAACAGCGGCCAGTAGCGGTGCCAAGGGGAAGTTTTTGGGTGGCTGGGTATATATTAATGTAGGGGCCTGGAACTGCAGCTCCAATAGCCCTTACGCTAATCTGGCCCTGATGGGGGGTGATACCATTGCAGTCAAATATCACTTCCTGCTTGATGGTATCACCCATCTGGCGGGGTGCATAGGCAGTGTAGAAAAGGCTTTTGACCTGAAAGAAAGAAAACAAAGCATTGGCTCTGGCCAGTTTGCATCCCAATGAGGTAAGTAGCTGTAAAGGGGAAGGGGGGGGTGATAGCATAGTTTTGCGTAGAATGACTAAGGAGCATTGTCTAAAAAATTGATGCAAAGTTTAGATGCCTTTGGATTTATGTGCATTGTTTCCATGAAAAAGTTAATTAAATGTATTAATGTTAGAGCGCTTTTGCTTGTGGGTATCGCATATTGGTAATCCAGAATTCGTTATACATTTGCATTAGTTTGCTTTTTATAGGAGGAACTTAGAAAATCACAATATATGTTCATGCAGGGCGGCCCCCTAGCCAGTTTTACAGTACAGTAATCTAAAGCAACTAATTAGAAATAATCTTATATAAGTTTAAATACTGAACAATGCTGATAATTGGTTTCCAATTAGAAAATATTGGTAGAATCACTTATTTTCTCTTTGCATCTTGTTATATGAAGGCCAATATAAACTATTACATTCTTTGAACGTACTATAATAAAGTTTGTTATTATAAGTGCATTTGCTTATATTTACTTATTTTATATATTGCAATTTTTTTAAACAAATTTTTCATTTTTAAGGCCACTTACGTTACTATACTGTTTTACAAACTCAACAAGTAATGCAGTTTTATGGCCCACCAGCAGGGTTGCCAACCTCCCAAAGTGAAATTTATTGACATAACACAAAAACTGGCAGGACCAATGTTTTACTGACACAACACAAAAAATTTACTGACAGAGCCAAGTTTTTACTCGCAGTTTGAAAAGTTATCCAGAATGACAATTTTCAGTGCAAATATCAATATTTAAGCTATAAATATGTAGCTAGTGCAAATAGCAATGTGTTTAAAGAATAACAAAAGGCAGAACATATTTCTTCTTTTACATGAAGGTTGGGTTAATATAACCCAGCAGAGTTCTCCCTTTCATCAGGATCTGCAGAGTTCCCTTCAAAGTGCAAGGAGAAGCTCTGCAGACCCTGATGTAAAAGGGAACACTGTGGACTCTAATGTAAGGGAGAATGCTGCAGACTCCGGTGTAAAGGGGACCTGTGATGTACAATGGGGATCGAAAGTTTGGGCACCCCAGGTAAAAATTTGTATTAATGTGCATAAAGAAGCCAAGGAAAGATGGAAAAATCTCCAAAAGGCATCAAATTACAGATTAGACATTCTTATAATATGTCAACAAAAGTTAGATTTTATTTCCATCATTTACACTTTCAAATTAACAGAAAACAAAAAAATGGCATCTGCAAAAGTTCGGGCACCCTGCAGAGTTAATATCTTGTACTGCCCCCTTTGGCAAGTATCACAGCTTGTAAATGCTTTTTGTAGCCAGCCAAGAGTCTTTCAATTCTTGTTTGAGGTATCTTTGCCCATTCTTCCTTACAAAAGTCTTCCAGTTCTTTGAGATTTCTGGGCTGTCTGTCACGCACTGCTCTTTTAAGGTCTGTCCATCGATTTTCAATAATGTTGAGGTCAGGAGATTGTGAAGGCCATGGCAAAACCTTCAGTTTATGCCTCTTGATGTAATTCCCTGTGGATTTAGAGGTGTGTTTAGGATCATTATCCATTTGTAGAAGCTATCCTCTCTTTAACTTAAGCTTTTTCACAGATGGCATCAAGTTACCATCCGAAATTTGCTGAAATTTTATTGAATCCATTTTTCCTTCTACTCGTGTTCCCTGTGCCACTGGCTGCAATACAACCCCAAAGCATGATTGATCTACCCCCATGCTTAACAGTTGGACAGAGGTTCTTTTCATTAAATTCTGTGCCCCTTCTTCTCCAAACGTACCTTTGCTCATTCCGGCCAAAAAGTTCAATTTTAACCTCATCGGTCCACAGAACTTGTTTCCAAAATGCATCAGGCTTGTCTATATGTTCATTTGCAAAGTTCAAACGCTGATTTTTGTGGTGAGGACGTAGAAAAGGTTTTCTTCTGATGACTCTTCCATGAAGACCATATTTGTACAAGTATCTCTTTATAGTGGAATAGTGTACCACAACTCCAGTGTCTGCCAGATCTTTCTGGAGGGATCGTGCAGTCAAACGTGGGTTTTAAATTGTTTTTCTCACAATCCTGCGAGCTGTTCTGTCTGATATTTTTCTTGGTCTTCCAGATCTTGCTGTAACTTCCACTGTTCCTGATGACTGCCATTTCTTAATTACATTCCGAACAGAGGATATTGACATCTGAAAACGCTTTGCTATCTTCTTATAGCCTTCTCCAGCTTTGTGAGCGTCAACTATTTACAGTTTCAGTTTTCTAGGCAACTGCTTAGACGATCCCATGGTGCTGAATGTTGGGGCAAGGTCAGATGAGTCTGGGCATTTAAAACCTTTGAGATTGACATCACCTGGTCTTCCCAGATGATGATTGAGAACAATCCATGACACTGGCAGGTCTCAGCCTTGCAAAGGGGGCAGTGCATGCTATAAATTCTGCAGGGTGCCCAAACTTTTGCAGACACCATTTTTTTTTCTGTAATTTTGAAAGTGTCAATGATGGAAATAAAATCTAACTTTTGTTGACATATTATAAGAATGTCTAATCTGTATTTTGATGCCTTTTGGAGATTTTTCCATCTTTCCTTGGCTTCTTCATGCACATTAATACAAATTTTTACCTGGGATGCCCAAACTTTTGATCCCCACTGTAAGGTGGTCTCTGGTCAGAAGTATTCCCCTTTACATCAGAGTTCCCACTTACATCAGGGTCTTTAGCATTGCACTTTACAGTACACCCGAGTTCCTGTTTACATCAAGGGAGCATAGGGGTTGTAATCCCACAAATTAGGGGGTACAGGGCAGTGATCCCACAGATCAGAATGAATTAGGGAATGGATCCCATAGATCAAAAGATACTTGTGCAGTGTTCTCGTAGATCAGGGGTACAGGGCAGTGACCTGAAAGATCAGAAGGGACTGGGGCAATGATCTCCTAGATTAAAAGGATGATCTCTTGTGTCCAGGATCCCCCTGTATAGTTTAAGCATAGAAAACATTCAGGGGTGTAACAGTATACAGTAAGGATAGTTCTGCTACACTACACAAATCCATCACAAACAATAAAGGAGGATCCTTACATGAGGCAGCTCACTGTAATAAAATCCAGGGAATTTCTGCCTATCGATGGTGTGCTTGGAGGAGCCTGGGCTGCTGTGTGAGCCCGCGTGGAAGTGCTGCGCAGGTGCTGGCAAGGAGACCTGGGAGAGGTAGAGGACAGATTTAACTCAGCCTGCCGTGACAGAACTGCAGCTGGCACTAGGAGAGCAGTATCCGCTAATGTGGCCACTTTCTCCTACCACTACCGCCTGGCCAACTTGTTTCCAGAGTCTTTGGGTGGAGGTGTACTCTGCTTGAAGAAAGACCAGATTTTATGAACAGAAAATGTCTATAACGGACATTTACAGACAGAAATATCACCGATTTTTACAAACAGTCTGTAAATTTACAGACGGTTGGCAACCTTGCCTACCAGTCTAAAAAGAAATAAAATGTTTTTTTTAAGCAGGCCCATGTACTAAGTATCTCTTGACAAACTAATTGTAAATTGTATAGCGATTGTAAAATCAGAGTGTAAGCTGTTTATCCAGCTTTCTTTTGTTTTATGACATAATTTAGCCATATACTATTTATATTTACGTATGCTTAGATCATCCTTCCCTAAGATATTTATAGATCACTGTATCTCAAGTCTCAAGTTATGGTCCATTAGTTAATTTAGCTACTGTCTTCATATGTGAACTCCTCTGTATAGGTTTTGAGGGTATGCATATTTCACAGACACAACATAATTACATAAAGATAATTCATATCTCCCTACCTCACAGGCATGTGGTATAGACATACTACAGGCATCTGGTTACCATTTAGTTACGTATACTGAATTTTTAAAGTGGTGGCAGTTACGTGACCCCTCTTTTTGTGACAATAGTGACAAAACGACTTTTTTTAATGCGCTTAGGCATTGCAGAAAAAATAAATCTTAAATGCTACTTACTGTAGCAGATTGAAATGTGTAGACTTACTGTATTATAAATTGTAATCTCCCCACTACATGGTTGATTGCACGGTAGCACAAATTAGTTAATCCTCTTCGGCCAATGAAATAAAATAAGGATTAGTTTTTCATTTACTGCTACTGAGTAGGTCATTAAAACCTCATAGACACTAATGAGTCTGAACAGGTGATTTGTTTCCCCCTAAGAGAAACAAGATATGGTCAGAGCTGCATCCTCATTCACTAGGTTAGCTGCTTTAAGATAATGAATGTAACTGCTTGTGTGTCTAGAGATTCAACCAATAAGGTCAGAAAAAAAAAGCAAATGTCAAACCACAAATGTATTTATCACCAAGAAAAAAAAACAGCCAGAGACAGCTTATTTTAAAACCTTTGTCCATCCACATTTACAGGTTGATTTCAGTGTCTCTAAAAGCATACAGGTCATATAAGCCATAGAAAATCAAGCCAATCTTCTTGGAATATAGGCCATGACCTCTTAAATCCACCTTACACCTAGGTTGCTTCAAGATTAGCAGCTCTGCTTTCAGACTAAAAGATTTATGTACTAATTCTTTTTTGAGAGGGCTAAAACTTTTATTTTTGCTCTTTGCAGTTACAAACCAAAATACCCTTTTCATTTTGTGTGTGTATTATATGAATATAAATCTTGTACACACATAAGGCCTAATGTATTAAAAGTGAAATGCACATGAGGCGGAGGGAAATAACTATGAAAGTTCACATGTGTATGTAGACCCAGCAAATGTGACCTAATCTAGTTAAGAGTGCAGTTGTGTTGCATTCATACTGCAGCTCTCATTTGCATTATTCATTAAACACCCGAATAAGGAATGTTTCTGCGTCTTATATGCAAACATGTTGCATTAAGTGTCTGTTAAAATCAAGTTTAAAAAAAAAAAATTTTGTTGAGACATGCACCAAGATTGCTTACTGAGGTATGAAAAGCAGTATGAAGTATGCCTCAGCAGCGTAGTCAGGATCCGATCGCCCCCCAAGGCAGTATAGGCTTACGCGTTTCGAGGCGGCGCCTCTTCCTCCTGACCACGCTGCTGAGGATTTTATACTTTGTTTGATGTGTTTTTATCAAGAACTCGTTAGTGAGTATTTTTAATCTACTTCTTTTAATAAACCTGCTCAAAGGATAATGCACTAGGCCGGTGCGCCCTTGTGTTTGTCTGTTGTTTTAGAGTTTCCAGACCTCCCTCGTCTTGTGAAGGGGCTGCAAGGCTGAAGCATTCCAGAGTTGCCGTGTCTATAGATTTCGACATCTGCAAGTTTATAGCCAAGCTGGATAGAGGATTGCACCACTGAGAGCGCAGGGGACAGGTGTTTTGCACCAATGGTTTATTTGACAATGTGTTTTCTACTTTCAGAATTTCTTTTTACAGTGATTGTATTGATTTCAGTGCACACTTCATGAAGTAGAGAGTATCCTAATATCCTATCCTACCACAATGTATAGAGGTGTCTCAACTCTGTTTTCCTATATATTTGCAATTGTATAGTAAATTGATATTAAAGGTCGGACAATTTTTTTGTTTACTAAAAGAATAAACATGTTATATTTAAAATGGTTTTGCACACCGCAGGCCCAATCCTCCTCTTTTGTGGTTCCCCCGGCCCTACTGGCTCCTCCTCTACTCTGAGTGCCCCCACAACAAGTTGCTTGCTATGGAGGAACTTGTGAATGCTCGATCTTGAGCCCTGCACTGCGTCCACACACACACACAGACACACCGAGTGACGCTTGGCCCCACCCCTGCTCCCTCCTCACTGGCTCTGATTGACAGAAGCAGGAGCCAATGAGGAGAAAAAGAGATCGGGCCCATGAATTTATTTAGGGGTTCTGTGGGGGGGGGGCTGCATGCAAAATGTTTTTTACTTTACTGCATAGACTGCAGTAAGGTAAAAAAAAACTTCTGCCTTTACAATCACTTTTAACTCGGACCCTGTTTTGTATTACTGTAGGGTCCCGGGAGTTCAGGAACACTGAAGAAAATTTTAATAGTAAGTGTTTTTTTTGTTTTTTTTTACTGGTTCCTACGGTAGGATAAATGACAATGAATCCTATATATTGCTAAAAGTGTTAGCTCACGTTTTCTGAAAAAATACAGTTCCCTTTGTACTTACCTCCGTAGAAGCTGAGCTGCCTGTGCCCACCTAGCTAATGCAGTGGTCAAGGGATTTGAAATCCTTGCTGTTATCCCTCTTTTCTGTGCATCAATTCCAGGAAATCCTTTCTAAGTGCAGGAGTTCCTGGTTGTCACCAGGTTCACAAGATCTGGGGTCCCAATTGGAAGGTTTCTCATCTTTTCCTGTCCTGGTAACAACCCAAAATGTATGATGTTCTTTCACTTTCACTCTTGGCAATAAAGGTAAACAAGACAAATAGAGATGGTTCTCCTCACAAATAAAAAACAATTTTCCAGCACATGTACCAGCTAGCCTGCAAAAAAATCAAATTGATTGGGGTTTTTCTTGCACACATTAGCAAATATGTGCAAACATGTGAAAGCCACAGTGCCCACATCAAGACTCCTCTGCATACTGCAGTCCTAACTCTATAGTTTTGAGAGTCTCAAGTTGGAGCATATATATTGTAGCAGTGGATAACTTAAGGGCAGGCTTGCTTGGAAGGAGCCCACTCCTCCGTAAAGGCACAGGGACACATTGGATGCCCAGCAATAGCACAATGGCAGCTGGAGGCATCCAATGTGCCCCCAAACTAAATCAGTGAACAAGCTATACAAAAAAATGGCAACCACCCCAATTTATAATTATCCATTGCAGTAAGGTGCACATGGAAGGGCAATGCACATCACTAACAAACAAAAATTTCCCAGCACTCTTACCAGATAGCCTGCAAATAAACCAAATTGACCCTGTCTAACAATTCACGTTAAAAACATAGGGTTTCATTGCACATATTTGCAAACATATGTGAAGGTCGCAGTGCCCACAAGGCTTCTCTGTAAATAGATATAGTGAATCTCCATAACTGGGGCACAAATAGAAATAAAAATTTACAGGTGTTCCTGTTCTGGCGCACCACCATCCACAACTAATACAAAGTTTTGCCTTTAGTTATACTAAATGTCACTTACTCAACACAAAACAAGGCTCATAGCTCCAAATACTTGCAAAATGATCAGTGCTGCTGATAGCTTCCACTGTGAGGAACTAGAAGCCTGCGCTTGGATATTTTGGGGAAGAAAAATTAGTGTAAGTGTTGCTAATCAGTTTTCTCTCGTCTGTGGCTGTCTTTGAGCCTCTGTTGACAGGCTTTTGGCTTGTGGCTTGTGTAGAAAGCAGCCTGCACTCAGGTGCTTTTCAACTCAATTTGAGATTAGTTTAAAATGCTCCTTCAATCAATCACACTTCACTGACTGGTGCATTGCACCAGCAGTTCACCTCTTTGTAACCTGCAGTTGACCTACTTCAAAGTTGAACCAACCTGAGTTGAGCTGCTTTTGCATTCCTATTTATTTATTAAGGCTCCATTCACAGCTGAGCGTATCACAGCTGAGGCGTTTTTATGGGCTTTTTTCAGGCGTTTTTTTTTGGGCTTTTTTTCAGGCGTTTTTTTTTCGGGCTTTTTTTCAGGCGTTTTTTTTTCAGGCTTTTTCCAGGCATTTTTCAGGCTTTATTTGCAGTTTTTTGACCTCTAACAAAAACGCTTGTAATCTGCCAAAAAAGAAGCTCATGTACTTTGTTGAGCTTCAGGCGTTTCGCTTCAGGCAACAAAACGCTCAGATGTGAACAGGGGTGATTGAAATAAATGGGGTTTTGCTTGTTGGGCGTTTTGAGACTTCAGAGATGATCGCTTTAGGAGCTGAAATACGCTCAGGTGTAAACAGGACCTTAGGGAGAGAAGCATTTCTGCTGCCAAAAAAAGCCTGCACACAAAGCCTTATCTTTCCTAGCTGCTTTTGTTAACCCTTCTTTCCCTGATCACATGCACAAATGTTATATAAACAAAATGAAAATGTATATAAGCTTTTTATTCGTAAGGATTAACACCATTTTGAATTTCTACTTTTAAGAAATGGCTCACATTTGCTAGTAAGATAATATAGGCAACAGTTTAACCTAAAAATGGACAGGTAGTGAGGTAATGTAAGGTCATGTTATGTAATATAACCTAATCTGCTGTAATATTTATTACTGCAAGTCAGATTTCTCCAACTGGTTCTATAAATATATATTATACTATATATAGTATCTTACAAAAGTGAGTACACCCCTCACATTTTTGTAAATATTTTATTATATCTTTTCATGTGACAACACTGAAGAAAATACACGTTGCTACAATGTAAAGTAGTAAGTGTACAGCTTGTATAACAGTGTAAATTTGTTGTCCCCTCAAAATAACTCAACACCCAGCCATTAATGTCTAAACCACTGGCAACAAAAGTGAGTACACCCCTAAGTTAAAATGTCCAAATTGTGCCCAAAGTGTCAATATTTTGTGTGGCCACCATTATTTTCCAGCATGGAGTTCACCAGAGCTTCACAGCTTGCCACTGGAATCCTCTTCCACTCCTCCATAGCGACATCACAGAGCTGGTGGAAGTTGGAGACCTTGCGCTCCTCCACCTTCCATTGAGGATGCTCAATAGGGTTTAGGTCTGGAGACATGCTTGGCCAGTCCATCACCTTGACCCTCAGCTTCTTTAGCAAGGCATTGGTCATCTTGGAGGTATGTTTGGGGTCATTATCAAGTTGGAATACTGCCCTTCGGCCCAGTCTCCGAATGGAGGGGATCATGCTCTGCTTCAGTATGTCACAGTACATGTTGGCATTCATGGTTCCCTCAGTGAACTGTAGCTCCCCAGTGCTGGAAGCACTCATGCAGCCCCAGACCATGACACTCCCACCACCATGCTTGACTGTAGGCAAGATACACTTGTCTTTATACTCCTCACTGGCTGCTGCCACACACGCTTGACACCATCTGACCCAAATAAGTTTATCTTGGTCTCATCAGACCACAGGACATGGTTCCAGTAATCCATGTCCTTAGTCTGCTTGTCTTCAGCAAACTGTTTGCGGGCTTTCTTGTGCATCATCTTTAGAAGAGACTTCCCTCTGGGAAGACAGTTTTGCTGAGCAATTTGATGCAGTGTGCAGCATATGATCTGAGCACTGACAGGCTGACCCCCCTTCAACCTCTGCAGAAATGATGGCAGCACAGTCTATTTCCCAAAAACAACCTCTGGATATGACGCTGAGCACGTACACTCAACTTCTTTGGTCGACCATGGCAAGGCCTGTTCTGAGTGGAACCTGTCCCGTTAAACTGCTGTATGGTTTTGGCCACCGTGCTGCAGCTCAGTTTCAGGGTCTTGGCAATCTTAATTTAGCCTAGTCCATCTATGTAGAGAAACAATTCTTTTTTCAGATCCTCAGAGAATTCTTTGCCATGAGGTGCCATGTTGAACTTCCAGTGACCAGTATGAGAGAGTGGGAACGATAATGCCAAATTTAACACACCTGCTCCCTATTCACACCTGAGACCTTGTAACACTAACAAGTCACATGACACCAGCGAGGGAAAATGGCTAATTGGGCCCAATTTGGACATTTTCACTTAGGTGTGTACTCCATTTTGTTGCCAGCGGTTTAGACATTAATGGCTGTGTGTTATTTTGAGGGGACAGCAAATTTACACTGTTATACAAGCTGTACACTCACTACTTTACATTGTAGCAAAGTGTCATTTTTTCAGTGTTGTCACATGAAAAAATATAATAAAATATTTACAAAAATGTGAGGTGTGTACTCACTTTTGTGAGATACTGTAACTAATTTATTGCATATTTGCAAATTCATGGGATATGCAGTACATGCAGGTCAGTGTCAATAATAAAGACATCGTCATATCATACCTATTGGCACATTGCGAGATGGGTCTTCATATGTGTTATCTGTCGTTGGTTTGTTACCTAGTTTGTCAGTTACTATGATGATTTTGACAAGGAATTGCTGGTAGCATAGTAAATTCTTCCAGGGCTTCAAAACTAGTTACAGTGTTTGTTCATAAAATCATATGAGCAGTGACAGCTACTGGCCAATCCACTATCAGGCTTGATTTGTAAATCAGGAGACGAAGTACAAATTCTTAATGTTTTATCCAAGGCAAATATAATTTTTTGCTTGCTAAAATAACAGTTTTTATACTATTTTTATAAAAATAGATAAATAGCGGTTTCTCGATCCGTTTTTCATTTAAGCATACTAATACTGAAATGCCAACATAAATCTGTGCTTGCAGTCTTGCTGGGATTATTAAAATGTAGGGCCAGCCAAAAAGTATTTTTCTTTTTTTTTCTTTTTTTTTTTTCTTTTATTTTAGCTAGAGATGCAAAGGTTTAGAATTCATGTTGCTTTTGCCCCCATCTGAGACTCTGTTATTTTCCCCCCCCTCATACTGTCTTTTGGCAATGCTTTTACCAGACAGAAAGTGAGAGAAGTCTGGAGTATTGACACATACAGCAATGAAAAGTGAACAGAGGTTCTAACCTTCCACTACTCTACTATTAGTGTTGCTATTGGATGTTATTTTTTATTTCCTACCTGGCAAAACATTGAATCAAAAATTAACAGAGGTTCTAACCTTCCACTACTCTACTAGTAGTGTTGCTATTGGATGTTATTTTTTATTTCCTACCTGGCAAAACATTTCTCATCTTGGCAAGGTAACACAAGTGAGTGGAATTCTCTCTAACATAGCCCCAATACAAATAAAAGGTATTATTCAGCGCACAATCTATAACACAATAATAATATTACTACATCAGCTGCTGCTGAACACTGAAGGTCAAACCAAAAACCTCTAAAAAATGATCATAGAAAAATAGTGCAGCGCTTATATAGAATGAATAACATATGTAATTGTCAAAAAATGCAATAAAAATGAATAATAGTCCATATATAAAAGTTTATGGCTGATTAACAGAGGGAAAGAAGCCTTGTGTGAAAAAAATATGAATTCAAACTCCATACAATGTTGTCCCGTGATGATACAGCCCATCCACCAAAAAAACACACTGCCTCTAACCTCAGCAACTCGACCACTAGGGGTCACAAAGCCTGTAAACCGTAAACCATCCACAGATTGATCCGATCCCAACAAAGGAGTCCCTGAATACTCTCCACGGATCCCCGGGTAACATACAAAATGAAAGAAAGGATCTAGTGCTCTTTGATTGGTATCCAAAATGTATTTCAACACTTATACTCAATATATACTAAATATACTCAGAAGCAATGCACTGTCACAGTGCAAGAAGCAGGCCGCATAAGGATAAACAATACAGCGTGGTGGCCACGGGTGACATCATAACTCCTTCCGCATACACGAAACGTCCATAGGCGGGACTTCATCAGCGGGGTTAGAGTTACGTCAGAGCCCGCTCATTAAATATAGAGTCACCTAGCAACAAGAAGCCAGATCGTGTCCCTAAGAGAGTGGCAAGAAACACATGCCCCTCTTCTATCAGGAAAACCTGCTTCTCTTCAGATACAACACTGGAAGAGCTCAAATTAATCAGTGCCAGCTTCCCACAGCTAAAAAACACCGTCTGTATAATGACGGATTAAGGAAGAGCTCTAACGGCACAATGAAATTTAAAATCATAAGCTTTTATATTTAAAAAATCTTTATAAAATATAAATGATCAATTTAAATTATTGATGATTAAAAACAAACATAAACCGTGGCCATCATAACAAGAACCAATGGAAATTGTTAATAAAACAATATAATGTAATAAAATAGTAGAAAATGTATTTATTAGAGTTAAAACAATTCAGATCAAAGTCCACCAGGGGTTAAAACATGTGTTTGGTATATCCAAAAAGATTCTCTACGGCTGAGTTGTCGTATGAAATTACCCCCCTCCAATGACGCACAAGCTTCTCTATACCCCAAAATTTCAGGTCAGTAGGTTTGCACTCATGGTAATTTTTGAAGTGTCTAGAGTTGCTATGGTTGGTTCATCCTTTTTTTATGTTATTGATATGTTCACCTGTGCTTACATGCAGGGCCCTTGATGTCCTCTCTATATATTGTAACCCGCACTCGCATTCTAACATATAAACAACACCTTGTGTAGGACAAGTAAAAAAACTGTTGATGACATACGTTTCATGTGTACCAGTGGCTATGAACTCTCTTCTCTTTTTAATATTGTGTTTAGAGTTTTTACTCGCCGCACATCTACCACATGCATAAAAACCTTTTAAAAAAGGAAAAAGCCTATTGTCAGGATTCACTGGTGGGACAACGACCCCTGGTGCAATGCGGTCTCGCAAAGAGGGATCTTTCCTATAAATAAATTTGGGCCATGGGCAAAAAATAGGACCAAGTACTCGAACATGTTTAAGTATAGACCAAAGCTTAGATATTATCTGCTCAAATATTTTGTACTGGATATTATAATCCAATATCAGGCCAAAGTCGCTACTCGAGGTCTCCCTCTGTGTCCCTGCTAGGATATTGTCCCTATCAATTAATCTTACTCTTTCTATCTCATTAGGGATCATGGATTGATCATATCCCTTTTGTTGAAATCTAGTGGCTAATACTCGAGATTGAGGAACAATTGTGTCTAATTCACATAAACTGTCCTCTAGGTATATTACACAGCCACAATTGGTGGTGGCAACTGTTTTTCGATATATAAGAGCTTCTGTCAGTTGGTTTAAAGAATTTTCGAGTCTTAAGACTACCCCCCTCTTTAAAGATCTCAAGATCCAAAAAAAAACATTTGTTCTTTGCTAACATTCCAAGTAAGGCTAATATTTTTGTTATTATTGTTCAATCTACCCATGAATAACTCAAGGCTGACCATATTTCCTTCCCATATCATGATCAAATCATCTATGTATCAGCGGTAACAACTCCATTTGGGAGGTCGGTCTGTAAAAATCACCTCTTTCTCCCAGCGTGCCATAAATAAATTGGCAACGCTGGGAGCGAACCGAGTGCCCATGGCGACTCCCCTCGTCTGAAGGTAATAATCCCGGTCGTAGCAAAATTAATTTTTTAATAAACAAAAATTGAGACACTTTAAGAGAAATTTGTGATGTTTTCTAGATAACCGAGAATTGGACAAAGCCCATTGTACTGATAAGAGGGCATCCTCATGGCTAATAATAGTGTACAATGATCGGACATCTGCAGCGACCAAGATACTCGTGGATGTACTAGGATGGGTACTTAATATCTGGATGATGTGTTTAGTATCTTTAAGGTAAGCTGCGGTATTAACAACCAATGGTTGGAGAAAGTAATCAATATACTGGCCAAACCTAGCCATAACTGAATCAATTCCATTAACTATAGGGCGGCCAGGGGGAGCAATCCTGATTTTTATGTATTTTGGGCAAGAAGTATATGATCGGAGTTCTACAAAACAACGGATCCAAATACAATACCTCGTTTTGATTTCAAAATAACTAGTTTTTCACCTTTAAGAACTAAGGAATGTAATTTTTTCTTAAATTTTAACATGGGATCCCCAGGCAAAACCTGGTAAGTCTCATTATCCCCAAGCTAATGGTGCATTTCTTCTCTACAATAAGTGCCACTCAATACGACCAGTCCCCCTCCTTTGCCGGCTGGTGGAATGACAATGTCTTTTCTACCCTCTAGTAATTTAATCCCTCTCCTAATGTGTTGTGGATCATAAACTTTCTTCACCTTCAGTGAATTAAGATTGCCACATACCATATTCTTAAAGTCATCTAAATGTTTAGTATCCACTCCAGGTGGAATAAACACTGATTTATTCCTCAAACTAGAAAAAATATTTCCACTAGGCTCTGCATTTCTCTGTGTAGGATTAGACAAAAATTACTTTTTGATACTAAGGGTACGAATGAATTTCTGGATATTAATATAAGTGTCAAACCTATTAAGGTTTACGTACGTACAGGAGCAAATTTAAGCCTCTATCCAACACACGTACCTCATCTTCTGTCAGGGGCACTCCACGTAAATTGTAAATGCCTGCACCTAATGGGGTCTTTGCCTTTTGAAGCTTTCTCCCTCCCCTACATGCTCTCTATTTTTCTTTTTCTTTGGTTTGTAACAAACTGGGTCTTGGGAAGGCGGTATTCCCCATCTGATTCCATTCTGAATGGGGTCTGGGGGGGAGGGCCCCTCTAGAGGGTCCCATATGCCCCTAAAAAATGTTAATCCTCACCAGATCCTTGTAAGGGATTGAATCTATTAATGGTGGGAATAGGTCGATCTCTGAAAACAGGAGCCCCCCTCCCAGATGGATGGCCCCTATTGTGATATGGGACTGTATGCCACTGTTGATCATCAGCATCATATTGATGTGATGCCCAATCATTCCTATGAGAGGATTGATGCTGAGGGTACTGACCTCTACCCCTCCCCTTCCATTCCTGCCTCCATGTCCCCTATTTCTAGAGGGATAACCTCTTTTACCGGAATACTGAAGGGCGTGGGAGTTCCCAAGAAGGTCCCGACTCAAACCTGGGTTCAGGCTCAGAAGCTTGGGAATAAGTAGGTAAGCTTGGGAATAAGTAGGTACAGAAGGATCAGTGGTTGGCGGCAGCGGACCTGTATCTGCTGGATATTGTTGCCATTTATATATTGTATTCCCTCCAAAATCCTCCACATCCTTGAGGATTCTTTTCTTTTTCTTATCCTGCATTTCCTTATCCCATCTAATGATTTCCGCTTTTGCCCCCCAATAGCAGTAAAAGCTGACACCCACTTCTAATCACTATATCCAGTAATAGAAGGACAAAAAGTTTGTCTGGATGTGCACTTTAAATAAAGAATATAGAAGGTTTAAAAGAAAAAAAAAACAAGTTTCCAGAAGAAAACCCTGTTTTGAACACCCTTGTGTGCAAGTCATGTGACCATAATTCTGGGCATAATTCTTGGCCATTTAATCTCTGCAGATGGAGGGATCCTTCTCATTAGCAGAGATCACATGACAAAATACCTAGGCTTCTATTCACATAGCGATGTCAAAGGCGCTGTCACTTTGGGAGTTTACAGCAACAGTTTCTTTGGGATAGGTAAGTAGTTTTAGCCCTTGAATTACAAATTGTGTAAAAAAAGATAGTAGAATTAAAGGCATTTTCTCTTTCGTTCATTGACAGACACAGCTCTTCATCTTCATGACCGTGGGTTATGCTGCCCCTTACAGGAGTAGGTCCCTATGCAGAGAAAAGCTTGCGCACAAATCACGAATAGGGCAGTCCCTGGGGGTATATTCCCACTTCCTGCTATAGGTATTCAGTTTTTTTCTGCTTAGTCAGGAGTAAGGACCTAGTTCCTTGCTGGGATCTCTGGTCCAAGCTATTTTTTTCTTTTTAAATGGAATTTATTCCTTTTCTTATTTTGTTCCTGTGAGAATCTACTATCAACTGCCGGACTGGGTGACGAACTGGATAATCCAGATCCTTAGAATCCCCCCAGCCTGACCAGTGAGTGTGTGTAGACCGCAGCTCCGTGTCTGCGGTCATCTTGCGAGGGCCCGTACCTTTCTTAAGTGAATTGGGTTGTGGGGGGGATAATTCCGCCAGTGCCCAAAACGATTGCTCCTTAAGGGAGATGGGCCTGGTGGGGGTGCCTCTCTGGGCCCTTTTCCCTGTTGGGACCATTTTTTCCGGCCTTGGGACCCCCGGGAGCCACGTGACACCGCCATTTTCTTGTAGCCTGGTTTGCTACAGATCGGCGGCCATGTTTGTGTAGCCTCGTTGGCCATTTTCCTATAGTTTCTCTTCAAATTGGGTTGTGGGGGGGAGAATGCCGCCGGTTCCCAAAACGATTGCTCCTTAAGGGAGATGGGCCTGGTGGGGGTGCCTCTCTGGGCCCTTTTCCCTGTTGGGACCATTTTTTCCGGCCTTGGGAGCCACGTGGCACCGCCATTTTATTGTAGCCTGGTTTGCTACAGATCAGTGGCCTTGTTTGTGTAGCCTCGGTGGCCATTTTCCTATAGTTTCTCTTCGAAAATAGCATTGACCATGTTTTTGGGGCTCAGATGGACAGTGATTCGGCGGTGGGAAGTCCTCAGACTCTAGTTCTAATAGCCAGACGTGCCTTTTACTGATTGCAGCGTGGTGTGCAGAAGCTTACTGTGAGCTCATCGGTGGTGGTGAGTGCCTGGGGCTCCCTCTTCCTCTTTCTGCTATACAGTGGCAGTGCTGTACTGGGCCTTGTGGTGTGGACAGTGCGGTGGAGTGTCCCTTACAATGTGTTTTTACACTTGTGGTGCAGATTCCCCTCTCCATTCATGGAGTCACTGAAATGTGTTTCACCACCTGATCTACTCTCAGAAGCTTCCGAAGACGTCAGAACTTGATGACGAAACGCATCAAGTTGGGATGCACGTAGCCTCCTTTTGGTACGTGCCTTGAACCGCAAACCGATTACACATCTCAGGAAGCTCCGTGCAGCGGCGGGCTGCGTGTTAGCAGAGTAAGCCGGCTTCATATCTGGATGGTGTGCTTAGCGTGTTTCCATTGCACTGATTCTACCGGCTTCATATCTGGATGGTGTGCTTAGCGTGTTTCCATTGCACTGATTCTACTGTACCACCAGCGTTTTTTATTTCTTTGTGAAGTAGTTTTTTAATAAACTTTGCCTATTTTAATACTACACTGTGAGGAGTCCGATTTTTGTACCCCCCACATACTTGCTGCTAGGACCACCCAGGACCATCCAGGCACGGACGGAGGGGATTTACTTTTGGATATATACCCTAAGCCTTATTGACCTCCTTGCCGTACAGTATTGGGGGTCAACACCTTCCGGTGAGTTTGCATTTTTACCTTACCCAACGAGCACAGAGGGTGACACCACCATTGTTTCACATCTGCACTACACAGGGATTGAAAGACCCACTCCACTAGTCCATGCTTTGAGGAGTCTCCTGTGTTTATTTATTCATTAAACACACAAACAGCTTATTCATTTTGAACTTTGTTGGACACATGTATGAGTATTTTGTTTGTGCAAAACACATGGTAGCAGGAAATGATTTATTTAGGAGAAATGGTTGCCTGGCAGAAAGGCAAAATGATGGCACTGCAATGGCAGGACAAGAAAGATGTTTGCCTAATGGGAACAGTGCATAATACCTCCACTGTTATGGTGTTATGGTAAGCATGAAAATTGGGAAAGAAGGCTACTTGTAAGTCACTACTTGTGGCTTACAAGTAGTGATAGACTACAACACCACCATGGGAGGTGTTGACGGAGCCGACCAAGCAATGACATTCTACCCAGCAATGAGGAAACAGCAAAAGAAGTACTATAAGAAGATCTTCAGACATCTTCTTGAGCAATGCTTGTGGAATGCCTACATTCTGCTCAAAAAAAGGAGTGACAAGTCTGTGATTCATTTGGTCTTCATTTGGAAAGTTGCCGAACACATCTTTCTGAATCAACCAAACACCATCAATGGCTGTAAATAGATCTGGACGTTGTGCTGTTGGCATTGTCAACCCAGAACGCCTGACTGGTTGTCACTTCATGAACTACATCCCACCAACTGAGAAAAAGTCAGCACCTGCAAGGATGTGTGTGGTTTGTTGCTCGAGAAGAGATGACAGTGGAAGGAAAATAAGAAAGGAAACCAGATTCTTTTGTCCCAATTGTGACGTCGGACTTATGCAGTCCCATATTTCAGATGTTTACTAAGCCATTATTACAGTGAGTAGTAATATCGCACCCCTTGTTTGCACACATTTCAGTGTTTTTTTTGTTTGATTATATCATTGAATAAAATGAATTAATATTATATTATAATTTATGATTTCCTGTTTCAAACTTTCATACCTGGATGTCTACTAGACTCTTGTTTGGACAGATTTAAGTGAGTTATTCCTTAGAATCACAGGCCTAAAATATAAAACAACAGATTTCCATGCACAACAATGTACCACTTTGAAATCAAAAATTCTGACATAATCAGACCGCCAGGGAGGTTAAGGGTCAAGTTCCCCCTTTCCCTGTTAAAGGTCATTCTACAAGGGCTCTTAGTGCCTCCTGGGCCTTCCGTCGTCAGGCGTCAGTGGTTCAGGTGTGCAAGGTGGATGTATTTGCATCTTCGGATGCCGTTTTTGGCCGCAAGGTTTTGTAGGCTGCGGTTGCAGAGGCTCCCGCCTCTTAAGGGTGTATTTTTTGCTGGTTGTGAGCTCCGGTTGTTCCCGGTTGAGCTCTTGTTTTTACCTGGTTAGCTATGTTTAGCATTGTTGGGAATTATATGTTTTGCTGTGTTTTTCCCACCCCTCATAATAATATTGCAAGACTTGAAGCTGTGTCTGTCAGTGAACGAAAGAGAATACTGGATTTTTGTCTTACCATAAAATCCTTTTCTCTGAGGTTCACTGATGGGCACAGCACCCGCACCTCTGTTGGGTTGAGTTATGTGTTCTTCTGACACTGCTTGTTACAAACTAGAGTCCTCTAGCAGGAAGTGATGGTATACCCTCTGGGACTGCCCCGGGGGTGTAACCAAAAAGGTTTCCGCCTAGTCCTACTCCTGAAGAGAGACAGCATAAAGCCCAATGGTCTAAAGACTTGAAGCTGTGTCTGTCAGTGAACCACAAAGAAAAGGATTTCACGGTAAGACAAAAATCCAGTTTTTTCACTTTCTGCCATATAACATTCCCCCCCAAAAAAATAAAATTTTTTCATCCTTGTAGGCCAATTTGTATTCTGTATGGCAGTGGAACCTCGCGCTTATGGTGTGGTATAAATAAATAAATAGAAATAAATAGTGTATGTGCAATCAGTAGCTGCTTGCTGCAAGTTAAAGTGCTAGTGCCTTTAAATTAATGTGAACCCGGTATTGCAGCGCTGCTTATTAATATATATATAAATTAAATATGTAAAACATGTGCAGAATTAAATATATAAACTAGTGCAAATGTGCAAACATGTGCAAAGTATGTAGAGTTAAAATCTCGGGACATATGTAAAGGACCATATTAAGGATCTTTTCCCACATGATCACGGATTCCAGGCTGGCAGGGAAGGCTGTGACTACACTGCAGGATTTATTGAAGTGCTTTTGACCGAGCGCATTGTGCTAAGTAGATAACCACAAGGGGATCACCCCGTTTGATGCACATAGTGGAGCACAGGAACACTTTACCTGCACCTGATGGACATTATATATGGACTTTATGATTTTTAATTATTTATGTATTTATGAATTGAAGTATTTATTGCGTGATTTTGCGAGATTTGCACTCTACATACTTTGCACATGTTTGCACATGTGCACTAGTTTATATATTTAATTCTGCACATGTTTTACATATTTAATTTATATATATATTAATAAGCAGCGCTGCAATACCGGGTTCACAATTTGTATTCTGCTACATATTTTTGGTAAAAAAAAATCCCAATAAGCGTATTTTGATTGGTTTGCGCAAAAGTTATCGCGTCTACAAACTAGGGGATTTATGTCATTTTTATTTTTTTTTATTTATTTTTTACTAGTAATGGCGGTGATCTACGATTTTTAGTGGGACTTCGACATTGCGGCGGACAGATCAGATCCCTAACTGACATTTTTGATACTTTCGTGGGGACCAGGGAAATTACTATAGTAATCAGTGCTAAAAATATGCACTCTTACTGTAATAATGACACTGACAGGGAAGAGGTTAACCCAGGGGTGATCAAAGGGTTAAGTGTGAGCCTAGGGGAGTGTTTTCTAACTGTATGGGGGGAGAGACTTGTGAAATCAACACATTGACCTGTGATCCTAAATTGGAGGATCACAGGCGCTCTGTGTTCATTCCAGAGAGAACTGTTGTTGTGTTTACAACAGCAGATTGTCGTTCTCTCTCCATGGGGAGCGATCATGGGTGCCCAGCGGCAATCCAGGTCGCAGGCCCCATGAATCGGCTTCCCCGCTGCCTAATGGGGGCAGGAGCGCTCCTGCAAACCGCTGTTCAGGTATGACCGTTTGCGCAGCCGAGGCAGCCCCCCGCAGTATATCTGTGGCGGGCAGTCGGCAAGTGGTAAAAAAATTAAAAACACAGCAACAATAAAACATTACATTATAATAGCATACAGTACAGTAGAATGATGGTATCTGCAAAGCAAACTATGGTTAACAATGAAAAACAGTAACAATAAAACATTACAGTATAACAAGATATTATAATGTACAGTAAAAGTAGAAAGAGTAGAGAAGTACAGAGTAAGAACAGAAAATGAACTCAATAAAACGAAAATAATTTTTTATTTTTTTATTTATTTTATTTTTTGATTTTTTTTGTAACTGTTAACAAACTTTGAACATTCCAGACTAGGGTCTCTCAAAATGCAATAGCCATCTAACATCTTTCGAGACCCTGTGTGAAACTGTGCCTTGCTGTACCCTATACTAATACTCTACTAGTGTGTGGTAGCGACGGAAACAGTCCCAGATGCAGAGACCAGATTAGCCAGGACAGAAAGAACAAAAAAAACAGGTGTCACGCCTATATCCACGTTTTCTACAGACACGACCTCTTCTTTGGGGTGCTCTTTGGGTGGGGGAACTAGAGAGCACATCTGGAAAATGCCTCTCATGCAGCCGGCTCACTGCATCTGGATTGTGAATTTGGACCCCAGCACCTTCTAGATACAGAAGGGCTCTGATGATCTGTTCCTAGAATTTTAGGAAGGATCCACTTCTTCCTGACGCTTTGTAAAGCACATAACCGTTCAGCAGAGCCAGTTGGAATAAGTATACAGAAGCTTTTTTGTACCAGTGTCTGGTCTTACGGGCAATTAAGTACGGCACCATCATGCCACGCGTAGGGGAGGTGCCCAGAAGGCAATTGCTGAATTTCGGAAAAAAAATATCATACAGAGATGCTTTTCACTCCTACCCCGTTGCTATCACAGAATACCTACTATTGTCAGAGGCTTTGTATGTTTGGTGCATTCTAGCACCGGAAGAATGTGAGTACATTTTATTTGAATAAATTGGATTTTTTTTTAAAAAGTTATGAGCACTATTGGAGTTCCTTTCTTTTTATGGTACATTAATTAATCGCTGTAAGGGGAGTCTGTCCCTCCGCTGAGGGGATTGATCAACTGTCTTTGGCCCCAAGAAGGGTGATCCCAAAAGGGTACACTGTGCTGTGAGACCAAGCTTAACTGCTGGGTCACTGGAGCTGAGGTGAGGACCCATTCACATAGGTTGTTGAGGTGAAGGCGTGATTCACCACGGAGGATTTGTTTGGACACACTTTTTGTCACATTTTGAAAGTGGACTACTCATTTGATCACATTTCACTGGGAAGTGTATTATTTAAACGATCACGGAAGAGATCGCTTTCAGCATTATAGTCACTTTGTATTAGTGGATATTATTTATCAGATGTTTTTTTGAAACACTTGGACTTATTAAATCTTTTTATTGATTTTATATATTTATACACAATTTTTTGATCACTGTTTTGCATGCTTTTATCACCTTGGTAATTGTGATAATTGTCATGTATATGTAATTAATTATCCATATATTTATTCACATATGCTTTTATCACCTTGGTAATTTTAGCAATTGTCATTTAATTAATTATCCATATATTTATTTATTTATTCACATATTTATATTCATTTATTTATATATATATATATTTTTGGAGCACTTTAATTGAGTGGCATTATTTATCTATTTATTTTGCCTTACACCTATGAGAGAGTGCTGTGCTCGCTGCAGTTTTAAAAGAGTGCCTAATCTCGTTTGCTCGCAGGAACACTTTTATTTAAATATTGTATATGTAAACAATCAATTCATGAATACTTAAAAATATATATTATACATATACTGTGAGTCCAAGGAAAACATCCTAATAAAGTGATCAAAAATTCATAACCAATGTCCCATAGTCTGTGAAGTCCCAAGTGAATTGTTTAAAAAGTGCATAAAGTGCATATAACGTTGTGCAACTTCTTCTGTGAATAAATCCATGCAATACACCCTGTGTAATCCTTCCACTGATCACCCCAAACTGACTCACCAGATGGGGTGGCTAGTAAGATGACAAACCAGCTAATGCGTCTTTTTACATATAGTATCCAGCAGGCCGGTTTTTATTCTCATAGTAGTTGCTCCCATCTTCATATACAGGAAATCTCATAGGGATGTGTGAGGGTAAGTAATATTTAGGAAGAAAGGAGAATCCATATAGTGTAAAACCATAAAACTTCACTTACAGTATTTATTTAAAAACAGTTATAACACTCACATTTTACAAGTGTCTACCCGACACTCAGGATTAAAAGCGTTTTTTTTTATACGAATTTATCCTTGTTGCCTCCGGTCATGCTCTGCAGCTGTGAGTACGAGTTTGGCATGCGCTGTAGTGTCCGGCATCCTAGCCTGTCTGACTACTTTCATCATTCCACTTCCTCACGGAGCGGTGAGGAGGTCAAATGACAAAGCTAGTCGGGTGGGTCTAGGATACAGGACACTACAGCGCATGCCAAACTCGTACTCGCAGCTTCAGAGCATGGCCGGAGGCGATGAGTATATATTCGTATGAAAAACGCTTTTAATCCTGAGTGTCGGATAGACACTTGTAAAATGTCAGTGTTATACCTGTTTTTAAATAAATGAGTGAAGTTTTAGGCTCCATTCACATATAGGCATTTCGCAAGTCACAGGAATTGCACAGGCGTCCCGCGACTTGCAATGGTTCGGAATCGTTGGCAGAATTGCGGCAATTCTGCCCGAGATCTGAAACGCCTATATGTGAATGGAACCTTAAGGTTTTATACTATATGGATTCTCCTTTCTACCTACATATTACTTACCCTCACACATCCCTATGAGATTGCCTGTATATGAAGACAGGAGCAACTTCTATGAGAATAAGAACAGGCCTGCTGGATATTATAAGTAAAAAGGCACATTAGCTGGTTTATCATCTTACCAGCCACCACATCTGGTGAGTCAGTTTGGGGTGATCGGTGGAAGGATTACACAGGGTGTATTGCACAAAATTATTCACAGAAGAAGTTGCACAACATTTTATGCACTTTTTTCACTTTTCAAACAATTCACTTGGGACTTCACGGAATATAGGACATTGGTTATGAATTTTTGATCACTTTATTAGGATGTTTTTCCTTAGACTCACAGTATATGTATAATATACAGGGCTTTTTTTCAGCTGGAACTTGGTGGAACTCAGTTCCACCACCTCTGGCTCAGGCCTTTTGCTCACCACTATCCCTAGTAAACACAGAGGTCCGGCTTCTGTGTTTACAAGTGACAATTTGTCCCACAACGACACCCACAGATCTGATCTCCTGAGCAGCTCCCACTGAGTGCAGGATGGGGACAAGGGAGATGCAGGTGCCTAGGGTACAGTGAGGATGCCTACAATCCTACAGGATGATGCCCCAGGGGTTTTAAGGCAGCAAATGAGTCTAATTGGACAGTGTTTAAAAATTAATTAATTTTTATTAGCAAATGGTTAAAAGGTATTCATTATAATGTTAAAAAGTATTCATACCATGATTGTACATATAATAATAAAATATGAGCTTTGGTCACAAATAATCCATCATAGGTAATAACATAACTCGTGAAATCAAGACAAAAATCAATGAACAATCACAACCAACAGGATGGTACTCTGATGCGTTTCCACCTATGGAGTGAGGTCTTCTTCAGGGGGAATGTGATGTCCTGAAATTAATGGATATCTATTTGCCAAAATGTTTCCATGAATCCAGAATCATCCCAAAAGGAGTCCTCTCAGAACACTGGGCGGGTGAAGGGAAGGATTGACTTGCAGGGGGTCACGTTTGGAGTGACCTGCGAGATGATGAGAGACCTGCCTATGCAATAGGAGAGTTGCAAGATGACAAAGGGCAAAATCCAGTTGTATCAAAGTGGAAGACATGCGAGTGACTTGTATCGCAAATATGTATCACCACAGCCCTCCTGGCTGGTTTCCAAAGGAGGTAAAGGAGGTACTCTTCCCTTCTCCCATCCCTATTAAAAATAAAACAACAACCCCTAGACTGTTTATTGACTGAGCCGGAAAGGAAAGTGTAAAGTTTTTGCGTGCAGTCGTTAACGGTAACCCAGAGGGACCCGAAAAAATTGAGGAATTCAGCAGCCCTCAAGGGGGCAGTGCTACATTTGGAGGCGTTGTCTGGGATTCGCCTCTGGGTTACCGTAACGGTTGCTAACAGCAACAGCCGGGAAAATATTGTGAAGCAACACAATGTTTCCCCAAAGAATGTGCTGGAGTGTCAGCGAAGAGAGTGATGTCTGCTCTACGGGGACCAAAGAAAGTGGGATGAAGAGTCAAGTTCACAGTGATAGTTGCCAACGGCAACGGATGGACTTTTGTCAAGTAGATAATCTGTACTCTCAAGAAAAGTGCAGGAGAGAATACTGTCTGCTTTACAGTATTCGGTGCAAGTGTGGATGGAGAAAGTGGTGACCCGGGACACAGGGATCGGCGTGTCGGGGGTCATATCTGGACATGCACAACAAAGAAAAGTGTTGACCGTGCAATTTATGACAGTGGGACAATTTTCCAAGATAGTATGGAGAGTTATGTCTGTACATGTGCTGTAAAGAAAAATATCGGCCGTGCAATGCCTGGCAGCGGCACAATTTTCCAAAGCAGCAAGGGAGATCAGTTGTCCCAGCGAGATGGAGGTGCAACTGAGGCCCAGGTGCAGACAGTCATGGCAGATGCATGTGGATTGAGGAGCACGATCTGCTGTACAGTGCTCTTCATGCTGGCCGAGCAGAGTTGGAGCGTCAATGAAGAGGTTACTGTATCGCACGGTAAAGCGCACGCTTAAGAGATCTGCCACCGCCAGAGAGTCAGCTAATCTGGAGTTGTAGGCGGAGTTGCCACCCACGAACGACCAATCCAAGAAGAGGAAGGGAGCCAATATATTACTTCCGCTTTCGGGTGTATCAAGATGGCGGGGCCGGAGTGAGCCGAAACGCGGAGGCTATCCCACGTGTTGGTGGAGATCCTGTGGAGCGGACTGAGATGCCGATATTGACCCTGTGGGATACAGTGGTGCGACTTGTGCCCACCGGGAGTCTGGCGTTGTGTACTGGAGCTGCCGTGGAACATCTGGTCCTGGTATGTAATCAGTGTCAGAATCTTACTATGTGGATGCAAGTGTGGAGTCAGTGGGGGCACTGTGGCAATTTTCTGCTGCGGGCGGAGAAGAGTGATTGCCAGCCCAGAAGAATGAATGTGATGTGGGAGACTGGAGTTCCCTGTGCTCTGTCAGCTTCTGAACCAGGAATCCCTGTGGGCAGAGGAAGAGGAGTACTCAGGATGCTGCTGGGGCTAGGATCAGTGACACCTGCCTGTACTATGGTGTGCCAAGTGAGGGAGACCCATACTACAGAGGCAATATGCGTGCAGGTAGTGAGGGCCAAGGAGCGGCCACCAGCTCGAACTGATGATCGCAGCAGCAGACACCAGTGCCATTACAAAAGTGCCAGAGGGGAGTCGGTGGCCTTCGGAGGGGAAGACTGTGAGTGTGAGCAGTGAGTAAGAAGCCGGGGCCATTGATGTGGGGTCTCCCAGTTTCCAACATCGCTACGGATCCTTGGAGGAGGGGATAGATATTTGGAGGTCAGAGGAAGAGACAGAGTGGGACTGGGGAATGGATGAAAGGAGCAGTTCAGCCAGTCCTAGCAATCTTAATGAAGAGACAAGGGATTCAGTGGTACGTGGGCAGTGTGCTACATGGGTCCCAGGCCTATCCCCACCTCGTACCTATGCCCAGGCTCAGGAGCAAAACAAGGCCTATGCTACCCTCATCAAGAGAGAGGAGACCCTGTATTCCCTACCTGGGAGAGGAAACAGACAAACCCTACCCAGGTTCTCCAGACTTCAATGGCTGAAACAGAGGAAGATGGCCTTAGAATATGGATACGATTATCCTTATGCTCCTAGGGAGATAATGTTGGAGGTAGAGGCCAAGAGAGGGGCTTGGCGTGACAAGGCTGTGTGGGACTTTCTCTATATCCCAAAACCCCATCGCAACCAGTCCAAGCCTGAACTATGGAAGACCTTCCAGTCTGACAAAGCCAACTGGAATCTGGGGCAGGCTATCTACACAGACTGTGTAGAGGCCCGTCGTCCAAACAGATCAGACCAGGCTTGGTCCATCCATGTTAAAGACTCAGAAGAGAAAGTTGTTTGAGTCCCACATCCTGACTACTATTGCTGAGGATGCAGGATGAGATTCTTTGCAGGGTTGTGTGTTAAAGCTGGCTAGCTTAAGTTCTGAAGTGCAGTTGAGTATAATGGGAAACGCAGCCCCAGAGCATCCGGGGGGCGCCAAGGCCCACCGACACATAACAGTAACAAGTGAAGCCATGAAAGGTCATCAACTGTAGTGTAAAGTATATTTGTTAAACTGGGAGAAAATAGATAGATCAGTGTGTAGTTGTTGTTCTTAATTCGGTTAAGTGGATAAGGTTGTAACATCATCTCCTACACTTATAAAGCCAACACATAGGAGACATAATTGAAGTTCTAATTTTATAACAGTTTGTCCCTGAGCGCATATGGGAAGGATGTGGATGAGAGAGGATAGGGAGAGAAGGAGGGGGTATGCAAGAAAAAGTAGGTAGATAAGAATTAAAAGAAGGGAGATAGGGAAAGGGAGAGAGAAAAGGAACCAAGGGGTTAAGAGTAGTTCAATGTATCAATTGCATGTCTACTCTACTGAATTATTGGTGGTATAAGGTGAGGGGCATGTAGTAGGGAAATATGAGATTAGATGTATTACGTTCAGTAGGGTATAGTATTTTAAGTGCTAAAATAGTAATAATTAGGTCTGTTCAGTTCAACAAAGTATTAGGAATGTAGAACAAAACAAACATTTGTAGCTTGACAGTCAGAGAGAAGACTGATATACCCCTATTGTACATATAGCAATGTATCTGTATGGATTGAAGAGGTGTTTCAGAAGAATAAATCCATGTGGTAAGTAAAGCCCAATAAGCACTATTAGATAACAGACAGAGGAGGCAAGATGTGTATTTAGCCCATTACCTGTCGGTATGAGGAGCAGAAGTGGTTGGCAGCATCTCTCCTCTTGGATAGCATTTTACCCACCTAAATGGCTTAAAAGAAATAAAAATAAAAAGGGGGAGGGGGAGAGGGGATGCATTCTTGTTAAGCTCGTCCTCTGTGTTGTTTGGGTGTGCCCCCACTTAGTTTTTGTATGTCCCTTTGTTTCTTAGAATAAAGTGTTTGTAAACTGCAGACATGAGAAATGAACACATCTCTTTATAGTGTGTACAGTGGGTTGGTGCTTTACATTTTGTTGCTTTGCAGCCTGAATTGAAGACAGACAGTTTTTGTTTTATCCAGCTGTAATTACTCATTGCAACCTATAATATCCAAGTAAAATATATAACACCATGTAAGAAAAAAAAAAAAAAAGTTTTGAAAACGGAATCACTGAGTTGGAAAAAGGATCACCCCCTTGTGTCAGTATTTTGTTGAACCACCTTTTGCTTTAATTACAGCATTTAGTCTGTTGGGATACTAACTTTGCACATCTAGTCATTCCACAGATTTTCAATGGAGTTTAAGCCTGGGTTCTAACTAGGTCATGCAAGGACATTCACCTTTTTCTCCTTCAACCACCATGTGATCATTTTGCTGTGTGCTTTGGATCATTGTCATGTTGGATGGTAAACCTTCTTCCCATCGACAACTTTCTGGCAGAGGGCAGCAGATTTTCCTCAAGAATTTAAAGGCATTTTGCCCCATCCATTTTTCCTTCTAGTCTGACAAGTGCTCCAGTCCCTGCTGCAGAGAAACACCCTCATAACAAGATATTAACAGGAATGGTAATATTTGCATGGTGAGCTGTATTGGATTTCTGCCAGACATTTTGTTTGGTGTTGAGGCCAAATAATTAAATTTGAATCTACAAGGTGCGTTTTGGCAAAGCTCAGTCGTGACTGCATGTGGCCTTTTTTGAGGAGTATCTTTTTTTTTCTTGCAATCCTCCCATACAAGCCACATTGGTGGAGAATTTGTGATATTGTTGTCAAATGCATGCAATGATCACTCTTTGTCATAAATTCCTGCAACTGTTTCAGAGTTGTTGTAGGCCTCTTGGTAGCCTCTCTGTCCAGTTTCCTCCTGGCTCTTTCTTCCAGTTTGAAGCGACTTCCTGATCCAGAAAGGGTCTGTGTTGTACCAAATACCTTCCACTTCTTTATAATAGACTTCACTGTGCTTCTAGGCATTGATGAAGCCTTTGACATTTTTTGCATCGTGTACCTGTCCACAACTTTATCCCAGAGATCATTTGACAGTGCCTTGCCATCCATAGTTGACTGTTTGCATCAGTTGCACTACCAGGGTCTATAATGCTCCAGCAAGGCACTTTTCATGCTGAGCTAATCAAAACAACCACAGTTGATCACAGTTGAAAGTCAAATGGCTTTGTGTGCCATTGAGAAGGTGATTAACTACACCTAATTGTGTATACATGTAGTTTTTGGAGGAGGGGTGATCCTTTTTCCAACTCAGTGACTGTTTTTTTTTTTTTTTCTGACATGTTGGCATGATATCTTTCCCTCAGATGTTATAAGTTGCATACTTGCATGAGTATGTACAGCTGGATAAAACAAAAACTGTGTCTGTCTTCATTTCAAAGCAAAGCAACAAAATGTAATTCTTTTAAAGGGGGGGTTCTTTTCTATACCCACTTTACTTGTCCTAATCAAAAGCACTAAGTGTAATTTCTGTCGACTGCCTCGTTTCTCTGCTATCGGCATGAATCACTTCTGACAAGTTTTCCTGACACTAATTGAAAAAAATGTGACAGGGGAGGAATCTCCAGCACACAGCCTGTGACTGACAGCCTCAGCTTTATTCCTGTATGTTTTTTAAGAAGGGGGGTGTCCCTTCCCTCCAATCAGTTCTTAGAGCTCTCCTCACTGAGCTTTACAGTGTGTAATCTGACCCCTGTTTTCTGACAGCTCAGACAAGCTTTATAAATTCTTTACTTTAAACAGATGAAAAGAAGACAGCAGATAAACAGGTACAACATAAATAGGAGGATTTATTCTGTAGCACTGCCCCATAAGGACTGCCAGATTTCACACTTTTGGGTCCCCCTGAGTCACCAGCATACAAAAATGACAGTTTCAAGTCCTTACATTCTCCTTTCTTGGCACGCTCCAATAATCAGCCCCGGGGTATTATGATTGTTTTGTGTTTATTATAAATGGGAATAGGAGAAGGGAATAGTGGGATACTCCAAATTAACTATGCACAAGTGGTTGAGGACTCCTATCTTCAGGTAGAGCCAGGCTGTTGATTCACCCTGCCACTATGGGTGAATTTGGGAATTTAGTCTCTTTTTCCAAGATGACTTGGTGAACTAGCAATTATCTTCAGGACACTCTCACTAGCATCCTCTTTCTCTACACTGCTGACACCCATCCACTGACTATCCTACACGTGGGGTGGCCCCCCTCAGGTCAGGCCCCTTGACACGAGTCCCTGTACTTAAAATACTGTAATCCCAGGGTCTCCAGTGTCTCCCCCCTCAGTCAGCTCTCCTGGACCTCTGGGTTCAGCTCCTCTCATCCGTTCCTCTGGCCCTCAAGACGACCTCCTGCGACCGAATGCCAGTGCAACAGAGAAGGATGCAGCCGATCCCTCCCTCCAGGACTCTGCTCTCCAGCCAATGACCTTGCTGTACATGTGCTCCTGGCTTTTATACAGTATCCCAGAATGCACCGAGGCAACCTGCCCCCAACCAATCACCAGGACTGTATCAAAGCCTATGCATCCATTCCTCAGGTTTCCTCCCACTGTCAAACATGCCTCCCTATTGGACCAGTGTGAAACATTCCTCTACACATAATGAATTGCATGCTAAACACAATGAGCAGACCTCACTAACAGATCCTGCTCTCTGCTGGGCATAGAACAATATAGATTTACCTGCAGCCCCTCTGGTAAGCAGATATGGCTCAAAACTATACTTTCTCACTAGCACCTACCTAGGAGGGTGCTACAGTTCCATCACTGTATATCACCTAAAGTTTGTCACTTCACTGGGTATATGTAAGGGTTTACAACCACTTTAACCTGTGTCCCTCAATTAATGATAGAGAAAATTAGATTTTTGTACTCACCTTCAAATCCTACTGCAGCTCTATCCATTGCGAGACACAGCTCCCTTTGCTATCATTTTTTTCATCTGACTGCTTGCTACAACTGGGCAGGTACGAGGTGAGAAGAGTTATAGCCTTAAAAAGGCAGGCCTTTTGTTTATATATACATAAAATCTTTATTTGCAAGTGTACAGTCACAACGCATCCAAGGACATTAAAATATGACGATATGACCAAAAAAAAAAAAAAAAAGAACAATATGTAAGGATGGTCAAACTGGTATAGGTGGAAAAAAAGCTATTACACTCAAAGATCAACCATTTGTTCTGCATGGCTTCCGGGATGAGAATCTCTGTTACTCTGTCACCCTCAGAATTTCTTTGGGAGCTTCTGCACACGCCCTTGAAATAGTCTCAAACCTCTTAACTCCTGCTTGTGCTGTTAACCCCCCCCCCCCCCTCCCAATTGTCCAGCTGGAAATGCACACTTACTGGTAGCTATTTCTCTTTCAGAACAGAAGTTTCCCTCAGCTGACGAGCACTGTAGTAGCCCTTTCCCCGGGGCTCACTAGTGCCAATTTCTCTTCCTGTTGGGCAGAATTCTCCAACGCCAGGAGTTAACTCTTTACTACCTGCTAGAAAATGCACCTGCTCTGGCAGCTATTCTTCTCTACGAGACAGGCAATTTTGCTGTAACAAATTAGTGCAGCAATCCTCTTCTGTACATACAGAACAGTCCATAAGCACCCTACTCCCCAATTCTTCAGTCAGTGGTCGTAATTCTGGCAGCATGCACTAGCGGAGATCCTCAGATGAGCACCCCATATGTAGCGCTACCCCTGAGAGGGCCGCTGGTGGATAGATGAATAAAGCACCGTCACCACACTCCTCCTGAAAACAGCAGCACAGATAATGATGATGACCAGAGTTCTCCTTCACTACTGCAGAGGCTGCCAGCCAGTGGTGTATTTAGGTTTTGTGCTGCCCTAGGCCAGACTAAAATCGTGCACCCCCTAATTTAACTACGACCCACCACTTCCTGTCAAGACCACACCCCTTTCTGTTTCACGCAGCGGAGCCAGCCTGCCGCAGTAAAACTGCAGCGGGCAGTTGGCAAGTGGTTAACCACTTGCTGACCGCCTACCGCAGAATTACTGTGGCAGGCTGGCTCGGCTGCCTGAATCGACGTATGTGTACATTGGTTTGCGGGAGCGCTCCTGGAGGTAAGCGCGCGCTCTTGGGGCCCCCACTAGACAGCAGAGATGCCAATCCACAGGGCCGGCAGCTGCAATTGCCACCGGGCACACACAATCGCTCCCCGCTGAAAGAGAAGGACGGTCGGATGTTGTAAACACAGCTGACCGTTCTTCTCCCTGGAATGATCATAGAGCTCCTGCGATCCTCCTATTTAGGATCACAGGTCTCTGTGGTCATTTCACAAGTCCCTCCCCCATACAGTTAGAAAACACTCCCCTAGGCTCACATTTAACCCTTTGATCATTCCTGGGTTAACCCCTTCCCTGCCAGTGTCATTAGTACAGTGACAGTGCATATTTTTTAGCACTGATTACTGTAGTAATCAGACTGGTCCCCCAAAAGTGTCAAAAATGTCAGTTAGGGGTCCGATCTGTCCGCCGCAATGTCGCAGTCCCGCTAAAAATCGCTGACCACCGCCATTACTAGTAAAAAAAATTAAATAAATAAAAATGACATAAATCTTTCTCCTAGTTTGTAGACGTGATAACTTTTGCGCAAACCATTCAAAATACGCTTATTGGGATTTTTTTTACCAAAAATATGTAGCAAAATACAAATTGGCCTAAAAGGATAAAAAATTTAGATTTTAAAATTTTTTTGGGAATGTTATATAGCAGAATGTGAAAAAAAATGTTTTTGCTATTTTTTTGTTTATAGCGCAATAAATAAAAATCGCACGGCTGATCAAATACCACCAAAAGAAAGCTCTAAAAAATTTTTAGGGTACAGTATCGCACGACCGCGCAATTGTCTGTTAAAGTAACGCAGTCCTGAATTGCAAAAAATGGCCTGGTCATTAAGGGGGTAAAACCTCCAGTCCAGAAGTGGTTAAAGCTTGGAGCAGTTTGCAGTACATGAACTTTCACTGCATGTGAACTGTCAAATAAGTTTGCATTTATTTCAGCATGTATGGAGCACTTTGCACACGCTGAAATCAATACAAACTCATTTAACAGTTCACATGCAGTGAAAGTTCATGTACTGCAAACTGCTCCATATTTGTTGAACATACTGATATTTACTGCAAAATTAAATTGAATTATTATGTAATTCTAGCAATGCCAAATGCCAATAGCAGTGGTGGTAGTGGTAACCTCAAATCGTGACTCAGTCCTACCTGCTATCGGATGTCCTGGTGGTTTGGCTGGGGTTCCCTTGTCCTCCTCGAGTCCTCTCTCTCTCCTCCTGCTTGACTAGACCCCGCCCCGCAGTGGGAAGAAGCTAGTATCCCACATGCCGTGCTGAGGAGGGCAGGCGGAGCATTAAACTCCGCCCCACCCACTGTTTGAAGTGCAGCCACTCACTGCGGCTCTATGGGGGCTCCAGTCCCTCCCTCCCTGGCAAGTACGCCCCTTCACTGTGTGTGTGGGAGGTGGCGGGACGGAAGGACAAGGTGAGTGATGGCGGGAGCAGACAAGGGGGCGGCGGCACATAAGATGACTGCAGAGTGCAGACAGAACTCAAAGATCGGATCGGGGTTTTTTTTATGCGGGGGGGTGGCTTTTTTGCCGCCCCCCCGCAAAGTGCCGCCCTAGGCCTTGTCGGCCTAGGCCATAATACAGCAGTGCTGCCAGCACACACAGAGCACAGTCCAGGAACACTGACACAAAGAGCAGTCTAGGGGGTGCCTTTTTGTGGTTTTATTGTTAAATAATTTGGATGGGGTGTGGGGTAGTATGGGATACTCCAGAACCACTAACAAAAACAAGAGGACACTCTTCTCTATGTTGTAAACTTTAGGAACAGTTCTGCTTGGCGCAGAAGACAATTTTCCCATGAGAGACTAGTAGAGACCAGAGGTATGTACTCCTCAGGAAGGGGAACTACCTATACCCCTACTACTTGAACTTGAACTGGAAACCAGCTTTAAACCACTTGACCTCCAGAATAATTATTTCTCTTCATGACCAGGCCATTTTTTGCGATACGACACTACTTTACTGACAAGTGCCCAGTCATGCAACAATACCCAAATAAAACTTAAGTCCTTTTTTATCCCACAAATGGAGCTTTAATTTGGTGGTATTTGATCACCTCACAGTTTTTTTTATTTTTTGCGCTATGAGCAAAAAAAGGCCCACAATTTTGAAAAAAAAAATGTTTACTTTCTGCAATAAAACCTATTCAATATAAAAAATTTAAAAAAATCTAATTTCTTCATCAATTTAGGCCAATATGTATTCTGCTACATATTTTTGGTAAAAACAAATCCCAATAAACGTATATTGATTGGTTTGCGAAAAAGGTATTGTGTCTACAAACTATGGGGTAATTTAAAAAAAAAAATTTTACTAGTAATGCCGGCAATCAGCGACACTGCGATATTGCGGTGAACATTCTGACACTAACTGACACTTTTGACACTTTTTGGGGACCAGTAACACTAATACAGTGCTAAAAAAATATGCACTGTCACTGTAGTAATAACACTGGCTGGGAAGGGTTTACCATCAGGGGCGATCAAAGGGTTAACTGTAAGCCTAGCTAGTCTTTTACTAAACTGTGGGAGGTGCTTTTACTAGGGGAAGACATGGATTCTAGTCCCTGATTTGCAGAGACACAGGACCCATGCCTTCACTCCTGTTAGAATGACATACATTCTGACATACTTGTTACATAGGCAGATCGCCATGCTGTCTCTCTGCCTGATGATTGGCAAGTACTGGTGAGCATCGGGTCCGCGGTACCCACCGATCAGCTCCCGCTGTGTGTAATCACAGCAGGAGCAAGCTGGAAGCGATGCGTATGTGCGCCCCCCCCCACCCGGAAGAGTCGGATCACGTATATATACATGATCCTGAGCAGTGGTACTGTCTTGTAGCAGTAAAACTGCTATAGGGCGTTATTTTTTCTACAACCCCAATAATTTGGGACTTTCCCAGTGTCACATCAAACAATTTTTCTTTAAAGACAAGAAGTTTTATTTCACGCATATTGAAATTACATTAAAAAATACTTTACAAATAATTTACAATTTCATCTTCCATATACAGCAAGATGTTTGGGGATTAATTGTCCCTGTGATACAGGCTAGACTGTTGTTTCCGCTACATATTTCACCAACCACGGCTTCTTAAGGAGGAGTGTCTCCAGAATGCAATAAGCTGTATGCAAACAATACATAATAAATAATCACACAAAACATGAAACATAGTCTTTTTCCGACAAACAAGGTGCCCTCACCAGTCCATGCTTACCCACATCCTTATCTATCAAAAAGTTTTTATTCATGATCACTGACACTTCTAGTGGCGATGCTATTCACAGATCCCAGACTGACAGCCATAAAAGGAGCAAAATGGTCCCAGCTATAAATATAGTAATAATTCTTTAAATTCTATGTCTCTACTGGAATTCCATATATTTGCATATACCAGGGGTAATGAATTAAAATTCAAGGAGGTCCGGTTGGTAAAATTTTCTTTGGGCTGAGGTCCGAATCTGAAGTCTTTGCTATGACTCAGAAAGATTGGCAAAACAAAACGTGTCCATCAGCGTTGCTCTTAACATAAAATATGCCCATCCGAGTGCCCCCTAACATAAAATATGCCCATCAGAGTGCCCCCTAACATAAAATGTGCCCATCAGAGTGCCCCCTAACATAAAATATGCCCTTAGCATAAAATTTGCTCATCAGCGTGACCCTTAACATAAAATAAGGGACACGCTGATGGGCATATTTTATGTTAGGGGGCACTCAGATGGACACATTTTATGTTAGGGGGCACTCTGATGGGCACATTTTATGTTAGGGGGCACTCTGATGGGCATATTTTATGTTAGGGGGCACTCAGATGGACACATTTTATGTTAGGGGGCACTCAGATGGACACATTTTATGTTAGGGGGCACTCTGATGGGCATATTTTATGTTAGGGGGCACTCTGATGGGCACATTTTATGTTAGGGGGCACTCTGATGGGCAAAACAAAACGTGTAAATCAGCGTTGCTCTTAACATAAAATATGGCCATTAGAGTGCCCCTTAACATAAAATATGCTCCTCAGCGTGCCCCTTAGCATTAACTATGCCCATCAGAGTGCCCCTTAGCATAAAATGTGTCCATCAGAGTGCCCCTTAGCATAAAATATGCCCATCAGAGTGCCCCCTAACATAAAATGTGCCCATCAGCGTGTCCCCTAACATAAAATGTGCCCATCAGCATGCCCCCTAACATAAAATATGCCCATCAGAGTGCCCCTTAGCATAAAATAGGCCCATCAGCGTGACCCTTAACATAAAATAAGGGGCACGCTGATGGGCATATTTTATGTTAGGGGGCACTCTGATGGGCACATTTTATGTTAGGGGGCACTCTGATGGGCACATTTTATGTTAGGGGGCACTCTGAAGGGCACATTTTATGTTAGGGGGCACTCTGATGGGCAAAACAATACGTGTAAATCAGCGTTGCGCTTAACATAAAATATGCCCATTAGAGTGCCCCTTAACATTAAATATGCCCATTAGAGTGCCCCTTAACATAAAATATGCCCATTAGAGTGCCCCTTAACATTAAATATGCCCATTAGAGTGCCCCTTAACATAAAATAAGGGGTATGCTGATGGGCACATTTTATGTTTAGGGACGGCACTCTGATGGGCACATTTTTTTTTTTATGGGGCACTCTAATGAGCACTACAAAATATGCCCATCAATCTGCAGACTTTTAAAACCTCCCATCTGCTTTAAGTGCAGCTATGACCACATTACATTCTCCCCTTGTGCTCCACATACCTGGAGCCAGGAGCCGAGCCAGAAGCCGCGAGCAGGGGGGCGGGGCGCGCACATAATGTCACGCCCCAACTCGCTGCCTGGCTGAATGGGAGCCGCAGTCAGGAGCGGGGGGCGGGGCGCGCGTGTGACGTCACGCCCCTACTCGCGGCCCGACAGGACACCGGGCGGGAGCCGCAGCGCACACACAGTACGTCAGTGGTTGCTGGGACACCCGCAGTCCCAGCAAACCATTGAATCAATACAGGAGGCGGCCTCGCGGTCCGGGTGAAAGCATCGTGCGGGCCGCCAATGGACCGCGGGCCGCCATTTAGTGACGGCTGGCATATACAAATAAGTGTGTTATACTTATAGATTGTTAGAATCACTACTTACTAGTAATATTTATAAAGAAGAACAGAAAAGGGGGAACGCCAAATTCGCCCAGCATACGATTCTCAATAGCTGGTCTCCCTTACAAAAGGGCAGTTCTAAACAATAAACGAGAAACAGCCGAAGGGCTTTCATTAGGGTAGCTTTGAACAATAGGTAGCATACAAGCTTCCACTGATGCACTGCACTAATAGTCTAACATTGTATTGGCTATTATTCGCCTCCCCCTATATTTCGCACAGTTTAGTGTATGCAGTACACTAAATAATATGTCCCATTCACCATGATAAAGACCTCTGGAAGCTGCGGATCATATACCCCAGGGGCCAATTCCACGTCCGCAGTCCAATGGTACAGAAGGGGTCTTCAAGATACCCTGACACATGTCCCGGGGAACCCGTATGGCTACCAAAAGTCATCACCTACACTGCCATCTACTGTATTGCAGGTCACCACCATAGTCAGCAAATTAATTTTTATGAAAAGGAAAACAAGAGAAACGAAAACATTTATAAGAATAGCAGGATGGGTTAACAAAGACTCCCTGAGTTTACAATAATTCTTTTTGACACCAAAAGAAAGGAAAAAATAAAAAAAGACATAAAACTAGTAGAATTCAATATGTTACATATTTAGTCATTTAAAGCCTACATGTTAAACCGGAATTACAAAAAGGGTTTATAACTAATAGATTCATTGAGTCCAGTATATTTTGTGGCATTGAGACAATATATCCATTTAGTTTCACTTTGTAGGAGTAGTTTATCTACATTTCCTCCCCTATCATGTTTCAGTAAATGCTATAATGCAAAGAATTTCATTGCATTTAACCGGTTGCCGACTGCGCACAGTATATTTACTGCGGCAGTCGGCCCCGGCCAGGCAGAGTGACGTAGGTCTACGTCGCTCGCCTGTCACTCCTTCTAGAGCCAATAGCGGGCGGGGGCGCGCGCCCGCCTCGGCTCGTTCACGGAGGAGTGCGGGAGTGTGACTAGCGGACCCGATGTCCGCCGGTCACACTACGATCGCCGGTACAGCGGGAGAAAGACAGAGCGGCTTATGTAAACAAGCCGCCTGTCAGTTCTCCCTGTGTAAAAGTGAAGATCAGACAGTTCTACTATGTAGAACTGTTGATCTTTGTTTTTACACTAGTAGACCTGTCCCTGCACAGTTAGAATCACGCCCCTAGGACACACTTAACCCCTCCCTGTCCAATACTGTTAACCCCTTCCCTGCCAGTGTCATTTTTGCAGTAACAGTGCATATATATAGCACTGATTACTGCAGTAATGTCACTGGTACCCCCAAAAGTGTCAAAAATGTCAGTCAAGGGTCCGATCTGTCCGCCGCAATGTCGCAGTACCGCAAAAAAAATCGCAGATCGCCGCCATTACTCGTTAAAAAAAAAAACACCAAAAATGACAAAAATCTTTCCCTTTGATAGTAAACGCGATAACTTTTGCGCAAACCAATCAAAATACGCTTTTTGAGATTTTTTTTACCAAACATAGGTAGCGTAAAACAAATTGGCCGAAAATGTTAAAAAATTTTGATTTTTACATTTTTTTGGGGGAATTTCATATAAAAAAAAGTGAAAAATATTGTTGTTTTTGCAAAAATTACGCTCTTTTTTTGTTTATAGCGCGTGATCAAAAAATCGCACAGGTGATCAAATACCACCAAAAGAAAGCTCTGTTTGTGGGAAAAAAAGAACGTGAAATTCGTTTAGGTACAGCGTCGCGTGACCGCGCAATTGTCTGTTAAAGTCACGCAGTAAAAAATCGCAAAAAACCCCCTGGTCTTTTAGCAGGAAAATCCTCCGGTGGTAAAGTGGTTAAGTCAAATTTACGATAAAGTCCTATGTGGAGACTTATTGTAGTCTCCATCTTTCGTTTTGATATTAGAGATACAGTACATGATCTCTAATTCTTTGAAAAAACAAGCGTTAGTCTTCCCTACATAGAAGCCTCCACATTGACACTTTTTTTAAGTATACAACCCCTGGGCTCTGGCAGGTAACCCTATTTCCAAATGTGCCCATTCGGGATGATTACCTCCTTTCTATGAAGGATCTGTGGACAAAACTGACAAGTCCAAAAGGGAAAGTTCCAAGAGTCCATATTGAATTTTTTTGGAGGTTGTATAATGACTATGACTATGAACCAGCCTATCTTTCAAAGACCTTGATCTCCAGAAGGTGATCTCAGGGCAATCCTGGATGTATTTCTTTATTGTTGGATCAGCAGTCAAAAGAGGCCAATATTTTTTAAAGCTACCTCCGCTATAGGGCGGACTTTAGGTGGTAAAATAATGTTGATTTCATTTTAAAAAAGCCTGTGACTATAACATGCAATCTTGCAAATTAATACATTCTCTTGCAGCAGGATCTGAGATTTCTCAATGCATTGCCAAAGCATATACAGCTAAAAATCAATGTTCAGTGATGAGTTCACACGAACCAGAGTTAATGTGCCCGGGAAAAAAACAGTAAAGCAGTTGTGATGGGCTACACCGCATCACAACACGATTTCCCCTGGACATGATTAGGTATTCAAATTGATCACAGCTTCACCTTTTTTACGCTCAGTGAAAATTCACTGAAAATTGAACAGTTTCTATTCTGTTATTAAATCAACTAAGCAACAGTGGAGGGCGGCTTCTCTGAGCTCCTGCTGCCATTGTAGCTTACTAAACCAAGCACTTCATCTTAGATCTATCTTTAAAACAGAACCTCTCAGACATATGTTTTGGATAATCACAGCCAAGTCTGTCCCCTGCCTTCTTGATAGACCCTGTCTATGACAATCTCTATTTTCACAGTCACTGGATTGGCTTAGTGTTCCAGATGCTCTTTTCAATTTAATGGTAGCAAGTCATCAAGATTGTATCAAACCAGGACAGTTGGCTTAGTACTAGCTGTTCATTTGTTTCTAAAGCATAGATACTAAACCAGCTGAAAGTTTTCCATTTTCCCTCAGCAACAGCTGTCCCACAGCAACAGAGTTAATAGCAAGCAAATCTTTTAGGCAGATGTTGCTCAGCACAAGACAATGGCAGACGAGGTTTTCTGCATTCAGAAAGGTTTCCATACACAGATCAATAAGTCCTTGCAATGCATCTGGATCAAGTATTATTACTAGTACTAGTCCCTTTTATTGTGCACAATTTATAGGAAAATTTGTAAGCAGATGCTGCTAGTTCCTTTTACGCTAATCAGTAACAAATATTTTGACATATTAACACTGTCAGACAAGTAAAAATAAAGATTACGTTCGGTCTCAGCAACAAGATGATAAATTTGAGGATGTCTAAGCACATAATGCTTTAAGTGAAAGATCTGCCCATACACATCCAGCTATACTCAAGGCAATATGTACACTTTATCCATATGTCCTGTAATAATTGCAGTAAGTACACGCCAGGTAAACTGTTGATTTTATTTCAGATCAAAGATTTGACATCTTTGATCTGAAATAAATATTAAATCACCATTCAAACAGTGCTTTCAGATAAAGGTAATATATTTGAGAAAAATACACCTAAAATTGACATGGTTTATTATTTCTCATAATTTAAATGAATGAAAATGCAGAATTGTGACATGGGAGAAATACAGTTACCACCACTCCACATTAAAGTGGATGTAAACCCGATTACTTAATTCTCTACAAAGCCCTAAGTCCTGTGTCTTACTGCTGTTTTGTTCCTCTGTTATCAGTATGTTAACTTCTGACAAGATCTCAGACAACCAAGATAAAACCAACCTGAAATGTGTGTTGGGGTGGGTGCTATAAATAGATTAGCAGAATGCTTGTCTAGTCACAGTACAGCTCTGCATGTTCCTTCCTTCCTATGCCTGAATGTGGGAGGGTGGGGGGGGGTGCCATTCCTCCAATCAGCTGTCACACAGTGTATGTCAAGTCTACACTCCTACTGCTGAATGAGGAAGAAAAAGTTCTAACACAATGAATATAGCATGCTGAAGGCAGCACATATACAAGTAAAACTTATGTAGGGAGATTTGTTTCATCTCTGTGTATCATCTAAGGCATTTCACTTCACTGGATAAAGGAGAGGGTTTACATCCACTTTAAATTAGAAATAGGTGTTCTAGATTAGGTGCCAATGATTAAAACCTTCTTGGGAAGTATGTAGGTGAAACCTGTTTTAGTTAACCGCTTCAATATCACACTTTTACCCCCTCACTGCCCAGGCCATTTTACAGCTTTCAGTGCTGTCACACTTTGAATGACAATTGCGCAGTCATGCAACACTGTACCCATATGACGTTTTTATCATTGTTTTTTTCATACAAATAAATCTTTCTTTCGATGGTATTTATTCACCACTGTTCGTTTGTTTTTTTTTACTAAATGAACAAAAAGGCAAAATGGGTTTCTGTTATAACATTTTGCACATAAGTAATCTTTCTTTATAATTTTAGACCAAAATGTATAGTGCTACATTTCTTTGGTGAAAATAACCCAAATCAGTGAATATTATTTAGTTTGTAGGAAAGTTATTCCACAAATGATGGTATATATGTCTAAAAATTGATCAATCCTGATGTACTATCTCATTTCTTGAAGCCTGAAAACAGTAGGACAATACAAATATCCCCCAAATTACCAAAGTAGACAGTCCAAAGTATTTAGTAAGAGGCATGGCGTATTTTTTAAAGTTGTCATTTTTTGTCACAATTTTTGGGAAAGTGAAGGACTTAAAAAAAAATGTGTTTTTCACAATTATTAAAAATGTTTTACATAGTGTCACCAGTGCAGTACAGTATCATCACATAACTGATGTGGCAGTGATCAGGGACACTAACTCGTGACAGTATGTAAAAAAAAAAAAAATAATAATTTTATTTATTTATTTATTAAATTGTTTTAAATTTTGTTTTAATTTTTTTTTTTTACATACAGTGACCAGAGTAATACAGTGTTACCATAGTAACACTGTATTACTTTGGGAAGGTGATCAGGATTTGTGATTGCTTATAACTGTGAATTGTACAGTTAAAAGCAACCATTTTTTCTAAATGAAGAAAATATTATTTATTAATAATTATTATTATTTAGGATTTACTATTGTGATTAGCTGTGATTGGCCACAGCTAATCACATGGTACAGATAGGCTGGGATTGCCCCTGTCTGTACCATGTGATCACCGTGACCAATCACAGAGCTCATTACAATAGTACACAATAAATGGCATGAAACAAAAGCCATTCACTGTGTACAATTGTCATGTGATCTGCTGTGATTGGCCACAACAATTATATGGTACCATCAGTGGGCCAGTACAGGAATCTGCCAAAGGCCAGGTCCAGTGGACGAAGTGGGTGACAGATCGCACTGGAGCACAGCCCGTGGGGCATGCATGAGGTGCGATCTCCCTGCTGTCATTAAAATAGACCAGATGGGAATGGGTTAAACTTCAGCTATCTAGGGTCTGGTCTTCTACGTTCCATTGGCGTGTGATGTTATCATGCTAAGATCAAAAGAGTTCTCAAAAAGCCTTATAAGCAAAGTTGTGGATGCCCATGAGTCTGGCAAGGATTTTTAAAAAAATCACCAAATTACTTGAAAACAATAATTTTGCTGTAAGGAAAACAATTTAGAAGTGACGTTGATGTGAAATGACTGTACATAGTTGGTAAGGTTGAATAAAGACACCAGTCCATCCTGTCGTTCAACTTGAGTGTGTGTGTATTTATGTCACTACCACTTTCTATAGCCCTGTACATTACACATCTAAAAGTTTTTTTAATTCATCTACACTGCCTGCTGACATTACCAACTGTGGAAGGGGGTTCCACATCCTTACTGCTTTAAAAGTAAAGAACCCCTTACACAGTTTAAGATTGAACCAGACATTGACGGGAGGAATTGGCTAACACCTACGAGAAGTAATTTCTGCTAAAGGAGGCAATAACAGTTTCTCAAACCAAAGGTGTATTTGTTATTTCCATGGTACAATATTACATATACTGTTATTTTTGTTGAATAATTGAAAAGACAAATTTACCTTGTGCCCATCATCTGATGCATCTGTGGTTTAGTCCAATGTCCTGCCTAACATACAAATGACCACAATAAATATTTTTGAGATACCCTTTTACCTGTCACACTAAAACACAAATATGATGGGCTTTTTTTAAAAAAGCAAACCTTTTCTTCTGTAAAAATATGAAGAAACAGCTGCAGAGCCTTAAGCACACACACACACACACAGGTTCAGGCACATATGCTTGAACAGCACCTTCAGTGTCCTGAAAGTCCCTAACCCCTTGGACATTCTAAAATGCAAATCTTGGCTATTGCAGAGAAGATTGAGGTCTGCCATGCCTCCTTCTGCCCCTCTTCAATGGCTGTTCTAGTGATGGGTGGTCTCAGTCTCCAAGAGGGAGTTGCAAGAATTTTTTATGACTGACGCTTCCTACAACATCAGAAGAAGAATTATTTGCCTGTATCCAAACAATTCAGCTGGTCCTGTTGATTTTCTTTTGTCTCACATGACCACAGGAATTAGACATTCACTGCTTTTAACTTCATACTTTCTGCTCTCTCAAAAGAGGGAAGAATGATCCCATCATACATAGATTTTTCAACAACTTGGAACATTTTATGGAGCGATAATAAATATATTTGATCACGCATTATTGTGCCCTAGATAGTCCTCAATGTCCTCTGCCAAGAATCACTTTGCACTATTGAAGGATTTTATAGTCACAGCATACATCTTCATTTTATAACTTCTGCATTGTAATAGGAATACAAACAATGGGTATTTTTTGACAATCCAATACAAGATTACTTAAAAAATCTCTTTTCATGTTGAGTTCTACCTGCCGGCTGGTCATCTCTTTCCACAAGTTCCTAAATTCCCTACATGCTTTCAACTTCTCCTCTGTTGTTTACTTTCTATTTCTAAGGACTACATATCCCATAGTACCTTGCTGACTGCACACACTGTACTGACTCCGCCTCCACATTTCTGTAGTTCAGAGGACAGGCTCTGTCACATCATATATGTCACATAATTAAAATAAGTTATTGCGTGGGGCTCTTCACAAAGTAAATGTACAAACTGTAAGATCATTTAGATTAATAGGCGTAGCCTAGATATAATGGGGGGGGGGGTGGCATCCAAAGCTACCTTTTCTCACTTTAATGGTTCCAACTGCACAATGTATTACTATTGTTACTGCATTTACAAACAGTTGTATGCTGTCCAGTAAACCATATAGAGAATAAATACATTAGCTTTCATTGCCCTTAACCACTTGCCGACCGCCGCACGACTATCTACGTCGGCAGTCAGCCCCGGCCAGGCAAAGTAACGTAGGTCTACGTCGGCACTTCCCGCCGGTCCTGTGCGCGCTCCCGCGCCCCCCCCCCCCCGCCGCTGATGGCTTGATTGGGTTCAGAACCGATCAGTCATCAGGTCCAGGCCAATCATTTTTGGCCTGGACCTGTAGATTGGTTCTGCCCAATCAGATTCTGTGCTGAGCCTGTGAAATGTAAACACAGGCTCAGAAAAGATGTGTCCTCCCCTCCCATGATCCTTTTTGGATCCAGCGTGAGAGGAGAGCACATCTAACTGTAAGTAACTGCACAAGCACACACTTTTACACTTAGATAGGCACATTTAACCCCCGGATCCCCCCCCGTGATCACCCCTACACCCCCTGTCACAACACACACTTTATACAGTATATAGCATTTTCCTATATACCCGTATAAGTGTGATTTGTGACCAGGTGTAGCGCTTGCGGCCCTCCCTTTTTCACTTAAAATACCCGCCACCCCCCAATAAAGATTTAACCCCCTGATCCCCCCTGATCACCTACAGTTAACCCCTTCCCCCCTGTCACATTGCACACTAATACAAAGGTAATATACTGTTTTTCTGTATTTTGTATTAGTGTGTTTGTGACCTGAATTAGCACTAGCGAGTTAGTTTCTGTCCCAAAGGAGGTTTAGGGTTCCCGCCACCCCCCCAATAAAGATTTAACCCCCTGATCCCCCCTGATCACCCCTACACCCCCTGTCACAACACACACTGTATACAGTATATAGCATTTTCTATATACCCGTATAAGTGTGACTTGTGACCAGGTTTAGCGCTTGCCACCGTTCCTTTTATCCTTAGGATACCCACCACCCCCTCCCAATAAAGATTTAACTCCCTGATCCCCCCCTTATCACATCCAGTTAACCCCTTCCCCCCTGTCACATTGCACACTAATACACACGTAATATACTGTTTTACTGTATTTTGTATTAGTGTGATTGTGACTTGAGTTTGCGCTAGCAAGTTCATTTCTATCCCAAAGGAGGTTTAGGGTCCCCGCCACCCCCCCCCCATAAAGATTTAACCCCCTGATCCCCCCTGATCACCCCCAGTTAACCCCTTCCGTGCCCTGTCACAGTGTCACTTTTATAGTGTACAGTTTTTTTTTCTGATCACTATTATTAGTGACACAGTTGACATTAGCTAGTGTTAGTGTCAGTCTAAAAAAGCGCAGATCCCCGGCGCATAGTTAGAAATAACCCCTTGATTACCACACACAAACACACACACGCACATACACTTCCATTACTAGTATAGTGTTTGAACAGATCAATATCTGATCTGATCAGAACTATACTAGCGTCCCCATAGTTTAGGGTTCCCAAAATGCGGTGTTTGCAGGATCAGCACTGATTCCGGCCAGCAGCTGCGTTTAACCCCTCTGCCCAGCCCACCCCACCCAGGTAAGAGTAGTAATCAATAGATTACTGTCACTTACAAAAAAAAACACAACACACAAAACCGCTGTGTTAGCAGAGTCAGGCCTGATCCCTGCTAGCATTAGCAGTTTTTTTTGGTAGCGCTTGAAATATTCCTTGACAACCAGGTGCTTTTATTACCTGTGAGTCGCACTACTGTACCGGTAAATTTAGTTACCAAAATGACCAAACGTTGGTACAGTGGTGAAGAGGTATATAGTATACTGGCCATGTCAGATGATAGCGCTAGGCAAGCTACACTGGCAGAATCGGGGGGAGAGAGTCTGCTTGAAAACGGGCAAATTGCTTGCGGTGAAGTGGAGGGATACACTGGATGTTTTCGTTCTGTCCTCCCTTCACCCAGACACGACGATCCAAATTCCTACGGCAACTGGCGTTATGGAGAAACCCCTCTGTGTCCACGAATATAACCTTAATATGGGAGGGGTGGACCTTAACGACCAGCTTTTGGCGCCTTATTTAGTTGCCCGTAAAGCCAGACGCTGGTACAAAAAAGTGTCTGTTTATTTATTCCAATTGGCTATGCTAAACGCCTTTGTCCTATACAGGGCGTCAGGACACACCGGATCCTTCTGAGAATTCCAGGAAGAGATCATCCTTGCCTACCTGTACCCAGGAGGCATGCCTGCCCAACTTCCCCTTCCAGATGCAGTGAGCCGGCTGCATGAGAGGCATTTTCCACATGTCCTCCCGAGTACCCCTACCCAAAGATACCGCCAAAGAAGATGTCGTGTCTGTAGCAGGCGCGGATTTAGGCGTGACACCCGCTATTATTGTCCCAAATGTCCTGATCAACCTGGTCTCTGCATCGGGGAATGTTTTGAGCGCTACCATACACTAGTGGAGTATTATTGTAGGGTACAGCACGACACAGTGTAGGGCACACAAACACAGGGTCTCGAAAGATGTTCAATGGCTATAGACATTTTGAGAGACCCAAGGTGGAAAACACAGTCGCAAATCGAGAAAAAACAGTTAGAAAAATAAAAGAATCCAAAAACAGTTGTTGTGTCAGTCATTTTATATGTTCTTCTACTCTTCCTACTGTACTTTTACTGTACTTTGTTTGTTTTTCATTCTTTTGTGAACCTGTTTCTCTTGCAGTTACTCGTCGGCTGCCACATTGATTTTATATATTCTGACACAAACAGCGTTTGCGCTCAGCATATATGGATACCTTTGCGGGCAGCAGCTGTGGTGATTTTCTGATTTCAGCACTGCAGTTAAAATCCTATTTAGGTATACGTGGAATAGTGTCGTGTATACCCGTCATTAAATTAAGTGGGTGGATGTTTGGGCGGTTAATGATGGGTAACACTACACATTATTCCTGTGTTGATTTCCACACAGGCTGCATGAAAAAAAAAAAAACCTACACTATATGCCAAACAAGGACCAGCAATGTACAGGTACGTTGCTGGACTTTGAGTGGTTATACCAGGATGATGCCTGCAGATTTAGGCATCATCTTGGTATAGTTTTTTACAGCCAGAGGTCGGCTTACATGTAAAAGCAATCCTAGCGGATAATTGGCCGCTAGACTGCTTTTACATGCAGTGGGAGGGGACTCCCCCAACCCACCGCCGCCTTCCATGAGAGAGTGCAGCTGGTGGTTCAATTATCTAACCATAGAGATAATTGGAGATGAGAATGGCTCCAATCATCTCTATGGCCTAAGATACCGGAAGCTACAAGCATTTCATGACTTCTGTTTCGCCAAAAATAAACAGGGCCATTGGGAAATTGGGAAAGTATTTTATCACACCAATTTTGGTGTGGTCAGATGCGTTAAGGTCAGAGGAGAGATCTAGAGTCTAAAAGACCCCAATTTTTTTTAAAAAGAGTACCTGACACTACAGATTGCTATCATAGGGGATATTTAAATTCACTGTGATAACAATAAAAATGATTAAAAAAAAAAAAAAATGAAAGGAAAGGTGTCAAAATAACATAAAAAAGCAAAAAAAGAAAAAAAAATCAAGCCCCCGTCCCCCCCGTCCCCCCGTGCTTACGCGCAATGGTGCACGCAAGCGTTGGTCTAGTGTCATATGTAAACCGCAATTGCAGCATGCATGTGAGGTATCGCCACGAACGCCAGGTCGAGTGCAGTAATTCTTGCAGTAGACCTCCTCTGTAATGCCCCATACACACGTGCAGATTATCTGCAGACTTTTGTCTGCAGATTTACCAAAACCATATAATATGAGGTCACACCTAAACACTTTCAATTTGTATGCAATCCGGCAGGCCCTTGCACTACATAGAAAAGGTAAGTCTGCAGACAAAAGTCTGCAGATAATCTGCACGTGTGTATGGGGCATTAGTCTAAAGTGGTAACCTGTAAAGACTTTTAAAGGCTTTTAAAAATGTACGTAGTTTGTTGCCGCTGCACAGGCGTGTGCGCAATTTTTAAAGCATGTCATGTTTGGTATCTATGTACTCGGCATAAGATCATCTTTTAAATTTTACCAAACAAATTGGAATTATATAGTGTATTTGTGCAATAAATTTAAAAAAATGTATTTTTTTCGCAGAAATTGCGTTTGGAAAATCTGTGCGTAAATACCGTGTGACAAAAAAATTTGCAACATCCACCATTTTATTTTATAGGGCCTCTGCTTTAAAGAAATATATAATGTTTGGGGTTTCAAAGTAATTATCTAATAAAAATAAAATATTTTTTCATGTAAACAAAAAGTCACAGAAAAGGCTTGGTTTTCAAGTGGTTCGAAGAGTGGGTGATGTGTGGATAAGATTGAGCATAAAATGCCGGGACAGTTCAAACACCCCCCAAATGACCCCTTTTTGAAAAGTAGACACCCAAATCTATTTGCTGATATTGAGTCCATGGAGTTTTTTATATTTTGCCCTAAGTTTCGGGAAGATGACAATTTGTTTTTGTTTTTTTTGTTTTTTTTTACAGAAAGTTGTCACTAAATGATATATTGCTCACGCATGCCATGGGAATATGTTGAATGAAACCCCAAAATACATTCTGTTGCTTCTCCTGAGTACAGAGATACCACATGTGTGAGACTTTTTGGGAGCCTAGCTGTGTACGCGACCCTGAAATCCAATCCCCATCTTCAGGTTTTCTAATGGCGTAAATTGCTGATTTTACCACTGCACTACCTGTCACAGTTTTAGAGGCCCTGAAATTTCAAGATAGCACAAAACCCCCCCAAATGACCCCATTTTGCAAAGTAGACACTCTAAGCTATTTGCTGAGAGGCATGGTGAGTCCATGGAATATTTTATATTTTTCCACAAGTGTCGGGAAAATTTTTTTTTTTTTTTTTTGTTGTTGTTTTACACAAAGTTGTCACTAAATGATATATTGCTCACACATGCCATGGGTATATGTGAAATGACACACCAAAATACATTCTGCTGCTTCTCCTGAGTACAGGGATACCACATGTGTGAGACTTTTTGGGAGCCTAGCTGTGTACGCGACCCTGAAAACCAATCCCCATCTTCAGGTTTTCTAATGGCGTAAATTGCTGATTTTACCACTGCACTACCTGTCACAGTTTCAGAGGCCCTGAAATTTCAAGATAGCACAAAACCCCCCCAAATGACCCCATTTTGCAAAGTAGACACTCTAAGCTATTTGCTGAGAGGCATGGTGAGTCCATGGAATATTTTATATTTTTCCACAAGTGTCGGGAAAATTATTATTTCTTTTTTTTTTTGTTGTTTTTTTACACAAAGTTGTCACTAAATGATATATTGCTCACACATGCCATGGGTATATGTGAAATGACACACCAAAATACATTCTGCTGCTTCTCCTGAGTACAGGGATACCACATGTGTGAGACTTTTTGGGAGCCTAGCTGTGTACGCGACCCTGAAAACCCATCTTTAGGTTTTCTAATGGCGTAAATTGCTGATTTTACCACTGCACTACCTGTCACAGTTTCAGAGGCCCTGAAATTTCAAGATAGTACAAAACCCCCCCAAATGACCCCATTTTGCAAAGTAGACACTCTAAGCTATTAGCTGAGAGGCATGATGAATCCATGGAATAGTTTATATTTTGCCACAAGTTTCTGGAAAATTTTTTTTTTTTGTTTTTTTACACAAAGTTGTCAGTAAATGATATAATGCTCACACATGCCACGGGTATATGTGAAATGACACCCCAAAATACATTCTGCTGCTTCTCCTGAGTACAGAGATACCCCATGTGAGACTTTTTGGCAGTCTAGCCGTGTACAGGACCCGGAAAAGCAATCCGCACCTTCTGGCTTTCTAAGGGCGTAAATTGTTGATCTCACTCCTTACTACCTATCACACTTTTGAAGTCCATGAAATGCCAAGATGGCATTTTGCAAAGTAGACACTCCAATCTATTTGCTGAGAGGCATGGTGAGTATTTTGCAGCCCTCATTTTTTTTGGAAAATGAAGAAAAAACAGGAAATGCATTTTTTTCCCTCTTTTTTCAATTTCCAAAACTTTGCGACAAAAAGTGAGATCTGCAAAACGCTTAACATGCCTCTCTGCAAATAGCTTAGGGTGTCTTCTTTCCGAAAAAGGGTCATTTGGGGGGGGGGGGGAGGGTTGTGCTGTCTTGGCATTTCATGGCCTCCGAAACTGTGATAGGTGATAGGTAGTCAGGAGTGAAATCAACAATTTACGCCCTTGGAAAGTCTGAAAGTGGGGATTGGTTTTCGGGGTCCTGTACTCGGCTAGACTGCAAAAAAGTCTCACGCATGGGGTATCCCTGTACTCAGGAGAAGCAGCAGAATGTATTTTGGGGTGTCATTTCACATATACTCATGGCATGTGTGAGCAATATATAATTTACTGACAACTTTGTGTAAAAACAAAATATATATATATATATATATATATATATATATATATTTCCCGGAAGTTGTAGCAAAATATAAAATATTCCATGGACTCACCATGCCTCTCAGCAAATAGCTTGGGGTGTCTACTTTCCAAAATGGGGTCATTTGGGGGGGGGGGGGTTTGTACTATCTTGGAATTTTAGGGCCTCCGAAACTGTGACAGTTAGTGCAGAGGTGACATGCACAATTTACGCCATTAAAAAACCTGAGATTGTTGATTGGTTTTCGCAGTCCTGTACACAGCTAGGCTCCCAAAAAGTCTCACACTGTACTCAGGGGAAGCAGTAGAATGTATTTTGGGGTGTCATTCCACATATACCCATGTCATGTGTGAGAAATTTATCTTTTAGTGACAACGTTGTGTAAAAAAATAAAAAAAATGTGTAATTTTCCCAAAACTTGTGGCAAAATATAAAATATTTTATGGACTCACCATGCCTCTCAGCAAACAGCTTGGGGTGTCTACTTTCCAAAATGGGGTCATTTGGGGGGGTTTTGTGGTATCTTGACATGTCAGGGCCTCCTAAACCGTTATAGGTAGTGAGAAAATGCAATGAAAAATGTACGCCCTTTGAAATTCTGATGGTGGTGATTTGTTTTCGGGCTCTTGTACACTGCTAGGCTCCCAAGAAGTCTCACATATGTGGTATCCCTGTACTCAGGAGAAGCAGCAGAATATATTTTGGGGTGTAATTACACATATACCCATATATCATTTCAATGACAACTTTGTGTAAAAAAAAAATAATTTTTTTTTTAGTCATTTATCAAGCACCTGTGACAATAAAATGATATATTCAATGAGCTCAACATGCCTCTCAGAACATTCCTTAGGATGTCTACTTTCCAAAAAGTGGTAGTTTGCAGGGGTTTTGTACTGTCCTGTCATTTTAGCACTTCATGAAATGAGATAGGCAGTCAGAAATTAAAGCTGCGTAAATTTCAGTATTTACACCATAGTTTGTAGACGCAATAACTTTTGCGCAAACCAATAAAAATACACTCATTTAAATTTTTTTTGTCAAAGACATGTAGCTAAATATATTTTGGCCAAAAAATATGACATAAATTGATTATATTGGATATTTTTTAAAAGACAAAGTTGAAAATGTCATTTTTTCGCAAAATTTTTGCTCTTTTTTTATTAATATCACAAAAAAATAAAAAGTGCAGAGGTGATCAAATACCACCAAAAGAAAGCTCTGTTTGTGGGAAAAAAAGGACGTAAATTTAGTTTGGGTACAGCATTGCATGACCGCGCAATTGTCAGTTAAAGTCATGAAGTGCCAAGTTGAAAAAAGGGGTCTGGTAAGGAAGGGGGTAAAATCTTCCGGGGCTTAAGTGGTTAAATGACAAGTAGAATTTGGTTGCTATATACTTTGAAAGTTATTGCTGAAGGTCTTTAAATGTTAAAGTAGAATTTTGGTGAGACTATGGACATTTAAATATTTACATATTCTTAACAAGCAGTAAAACGGAAAATTGTATCATACTTACCGTAATTTTCCTTTCCTGGTGCCAATCCATGGCAGCATACCAATGATAGAGCTCCGCCTCGACTCCTCCCTCAGGACTAGTGCATAGCATAAAAGACAAGAAGGTCCCTTCCCCCAGCATTCTCCTGTAATTTAGAATACCGAGGGTGGGAGCGTATGCTGCCATGGATTGGCACCAGGAAAGGAAAATTACGGTAAGTATGATACAATTTTCCGTTTTCCTGGTGCCTCCATGGCAGCATACCAATGATAAATAAATAGCTGACACGGGTGGGATAATGCACACAAAAATTAAATTTTATTCAGACAGAGGACATGGCCGAGTTTAGTGCCCGTCTTCCAAAGTTTACAGTTGTAAGGGATCCTGGATCAATTCTGTAATGCCTGATGAAAGTATGGCGAGAAGACCAGGATGCTGCCCTGCATACCGTCTCCAAGGAGACGTTGGCCCTAGCTGCCCAAGATGCTGCTACAGCCCTCGTGGAATGAGCTTTCACTTGTGTTGGAGGTACCAACTTCTTGGATATGTACGTTTTTTTGATTAGCTTCACTACCCAGGAGCCTAGAGTTCTGCTAGTGGCATCTTTTCCTCTATTTTTCCCATGAGGGATGATAAATAGTCTTTCCGATAACCTAAAAGATTCGGTGGCAGACAAGTAGGCTTTCAGCACTCTGGCGATGTCTAATTCGTGGCAAGTATTGGAATCCATGTCAGTAAAGACTGGCAATGCCCAGGGTTCTCTTAGGAAAGCTGATGACGCCACTTTGGGGACAAAGCCATGAATCGGACGGAGTTCCACCCTATCCGGGAAGAAGGAAATGTGTTTCTCACCAATTCCTAGTGAGTGGAGTTCCGAAATTCTCTTTCCAGATGTTATGGCTAAGAGGAACCGTTTTCAAGGTAAGATTCCAAAGTGAAGTTTGCTCTACTGGGGCAAACGGCTGATTTGAGAGAACTTCCAAAACGAATGAAAGATCCCATTTTGGAAAGGAGCGCCTGGCCGGAGGGCGGATTTTTAATACTCCTCTCAGAAAGGTCACTACTAAGGGGTCTTCTGCCCATCTTCTATTGGATGCGGCTGATATTGCTGCTACCTGAACCTTTAGGGAGCTCAGACCAAGACCCAAATCTAGACCTGTTTGTAAAAAACTGAGGACGTCAATCGTAGAAGGAGAGATCGGGTTGAATCCTTTCCCAGAAGCAAAGGTTTGAAACTTGTTCCAGATTTTATTGTAAACTGCGTTTGTGGAAGGCTTTCTTGCTCTTAGAAGGGTAGATATGACCTCTGCGGAGCAGCCTAAGGTTTCAAACCTCTGCCTTTCAGCTTCCAAACCCGAAGGTCCAGCTTGTGGGGATTTGGGTGAAACATCCTGCCTTGGGATAACAGGTGAGGAAAGGAGGGGATCCTCGTCAGCGGTTCCAGGCTGAGATACATGGCTAGAGGGAACCATGGTCTCTTCGGCCAATAGGGCAATATTGCCAAGACTTGGACTTCTTCCTTCAGAAGTCTTGAGAGGAAACTCGCAATTAGTGGGCGAGGTGGAAAGGCATAAGCCATCTTGAAGATCCATGGGCATACCAGAGCGTCCACTGCTTCTGCCGATGGGTGAGGAAAGCGGGAGAAGAAACGGGTCAACTTGTTGTTGCTCGGAGAGGCAAACAAATCTACCTGAGGATAGTCCCAGAGATTGACTATCTGCTGGAAGATGTGTGGGTGTAGAGACCACTCGTTGCTGTCCGTGAAGTTCCTGGACAGCATATCTGCTTCCATATTCAAAGTGCCTGGAAGATACACAGCTTTCAGGCCGAGGAGATTCCTCTCTGCCCATAAGAGTATTGGCTCCACTTCCCTGAGAAGGGATCTGCTGTGTGTGCCCCCTTGTCTCTGAAGATAAGACACTGCTGCTCTGTTGTCCAGACGCAGTAACACTCTCTGACCTTTGATGATGGATGTCAAGGCTAACAGTGCTTGAAAAGCCGCTCTGACTTCTAGGATATTCGACACAATCCCGTTGGTAGGGAAAGGCCACCTTCCCTGTACCCTTATCTCCCCGCAATGGGCTCCCCAGCCCTGTCCGCTGGCATCGGACGTAATTGTGATCCATGAGGGAGAGCCGAGGTGATGCGATTTGGAAAGATTCGTTGCGTCTGTCCACCAGTGTAGGCTTCTGATTGTTGATGCTGACAGACTGATCTTTTGGGAAAGATGTAGTCTCTTCCACTGTGCCAGAAAGGCTACTTGCAAATGTCTCAGATGCCAATGAGACCAGGGGACTAACGGGATGCAGGCCGACATAGTGCCTATTAGACTCATGCATTGAGATGCTGTCAGGAAAGAACACCGTCGAACTCGGATCATTTTCTGAATAATGGCTTCCCTCTTCTGAGGAGGCAATGAAACTGAACTTTGTTTCGTGTTGAATAAGGCGCCCAGATAAATCATCTCTTGAGTAGGTATTAACTGGCTCTTCTGTAGGTTTATCAACCATCCCATTTCCGTTAATTCCTGCATTAACATTTCCTTGTGGACTATGAGCTGGTTTGGGTTGGAGGCCAGAAGTAGGATATCGTCTAAATAGTGGTAGACTCTTAGACCTCTTTCTCGAAGTGGAGCCAGGGATGAGATCAGTATCTTTGTGAAAACTCGTGGAGAGGTGGGCAAGCCGAAGGGAAGGGCTTGGAATTGGAGGTGCAATTGTCCCACTGCGACTCTCAGGTATTTTTGAAAAGAGGGGAGAATTGGGACATGCAAATACGCATCCTGCAGATCTATAGAGATCATCCAGTCCCCTGGCTGGATGGCATGGATAATCGTTTGCAGGGACTCCATTTTGAATTTTTTGAGAAGAATGTGTCGATTCAGCTTCTTTAGGTCTATAACAGGTCTCCAACCTCCTGTTTTCTTTGGGACCAGAAAAAGGGTAGAATAGAATCCCTTGAAGCGCTCTTCCGAGGGAACAGGAACTGCCGCTTTCTGAAACTGGAGAGATGACAGGAAGTAAGACAGTGCTTGTGCCTTTTGATGGGAGGTCGGCCACATTGTCTGTTGGAACGAATCTTGAGGAGGATGACCCAAAAAACTCCAAAAATGGCCCCACCGAATAGTCGATAGAACCCAAGGATCCTGGCAGCGGCTTGCCCAGATTGGAAAAAATTGTTTTAGCCAGGCCCCCACTGGGAGGGACAAGGCTAAGCTGGTGTCAAAAAGGTTTTGGCGTTTCTTGGGGAGCGGTAAGGACTTTGTTTTTTTCTGGAATTTAGGAAGGAAGCTTGAGTGCCTCTCCAGGGTCTCCTGCCCTCTCTGGCCTGTTTTGGCTGTCTGTAATCTCGCACGTTAGATGGACCGAACCTTGCTGTAAATGGCCTTGACTTGCGAGCCCTTCTGTCTTGTGGAAGCATGCCCGATTTTCCGCCCGACACTCTCGAGATGGCTGTATTTAGTTGTTCCCCAAACAAATTTTTCCCATCAAATGGAATCTTGCACCAGTTCTGTTTGGATGCAGGATCGGCTATCCATGGTTTAAGCCATAAAGCTCTTTTTGCCATTACCGAATGGAGCATAGCTCTGGCTGAGCAGCGGATGGTATCAATTGCCGCTTCTCCCACAAAATCTGCCGAAATCTTGAGCTCTTCCAGGGCTTTGATTATGTCCTTTCTTGGGACGTCCTGACGTAAGGCAGTCTCAACGTTTGCTGTCCAAGACCTAATAGCGGTGGAAACCGAGGTGAGGGCAATTGCTGGCCTGCAAGCTGCACCTGCTGCCAGATAAGATTTTCGTAGGTCCGAGTCAATCCTTCTGTCTAAAGGATCCTTGAAGGAAGTAGAGTCCTCCATAGGTAATGTAACGTTCTTTGCCAGGCGGACTACTGCTGCATCTACAACTGGCATAGAGGCTAAGGAATGCATATCCTGTTCAGCCAAAGGGTATAGCTTGTTCATCCGTCCCACCGAAAACTTCTTATCTGTTTTCGCCATTCATTGTCAATGACCTCCTTAATTTCTCCCATTAAAGGGAAATAGATCTGTTTCCTTTTGAGGAATGGAAAATAGGATTTGGATTTTTGAGGAGTGGGATTTTCTACCTCCTCCCAGGCAATAGCTTCTTTGACCGCCTGAATGAAGGGCTGAACTAAGGTATACTGGAACCCAGATGGATCCCCTTCATCTGAAGATCCGTCTGAGTCTGACTCCCTGGCTGGATGCTCTGCCGGATGTACAGGAGTAATAGTTGCGGAGGGACCAGGCCTTTCGGTATCTGGAACATGAGCAGAGGATTCGGAAATAGATTGGGCCGGAACCAATGACAGTTCTGAAATTGAATCCTTAACTGTTTTTTTTGATCAAGTCTACTACTTGTTTGTTTTCCTGTTCCCGATTGGCCGCATAATCTCTCAAGCAGTCCTTGCAGACTAATTTATCCGGGAGGGGATCTGCGCCACAAGCCCAACACTTCTTCCTGGAAGTACGAGGAGGGGGAGATGGGGAATAGTCCCGCCTCCTTGATCTTGATCTTCCAGATCTATGTTGTGAGGATCGGGATCTATATGGACTTTCGTCATCTCGATATCTTGAAGATTTCTCCGATCTCTTGGATTGGGCAGGGCTGGTAAGAGAGGGAAAATTCCCATCACTCAAAGACACATGCTCTCTTTTTTTTTTTTTTTAATACTCACGTAAAGTTGGTCCCATACCTATCGGAAGTGTGAGGATCTTTTTTCCTGGGATGAGCGACTCATGATGGCTTACAAGCAGCAGGGTCAGCTAAAAGCGAAAGAGAGAGAGGAAAATCCCCATTTTTTTTTTTTTGGATAACAGGGAAAGAAAAAAGAAAGGAGAGAGAGAGAGAAAAAAAGCTTTTAGGTCTAGATGAGACAGATGTACGCATATATACACATACATGTATACACATACATACACATATACATATATATACACACACATGCATACAAATTACATAATCCCAGATAAACATGCATTAATTTAAAGGTAAAACTGCTGTACCTAAGGGCCGGGAAGGAGCACTGTCAGGGCTTCTTGATAGAGGCAGCTCCCACATCTTTAATTAAACTGCCCCTATATATAAGGAAAAAGGGAGGGCTCCAGGGGAAAAACTGCTGTCTTTAATTTATTCTGATTGTAAGGGAAAGCGATACTCGCTTTCCCTTACCTAATATGGCCGTCTGGTGTTAGAACATGGCACTGCGCATGCGCCCGCGCATGCGCCGTGCCTCCCGCGGCCCCACGCAGTGAACGCCTGAATCCTCCCACTGTCGGTGACGTTCCGCTCTACCGCGCTTGCGCCCACACCCGACGCCGCTCCACGAGGACGCCGAGGAGCGCGCACCCGCTCCCGCTCGCCGCAACGAACACCGCCGCCAAGGAAGAAGGACCGAGCACCCCCCTGCACAAGGAAAATACCAGGTAACCCTCCTGGGGAGCAGATAACCCTGCTGGGGAAAAAAAAAATATTAAATCCTAGGAAAAAAAGATTAAGAACTCCTATCTACTCATATCACTATAAAAAAAGGGGAATAAACAAAACCGGACACAGATAACACATACATCATCCTCAACAATGACATTTATAATAAAATGATAGAATAAAGGGAAAACCTGACCCGGCTGTTTTGCAGAAAAAGACTCATCCATAATTTTCCAGAAACTGCAGACTGCGTTCCTATGAGGAAACTCTGCTTTGACCCCAAAAGATCCACAGAAGGGGTTCCCTGCCTTATTAGTGCTATGAGCGACCCAAGAGCAGGGACTGCGTCTGGGAGAGGCTGAACCCAGCGGAAGCTGCCAAACTAAGTAAGGCAGAGGTAGGGACATACTGCTAACTCTTCACCAGTTCCAGAGGTATGAGGAAAAAAAGGAGAATGCTGGGGGAAGGGACCTTCTTGTCTTTTATGCTATGCACTAGTCCTGAGGGAGGAGTCGAGGCGGAGCTCTATCATTGGTATGCTGCCATGGAGGCACCAGGAAATAGGATTTTACCCCTTCATGCTGAGCGTATGCAAATATGCGACCCCACTGGACCTGGCTTTTTTCTGTGGGGCCGCAAATTTGCGTATACCCCTTTGTGCTGGAAGCGTGACACCCAGCTCATTCCCAGCACAGAGACCGGTATCCAGTGGGAGCCCCCAGGCCCTGTACTAACGATCAGGACCCGGAAATTCCGAAATCTGGGTCACCTGATCACTGTGGTAGCCTTTGATTGGCTATCACAGGGATTAGTTACTGTGAAGCCAACCAAAAAAAAAAAATAGGGATTATAGACAATCACCTGTGAATAGGCTGCAAAAATGAAGGCTCAACTCTGGTTAACAACTGCAAAAAACACATTTTATTGGTAGCACAATAGACAAAAAATAAAAATCATATGCTAAAGATATAGCAGATGATGCAGACTTTGAAACCCGCAAAAGCGTCAAAAAATGCACACACACTCACACTAACATACATAACAATGGGCCCCATCCATCCACTCAAGCCACTAGCATCGGTTCTCATGGATGGCTGTGACAGGTCCGAATACAGACAGTATGTCACAGAAACATGGACTCTTGGTGCATACTATGCCTATAGCCTAATACTCAAATTGATGCGGATTGAGGACAAATTCTTCATATATATAGGACATTTAAGACAGCATTGAGGAAGCAAACAAAGTTATTAGAATCAGCCATCACAGACATCTGGTACATTGATGTGTAGTAAACATCCTGTTCCTCCTGTGTTGATAAGAATAGTCCATTCATCAGTATGAAATGGGGGACTACATAAGTGAACGTGTGGGGTATATCACCCTTGGATTTGGGGCTTAGTAGCAGTGTTGCGAACCTCAAAACAGGTGGTGCTGGTGAATGTCCCTAGGTCACTTAGATGAGGAACTGGGGAAGTCCTCTAGAAGAAAAGAGTCCTTGTAACAGGGGCAATGGAAGTCTGGGGAAAGCGATAGTTTTAAGCTGAATCAGCAGGTGGGTGGAGGAGCGGCTTTTGAGGATGTCAACAATGAAGCAAGGATAAGAACAACTGCAAATTAGGGGGGGGGGAGAGGAGAAGAGGGGGGCGGTATTTGTGGATAATTGCTTATGTTCCAGCACAGTCAGTTACCGCAGATGCAGAGCCCTTACAGGGCTGAAGTCTCTCTTACCAACTCCTCTGTATACCGCAAATGCTCCAGCAGATGCTTGTGTCGCCTACTCCCATGCCTCTATTATGGCTGTTCTGATATTCCAGCCATGTGTCTTTCCAGGTCCTGTCGCCTCATGCACTCCGATCCTGGACTGCGGGTGCCATCCCTCAGAGCCGCATCACTTCCTGTCCTCAACCCGGAAGTGTTCCCCAGGCGAAATGCCGATGTCAAAGTCCGCAGAGAAGATAAACTCAGGCTTAGCTTGGTGGGTGTGAAGGGCACAGTGTGTGATGTTGACGCGTTTCGCGTGCATGACGCATGCTTCGTCAGGATGTCATGAGGCCCGCAAAACTCTATCATTATACCTATGGGCTCGATCATTTGCCCCACCTGGTTCAGATTAGATCAATTGCGGACATCACCATTGGAGCCATCTTGTGGTTACTTAAAGGTAATGTGGGCACAAAATAATGTTATAAGAACAAACGAAAAGTCAAAGAAGAGAAATTAAACTCTTACAGCCACAGTCCCTAGAGGTTACACGTCTGGACAAGCAATGGCCTCTGTCATACGATTAGAGCCACACAGCATGGATAGAATGAAAATGAATGACCAGATTTATATAATAATTGGACACCTGGGCAATGATAATATTAATATTTGTTCAGCCCATTACAGTACCAACCAGATCCTTCATTAATAATCAAGATTTATATATGACATGAAGCAATTCCCAAATGACAAAGACTGAATTAAAAAAATAGAGCACAGGAGTTAGAGAATCAGTTCAGTCTGGTTAGAGTGCCAAGGCTCTCTTGAGTACCCTAGTGGCCCCCCATATAGTGATAAACACGCATCCGCTATTCCCAAGCTCAAAATAAAGTTTGGGGGTTATTGTCAGTCTATAGACCATCGGGGGCCACACTATTTTGTTTAGGAGAAGAAATTAGAAAATATTACTTTGACTAGTATGTTATATATACCCACTTATTGATATAGTCAAGGTTCCAGAAAGACTTTGAGACTCATCTCCGTGTTTAGTCCTGTTGGTGCCAGAGTATTTAACCTAAAAATACAGGTCTTCTCTTTTTGAGAAGTACTTTGTCATAGTCACCCCTTCTGGGGGACAGATTTAGTGCCCAGAACCCTTTGACTTTCAGTCCTTTAGGGCTGCCATCATGTTTATCTGTGAAATGAAGTCCTATCGGGGTCTCTTCCCTAAGGGGTATGCTCTTGAGATGTTCCCCGATTCTAACCTGAAGCTGTCTCTTGGTCTTGCCAATATAGAGCTTCTGCCAGGGACACTCAATTGCGTAGAGGAGGCGTGTAGTGCCACAGTTTATAAATTGATGTATCTCATAGACTGTGGTTTTACTGGAATTTGTAAACACATTGGATTTGTCAACAAATCTACAAATACCACAATGGCCACATGGATACATGCCCTTTAGCATTGGGAGATCCGTTAACCAGTTCCTGTTGGGTTTTTTCTTAAATTCAGAATGTACAAGGTGATTACTTAGATTGGTTGCCCTTTTCGCTACCATTAGAGGTTTAGGGCCGACTGTTAAGCCAACCCTGTGTTTTCTCTCTTCTTTGTGAATGGAGGAGAGAGATACATCATATCTCTCTCTCCTTGCAGAGAAAAAGAAAGTGTGTGCTAAGAAAAAAATAATAATATTAAAAAAATTTAAATAAAATAGCTAGATCAAGGTTTGATCTAAGTCATTGCCAGTGTAAGTGTTTGGGTCAAGGTCAGGGTCAGTATTTTTTTTTGGACAGGATTTTTTTTTAATTATTATTCATTTCATTGTGTTTTAGGTAGGATAAAAAAAAAAAGCAAAATGCGCACTATTGTTTTTGGACTGCACTACGGGTACAAACAACAACTAACATTCACATATGTGATATCACTGCGATCATCAGGAGCAGGATAATATAATTTGGGTTGCTCTTTGCTGGAAGGGATTGGTAGTAGCAAGAAATATACAGCTAAATTAAAAAATATATATATTTTTTACTATTTTGGGCCAGTTTTCCTTTGATAATATCCATTACAATTTACCACCAAACGAAAGCCCAATTTATGCTGAAAAAAAAAACAAGGCATAATCTACCTGGATGCACAAAGTATTTGTACTGATATGTACAGTTTTACTAACACATGTCAAAGTTGCAAAATTGTACTTAGGCAATAAGATTTGTTATACCCTAAGGGTCCTTTCACACGGGGCGGACCATTTTTTGATCCGCTCGGGCACTTTTTTCTTTTTACGGACACGGATGACACTTGTGTCATCCGGTCCGTATGTCCGTTTATCATCCCATCCGTTTGCGGATGATAATCAGAGATAATGTATGTCAATGGGATTGCGGATGTCAGGGGATGACTCAGCTGACATCCGTTTTTGCGTCCGTTCTGTTTTTTTAAACGGAAAAAAATAGGGTTCTCTTCCGTTCCGAAAAATGGAACTGATAGGATAGGATGCAAATTGAATGACAGCAGATGGTCATCCACTGACATCCGCAATCCCATTGACATGCATTATGTCCGTTTTTCCTCCGCAAAAAAATGGGATGAAAAACTGACATACGGACCGCCCATGTGAAAGGACAGAAAATGAATAAAAGGCAAGTTAAAACCTCTATAGTAAATGTCACTATGGAGCAAAAATTTTTGGAAGCAACCAAATTAGGACAGCTGAAATTGTCTTTTATTCAATGTGTTTTTGCCTTTCTTAGTTAAGAGATAAATTTATATTTACAACTCTAAACAAGTTTATATTTTTATTTATTACTAATGACATTCAGTTCTTAGTGTTGCAATTTACCTGTACCATTCAGAAACACTTTAAAAATGGTTTGAGGTAAGCTAAGCAATTAAACTTCCAGTGATAGCTTCAAAAGTGTAATTAAATGTCTAATGATTTGCTTTGATTAATAGGACAATCAACATCTGCTCTCAGTAATAGGGATTAGTAATCCCAGACTGTTTTTCTCACATCAGAAAGTCGTTAGCTGCAATTCTGCCTTGCCCAGAACAACATATGTTTACATTCAGAGCTCTTTGTGAAACCATCACATTCTGTTGGTTAAAAAACATTTGTATTAGCATTATGATCATTCCAACAGCCAACCGTTTTTACTGTTGTGAAATTCTGATTTTAGCTTTACTTTAAAAAAATAAAGTAATAAATATAAACTGGTCCATTTGGATCACTATAAAATATTAAAGTGGTACTAAAGGCCCAAGGTTTTCTTACCTTCACGCATTTTTTGCATGAAGGTAAAAAAACTATGAACAGCAGCCCCCCCCCCCCCACCCCCAATGCTTACCTGAGTCCCATCGCAATTCAGTGATGTGCATTAGAGCTTCAGCTCTCCGTGGACCCTCCCGCCTTATTGGCTGAGACAGAAGCGGGAGCCATTGGCAATCACAGCCAGTAAGCCAATGAGGAAAGGGAGGGGGCAGGGCCGAGCCATGCTTCTGTGTGTGAATGGTTAAGATGCTTGCTGTGGGGCACTCGGCAGGTATGAGGAGCCAGGAGTGCCGACAGGGGACCTGAGAAAGGGGAGGGGAGGGGATGCTCTGTGCAAAACCACTCCACAGGGCAGGTAAGTATGACATGTTTGTTTTAAAAAAAAAAAACGAAAAATTCAGGCTTTAATATCACTTTAAGTCACGTAAGTTTCATATGCTGCCTATGAACAGTGCAATGCTAGATGGCCAAAGAATTGTGAATACCTGACCATCACACCGAAATTAGCTTTTTGAACATTCCACTCCAAAGCCATATATTAGTATCAAGCCCCCCTCCTTGTTAAAAGCTTTCTTCGCTCTTATGGCAAAGATTTCAATAAGATTTTGGAGTGTGTCCATATGAACTTGTGCTCATTCAACCTAAACAGCATTTGTGAGGTCAGGTGCTGAAGTTGGACAAGAAGACCTGGATCACAATTACTTTTCCAATAACTCCAAACTTGTTAAATTCGTTTAGTACTCTGTGATGGCCACTTGAGTTCCTCCACACTAAACTTTTAAAATCATGCCTTTTTGAACCTTCCTTTGCGCACAGGAGCCCAGTCATGCTGGAAAAGAAAAGGGCACCCCCAAACTACTGCCACATGTTTGGAAGTTTACTGTTGTCAAGATATCTTTGAATGCTGTAGTAATGAAGTGGAATTAAACTTAACTAGTAAAAAAAACTGTGAGCAGGCAACTCTTTACTATTTGCATTGAATGTATAAAGCTGTTCCAGGGAATACACAGCTCAGCGTGCATGTCTGGCACACTCCAGCCACAATTGACTTCCATGTGCATGAGCGAGATGACATCATTCCCATACCAACAAATCAAGAGGCCAAAATCCTGGCACTAAGAAGTAGTGAAAAGAAGATGACAGCAGCCAATAAGAGGTGTAATTACCACATCGCTAGAAGGTAGAAGTGATTTTTTTCTTGGGATTTAGTTCTGCTTTAGCATCACCCTTCACTGGAAACACATGATCATTTGGAATGGCATCCACATACATGCAGCCACATAGTGCAGTTTAGAGTTATCTGAAGGTGTGTGGGTAAAGCCTGGTACACACTATTCGTTTTTTCCATTCAACCCGGAGGGTTGAATGAAAAGAAAATGGCAGCATACTAACAATGCAAAGTTAGTATTGGGATCTCCCCCACTGAGCTAACACACACACCACAACACCATAGGCTGAGAACGCTGATAAGGAGTCGGGCGGCTGCTGGTTTTCCAGCATGCACCTCCAACAGAAGCCATCTGTTAGACAGACCGACATACACATGGGCTGAATGTTGGCTGCTTTTATTTTTTTTTTGAACCAGCAAATGTCTCCCGATATTCGGCTCATGTGTATCCAGCTGAAAGTGATTGTAAAGTCTCATTTTTTTTCCTATAAAAATAACAAACATATTATACTTACCTGCTCTGTTGAAGTGGTTTTTGCACAGAGCAGCACAGATCCTTCTCTTCTCAGGTCCCTTTTATGGGATCCTGGCCCCTCCCTCCTGTTGAGTGCCCCTACAGCAAGCAGCTTGCTATGGGAGCCTCCAATGTATTAGGATAAAAAAACCTTCTGCCTTTACAATCTCTTTAGGTATCAAGTTGAGAAAACTGATAAAAAAATCAGCAGTGAAGTACTTATAGAAGTTTTCCAGCATAGTGGTATGTAAAATGTACATCCAATGTTTACTAGCCTTTGTTATCATGCAGGATTTAATCCATACATGGCCCATTTAATACAAGCAGAGCTGAATCCAATCACATCTTTTTCATATTTCATGCTACTTGCAGTCATCAGGTTGTGTGGGTTGTATTCTAGATGGCGATGTCAAGTTCCTCCAACTGATAGAAGAACTTTAATATTTTTGGAAAACCACTGTGTTAAGAGGCACTTTTTTCTGTGCAGACATGGCAAAGACGGTCACTATTGAATTCATTGCTGAAACTGGCAACATGGTGATACAGTCTAGGTTGGACAAATGTTTTACCTTATCAGCATTTATACAGAACATTATTTACTGCAGGGATAATTTTGCTCAAAACAGTTGGTTTCACGTTTACTTTTCAAAACACATTTTTCATGTGTTTTTAATGTGTTTATGCATTTTTTACATTTTTTGCCTGTCGGTGTATATACTTTTCTTGGGAGAGTTAGTAACTGCTACAGTGCTGTTTAACCTCCCTGGCGGTATGATTCTTTTGGATTTTAGGCGCTGAAAGCGGTACCATTATTTTGCATGTAATTCTTGTGAATGAGCAGCTCAAACCAACTGTATACATTTATTATATATATTATATATATATATGTATGTATACATATATTATGTATACATATATAAATAAATGTATACAGTTGGTTTGGGCTGCTCATTCACAAGAATTACGTATATATATATATATATATATATATATATATATATATATATATATATACGTGTGTGTATATATATATATATATATATATATATACATATATATGTATATATGTATATATACATATGTATATATACATATATATATATATTTACATAAAAAGTACAGTAAAACTGCAGGAAAGGGCACTGGGGGGCAATGTAATGTGATTTTATTTTATTTTGAACGGTATCAGTGTGTTTGGGTGTGATTTTACATTTGAATTTGCCGCCGGTCCCACCCCCCGGCGGACGTCACGTCACCGGAGACGAAAGCCGGGGCTCGCAGACGATCGGGAGGAAGCTCCGCCGCCGCATACCGCCTGCATTCTTCGCTGGATCCCGGAGAAAAGGTAAGTAAAACCTCTTCCAGCTTCCAGCGATCTTCCTAGCTCTACTCCGAGTGTGACTCGGGGTTACCGCTTTTGGCTCTAAAATCTAACCCCGAGTCACGCTCGGGAATACCGCTAGGAAGGTTAATGAAATTACATAAATCTCATCATGCATTTTAAGTGTTTCTTACACATTTAACTGTGCCAAAACTATGTATTGCGCCAAAAATGTTAAATCGGAAAAAGGCAACAAAAAAAATGACTACACTGCCTGGCCAAAAAAAAAAGTCGCCACCTGGAATTAACTAAGCAAATAACTAAACCAAGCATGCAGTAACTATCCTATTGGATGGTTACTGCATGTGCCCAAAGAATGAGGTCAGCTGAATATACTTAATGATCAGGTTATTCCATCAATGGATTTTTTTCTTCTCTGATGGCATGGGCATATACCAAGATGACAATGCCAGGGTTCATCTGGCTCAAATTGTAAAAGAGTGGTTCAGGGAGCATGAGATCTCATTTTCACACATGGATTGGCCACCACGGAGTACAGAACTTAACCCCATTGAGAATCTTTGGGATGTGCTGGAGAAGGGTTTGCGCCGTAGTCTGACTCTCCCATCATCAATACAAGATCTTGGCGAAAAATGAATGCAACACTGGATGGAAATAAATCTTGTGACATTGCAGAAGCTTATCAAAACAATGCCACAGCCAATGCATGCTGTAATCAAAGGCAACAATAAATTAGAGTTTGTGACTTTTTTTTTTTTTTGGTGGCGACTTTTTTTATTTTTTTGGCCAGGCAGTGTATTTCCTGAATGGACTTTCAAACATTTTTTCATTTAAATCACTCCTAGAATTTTCACTAAGGTCATTCATTAACTTTCTCTAAAACACACGCTTTACTAAAATACAACAGTAACTGTGCAGATAGTAAATACAGCATTCTAGTGCAGAGAGCTTCTACACAAGTGTGGGGTTCTTCCTGATCCCTCAGCAACAGAGAGAATAGCAAACAAATCTTCCAGGCTAATAATTCTAGCCTGACACTCATCTCCTTGTTAAAGTATTGATTCTAAAGTCCTTCAGATAAAGGATAGTTGGATTCTCGCGCTAATCCAATCGGATAAGAGATATCCCCATATGGTCGGTCACCAGATTTGCTTTAAGCCAATCAATAATCACTTTGATGAGAAAAACATAAGATATTTTAGTAAGGATACCGCTTGATTACTAGTTCTGTTCCAGCAGCAGATAACTGCCAGCTCTGATAGGACGGCTTAATTCTGTGAGTTTATTGTCAATATAAGTAAGCGCTGCTTAAAACAACATTGCTTTATAAAGCATTAAAATACATTTGAAGCTGCTCACTAGCATACTCTAATCACACAATAATTCTTTTTAAGCTGGTCACAGACATGAGAAAGAAATCTGAAAAACTGAATATATGTTTTTTAAAACGATTAAATAAATACACTAACTGGTATCAGTACATGGATGGTTGTGCACTAAACACACTGTTGCTTGCCTTATCATAGAGAAACAATAGTGATCATACAGGAAAATATATACTAAAAGATTCTTCCATTAAGAAGAAAAGTCAACAAGGGTGGTCTGCAGAGACTGTTGCTTGCCTTATCATAGAGAAACAATAGTGATCATACAGGAAAATATATACTAAAAGATTCTTCCATTAAGAAGAAAAGTCAACAAGGGTGGTCTGCAGAGATCACAGAAAGCTTATAGCAAAACAGAGCTGTTTCCTGATCCAACCATATCAGCTGGATCAGATTATATGGATCATTGCAAGTCTATAGCCCCGTACACACATACTGTTCGTCGGCCGAACGATCGGACGTCTTTTGTCCAGGGCTGTCGTGTCTGTTGAAAACTGCAAAAGACTGCACACGAATTTTGTCGGCCAACAACAGCAGACTGCAGAAGTGATGTCATGTGATGGTTAACTTTCCTTGTCTTTTTTCTTTTCTGAGCATGCCCAGTCTTGCAAATCTGCTGTCTGTCGGCCGAAATCTGTACTGACTGGCAAACAATCAGCCGTTCTGGTGTTGGCCAACAAAAATTTTAATGCCTTCACGACAGATTCTGTTCGGCCGAAAATGCGCTGTCGGCTGTCGGAAGCATCATACTAACAAGCCTACAATCGGCCAATCGGTCGTCGGCCGAATATTTACGGCCGACAATCGGTACGTGTGTATGGGGCTTTAGGCTGCCCATAGACAGAGGATCTCTCATAAATGGTAGATGGCTGAAAAATACCTGCATGAGAAAACAAATACTTCCAGGGCTACAATTTTCCTCCTTACCACAAGTTATGCTCAGAACTCTCCCATTGCTTCCAAAGTTTGAGCTATGTCCATAATGTCTGCAAAGGCATACCTTACAAGCAAGTCACAAACTGTAAATATAAATCTTCCTTTAATTTGCAAAAATGTTGTTTTTGTCTTCCTGCATTTTTTTATGTACCGTTATTTGGTTTTAATAAAGTTTATTGAAAAAAAAACAAAAAAACTGCAATGCCTGAAATGAGAAAGCAATTTCTGATAAAAAAAATTGTGCCTATTCTTGTTTTCCTGAAGAACTATATTTAATATTACTATTGCAATATTATTTTATATAGTGTGCCTTTTCCATTGCTAGTGTTTACAGTATGTATTGCAAACCAGATCAAATAAAAAAAGCCAATAAAACAAAAGTACATACAGTTGAATAGCATAAAATATTGATAAAAAAAAAAAAAAGAGCTCTGGCCATAAAACTTGCAGTTCAGAGGAAAATTAGGTGGAAAACAGAACTCACCAAAAGGATAAGGGTATTGGAAGGAAAGCTTTATCTTTGTCCAGGTTAGAATTTTGTTTTAATTATTCTGGCTATCACAAGAAATGAGCACTCTTGTTTCATAGAGCTAGGCTTTTACCAAAGCCCTCAATCCTTCACCAGTGTTTGCCATTGCACACAATAAAAAGCATTGGAATTTGAATCCACGGCAGTTCCCAAACCAAGAATACCCCCACGGCATAGTTGGCCAACATGCCACAAGCTTACAACTAGCAGGAAACAAAATACAAGCAGTGTTTTCTTCAAGCATGGCTGGGATAAGTGCCCAGAGTAAGGGATGACATATGTCCAGGAACAGGTGGGATGTTGAACAGGTGATGGAGTGGATGTAGTCCACAATCACTAAAAAAAAGTGCAGGAATCAACAGGCATATTTGGGACAGTGAGGCTACATTCAGGATAGACATCAACAGACATACAACAGCAAGCCTGGATACTGCAAGGACACCATCGGGCATTATTGGAACAGTGATCTTGGGTACTAAAGAGCAGCCATTAAGTGTAACTAGAATAGCAGGGTCAGATACTGAATATGGTAGAGCTGTCATTAAAAGTAAACTGACCAAGAGCTTGAGCACAGTAGTCCAAGGATCAAAGGTCCTATACACTGAGTGCCCTGGTAACTTGATGGAGTAGAAATCAGTTTAATTCAGTAGTGGGCACAAAGGGGATAATGCTAAATAGGGAGATGAGGTAGAGTACTGCAGACTACAGGTCTCCTGATATGTATTCTGGGTTCTGCCTGCGCAGCTTAAAGTGGAGTTCCACCCTAAATTTATACTTACCTCCATCTTCTCGCTCCGGGTCACCTGAAAAACAAATGGTTAATCGCAATTTTTTTATTTTTTATTTTTTTACTTACCTTGTAGAGAAAATATACTTACCACGGCGATTCGTCACTTCCTGGTTTTTGCAATGATTCCTGGGAGCTGAACGTCATCGCTCCCAGGAATCAATGCGCCTGCATCGGCCCCGACGTCAGTTCCGGTGCGCGGGCATCATTCCCTTCTAAACAGCTTCTGGGCATGCCCAGAAGCTGTGGAGGAATGACGCGCGCGCACCGGAAGTGACGGCGGGGCCGGTGCAGTGCATCGTGGGACCGAAGAAGAAGGAAGAGGACGCAGAAGAGGATCACGCTGGCTTCAAGCTGCCCACACCTGAGATGACAGAGCTGGACAATACTTTTTCAAGGTAAGTATTTCTCCTAAAAGGTAAGTGCAACCCAGGACAGATCAGAGGCTAGCCATTGTGGAATGTACTAGCCCTGACTGTCCCGGGGGTATTTTTATTAAAAAAGTATAACCAGGGTGGAACTCCGCTTTAAAACACTGGATGAGTGAATGATTATAATTTCACATAAGGTAGCAGAGAGGAAAGAGCCGCATTTATGCACCCTGTTACACTATCTACATGTATTGTTACAGAACAAACTAGACTTAAACTTGCAGATTCCAAATGTCCTTTCCAATCACAGGTTTGAATTATTCTTGTTAACCAATGGTCAGTACTTAGAAAAGTAGTTTTACATAAATACATAATCTACTATAGCTGACCTTGTTCTGATCATGCTATTTGCCTAGTGGTCAGTCTGGTCCTGTGGCTCTGATCATTTCTGAGTCACTGACCTGGTACCAACACCAGTGAAATCAAAACTCTGGATCTACAAACTTGTTCCTACTCAGTGACTCAGAAAGCACTGAACTCAAGGGATCAACATAACAGTCAGGTAACAAGGAGGTCAAAAATGGCAGTCTATGTGTCTCTTTCATGACAGCTTTTCTTTGAAGGAATGTTGATATGATTTTTTTTCTGAGCAATTAACCAGACTGAAATGTATTAGTTGATTAATTAAATTCTGAATGAGATTTGAGGCTGTAGGGTGCTCTACATGTCTTATAAAACAGTTTGCTAAATAAAGTTAATGAATTCAGAAATCCCAGGTTCAATTATATAAAATTTCCAAACATATTTCCAAACATGGTTAGTAACATTTTCTCTAGCATTGCTGGACCTTGTACAGTTGTACTATCATAAAGGAATATGAAGACACTTTTAATTTGGATCTGTTCTGCATCTGCACATAAACAAATCCAGTGTTTCACATTAATTGTCTGTAAATATAGGCAATGTTGCAATAAATAAATAAATAAAAAGGACATCTTCTCCTTTTTTTTTCTTAAATGTTCCTCTGTCTTTCTTGAAGCACCTTAAGGCATCATATAAAATGGTCCCATGGTATGAAAGGCGAAGTCATATAGGACTCCTATGCTGAATTTTCTTCAGTCGGCATATCTTCACAAGTGTAAAATTCAAGGGCAGCTTGTTTTGAGGGATTCCAGGTCTAAAGACTGCCGGATCAGTTCCTTGATCCCATTATAGCATAGCATTATTAAGAAGAGTGAATCACAGAGCTCTCAGTAAAGGTCATCGGTGACGGAACAGCCATGCTATTAGGGTATGTGTTAACTGTAGAGAACTTACTGCAGATATTTGAAATCACTCATACTAAGAAGCACTTCTAAGAAGCTTCATACAATCTTTTACATATTATACACTGCCTGGCCAAAAAAAAGTTGCCACCAAAAAAAAGTCACACACTCTAATATTTTGTTGGTTTTGATTATGGCACACATTCGCTGTGGCATTGTTTCGATAAGCTTCTGCAATGTCACAAGATTTATTTTCATCCAGTGTTGCATTCATTTTTCACCAAGATCTTGTATTGATGATGGGAGAGTCGGACTACTGCGCAAAGCCTTCTCCAGCACATCCCAAAGATTCTCAATTGGGTTAAGTTCTGGACTCTGTGGGCAATGCATGTATGAAAATGATGTCTCCTGCTCCCTGAACCATTCTTTCACAATTTTAGTCTGATGAATCCTGGCATTGTCATCTTGGAATATGCCCATGCCATCAGGGAAGAAAAAATCAATTGATGGAATAACTTGGTCATTCAGTATATTCAGGTAGTCAGCTGACCTCATTCTTTGGGCACAAGGATAGATACTACATGCTTGGGTTAGTTAGATGCTTAGTTAATTCCAGGTGGAGACTTTTTTTTTGGCCAGGCAGTGTATTTATTACCCAGCAACAATAAAGGGCCTCTTTAATTGCCATGTGTTCTCTTTGGCAATTGCACGCCTTTTTTACAGACTCACATATCCTGTATGTGTAGAGATTACATTTAGGGGAGAACTGGGCCAATAGGACATTTACCCTCTGGGCCAGTACTATTAAGATGTATTGGTCTGGTGGCACTAATTATAGAAATGTATCCATTCACTCATCAGTTAAAATGAGTCTCACAGTGATGCATACTGGGCATTATATAGTTACCTGTACGCTGGGAATGGATGTATGTCAAAACGTATGCCAAGACTCAATATGAAGTTTCCCTTCTTGCAGAATATTTATTTTGTTGTTTCTCTTTGTTTTGGTCTAATCTGAACTGGAGGTTCCAAGGCATAGTTTACTCGAGTCTTCACTAAATGTTTGGCTCCACCATGTGACCTATTAGTAACTTGGCTCACTCAGAGATGTCATTGCAGACATATTTTGATTTACTGCTGTTTATTACCCACTATTGCAGATCTATTGCACATCTACTGAACGGATTGCTGCTCCTGGATCCTGCAGCACCCTGATATGTTATCCTATTATACATACAATTCAGCCAAGGTGACCGCAGCCAGAAATGCTAGGGGGTGTTGTTTTTCAAAGTAATTTCTCAGCAATTTAAACTATGGAGACATGGATGGATGGGTGAGTTTGCTTTGAATATAAGAAGTTAATTAAATAGAATTTTTGGTTTGTGGTGCACAGACAACTTATATAGGTATGATATGTTGTCTCTCTGGGTCACTCTTTGGAAACTTCTTCTTTTCAAAAATGGTCTGTACTGTAATATTGTCTGGCGTTCTTTGTAGTGAATTAGGAAAGTGAGTTAACTGACCTTAACAAAAAGATTCAGAATGTGGCATGTTCAGTTGCTGAAAAAAATATGTTGTGCTTCAAATGCCTTTCAGATCCAGAATCCAGAAAATGCACAATACGATACAGTGCTTTATTTATCCACTACTGAGTTTGATGAGGCTGTAAACCAGGAGTGAACCCCAAAGAAAAGTTATATCAACTATTGGTGCTGCAACCATTCCTGTTGAATACATGTTCGCATTATTATCCTATAATGGGATTTTGAAGACAACCACAAAAAGAAGAGAATATTTTTTTGTTCATATAAATAAAAAATATACTTTATTACAATATCATAAAATCCAACTTAATAAGATCCACTATCAGAGATAATCATAGTGATATACAAAATGTAAAATGCAAGCAGTAGCTTTAATGATCTTAAAGAAATATTGAGTGGTACTCGCAGAACTAGTTTACACCGTACAACCATGAAGTCCTTGATTGACAGCTTATTCTATGGACTGGGATAGAAATACAATATTGCTACGATAAAAAATATATTAATCAAAGAAATCATAAAGGGAAGCAGCCACACTAATCTGGAGAATAACAGATTAAACAAGAATAAAACAATAACTGTGGCGCTAAACCCTGATAAATGTCCCAAATAAATGAACCAAAGGCAGGCCTTAAGGTATAGCTTAACACTGAAGATAAGTAAAATAGCCACCAAAAAGCACTCCAATCTCACCACAGCTTACCAGATTTAGTTGATCCCCATGACAGAGATCACATGAGCCCAAACAACATGTATTGGAACAGGAACTCCCACTCACTGGTCCCGGACTGGCAAGCTCAACTCTCAGGGGGTCCGGTTGGAGTCCCCTAGATGCAGCACTGGACTGGGATAGCCAACACATCTTTACCATTTTTTTTATCTTCATTAGGGATAAAATACCACTTTGTAATACAAGACAGTACAATTGAGAACATATTTCTAGCAAACATATTTTTTTTTCAACATAACATTTACAGCAACATATGCAGTTAAAAAACATTTCTAAATAAACGTTTACAACAACATCATGAAACCAAACATGGTTGCGCTGGAGGTGGAGCTGGAGCTGGAGAGAGTCCAGAGAAGGACAACAAACCTAATAAGGGGACCAACAAGGGGACTGGAAGACCTCAGCTATGAAGAACGACTACAAGCATTAAACTTACCCTGGAGAAGAGACGCTTAAGAGGAGATATGATAGTGATATACAGTACAAATTGTGATTTTAACATAGGGAGAAAACTACTCTCAGGGGAGCATAAGAAGACACATGGCCAATCAATGAAGCTGAAGGAGAGGCAGTTTAACCTTAAACTGCATAGAGGGCCCTTTACTGTCAGAGCGGTAAGGATGTGGAACTCCCTTACACAATCAGTGGTGTGAGCGGAAAGTGTTGATTATTTTTAAAAAAACAACTTTTAGATGGGCATCTTAGCTGATGCAAATAACAGGGATATTTATTGACCTAAACACATACACCCCCACACAGGTGGAACTGGATGGACTGGTGTTTTTATTCAACCATACCTTAAGTCCCGATATGTTTTTAAATCAGCCCAACAGTTCAAATAAATTTGAGAGGGCGGTGTTAGGGAAGGTTATAAAAAGAAACAAAATCATCAGCAAAAAGAGCTAATTTGTGATGCTTATTCCCACTTTCAATATCTAGTATATTAGGGATGGTTCAAACAGCAATGGCTAAAGATTCAATTGCTATGAAAAATAAAAGGGGTGACATTGGACATCCTTGCCTAGTGCCTGAGCCGATAATACACAAGAAATTGAAGGCCCAAGCTCCATTTGGACATGATTCCAAAAAGGTAGGGCCGTGATACCCCTTCAAAGGCCCAGAACGTCTGCACAGCAAGTGTGAGCAGCAATCTCGGTCCAGAGAAAGATCTGAAGATCAGCACCAGGGTATAGGGAGGGGCTCCACCCAGAAACGTCTCCAGGAACTCCTATCAGTGATTCCTATTAGAAATCCACCGCAAAATGGTGCCGGGTGTACCAATATGGCCGCCGAATCATGCAGAGCACATGGGCTACAAGAAAATAGCGGCCCACGCTGCCTGCGGAGCTACTGAGGATTCTCGTGGGAACCCCCCAGCCTCCTGGATGGGATCGTTCAGCCCATCCAGCACATCCACCTTGTAAAACTTAATAAAAGTGTAAACAGACAACCAGGTAGCCGCCTTGCAAACCTAAAGCACAGATGCCTGATGGCGAAAAGTCCAGGAAGTACTAAGCGACTGTAAAGCAGCAAGGCTAGGTCTCTTACTTGACCTATCCCCATCCCAAATAGATCTCAGTGGAAAGGTAAGATCTTTTGCTCTCTTGATGTGACCTACTGATTGCCTGATTGGGAAAAATCCCACATGACCGGTGTTAATATATTGGTTTAACCACTTTACGTCTGCCTGCAGTAATATTACTGCGGCAGAGTGGCTCGTTATCGTCTGACACTCCCCATTCCCAGCGGCGCGCGCGCGCCGCCGGAGGCTCGCTACCGCTGTATTCAGTCACAGCGGGAGTCGGGCCAGGGGAGGAGCAGCCACCGCTCTTCCCCGATCGTAGGGGATCTAGTGTGGAGATCCACCTGCTTGTGTAAACACAAGCGGACGGATCTCCTAAGTGACAGGCAGGGTCAGATTGCAGGGTTCAGCGTAGCTGAACCGTGGATCTGTCCTTGTGTCACTCAGTCACCTCCCCCCACACACGTCAGTAAGCACCAGGCATACATTAACCCCTCCCTCTCCAATAAAATTAACCCCTTCCCTGCCAGTGTCATTTTTACATTAACAGTGCATATATATAGCACTGATTACTGCAGTAATGTCACTGGTACCCCCAAAAGTGTCAAAAATGTCAGTCAAGGGTCCGATCTGTCCGCCGCAATGTCGCAGTCCCGCAAAAAAATCGCAGATCGCCGCCATTACGCGTTAAAAAAAAACACCAAAAATGACAGAAATCTTTCCCTTTGTTAGTAAACGCAATAACTTTTGCGCAAACCAATCAAAATACGCTTATTGTGAATTTTTTTACCAAACATAGGTAGCAGAAAACAAATTGGCCAAAAATTTTAAAAAATTTTGATTTTTACATATTTGGGGGGGGGGGGGGAATTTCATATAAAAAAATGTGAAAAATATTGTTGTTTTTTCTAAATTTACTCTCTTTTTTTGTTTATAGCGCAAAAAGTAAAAATCGCACAGGTGATCAAATACCACCAAAAGAAAGCTCTGTTTGTGGGAAAAAAAGGACCTAAATTTCGTTTGGGTATGGCGTCGCACGGTCTGCGCAATTGTCAGTTAAAGTTGCACAGCGCCGAATCGCAAAAAGTGGCCCAGACGTAAGACAGCAAAATCCTCTACTGGTAAAGTGGTTAAAAAACCACTAAGTCTGGTTGCACATATTTTGGTGAGTAATTTTAAGGTGTAATTTACTAATTAAATTGTCCTATAATTAGATTAAATGCTTGGGTTCTTATTTGATTTGGGTAGTAAACAAATATAGACTCTGTTAGAATCTGTTAAACTTTCTATGTGCCTTTGATAAGGAAGGGATCAGTGCCTGAGAGATAAAGTCATCAAAATTCTGTTCCAGAGGATCACGAGTAGCCAAGTATAAGGTTAAAAAATAGAAGTGAAATTCTTTAAGTACTGTTTGGAGATTTTGGGGTAAAGTCCCATCAGATGTCCTTATCTTAGAGATGGCACTGATACTCAGGTGAGGATTTAATTTATTTGCCAAAAGAGTGCCTGGTCAATCAGCTTGCAAGTAAAATGTTGCATTTGTCCAGTAAAGATTTGCTAATTGGGCCCAATTTGGACATTTTCCCTTAGGGGTGTACTCACTTGTGTTGCCAGCAGTTTAGACATTAATGGCTGTGTGTTGAGATATTTTGAGGGGAGAGTAAATGTACACTGTTATACAAGCTGTACACACACTACATTGTAGCAAAGTGTAATTTCTTCAGTGTTGTCACATGAAAAGATATAATAAAATATTTACAAAAATGTGAGGGGGGTACTCACTTTTGTGAGATATTCTTTATATATTTTAACCTTATGTATTCAATAAAATGTATTTTTATCTATTATCTTGGTCCATCTTCTATAGTCTATGAGGGGTATCAGCGCAGTTTTCTGCTCCAATTTGCTATTCAATTTTCTATGGACAGAAAAGGACTGACCTTGATCTCTTTTTCATAATATCAATACCTTACCTCCAGAAATCATTTCAGACAGGGGTGCTAAATTTGCTCAACTAAATGACCTTTTTATTTTGTGACATGTGGAATTGGAGAGATCTCCTGGCTAAACGGCCCCTGCCACTGGGTTAGAAAGTGAGGAGAAGTCTCTCCAATGGGTAAACATATACAGTAGCTCTCATTAGATAGAGGCTCTAACCCTATCCAAAACTAATTTTAAAAAAATATTCGGCAAGGATTCAACATTACTAGAATACATTTTTCACCGACATAACAAAGTCTCCAACCCTGAGTGTGTCTTGGTTTCGAAATTAATGGAGAACAGAGGTGTGGAAGTGTGAAAGATCTTCCACTGTCACTTTTTAGGTCTGATTATCACTAGTTGCTATAGGCTAGTAAACTAACTGAGACTGTTTGTCCTTCCAACACATTATTAAATGAAGCTTAGTATCTCCTGCTGGACTAATAAAGTTCCACTACATCTCTTCAGCCCTATTAAACTTGGCTAAGAGGAAAGCAAGGATACTAAAAACATATGGTATCTTGATGTAAAACAAGTGTCACTCTTATTGTTGTTTTGTACAGGGATCAACAAGACAAAGCCAGATGCTCCAAAACACATAGCGCTACAGTGTTAATCCTGGTTGGAAATAAAAAAAAAAAAATGAAGCAATATGTGGAATTAACCGAGTTAATTAAAGATGCAGATTAAACAAAAAATAATAAAGCAAGATTGTGCAGTGGGAGAAAAGGATAGAATAACCTCCGGCATGGAGACACGGACATGCAGCAGTTGTCAGTCACCTAGCAACACGTTTCCTACTCCCGCTGTGCTCTTTAATTCAGCAAATCTGCTCAGGATGTTGGGCTGTTCTCCTGACAAAAAGCATTATGTAGTAGACTGAAGGATACAAAAATCCACTGTACACAACACTCTGCTCCCTATTGACCACTGATCCTTTCTCTCAACCCACAAAAGAGGCCCGCACAATGCCCTGAAAAGGGAAAAGTCTCAACAGAGAAAACATTAGCTTGTAATTGAGATTGACTACATAATGAAAATGATGTTCTTTTTTAAATTCTGCTTGTTGAAGACACACTTTTTTGTCTCCTGGCACTCAAAGCACATCCCTGCTGGGAAAAGGGGCAAATATTGAAAAAACTCAAAACTGTGCTTTTTATTTTCATTGAAAACACACATTTTGTAACAAGATGTCTGGGTCCATCTACCAAGAACTTAAACAAGAAAAGGCAATAGAGGGAAAAGTTGTATAGAGCGCATTTACAACAGACCTGTTTAAAGGCAGAACCCAACAGCAACCTATAAAAGTCATTCATTTCCCTGACAATGCAGAGACAAATGCGTACCTTGCCAGTTTGTACACATAGCATTGCAGCTGCCAATGGTAATTTTGTCAATCAGCAGTGCTAAAGAGAACCAAGGCCTCCTTAATTAAAAAAAAAAAATAAATCACATTTTCACTAAGTATAAATGCTGTTTTATAAGTTATTTTAATATGTTTTGTCAAATCATTTCGTAAACATGTATTTGTCATGTACATGTTATGATTGTGTTCATTAATTGGTCTTTATTATCTATTGTCACCAAAATAGTCATGTGAGTCATGCTACTTTATGTGCTTTTTTTTTTTTTTTTTTTTTATATTTGTTTCAATGCAATTTGCCAACATGCTGCAGTACAATTCCACAACATGTTGGTATATAAACATTGTGCATGCAGTGTAATAACTAGCGAGGGATGTGTTGGTATAAAATTTAATACAAAAATGTATCTAAAGCCCAAGCGTATTTTTTTTTATTTTAAAGCCTGAGCGTATTTAGCGTATTTTTATTTTATTTATAATAGTGTCAGAACAGTAATTGTGGGGAAATCTTTTGATGGGGACATCTGTCTGTTCTGGTGACAACAATTGATTTCCTTTTACTCTGGAGAGATTTCTTCTCACTTCCTGTTGTCTCTGGGACAGGACATGAAGGAAAAATTATGTAATGGGACAAAGGCGGTAATATATCATCATGTAAGAACAATTCCATACTTTATCCAAAAAGAGTTTTGGCTTTAGATACATGTTAAGGTACATGGTCCTGTCATAGGAGGTACAAAAAACTCAAATAAATTCCTTTCAAGGCCATTTTGGCAACTAACAGATGTATCACACAAAGTAACAACATTGGGGGGTGCCTCCTTCCTATATATTTTTTTAAATATCTACTGGAGAAATATGGTTTGAAGGCACATGGACATACTATACATATATTCTGGTGTCGGAAGCACTGTATTTCACTGATCATACACTCTGGTAAGTAAAGTATGATACAGTAGGGTGTGTAATGTGAAAGAACTTTATCTCACTACATGGAGAACTCCTATTCAAATGAGGAATCCATTAATGTACACATCTATACACATGGTGGCAAACAAATTGATGGCCAGACTAGTTCATTTGCATTAATCTGGTAACTAAAAACTTATTTGCATAGTGCTTCATAGATTTATGGCATTAATAGTTTTTGTTCCTTTGAATGCTTTTATCTGCATGGATATTGGTTCAGCTAATAAAAAAGGTGACATCACCAGCAAGGAGGACAATTACGTAATTAAAAGTTGACATATTATGCATGGAAAAGCAGGAGGATTTGGCCTCCCTTAGTCCAAAATCTGGAAATAACACACTTAGTGGCACAAAGTTTATTAGTATGACATTTTCTCTTTCAATGGTTTTTATTGAAAAATTTCAAAGTATAAACATAAGAAACAACAACAGAAAACATTGTTCAGTGGTAAAGCAATCATGGCTATAATAGCCCCAAAGGGGCAAGCAGTGGAAATACAACAAGGACCCATACTACAGGTGAACAAGAATAATGGTATATGCATGGTACCCTAAATTACTAGTGGAATGGTGATTCTGTAGCCACGAACCGCAGTACGCTACAGCTCTGGAAGCGAGCACTTGTGGCCATCCCAAACAAACAACCTTGCGGCCTGGTATGACCAGGCCATGTTAAAACCAAAACAAATTTGTGTGCAGCTATGTGCAACCACTGGGTAAACCTGAAAAAGGCATTCATCAAGGTGACAAGATTAAGAGGTAGAGAGAAGAGAAAACATAAAGGAAGAAAGGAAAAGAAGCGATAGAAAGAAAGAATGGACCCAATCCCGCGCCCCGCGCCCCATGCCCCGCGCCCCGCCCCCGGACCCATGCACGGCCCTCAAATGTTCCTGGTTAGGTAGCTGAGCCACGGTTCCCATACTCTATCAATCTGGTGCATTTTGTCATCTAGTTGAGCCGACAGCCGTTCATTCACCATGATCCAGGACAATTTATGCCTGAGCTGCTCAAACTTAATATGACATTTTAATGATAAAGTAGATTTTTTTTTTCAACTGAAAATAAGACCATTAAAATTAAGTGATTCGTACTCTGTTTCTGACCACTAGGACTTCTGTGTTATGTAAAGGAGTTGAGTTTTAAGCAAACACAGACAGTACACTGCTGTCTACATTCAACTTTCAAAATCCAAAGGTTTTAGGTAAGATACTGAAGGTAGAAATTTAAAGTGTGTGTCAGAATTTCTATACAGTTTTTTTCCCCCAACTGGATACTTGTTCTAGCTTTGATATTATAAAAGTGCTAAAGCCAGGATGAATCTGACAGCTCCGAAGCTTGCACATTCAAAAACAATTTGATTCAATATTTTAATGCTGATAAGTTTCATTTAAATTACATGTCTGGTCAAAAAACACATTCAGGACATCTCTGCAATACATATATATTTAAAAGATTGATTCCTTGCTGCAAGTACAGAAAAATTGCTGATGATCTGCCAGAAATCCAGTGAGCTCCTTACTTCCTGTAGTGAGCTGACAACACACTACCTCTCCCATACAGTGTTGTCAGTCCTGTTCTCTTCTGTTGGACTACTGAACATCTCCCCCCATGTTATGTGAACAACAAGAAGGGGTATATTATGGAGGCCAGCATGGAAGAACTCTTTTGCCCAGGCATACACTTTAAAGAGAACTTGTTAGGATAACATTATTAAAGCCGCCACTACTGGCTAGTTTTTGAGGGTACAAGCTTTCAGGCAATCAACTTCATCCTTCCCTAACAACTTTGTTAGTCACCAAACTAGATGTATGCAGCCAGTAAAATAAAAAAAAATAAAAAAAACCTTGCTATCCATTTCAATATAAATTTCCCTATTGCAGGGGGGTGTCACCATTCTGTTGACGCGATCCAAAAGAATGCCAAGTGTCCTAAATCCCATGAGAAGATGCTACAAGACAGGATTGTCTTCTCCATAAAATTTGAGCTACTAACCATTTTTTGCTGTTTTTGTAGTGTCTTATTAAGTGGAAGGAGACACTAAATTAGTGGACTTATTTTAGTCCACTTTAAATTCTGTAAACAACAGCCTTTCCGTCAAAGCTCTACTTGCTGGCACCAAAGGAAAATGCAAAATATGAATATGAAATATTTAAAAAAATTCAAGACTACAAAAAGAAACATTATTTTAATTTCTATTTTTTAGCCCCTATTGTAATAAATAAAGAAGGAAATGTTTAACATTTCTGTGCATTCACTTTAGAATATGATAGAATTTACTTGTGTTGCGACTCTGTAGCTAATCTTTGTTTTTGTAAATTCTTTATTTTTAGTATTCAGAACATGTGTACATCCAGTGTGCAATATCAAAACCATTAGCAATTCAGAGCAGTAACAATTCAAGGCAAAGATCATATCCATAAAGTATAGAAACACATTTACTTAGCTGAGTTTCTGTAAGGCTATGAAATTGAATCAGCAGATCTGGACAATTGGTTCTATCAAAGATAAAGTGAGTAAAGCATTATGTCATATGTTACTCATCAAGTAAAATTGTCAGTGTATAATATAAAAAAACAATAAAAAAATATTATAAGCAGGGCTCTTAATAATTTCTTTATTATATTCCAATGTATGTAATCTTTACTATTACTTTAACATAAAGAAATATTCATCATTTGTTAATGGTAAAGAATCTTCACCATCTTAGCTATTGTTGAAGTGCTGTGAATAAAGTAAGATGTGTGCTTTTATTGCAGAAGATATTTCAATGTCAAGGCTTCAAGACCATCAGCATGCCTGCGACTGATCCAAAAGAATTTAGTCAGATAATTATGAGAGTTTTGGAAAGCCCAGCGAGCAGATGACAATGATGCTGTTGGCTTGTGTGAATGCTCAACTGATGACTGCATTGGAATAAACTCTGTGTGCTGTAATTAAGCCCATATCAGCTATAAATAGCCAGTACATCCAAAGTTGCAAAGCACAAAAAGTGATTTTTTTTTTATGCATTTTTTTTATGCATACCATATTGCCATACCAAATACCCAGATCCATTTTTCCAGGCCAACACATAGGGTTTGATTTTTTAAAGGCAAATAGATTGTGCACTTTGCAAAGTGCAGTTGCACTCTGCAGGAGCTGTTGTTTCAGAGCTTAGTAAATGAGCGAGAGCTCTGCTGACTTCCATCATCCAATCATGTGCAAGCAAAAATTTTTTTTTTTTCATTGCATGTAATTGGGTGATTTTTGAAAAATGAAGCGTTACCTCAATTACTAAGCTTTGGAGCAACTTTACCTGCAGAGTGCAACTGCACTTTGCAAATTGCAAAGTCTGTTTGTCTTTAGTAAATCAACCCCAGAGAACTTTTGGATAAAAGTTGATTGTTGTAAGAAGATAGTATACTGATGCAAATGGCATCCCTGGTAAAATTCTCTAAAGCCTCTCCAAAGGTAAAACAATACAATGGATAGCACCAGTTGAGTATTAAAATCGATAAAATAGCTGATTTTTGGTAAAAAAAAAGCCTAAAATATATTTAAACCTAAAACTGTTTTTATTTTTCATTTACAAGTAGGGTGAGGTTAGTCACCACCCCCCCCAGCCCCCCCCCCCCCCCCAATTTTCCATCTAGGTCCCATTCGAAGAAATTTTCCTTCATGTCTTGTCCTATGGACACAACAGTAAATGAGAAGAAGTCTGTCTAAAGGGAAATACATACCATTTTAAACAGTTGGAACAAGGGTTCCCATTGGAAGATATCCATTCTATTCCTAATTCAGTGACAACTAAAACATTGGGATGAAAAATGGTTACCAGGAGTTAATCTCCTTAGCAGGAACATAGACAGCAAGAAAAACCTGACAGAGTTTCTAAATCCTCCCTACTCTATTAAAACTAGAGAGAAAGTTTTGTTTTTAGGTCAATTTAAACTAGCATAGTAGATAACATTTCTCAGACATATAAGGTTATCTTCAACACTATTATCATCATGAACATTTTAATATGTTTAGCTTGTTTGCGCCTTATTCATTTGTCCCATTCACACTTGGGCTAAGTGTCTTTGGTCATTTTTTTTAAGCCTTTGTATGGGTGTTTGAGTGTTTTTATGCAAGTTTCAGGCTTGAGGGGTTTTTTTTATTATCATTAATTTTAGTAATTGTAAAAATAAAATTGTAAAGCTAGTACTAGGCAAAAACTTATAGAAAAAATGCTCTTAATATTTTGGGGCCAAAACCCGAATCTGTCCCCCAAAGGAAGCTTGTGTATTTTTTTAAGAAATCAGCTTCAAAAATTATGCTCAGGTGGGAAGAGGCACCACTGAATCTAAAGGCAATCAAGCATTGAAGTGCTTTTGGCAAAGTGTCAAATCACACTTCAGATCACTCAGGTGTGAAAGAGTCTTAAATCATATTTCTAGGAATACTTTTTCTCTTCGTTTTGAATAAAATTGGGAAGGTTTGGACCCTCAATTAAGTTTAATTTTTTTTTTTTATTTTGCTACTCTACCCAAAAATCCAAAAAAATAAATAAAAATACTAAAAGATTCAGTGAATAAAATATAACTATATTATGGCTGTGTTAAGTATCGGAAGATTTTGCATTGATCTAAATCATACACCTCATGGCTGGGGTAGAGTCTAATTGCATAGACCTGGGACTACAATGGCAGTTTCAAGCAATAGACTTAAAGGACATTACCTGAGGTGATTAAACACTATTAGATTTTAATTTTGTAAACTAAACATTTTTTTTCAAAAAATAAGAAGTCTGTTGCTCTAATTGCTTAAAATGTGTTAGCTGGAGTTAGACTTTAATTCATTTGTTGCTGTCCTAAAGTTCGATTAACACAACATGTCATTGTAAGACCACCCTGTCCACAGAATGTCATAGATGCAAATTTACTGCAGAATAAACGACTTTGTCACCTTAACAGAGGAAGGGGTATAATCTACTGAAATAATCAACAAAAAATAAAATAAGGAAGGACTGCTGCATTCATTCTAGAAACAGACTACATTAGATATGCAATTTCTTTAGATTTTTCCCATTATTCCACTTTAAACTAAACCTGCTCTTGGATTATTTTGATCTCTTCTTCTTACTATTTTTGATTAAATAAATACAATTATAAAAACCACGAGTAGTTAAGAGCACAAAGTGGAGTTCAAAAAAATAAACTTAAAACAGAACTTTAACCTACCTGACTTGAATCCAGATTGTTAATCTGGCTAGGCATTCAATGTAAAAATTGGTTATCCTGAAGCATTACTTGGGGTAATAATTTTAAGACAGAATTCTTGGCCCACATAGTACTTGAGATTAGTGCCAGGAATTTAGAATGGCTGAATTTGGAATAAATGATTTTGAGCGGCTCAGCGGTAGAGGATCTGCCTACTTTTGTTTGCTGATCTTTCCTCTTTTTTTGTGAACCCAGAAGTTCTCTGCTGTGAGCACTTCCCGGTTCACAGCTATCCAATTCTATTTAAACAACAATTCTATTTAAACAAACAATACAATCAGTACTCAATATGCTTGGAAGGTGTTCAGGGATGACATTAGACCCCTGATGTCTCCATAAAGAGGCTCTATCACCTACACTATGATATCATATCATTAAGATAGTAAAAAAAAAGTGAGGTTAAAAAGAATAAATAAAAGTAATAAAAAAAGTTTATTGAATACATAAAAACAAAAAAAAAAAAAAACCCTGAGGATATTTGTGTAACTCTTTGAAAAACAGTTGGACAAATATCAAGTAACCTAAAAATTTGCAGGCCCCATTTTTACATTTGGTAGGTTTCTGCTTGCAAGCAATGCTTCCTGCATATTTTTTCAGAGGAAAATGTAATGCCATAAAGGATACACATTATCCTTCTATTAAAGAAACAATAAGACAAAATAGGTACTACATGGAATAGGTAAATTGAATGTAAAACCATTTCTAAATAATAACAATTTTATATGGTGCAAACCAACTTTGCCATTATGGTGATCGCAATAAGGACAAAATATACTGATAATATTTAAAGAGCTTATTTAGCTTTTACTTCAAAACAATTCTACTGGAAACTTGTAGATCTGTTATATAATTGTATATAACCCCTTCACACTGACAGTACACAGATATGTGGCCTCACTGGACTGAGATTTTTTCCATGGGGCCGCATATCTGCGTATCTGTCTTTGTGCTGGGAGTGCGCAGACCGATCAGTCACTGTGAAGCTGGCCCCTGTGTTTCTCTTTCTGTGAATGTAGGGGAGAGATACATTGTATCTTTCTTTCTCCTTGCAGAAAGAAAACAAAAAAAAAACAAGCATGTGTGTAAAAATATAAAATAAAAAATTATAATAATAAAAATAAAATAAAAAATAAATGAAAAATAGCTAGATCAAGGTTTGATCTAGGTCAGGACCAGGGTTAGTGTTTGGGTCTAGGCCAGGGTCAAAGGTCTGGGTCAAAGGTCAGGATCAGTATATTTTGGGCAAGATACATTTTTTAAATTAGTAGCAGTGTCAGTTTGTTAGTGTTTTAGGTAGGATAAAAAAAGCAAAACGCAGACTATTGTTTTTTGGCTGTTCTATGGTACAACTAACAACTAACACATGTGGTATTGTTGGCATTGTGCAGAGCAGGAGAATTTATTTTTGGTTGTTCTTTGGTGGAAGGTTATGGTAGTAACAAAACAAATATACAGCTAAATTAAAAAAAAAAAATGTTTTTTTTTTTTTTACCATTTTGGTAATATGATAATGAAAACAAAAAAATCACACGCACAAAGCAGTTGTGACGATATATACAGTTTTACTAACACATGTCAAAGTTGCAAAATTGTGCATAGGCATTAAGATTTGTTTTATCCTTAGGCGTGAAGGTGTTAAAGATCCACAATAGCAAAAATAACGAGTAGAGGAAAAAAAAATAGCATGGGAGATCTGTGCAGGTGTGTTTACTATTAAATTGTGTGCATTATATCATTAACATGAATTTCACTTAATATATTAAACATTTTTCAACCATATTGTCATAGTAAAATTGGAGGAATCGTGTCACTGAAATAAAAAGTATTTAAATGGACATAAAATCCTTCCAGGTGCACAAGGAATAATAATGTTAAAGTTGTTCCATAATCATTTTATTCATCTTCATTTTCAGAGACTGACTTGTTTATGTATCACTCACAAGTATGTGAAATGAATCTCTCTTTATATATGGCTACATTTCTTTTGCCTTCTATACATGTTGTACATATATGAGACTCCAACTAAACTGTGGAACAGCCTTATAGTTATCTATCTTACATATGTTTTTTCTTCTTGCGCCGAATAAAAGATTGCATTAGTGATCAAGGACGTAACTAGATTTTCCATTGTCAGAGCCCATAAAAGATGAAATATGAATATCATGACGGGGGATTATAAATGTGATTACACTGAGCGGAAAATATTTTCTTGCAGCAGGGAGGCTCATTGGAACCCACAGAGCATCAAATTGGCAAAGCCACAATATTCACCCTGGTAAAGTGGTCTTTCTGTGAGGCCAGGTGCATTAATTGAAATGGTCAACTCAGCTTGATGGTACATTTATCTGAAGAAGAGAAATAATTTCCCCTATAGATAAAATAAATATAAAGGGAAAGGCTTGTGCCTGAAAAATGTCACAATAGAAGGAAAAATTGGGTAAATTACAACTGAAAAACCATCATCAATAATGTTACATAGATATTTTGAAATAAAGAAAAGACTTGAACAGTTGTATCTATTTGTTTAAAATGATATTTCTCAAATGTTATGTCACATTAACTAAAATTACAAAGTTAACTATACTATATGATTTATTTAAAGTAAACGAAAAATTCAATTTCAATGTGAATAACCTATTTTAACACTTTTACCATTGACAGGCTACTAGGTGACTATAAAGCTGCTGCCTTAAAGTACATGTAAACCCAACCAGTACAAGTCTAATATAAGCTTTAACATGTTCCTGAAAAGTAACATTTAATATTTTTAAATCTACAATGTTTATTAAAGTAATACCTGGTGATGCTGCCACGGAGGCCCTTGTTCAAGCACTTACTGTTATAGAGTGGCAATGATCTGTCCCTGTTTCCCCAATGTGCTCCATGCGTTGCAACCCTGTCACATGGTCATTTCAACACACATGTAGGCAGCCCTCAGATTTTCCACTTGCCTGCTCGCATTTTGCGAGTGGAAACTTATTGAGGGCGAGTGTGGGGCTGCCTCGGGAGACGTTCTCTCAGCGATCGCCCAGGGAAAGAGAGAGGAGAGGAAGAGGAAAGCTGGCCAGATCATCACAGAGCCAGGATCGCCCCGCTGTACCAGCTTTTATTTAACCACAACGCTCCTAAGCAAAGCGATGTAGTACTACGTTGCTAGCCCAGGAGACTCTAGGGGGCGAGCACGCACCGCCATCAGCGCGCATCCGCCCCCGCTCGTTCCCTGGGGAGCCAGCGCGTGTGACCGGCGGCTCCGATGGCGGCTGGCCACTCTCGATCTCCCGCAGCAGAGAGAGAAAGACAGATGGCTGATGTAAACACAGCCGTCTGTCATTCTCACTGAAGTATTTACAGAGGCTATGTGATCCTGCTGTATAGGATCGCATGTCTCTGTAAATTACTTCACAAGCAACGCCCCGTGACAGTTAGAATGACACCCCTAAGTACAAACTTAACCCCTTGATCACCAGTAATGTTAACCCCTTCCCTGCCAGTGTCATTTTTACAGTAACAGTGCATATTTTTAGCACTGATTACTGTAGTAATGTCACTGGTACCCCCAAAAGTGTCAAAAATGTCAGTCAGGGGTCCAATCTGTCTGCCGCAATGTCGCAGTCCCACAAAAAAAATCGCAGATCGCCGCCATTACTAGTTAAAAAAAACAATAAAAATGACATAAATCTTTCCCTAGTTAGTAAACACAATAACTTTTGCGCAAACCAATCAAAATACGCTTATTGCGATTTTTTTTAACAAAAATATGTAGCAGAAAAAACAAATTGGCCTAAAATGTTTGTGGGCTCTGTTTGTGGGAAAAAAAGGACGTCAATTCCGTTTGGGTACAGCGTTGCACAACCGCGCAATTGTCTGTTAAAATCATGCAGTGCCGAATCGCAAAATAGGGCCTGGTCTTTGAGCAGCCAAATCCTCCGGGGCTAAAGTGGTTAAATTGCCGGGCGCTCGCCGTCACACATCACCGCCTCTTGGCCTGGCTCCTTTAATAGACAGAACACCGGTCCAATGCCGGGATATGTGACATCTATCATAGGAGCCGATCCAAGAGGCGGGACTGTGTGGGGTGGCGAGCGCCCGGCAATTCAAATGAAAGCTGTTACAGTGGGGCGATCCCCGCTCTGTGATTATCTGGCCGGCTTTCCTCTTCCTCTCCTCTCTCTTTCCCCGCACTGGTCAGACTGCATTGATGGGCACAGGTCGGACTGCATTGATGGGCACAGGTGAGGCTGCATTGACGGGCATAGGTGAGGCTGCATTGATGGGCACAGGTGAGGCTGCATTGATGGACACAGGTGAAACTGCATTGACAGGCACAGGTGAGGCTGCATTGACTGGCACAGGTGAGGCTGCATTGATCGGCACAGGTGAGGTTGCATTGATGGGCACAGGGAAGGCTGCATTGACTGGCACACATTAGGCTGTAATAATGGGCACAGGTAAGGCTGCTTTAAATGGGCACAGGTGAGGCTGCATTGATGGGCACTGATCAGGCTGCATTGATGGGCACAGGTGAGGCTGAATTCATGGGCACAAATGAGTTCGAATTCATGGGCATTGATGGGCACTGATCAGGCTGCATTGATGGGCATGGGTGAGGTTGCATTGATGGACACTGGTGAGGTTGCATTGATGGACACTGGTGAGGCTGCTTAATGGGCACAGGTGAGGCTGCATTGATGGGCACAGGTGAGGCTGCATTGATGGGAACAGGTGAGGCTGCATTGATGGGCCCAAATGAGGCTGCATTGATGGGCACTGATCAAGCTGCATTGATGGACACAGGTGAGGATGTGTTTATGGGCACAGGTGAGGTTACTTTAATGGGCACTGGTGAGGCTGCATTCATGAGTACTGGTGAGGGGGAATTGATGGGCACAGGTGAGGTTGCATTGAAGGGTACTGGTGAGGCTGCATTCATGGCCATTGGTGAGGCTGCATTCATGGCCACTGATCAAGCTGCACTGATGTGCACTGGTGAGGCTGCACTGATGGTCACCGATGAGGTTTCACTAATGAGGCGGCACTGATAAGCTTTACTGATGATGCTGCACTGTTGAGCACTGATGAGGCTGCACTGACGGGCACTGATAAAGTTGTTGTTAATATTTATTTTTGTAACTTCTGCATTCATGCAAAAACATTTAACAGTGTATTTACGAGAAAATTCATGAGGGCGTGTTTAGGGGCAGAATTGGGGGCGGGGCAGGGTAGGGCAACTGGTGGCGAGTAACCCTTAAGGCCTTGTAGGTGCAAAAATAGTGCACAAAATTGGACGACTTCAGAATCATGTGTAAACAAAATACAGTTCATCAATTAAAGTCCATAATCAAACATGTGCAAATAATATGTTCAGTGGTGAGTCCACATTTAAATGGTGACTGTGTTCAAATTCCAACGTAGTGAATGGCCTCTTACCATGTGTTAGACAAAACAGAGCCTCCAAATAAACTTGACAATGTGATAATAAAATAAAGTTAAAAAGATGCAACAAGCTGAAGAACGTGACGGCCGTCTGCAGAACGGTATCGTGACAAAATGACAGCGCGACCAGCTCCTTCCGACGCGTTTCCACACAAGGGGTCGTCTACTGGGACTGGAGCATCTACTGGGACGTGTCGGAACGAGCTGGTCGCGCTGTCATTTTGTCACGATACCGTTCTGCAGACGGCCGTCACGTTCTTCAGCTTGTTGCATCTTTTTAACTTGGATTGCTGTAAGTGTATTTGCCTTTATTAAATTTGTTTTTAAAGGATAATGCACTATTAGTCCCTTTCTTTCTTTTGGGAATGCATATTTGGGCCATTTCATCTTGAGCCGCACCAAGTTTTTTTCTGGATGCTGTGGGTGGATGTGATCTGGAGGATCCTCAAGGAGAGTGCTCCACCTCTTCAGTCCTGCTAACACAGGATCATCTACCTACTTTGCTTGAAGTTTTTACCTCCATCATCTCTGGTAAGAGTCCATCTTTATCACTGGGCGTTATTTTATTATCACATTGTCAAGTTTATTTGGAGGCTCTGTTTTGTCTAACACATGGTAAGAGGCCATTCACTACGTTGGAATTTGAACACAGTCACCATTTAAATGTGGACTCACCACTGAACATATTATTTGCACATGTTTGATTATGGACTTTAATTGATGAACTGTATTTTGTTTACATATGATTCTGAAGTCCTCCAATTTTGTGCACTATTTTTGCACCTACAAGATTTGATTGTTTTACACATTAATATTGTTGGTTTACTATTGAAGCGCATTACAATCCACTTTCACTTAATTTACATATTTCTCTAGTGCTGCTTCTACTTATTGATTTGCGCACTTTTTTGACTTTTCAACCCTTAAGGCCTGACTAGTAGCACAGGACTTGAAATTTTGAGCCCTGATGTAGGCATGGTCAACGGTCATCTCAAGACCCACCTTGAGGAATGCCATGCAGCCATTGCAGCAGTGCATGTAGACAGAAAGGGGCTGTATAGGTTCAATAGGGGACTTTAGCCTCATCAAAAATGAAAAAGGAACTGGTTAGGTTCATAACGGAGATGAGCCCCCATATCCTTCAATAGCTGACTAAAGCGGCCACAGATTGGAGACAAAAATTGATAAAATAACGAAAATATTTATTGTAAAAAAGGTTAAAAAAAGCGTAGTAGCAATACTTGTCTAACCCCAAACATAAGGGAATAGTAGCACACTATACATAGAATATACAGAAATATAAAATTAGTGCGGTTCAATCCATACGATGTGTATGATGTGCTATTGTCTGTTCGGTTAACATTTCGACAACCATTTGCCTTCCTCAGGACCCAGACATAGCCTTGACCGATTGCCAACAAGATCTGGCAGTAGACCAACTGGCCCAATGCCTTTGGGGGGCATAGGAGTACCACTGGCAAGGGATCCAACCAAGGGATCCAACCCAGGGAGGCGGCTTTAGAGGTCAAACTGTTAGATTACTATATCGCCGCATGTATTAAACGGTTCGATCATAGCAGAGTAAATAATTCCAAGTAAATATTGTACAAGCAATGATATGTAGTTGGGATGTCTCCCCACATGCCGCCTTCCAAGGCCGCCCAGGAAAGGGATTGTAAAGAGGCTGTAGGGGATCAGAAGCACTGATATGCAACAAAGGATAAAAAAGGTGAAAACAATATTTGGAAAAAAAAAAGGATTTGGTTTATGATGCACAGTGCTTAAGCAAAATAAATGCCATTGAATAAGGGTTTAGATGTCCTTATAGACATTGTGGGGCTCCCCTATGCAGCATTTTATAGATTAAACGACCCATCGTTTAAAAGAAAAACATGACAAAGTTGAACGGTTTCTAGACACTAAGTAGACATCTTCATCGTGCTCCACTTGGCAATAACAACTGATCCTCTGTCATTTTAAATGTATGGTCAGAGCTAGCAGTTCCACCAGAGAGGATTATCTGTGTCTGACCTATCTAAGTTTTACTTAAAAGGTTAACAGTTCATGACTTACTGCTGGGAGAAAACAATTAATAATTCCTTGTGTCCATGGCTGAGATGCAGGAGGCTTTGTCTTCTTAAGGCAATAAGTTGTAATGAGCCTGTAGCACATTGTTAAGACCTGTTTCATTTGTTCATTGAATGGGGCCAGCAAAAATTATGGTCTGTAGGTGTTTTCCAGGATTCTATTATAAAGGGACCTCCTGACACCAATTAAAGAGATTATGTCATCTACTGAAGAAAGAGTCATTGCCTTATTTGCTAATGCTGCGATTAGTTGTGGCAAGATCATTGGACTCCGTAGGACACTGGGCGATCCTGGTGTAACCACCTTCCCAGCTCAATTCCTAATTAACTGTTTTCACTTAACCTTTTGAGTGGTTTCCAATGTGGTTATTTGTTACAAGCAATCCTGGAAAAAGAAACTTACTTAAATGAGGTTCAAGATAAATATATATATACATATATAAAATAGCAACTAAATAATAGGATACAATAATGATTAATTACCATGGTGTCTTGTTTATATATTATTTATATATGAGTATACCCTGTTGTGGACGAAAAACTTTATTTTAACATTTAAAGCTCCTACTGTAGCTGGCTTCCTTAAAGTCGAGACTATATTAGCGGGTACCTTTTAGACCTGTTTTATATTCATGAAACTCCAATAAACAGAATTTATAAATGAGATGCAATTTCAGGCAACTAGTAAAACCAATGATGTAAATGATGACCTGTTTATGTTAAAGCTGTTCTCTACATATATAAATATATATGTATATTGTAAGGGGGACAGGCTCAACTGGTATCAAAATAAGTAAACCATGCACAAGACTAGGACACCCAGGAACAGTCACAGCAAAGTCCAGCAAAGCAGCAAACAAAGTTTTATTGTAGGAGGACTTTGAACAGAGCATAAGTCCCTAGCATACAAGAAATGGGCAATTTGGGACTTTATATGAGAACTGGCGAGCACTGCACAGTGTCTCCATCCCTGTCAATTGAAAAACAAGATGGGATAAATGAGGGTGTGTGAAAAACAGCCGATCCCTAGTTTGAAATACTTACCCACCAGTCTGCTAACAAACCAAAATAAACCTGTCTAACAAGTAAGTTAAAAGCAGGAGTTTAGTTAACACATATTTGCAAATGCATGCGGAAGCTGCAAGGCCAGCGACAAGGCATCCTGCGTTCTTGCAGAACCTAAAGGCCCGTACACACGTACCGATCGTCGGCATACAAACGTCGGTGGACGAAGGATCTGCCGATTGTACGCGTGTTAGTATGGTGCCTCCGACAGATGTCTGCGCACAATCCGCGGACAAAAGTCTTTCGTGCAAACATGAAAATATTTGTATGCCGACACCAGAACGGACGATTGTTCGCCTGTCAGTACACAATTCGGCCGACAGACCGCAGATTTGCAAGACTGGGCATGCTCAGAAAATAGAAAACACAGGGAAAGTTAACCATTACATGACATCACTTCTGCAGTCGGCGGACAAAATTCTTGTGCTGTCCTTGTGCTGTCTTTGCACTTTTCAGCAGACACCGACATCCCGGGGAGAAAAGAGGAACATTTGTAAGCCGACCATCGGTACGTGTGTACGGGGCTTTACACTAAATAACACTGCTCAACCTGAGTGTATAAGTGTCTTCACAAAGGGAAGTACATGCTTGCTAATAGGTGGATTGGAAACAGATGGGATTGGAGAACGCCCAATCCTCCCCCACCTGCTCCAATCCACGACTGGCAACGAAAAGCGCATGGCTGCACAAAAAAGCCATGGGGTGCAAACTAAATGTGATCAGCTGGGAGACACACACCCCCATCCCTTTAGTAAAGATGCCATAGGCAAATGGGGACTTTGAGTGAGACACCCGCCTGTAAAGCAAGCGTCTCCATCCCTAGTAAGATACAAGAAATGGGCAATTTGGGACTTTATATGAGAACTGGCGAGCACTGCACAGTGTCTCCATCCCTGTCAATTGAAAAACAAGATGGGATAAATGAGGGTGTGTGAAAAACAGCCGATCCCTAGTTTGAAATACTTACCCACCAGTCTGCTAACAAACCAAAATAAACCTGTCTAACAAGTAAGTTAAAAGCAGGAGTTTAGTTAACACATATTTGCAAATGCATGCGGAAGAATCCCAATTGACAGGGATGGAGACACTGTGCAGTGCTCGCCAGTTCTCATATAAAGTCCCAAATTGCCCATTTCTTGTATCTTACTAGGGATGGAGACGCTTGCTTTACAGGCGGGTGTCTCACTCAAAGTCCCCATTTGCCTATGGCATCTTTACTAAAGGGATGGGGGTGTGTGTCTCCCAGCTGATCACATTTAGTTTGCACCCCATGGCTTTTTTGTGCAGCCATGCGTTTTTCGTTGCCAGTCGTGGATTGGAGCAGGTGGGGGAGGATTGGGCGTTCTCCAATCCCATCTGTTTCCAATCCACCTATTAGCAAGCATGTACTTCCCTTTGTGAAGACACTTATACACTCAGGTTGAGCAGTGTTATTTAGTGTTAGGTTCTGCAAGAACGCAGGATGCCTTGTCGCTGGCCTTGCAGCTTCCGCATGCATTTGCAAATATGTGTTAACTAAACTCCTGCTTTTAACTTACTTGTTAGACAGGTTTATTTTGGTTTGTTAGCAGACTGGTGGGTAACTATTTCAAACTAGGGATCGGCTGTTTTTCACACACCCTCATCTATCCCATCCTGTTTTTTAAGTCCCTAGCATAACAAATAAAACCTCTGCTTGTCTGAGCTACTGAGTAAACTTGGGTCAGTTTCTTACTAACAGGGTGCCCCCCTAGTGGGTTCCCTAAAGCAAACAGGGAGTGCATGAACAATGTAGGCTATGTGGGACTTTAAGTGAGACACCAGCAGGTAATGCCCAGCATCCCCATCCCTGTATCAGAAAAAACGAAAGTTGAAAGGATTAAAAGAGGTGCATGGAAGCCAGCCGGCCCCCAGTCTGATGTACTCACCCTCCAGTCTGCCACCAACCAAGTAGACCAGTCTCATGATATAAATAAAGAACAGGGGTTTAGTTGACACGCATTTGCAAACGCATGTGTAAGCTGCAGGGCCACTACTTATTTCCACCCAAAGCCTCCCTGGTGTTGGAGTGTTGTGGCTGGCCATGCTCTTGGATGGACCTATTTTGGGCTGTGGTTAGGATCTCCTACCTGCCCTCTGGGTCTCTGCATTTACAGTTGTCTATTTTCCCCCATTTTGGGACCCTTTTACCATTAGATTGCATCACCACAGTATTAGGCTTATTGTTTTTAATCTTCATCTGTAAGCTAACCTCTCTCTATGAGTTTGTATATTTATGCCCCCAATGAAGAATGATACTAGAAACAAATTGGGCAGCTTCTACATCAAGACTGTTACACTTAAACCTATGAGAGTTATATATGGGGCTTTGTTCCACTATAATGTAAGCCTACAGTGTATATTTTAAGATTTTTTATTTATTTTTATTAAAGGTACTTATATAGCACCGTAAATTTGTGCAGAGCTTTACAAATATATTATACTTTCACTTCAGTCCCTGCCCTCAAGGAGCTTACAATCTAGGTCCCTAACTCATTCACATACACATACTAGGGCCAATTTGGACAGGAGCCAATTAACCTACCAGCATGTCTATGGAGTGTGGGAAGAAACTAGAGTACCTGGAGGAAACCCATGCAGACATAGGGAGAGCCTGCAAACTTCAGGGAGGTAGGTCCTATGGTTGGAATTAGAACCAATGGCCCTAGTGCTGCCAAGTGAAGTGCTGCCACAAGATACGGCTTAATGTTTTGTAATAAAGATGTAAATAATTGTTTTTAGACATATTTTCTGTTTAACCACTTACCGCAAAGTGACATAGGGCTACGTCGGCAAACTTTGCGGGGTTATACCGGGATGATGCCTCTAGCTAGAGGCACCATCCCGGTACCGTGGTTTAGAGCCGACGGCGGCTTTCCGTCGGTAATGACCGATGCGGCTCGGAAGCCGCTCGATCGTTACCCAGGTGAGCGGGAGGGGACGTCCCCCCCTCCCGCCGCCTTCCGTGACTTTGCCCGGGCCTCCTGTCCCACCGGGAGACCCGAGCACCCAGCCGGCGCATCCGCTGGCTGGATGGAGTCCCGATCTAAGCCGGAAGTGGCTTCGATCGGGTCTCCGATGGCGTAACCCGGAGGCGGCGTCCATGACGTCACTTCCAGGTTACTCTGCTGCAAAAGGCGGCAGATTTAAAAAACGGCTGTATGCAAAAATGCAGTTTTCGGCGTTTTGCATAAATGAAAGTGTAGTGGAGGGGTCTAGGGTCTTTTAGACCCTCGATCCCTCCATAAAGAGTACCTGTCACTGCATATTGGTGTCACAAGGGATGTTTACATTGCTCGTGACAGCAATAAAAGTGATCAGATTTTTTTTTTTTTAAAACCTGTAATAAAGTTAAAAAAAATAAAATAAATAGGAAAAAAAAAAAATTTTAGCAGCCCCCGTCACCGTTAGCTCGCGCACGAAAGAAAACGTAGGAAGTCGAGCCGCGAATGAAATCACTGTTCAAACCACACATGTGAGGTATCGCCGCGATCGCCAGAGTGTGAGCAATAATTTAAAGAAAAGAGCTACACTCTAACTCTAAAGTGGTAACCGTTAATACATTTTAAAGCGTCGCCTATTGAGATTTCTATTGACTGTAGTTTGTCGCCATTCCACGGGTGTGCGCAATTTTAAACCGTAACATGTTGGGTATCTATTTACTCGACGTGACATCATCTTTCACAATATGCAAAAAAACGGGCTAACTTTACTGTTTAGTATTTTTTAAATGCAGTGAAATGTGATTTTTCGTAATTTTTCCCAAAAAAATGGCGTTTTAAAGACCGCTGCGCAAATACCGCGTGACAAAAAATATTGCAATGACCGACATTTTATTCTCCAGAGTCTTTGCTAAAAAAATAAATATAATAATTTGGGTTCTAAGTAGTTTTCTAGGAAAAAAAACTGATTTTAACTTGTAAATAAGAGTGTCCGAAATAGGGCTGGGGCTTAAGTGGTTAAGTTATATTTGGTACTTGGAAAGTCTCATACACCCATTATACAATTTGTTGGATAGACTATTTCTTGGATGTTGGCATCCTAGTTGTCTCCAATCACAACAGTTATCAGCTACAAAAAATTCAGCCCAGCGCTCACTCCGAATGGAAAGACTGGCGTGCTGCTCTCCTCAGGCAGGGAACTCCAATACGGGTACATAGAAAAGAAAGGAAGAGGAGGCGCAAACACCTAGTGCATTACCCGTGGTCAATGTAGCAAATATTTAATAAAAAATGCCAAATGCATACTCACAGACGTAAAGATAAAAACATGTTACAAGAATCCACCATGTGTGAACTGGAACAAGTCCTTCAGTCAGGACCGCTAACGCGTTTCGGGGGTCAGGCCCCCTTCCTCAGAGCTGGTCTTACCACATGCCTATGTGGTAAGACCAGCTCTGAAGTTATCAGCTGCCTGGGATAGGTTGTAGACCAACTGTATTGCTTAAAAAAAAATAAAACTCAATAAAAATGTAATCTATTGCAGTTTACCAGTCCTTACATGCGGTGGCTGCATCAGTTTGGCATAATTTTTCCTTTAATTAAACCTGGTGACACACCTCCTATCCTAGTTTGACAAGGGTTACCCCCTGGACTGCATCTATAGAGGATCAGTGTTGTCACTCTTGGAGGGGAAGTGAGTTAGAACTACAGAACACCCACTCAGGCACGAGTGCTTGTTAATCTGCAACGCCGAGCAGGTTATTAAAGCCAGAGTAGAAGGAAGTCAACGGTAGACCACAGTGGAATGGAATGGTTGGGCAACGGGTAAGTAGCAGACTGGAACAGACAGGTGCTGGCTGGCAGCAGACAAGTGATAACCAGGCACTGGCTGGTAGCAGTCAGGTGCACAGGCACTGCCTGGTAGAAGGTGGGTGATAAGCAGGTGCTAGTTAGTCAGCAAGCAGGCAATGAGCAGGCACTGACTGGTAGCAGGTAGGTGCTTAGAGCAGTGTGTGGAGGAACAGCGGAGTCAGACATTTTAGAGGCAAGATGTAGACTGGAGTCGGTATCGGATCAGAAGTATAGTGGCAGCAGGAGCAGACAGAAGCAGAGGTCAGGAAGCAAGTTGAAGTCAGTGTAGGCAGAGTTCAAGGGATGGCCAGGACAAGCCGGGTCAGTAACTGGCATCAGATGCAGGTAACAGGTCACAGATCACATGGGAAATCCTGTAGACAACAAGCACTGAACCTGGGCACTGGCTCTATTTAAATAGCCTGCCGGGCACCAACATTTGTGACAGATGGCACACAATTGTGCATGCAAACTTTTGCAAGTTTGCGGATGTGTGTGAGCATGCAGATGATTGCGCATGATCCACATACATGTCTATATGTCACCCTGCATCTGCCCATAGAGATTAATCTTGAGGAAACATCTTGCCTGCTGGCATGCCCTTCCTGACAAGTCCAAAGAAATTAACTGAACATTACTGATGGGGCTAATAAATGCAGCACAGGTAGAGAGCACATGAAGTTTCTTGTGGGATTAACAGGTATTTTTTATTGAACAGCTATAACGTAACGCTTTCAATAGTATATTTAAGAGAACAAAAGGTAGCAAATAAGAGAAGTTCATTGGTGGGGTTTCTATACACTTTAAATGCTGGGAGGTCTGTTAATATATCTGAAAAATAATCGATTCCCTAACAGGAAAAGTAGGACTTTTTAGGTACAACACCAGATTATAAGGATAAAAATAATTTTTTTTGTATACAACATTAAAAGTGAAGAATTAAAATATGAATATCAAACATCATGGTAATGCTTCAAAACACTGTCCACTTGCAGATTATGCCAGTATTTCGTTGGTGATCCCAGTCGATCACAAAAGATATTTCACAAAAAGTTCTTCATCTCCAACATGTTTCACAGAACAAAAGCCTGCTTCCTCAGGAAGAAATTGCATAAATCTCTAATGTTATAAACAAAATTTGACAGGTAAGTAACACTAGCCATAAAGGGGTAGGTGTTATAGTTTATTACAGTATACATATTTTTACCTGCTGTTAGTAGCGTTACAATTAGCTTGTTCTCAGGAGTTTAAAGGATCGCCCCTGCCATGTAGAAGAGACGCTCAAAGTTCACCAGTAAACATATATAGAATATGTGTAATGGAAATAAAAATGAAAATATTGAAGTAAGTCCTAAAAGGTAAATAATAAAACATATTGGTTTAAAAAAAAAAAATTTCCTTAACATGAGTTAAATCGCTAACGTAGATGGGGGGCCTATAAATAAAGGTAGAAACTGGTATGTATAGAACATTTGAATTTCGTTCAAAAGATTTCGTTTGCTTTTAACATTTGATTTTAGAATGAATGAACTTTACAGCATAAAAAACACTTACATTGTTAGAAATGTGTTCAGGCGATATACATTTTCCACCCCGCTCCTTCGAATTTTCTCATTAAGTCCAAAAAACTAATGTCAAAGTGACTCACTAATGATTAGATAAACAAACAATCTTTCTTTTTTAAAGAATATGTATTCGTAGTTCTATGCATCTATGGCCACTTTTAGTGTTACCTATATAATTTACCAAGCAGATGGCATGGTATGCAATTTAACCTGTTGCCAATCACCTGCCGCCTTTTTACTGCGGCAGGATGGCTCTCCTGTGCAAACCGACATAGACCTACGTCGGTCGCGTGCCTGCAGCTAGGCACTGATTACTGTAGTAAGACAAAAAAAAGGTTCAGAGTTCCCCCAGGGTGGGATTTTAAAGGCACATATAAATCTGATTCAAATTTGAAAATATGAATATAAATTTTATTACAAAAATACATAAGTACAATAAAAACATAGGCAAGCAAAAAACATTCACTGTGTCAGAAACCAACCACACAATTCAAAGATAATACCCAACGCGTTTCAAAGTGACTGAGCAGCATCTTCTTCAGGGGTAGCTTTGGGTGGTTTTATGGTTTGCTGTTAGTGAGAATTACATGCTTGCTGGAGTTTAAAAATCAAACAGGCTATATTGGAACCTGACTGGTGGTATATGGCCTGGAAAAGAATAGGGTATAGTTGGCGTTCCCCAGATGGTTGTCGGCTGTGTGTCCCCCAATATGGACAACTGGAGTCCAAGATTAGCTGAAGATCTTGCTTTGAACAAAGCAAAGACTAATGCAGGAAAGGAACCACGCTCCAGGCCGTCAGACTGTGCAGTAATGTCACTGGTCCCCCCAAAAGTGTCAAAAATGTCAGTTAGCAGTCCGATCTGTCCCCCGCATTGTCGCAGTCCCGCTAAAAACTGCAGATCGACGCCATTACTAGTAAAAAAAAAACAATGAAAATTACATAAATCTTTCCCGTAGTTAGTAGACGCGATAACTTTTGCGCAAACCAATCAAAATACGCTTATTGCGATTTTTTTTTTACCAAAAATATGTAGCAGAAAACAAATTGACCTAAAGTGTTAAAAATTTTTGATTTTTACATATTTTTTTTTTGAGAATGTTATATAGCAGAATGTGAAAAATATTGTTTTTTTTCAGAATTGTCGCTCTTTTTTTGTTTATAGCGCAAAAAATAAAAATCGCAGAGGTGATGAAATACCACCAAAAGAAAGCTCTATTTGTGGGAAAAAAAGGACGTCAATTTTATTATTATTAATCTTCCGGTCCAGAAGCAGTTAAACACAACTTTTCTACTACTTCTTCAAAAGTCCAAAATATATATGGGGATTTTTCTTTTAGGCTATTATTGCGGATTGGGGAATCAACTGAAGTTGTAAAGCGCTGTGTAAACTGTCGGCGCTATATAAATCCTATATAATAATAATAATATTAATAATTTTCACTTGTTCAGCCCACAGGTTGCATGACAGAAAGCCAAGCCATCTATGGCCAGCCTCAAGAACACATTTAGCTTTTTAGGCCTCATGCACACTGGATATTTTTACAGCTGCTGTTTTTGGCATCAGACATTTTTTCTGCAGTCAGTAAACTCCCCAGCATGTTATCCTATGTGTCCATGCACACATAGGCTGTTATCGGTAGTTTTGGGCAGGGGCGTTTTCTGGCTGGAAAAAAACCCAGAACTAGTGGGTCTTAAGAGGCATTTTTTTAGCTGTAAAAACGCTCTAACTCTGATAAAAGCTTAAAAGCGCTGAAAAACAGCAAAAAATGCCGAAAAACACGGCTATTCTGCATTTATCATTTTTTTGAGCAATAAGCTTTTATGGGGGTTTAGTTTTGCTAAAAAAATAAAAACCGCTACAGCTGAAAAAAGCTAAACAAATGCTACTGCAAAAAAAGCTGAAAAACTTCTTCTACGGCTACAACTTTCTACTGACGTATAGGCTCAGCAACAATAAACTATTATTTGAATAAAAATTGCATTAAATCTCATCCAGAGCAACCAATCCAAATATCTATTTTACTCTCCTATACTTCACTAGAAACAGTAGAAAGACAGCTGTAACCATAATATTCCAGTTTTATATGGCAATATTTTCATGTATCCAGCATAAAGACATAAGACGAAGGCCAAGTGTTTGTTGAGCAATGTATTCTCTTAGCATATTATTCAACTCATAAAAACATTGAGAAGAATCCAAGTTATAATTATCCTCTTCAAAGTATATTGGGACTGCAAAATACTGTATCCTTACCTTCAAGGAGCAAGTTTTCTATTTTCTATCTATATTAACTACTTCTGGACCAGAAGGATTTGCCCCCTTAATTACCAGGCCATTTTTTGCAAGTATTTTAATGGACAATTGTGCGGTCGTGCGATGTTGTACCCAAATAAAATTGGTGTCTTTTTTTTCCCACAAATAGAGCTTTCTTTTGGTGGTATGTGATCACTTCTGCGATTTTTATTTTTTGCTCTATAAACAAAAAAACAGCTACAATTCTGAAAAAAAATGCAATATTTTTCACTTTCTGCTATATAACATTCCCCCCCCAAAAAAATGTAGAAATTAAAATTTTTTTACATTTTAGGCCAATTTGTTTTCTGCTACATATTTTTGGTAAGAAAAAAATCGCAATAAGAGTATTTTGATTGGTTTGCGCAAAAGTTATCGCATCTACTAAGGGAAAGATTTATGTCATTTTTATTGTTTTTTTTTTTTACTAGTTATCGAAATCTACTACTTTTTTACTAGTAATGGTGGCAATCTGCAATTTTTAGCAGGACTGCGACATTGCGGCGGACAGATTGGACCCCTAACTGACATTTTTGATACTTTTGGGTGGATCGGTGACATTACTACAGTAATCAGTGCTACAAATATGCACTGTTACTGTAATAATTACACTGGCAGGGAAGGCGTTAACACTGTGGGTGATCAAGGGGTTAAATGTGATCCTAGGGGAGTGATTCTAACTGTGGGGGGGGGGGGGCTTGTGAAATGATCACAGAGACCTGTAATCCTACATAGAAGCATCACAGGCACTCTGGGATCATTCCAGAGAGAAGAACGGTCAGCTGTGTTTACAATAGCTGACCGTCCTCTCTTAGCAGGGAACGATCGCGGGTGTCAGGCGGCAATCGGAGCCACCTGCTCGGTGCATCCGAGTCCCCACTGCTGAGTGGGGGCGGGAGCGCGCCGGGGGCGGGAGCGCGCCGGCGCGCATTCGCCCTCTAGCTGCAGGTGTGCGACCGACGTATACCTACGTCGGTTTGCGCAGGAGGGGCTGTCTGCCGCAGTATAACTGCAGCGGGCAGTCCTTAAGTGGTTAAAGATGATCTTCACCCCCTAGGGTAATTATATTTTTTTCCCTTTTTTCCTGGTTTTCTGGGGTGTCCAGTGAATCTAATGCCAAAACACAGCTGCATTATGGAGTCCTACCAGGTATAGAGAAGTTACCTACAGTATCTATAGATGAGGGGAGCTCCTCCACTATAATTGAACAAAACACAACAACTCAGAAACAAATGAATATGAGCTCTACCCACTATTATAAATTTGAAAATACAAAAAGCCAAAGTGCTCTTGGTAATCTATATTGAAATTGAAGAGGAGATAAATAAAGTGTGGTTTATCCTATTAGCATCTGGAAACAATCATCACCTTTAATGGAAAAATTAAAACATGTACATACATGAAGACATATTAAAAACATATACTAAACCCACTGCTCCCCACCGACCTTCCTTGTACTACATGTGTACACATGAAATAAGCTTGATATCTGTCACAACAGAACATATGTAGAGTGCAGATGGATGAAAAAGACCTGGGGGCTATAATGATAATGAAATGGACATTGGTGCATAAATGAAAGCATCCTGACTCCATTATCCTTGATGACCACTCCCTTCAAGTAGGTATGGGGTACACATATATGGATAGTTCATAGATTGTGTCCAAAGGCTTTTGGAATATCAGCTTCCCTCCTTTGCAATATTCATATACTATACATTGGATATAAACCAGTAGGTATGACGGTGCTATACTCGTGGTCTAGCGGAGATATATTAGATGTAGAAAATGTCTCTTTCATGTCCAAATAGTGAAATCTTTACCTCCTTCGCATTAGTATATTAGCAGTAGGTGGTACATAGCAAGGTGCAAACAGGAATAGTCCACTTTGACAAACATACCATCTTCATAATAACATCCAGCAAACTCTTGTCTTGCATAAGGAATATAATGACCATAGAGAGTAGCTGTACAGTTATATATTCAAAGACCCCAATCCAGTATTAACCCTCACTCCAGCGGACATGTACTCTATCAGAGACCCGTTCAAAGTATAGTCCCTGTATTGTCCTCTGTAAAGGATGAGTCCACCTCAGATTAAAATAGGGGGATACTTATCTTCGGAGTCACTGCCAAGGGTGCTTTTTCCAAATAGGTTCCATCAGAATAGTGTCATCATTAGTAAATCGCCAAAAGGTTTCGGAGGTCCAGGCGAGCAGATCAGGAACAGAGTGTAGGGCCTGACCAGTTTCGCCGGGTATACCGGCTGGTTCAGAGGCTTTCTAGCTAATCCAATGCTGTTTTGTCGCCAGATGAAAGCCTCTGCACTGTTCAGTCTGGTGCAACTATCTTTTTTGTTATGTTACCAGGATGCCGGCTGTTTCTTCCAGGTCCTAGCAGTCTAATTTTGATCTGCCCTGAAGCTTCCTGGCATCCATGACATTGGCATCCCAGGAGGCTTCAGGCTGGGGGGCATCTTTCCAGCTTGAGGCCTGGTTCACACTGGCGTGACATGGGATCCAACCTGTGAGAGCACAAGACGCATGACATGCCAAACTAAATGTTCCCTATGAAAGCTGTTTTTACTGATCTGACACAAGTCACTCTGACTTTAGAAAATGTTCCAGCACTACTTTGGTCCGACTTTGATAAGACTTCAATGCCATAGAGTGTAAAAAGTCACATTAAGTCAGATCAAAGTCAGACTGAAGTTGCACGGTAAAGTCAGACTTTAATGTCTGAGCAGTGTGAACCTGGGATAAGTCAAAAAGTTGGAAGCACTGTCTGCACTCTGGTGAAAAAAAGGATACCCCCCACTAGACACAAACACGGTTTTGCAATTTGCTGAAAGGTAGGGAAATTAGCCTGATGAATGAAAGGCAAAAAAAAGTTAGTGAAGTTCTTTATTGGCAAATGAAAAGATGAAATATAAATCCTGGTTAATTCAAGAGTAGAAAGCATTTCCTGCCCCAGCTTCAGCAATGCACGCCTGTGTTCTATAGAAGGAGCTGCCGTTTGACACTAATACCTTAATGACATTACAAACTGGGTGTCAAGTCAAGTCATCACGGAAATACCTTTACAAGTTGATACATGATTAGCGAGCTAGGTAACTTAATACCCTGTCGAGGTCTCTAGTCAGCTCAGTGATTTGTCACATATAAATCATTTAGTCCGTTAAATGTAAGCACATTGACTCCAAAGAACAATGTATCTAATAATAAGAGGGGATTAATTTTGTTCAGGTTGTAACCCAGACTGCAGTCTTTTTTATGTCTCATTTTTGCAGTCTTTCTTGGCACATGTTATTCAAAATATCTGTAACGGTTCATATAGAGGGGTGTTGTTGCCTTCTGCATTTGGCAGAAATTAGTATGGTGCTATAGGGGTGTCTCTCTCTCTCTCTTTCTCTCTCAATTCAATTCAAATAAGCTTTATTGGCAGGACCAAATACATGTTAGCATTGCCAAAGCAGTTGAGTTGGGGGGGGGGGGGTAATGGGTAATATAAAGGGGAATGGGGCTATATTAGGGTTTTTAAGTCCTCTGTTTTTCATGTCCCTCTCAGTCTGTGACACGCTGTCACATATTGTGCAGCTATTTTTACCATTGGCTCCTCTTCTCCCAGTAGGATTTGGAGTTTCCTCTTCTCTTCTATAGAAATGAATTCCGGGATGAAAGTGGAGAGTCTCTGGAAGTGAGTGTCCCTCACTGATGAGTACTTAGGGCACTGTAGCAGGAAGTGGTCCTCGTCCTCCAGGACCCCCTGGTCACACTGCTGGCACAATCTGCTCTTCCTGGGCTTGTAGGTCTGTCTGTGCCATCCTAATTCCATTTCCAGGATGTGGGCGCTCAGTCTGTACAGGCTCAGAGTCTGTCTGTCTTTGGGCTCTTGTAGCACCTCCAGGTATGGGGCCAGTTTGTAGTCTCTCTGCAGTGACTGGTAAACAGTTAGTTTCTTGGAGTTTGTTATTTAATTTCTCAATTCTCCTACATATTTTTCTTCTGAATAATTTGTTATGTTTTTTATTTGTGATTTTGTCAGGCCAGACTGTTGGGAGGTTGGGATAGACAAGGCGCTGATGAGTTGTTGCAGACTGCCAGGCTTGGGCTGGTTCTTATTGGTCAATAGGGCCTTATGGTGGTATGAGTCAGGACTGATTTTTTGTAGATGATCCCAGAATGATGGTGCCCTCTTCTGTATTGCAAGAAGTAAGGGAAATCTGCCCAGCTCAGACCGGCAGGCATTGTTAGAGGTGCTCCAGTGGACTTGGAGGAGGTACTTGCAGAATTCCAGATGGAATATTTCTGTCGGGCTTGATTCCCATTTGGATTGGTCTGGGTAGGTGACAGGACCCCAAATCTCACTGCCGTAAAGAAGGATTGATGACGCTATCAAAGATTCTAAGCCAGACTCTCACTGGGGGTTTTAGGTGAGACATTTGTCTTCTGATGGCATAGAAGGCTCTGCATTCCTTGTCTTTTAGTGCCTCTATGGCTGGCTTGAAACTTCCTGATTGGTTGATTTCTAGGCCGAGGTGAGTGTAGTTGTTAGTTTCCTCAAGAGTGCGGCTGTTTAGTGTAAATGAAGGGCTCTTTGTGTTCTTTCTTTGGAAGACCATGATTTTTGTTTTCTTTGAGTTGATGGGTAGTGCCGATGTGGCACTGTATTTCTCCAGCACTTTCAGGCTGTCTTGTAGGCCTTTCTCTGTTGGTGACAGAAGTAGGAGGTCATCTGCATACAGCAGGAACTTCACCTCGGTGTCATGCAGAGTCAGTCCAGGTGCTGGAGAGGATTCTAGAGCTGCAGCCAATTCATTGATGTAGATGTTGAAGAGGGTTGGACTGCAGCCCTGTCTGACTCCTCTGGCCTGCCAGAAGTGCTCTGTTCTTTTTCCATTCACCTTTACACTGCAGCTGTTCTCGGTATATGAACCCTTGATGACATCATATGTTTGCCCTCCTATTCCACTCTCCAATAGTTTGAGGAATAAGCCTGGGTGCCACACTTCTTAAAGTCCACAAAACAGGCGAATATCTTCTTGATAACCCAAGGTTGGGCTATCAAGATAGCAGCTAGTACAGTTGATTTGGAGTTTAGAGATGCCATTTGTGCTCAGGTAAAAGTGAAATTCTCCCCAAGTATTATGTATTCTGTTTGGGAACATTCCCACTGAACAGTTACAATGTTCACGGGAAAATATCGTGGACTATCCCACAATGCCCTGAGTCTCTGCAGCAGCCAAACAGTGGCTAGGGATGACAAAGAATTTTATGTGGACGGAAAACATCTTTTCCCACTTAGGCTTGGGCCACAATGTTTTTGGTGACAGGGGTCCCATTGGAATAGGAATGGGATGTGGCCTTCCTCAGCCATTCTATAGCCACCAGGCCACCATTTGCCTTCTGGTGGTTTAGCTAGTTACATCATATATCATATCTATTGATCTCATATCTCATAGATCAAAGGATGTGACAAACATAGCGTTCCCCCAACATTTTGTACACATGCACCATAAGGACGCCTCTGTTTTAAAAGTTATGGCCATAGATTTAATCCCCAAGGGTACATTGATGGACAATGAGCGGTTATTACTTCTTTGCAAAAGGGAGGTATTTTGGATATATTGTTTTGGCACTTTGTTACCCAATGGTCTTAATGAGGACTTGGAGGTTCACAACATAGTGTGAATCTTATACTGAGTAATTCTATTCATGTGGTATGTTTGGCTGTTTTTTACACAAGTATTCACCTTCATTTATTTCCCCCTTTTTTTTTTTTTTTTGAGTAGGTGCATTAGCAATTAGCACCATAATTCCTTAATTCATTCTGATGTGTGCATGTATCACAATTACACACAACAATAATATGAAGTGATATTGCTGACCTCTATTTATAGTGCTATTTAATTTTTGATGTTTTAACTGTGTGTTTATATTTTATATTCAATATTTTATATATTGCATCCTCCAGCTAATATTATTATCGTGATATTGTTATTTATTTTTTAATTGAGAGAATTTGTGCTTATTTTAAACTTTTATGTTATCAAGGAGGGAGATATGGGCACAGAGAGGTTAAAAGTGCAACCAAGCCTTTTCCTGGTTTGTAATCACAGTCCCGCCCCTTCCCCCATCTTTAAATTTCCCTGTTGCCATTCCTTTCCATGACTTGATAAAGCGCATGGCGCGAAACATGTAGTCATGGCAACCATATAGATTGTGTCCCACCATGGTTCCTGGTGTTTCCCGCAAGTGGCACCTGTCCTGCTGATGTCACCACCCTGGAACTACAGCAGAGTTTTCTCATCCTCGCCCTGGCTGGTTTCCAGCTTTGTGCACACACCGCTCAGCAGTCCTGGGGGACTGACCTCCTCGCACTCGTGTTGCTTGCTGCCAGGTTTCCCATGTCCACTCCAGCCCAGGGGAATGTAAGCATTTTATGTACTTTGTTTTCCGGTTATCAATGCCGATAAACTGTTAACCCTTTCTTTACTGGATGTTCACCTGACTCCTTTATCGATTGCATCCCTGTGTGGGTTATGCGCTGCCTTCCTCGTGTACTTTTTTTACATACATGACTAGGCATGATGGGAATTGTAGTTCCTGAACAACTGGAGTGCCGTAGTTTGGGGATCCCTGTTCTACAGTATTTGCAGGATATTAAAACTTGGTATAGGGAGTAGTACGGTATAGTTGTGTTATAAACCGCTCATACTGTTCATTGCTTTGTGTTGTAGGGCTTTTCAAACTGGATTTATACTATGTTAGATAAGGCAGGGAGGAAAATGTATTCAATCGGCGGCACTCATTGTGAGTGCCGCAGATTGATTACATTTTTTCAGTGTCTGCTCTCTCTCCCCATGTCATTGCTATGTGGGGCTTATTCTGCTCCAGTGACACTATATTAGACCAGGCAGAGAAAATGTGATTTGTAATTTGTCTGTAAATCTCCTGTTACTGTGTCATTGCCGTTTAAAAAATTATTAAACAGTTATTCTAACACCATTATCTTTGTCATTGAAGTATTGAAAAAAAAAAAAAGTTTACAGCTCTTGGAGTTGACATTGCTTGTGTTGGCCTTGTCATGTGTTCATCTTATTGTTCTTCAAACCAAAAACATTCATTTTTTTAATGTTAACATTTTTAAAAGACAAATAAATTCTTTCCTCAAGAGACAAAAGTGACAGTATAACATTGTTTGTGGTGACCTTTATTATTTGGTGTCCTAATTTCTGTTCAAACCAAAAAAAAAACATTTGTTTTATTACAATTTTAAGACAAGAAAATGCTTTCATCCAGTGACAAAGTGACACTGCGACATCGCTTGCGGTGTTTTTATTTCATTTGTTTCTCTTATTGCTGTTCAAACCAAAAAAAATTAAATATTTGTTAAAATTACAAAAATTTAGAAACAATAGTGGAAGGAGGTGGTAGATGATGAGGTGATTGAGGCATCATGGGTTTAAGGCATGGGCCTGCAGAGTGATGAGTAGGGGTAGTATGAGGAGGAACTTGCATAACAGGCAGACCCAAAGGAATAGAGAGGTGTCAGCGAAGGTTGTCCTCCAAACAGTGGCGGCTGGTGTGTTGAGGGTGCAGGGGTGCCGCCCCCCCCCATCCATGCGTCCGGCCCCCTAATCTGCATGCAGGGGCCTGACGCATGGAGTGCAATGAGTTTTTTTTTCAATCACCTGATTAGAACCAGAGGCTCTAATAGGGCGATGAAAAGGGTGGACCTGGGGCGCAGAGCAGTGCGTCCTGAGCCCACCCATTGTGTGACTATAGCGAATGAAAATTCGCTATTGTCACACCGATCCTCCTCCTGGCCAATCAGGAAGCCGGTCTAATACCGGCTTCCTGATTGGCCGCATGGCAAACCCCATGCCATTGGCCGAGGAGGAGGCAGGCTCGGAAGGACTCGAGAAGACGCACCGCCGGAGTGAGAAGCCGCCCGCCGAAGCCATCGCAGAGTGAGGAGACGCCGCCTGCCGGGACAGAAGACAGAAGCCGTCGCCGAGTGAGGAGAAGCCGCCCATCGGGACAGAAGCCTTCGCCGAGTGAGGAGAAGCCGCCCGTCGGGACTGAAGACAGAAGCCGCCCGGGAGTCCGGGACCCGCTCCAGGTAAGTGCACTGGTCTCGGGGGGTGGCACACGGCATTGAAAGGGGCACGCATGCAGATCTCTGCATTGATGGGGGCACGGCACGGCACAATGTTCATTGCTTTGAAGGGGGCACAGCACAGTTGCATTGAAGGGGGCACGCACGCTGAACTCTGCATTGTGGGGGCACAGCACAGTGTTCATTGCATTGAAGGGGGCACAGCACAGTGTTCATTGAATTGTGGGGGCACAGCACAGTGTTCATTGCATTGTGGGGGCACAGCACAGTGTTCATTGCATTGTGGGGGCACAGCACAGTGTTCATTGCATTGAAGGGGGCACAGCACAGTGTTCATTGCATTGAAGGGGGCACGCACGCTGATCTCTGCATTGAAGGGGGCATGTACGCTGGTCACTACATTGAAGGGGGCATGTACGCTGGTTTCTGCATTGAAGGGGCCATGTACGCTGGTCTCTGCATTGAATGGGGGCATGTACGCTGGTCTCTGCATTGAAAGGGGGCATGTACGCTGGTCTCTGCATTGAAAGGGGGCATGTTTGCTGGTCTCTGCATTGAAGGGGGCATGTACGCTGGTCTCTGTATTGAAAGGGGGCATGTACGCTGGTCTCTGCATTGAAAGGGGGCATGTAAGGTGGTCTCTGCATTGAAAGGGGGCATATACCATCTCCTGTACCATGACCTGTGATATGCCTGTACCATGACCTGTGCCATGCCTATACCATATCTGTGCCATGCCTATACCATCACCTGTGCCATGCCCTTACCATGACCTGTGCCATGCCTATACCATCTCCTGTACCATGACCTCTGCCCATGCCTGTACCATGACCTGTGCCATGCCTATACCATGACCTGTGCCATGCCTGTACCATGACCTCAAAATCATGCAATTTTTTACCGCGTTTTTTGACGCGAAGCAATACCTATTACATTTTTCTTTTTGCGCCCCCCCAATAATTTTGAGCACCAGCCGCCACTGCCTCTAAAGCAGCTGTAGCACAACAATGCTGTAAAAGGGTTTCACAAATTGGAAAGCCCAGGTCTGCCTGGCATCTCTTATAAAGTATGCTGTGTTTGTCATCCGATTCCTCTTCAACCAAAGCCCTTTAAAAGCAGAGTGGAGGAGCTAGTATGTGTCATTCACAACTAGATAGATAGATAGATAGATTGATAGATAGATAGATAGATAGATAGATAGAGATAGATAGATAGATAGATAGATAGATAGATAGATAGATAGATAGATAGATAGATAGATAGATAGATAGATAGATAGATAGATAGATAGATAGATAGATAGATAGATAGATAGATAGATAGATAGATAGATAGATAGATAGATAGATAGATAAAACATAAAACATATAGTACTTAAAGCAGAGTTTCACCCACATTTTAAACATTTTTTGCCCCCGCATTTGTAACTACTGCACAATTTATTATTGGGCACTTTTTTTTTATTTTTCAGCAATATATGTACAGTATCTCACAAAAGTGAGTACACCCCTCATGTTTTTGTAAATATTTTATTATATCTTTTCATGTGACAACACTCAGGAAATGACACATTTCTACAATGTAAAGTAGTGAGTGTGAAGCTTGTATAACCATGTAAATTTGCTGTCCCCTCAAAATAACTCAACACACAGCCAATAATGTCTAAACTGCTGGCAACACAAGTGAGTACACCCCTAAGTGAAAATGTCCAAACTGGGCCCGATTAGCCATTTTCCCTCACCTGTGTCATTTTACTCATTAGTGTTACAAGGTCTCAGGTGTGAATGGGGCAGTGTTGCCAACCCCCTGAAATGAAATTTACTGGCAGGACGCCAAAATTTACAAACGGCACCAATTTTTACGGGCAAAAAATCAAGAAATTTACTGACAAAGCCGCATTTTTTACAGACACTGAAAAAAGTACCTAAAATAACAATTTTCAGTGCTAAACTAAAATATGAAAATATCAATATTTTTACTATAAACATATAGCTAGTGCTATTAGCAATGTGTTAAAGTTAAACAAAAGTCAAAAAACATATTTCTCAATTTACATGCAGGTCAGGTTACCATAACCCAGCCAGCACAGAGTTCCCCCTTACATCAGAGTCTGCAGGAAACCCAGTGGAAGGGAACTCTTATATAAAGGGGAAACGCACATCATGATTTATTGGGGAAGCTCTGATGTAAGGGGGGGCACTGGTGACTAGAGACCACCTTATATCAGTGTCCACTGCGTTCCCCTTTACATCAGAGTTCCCACTTACATCAGGGTCCACAGAGTTCCCCCTTGTACTGTAAGGGGGAATCCTGCAGACTCCATGTAAAGGGGAACGCCAGGAACTATGATGTAGGGGGCAATCTGGTGACCAGAGACCACCTTCCACAGAGTGAATACATTAAGATATGGGGGGGGGTTACTAATATAGAGGGATCTTTATATCAGTGCCCCCTTACATTAGTGACCCCCCCATCAGACTGGTCTGGCGGCGCTGTCACTGTCCTCCTCTCAGGTGCACTGTGCAGGGCTCAGTCAGACGGCTCTGGTCTCCACTCCGCAGGCCCCACACATCTGACTTCTCCCGTGACCCCCATCCCAGTGGCGCTCTCACTCTTGACTCCTTTCCAGAGTCCAGACTCCTCTGCAGACATGATAAAAGACAAGAGATGGTTAGAGACTGCGGACATGGTACAGGAGGTGGTCAGAGACTGCGGACATGGTACAGGAGGTGGTCAGAGACTGCGGACATGGTACAGGAGGTGGTCAGAGACTGCGGACATGGTACAGGAGGTGGTCAGAGACTGCGGACATGGTACAGGAGGTGGCCAGAGACTGCGGACATGGTACAGGGGGTGGTCAGAGACTGCGGACATGGTACAGGGGGTGGTCAGAGACTGCGGACATGGTACAGGAGGTGGTCAGAGACTGCGGACATGGTACAGGAGGTGGTCAGAGACTGCGGACATGGTACAGGAGGTGGTCAGAGACTGCGGACATGGTACAGGAGGTGGTCAGAGACTGCGGACATGGTACAGGAGGTGGTCAGAAACTGCGGACATGGTACAGGAGGTGGTCAGAGACTGCGGACATGGTACAGGGGGTGGTCAGAGACCGCGGACATGGTACAGGGGGTGGTCAGAGACTGCGGACATGGTAAAGGGGGTGGTCAGAGACTATGTACATAATACAGGAGATGGTCAGAGCCTGCGTGGACATGGAAGTGCCCTCCTCACCCCCTCACAGTAGTTTCTTCCTATGGCCCCCTTCATATTAGCTCTCCACATCAGTGTCCTCCTCCTAAGTCCCTTTCACCTCTCCATAGCCATATCAGTGACATTACTGCAGAGTGAAGCTGTGACACTCATGTGCCTGTGGAGAGGTGAAGGGGGCACAGGAGCAGGACACTGATGTCCTCTGCCCCCTGACTCATCTCTCTACTCCAGTCTGCGCTGCTAGCTGTTGGAGGCTCAGAGCCCCACTCACCAGTCCTCTGCTCTTCTGTGCTCTGCCTCTGCTGTCACAGTCTGCTCTGTCCACTCCACCATCCGTCCAGCACAGCATCTTCTAGTTCTAGTCCACAGACTCCACTCCACACTGTCACTGGCGCCTGGCGGCCGGCGGGAAAACTTAAATGACGGTGGGGGCGGAGGCAGGGGCGGGCGCAGGAGGGACATGGCACTCGTCCGATGAATCTGACTCAGTGTGAGTCTGCATCTCTGCGAGAGAACTCGGGGATCTCCGGAACTGCGCGCCGCGCATGCGCAGTTCTGACCTTGCCGCCGCCGCCGTAGATTTACTGCCACTTTTCTCCTGCTATGGGCATTTATGGGCAGGAGAAAAGTGCCCTGTTTTTACGGGCTGTCAGTAAATCTACGGGCGGTTGGCAACACTGGAATGGGGAGCAGGTGTGTTAAATTTGGTGCTATCGCTCTTACTCTCTCATATTGGTTACTGTAAGTTCAACATGGCAACCCATGGCAAAGAACTCTCTGAGGATCTGAAAAAAAGAATTGTTGCTCTACATAAAGATGGCCTTGGCTATAAGAAGATTGCCAAGACCCTGAAACTGAGCTGCAGCATGGTGGCCAAGACCATACAGTGGTTTAACAGAACAGGTTCCACTTAGAACAGGCCTCGCCATTGTTGATCAAAGAAGTTGAGTGCATGTGCTCAGTGTCATATCCAGAAGTGGTCTTTGGAAAATAGACATATAAGTGCTGCCAGCTTTCACCAGCTCTGTGATGTCACACGCTGTGTGCAGCAGACTGAGAGGATGAGCTCACAGTGCCTCTGACTTCTTGTCAGAGGCACTGAGCTCAATGGACAGCTTGGAGCCTTGGACCAATGGTAAAGCACCATTGGTCAAAGCTGTCCAATAAAAATGCTGCAGTGCAGGCTCTCCTCTCACTGCAGTGTCATAGAAGGGGGCATGTGTCTAACAGACAAATGCTCCCTTCAAGCCCAGCCCTCTTAACTACAAGGAAAAAAACATGGGTTTATGGGTATAAGGTTCACCCATAATCCCATGTTTTATCACACAGTTAAGGAGAATCTGCTGCTTTAATCAAGCAAAATAATATATTATTATGCTATCTGTTATAAAATAATAATTTATTATTTATCTATTTACTGTAAAATTACTGGTTTGAAGATATAACTTCAAACTTCAGTAATCTGTCCATTAAGCCTCCTGCTTGAGTACAGTTTTTGAAAATATAGTAAATTACCTTAAAAGCAATATATAAAAATTATTTGTATATTACTTCCTAATGGTAATTAACCACTTGCCACCCAGGCCGATTCTGACACTTCAATCCTAAATCATTATTTTTTGCTAGAATTTTTTTTTCTTTTTAGCAAACACCCTAGGGATTAAAATGGTGGTCGTTGCAACTTTTTATGTCTCTGTATTTGCGCAGCGATTTTTCAAACTTGGTATTTTTTGGGGGGAAAAAACTGTTTCATGAATAAAAAATAAAAAAAACACTAAAGTTAGCACAATTTTTTGTATAATGTGAAAGATGAGTACTTAAAAATCTCTATAGGCGACACTTTAACATTTTTTACAAGTTACATGTTTCCAGCATCAAAAAAAAGGGTGAATGAAAAACTTCAAAGGACAGCGTTTGTAAATATTTTTGTTAAATGAGTAGAACTAGTAGAACTGCAATAATGAGAATCAAATACGTAACTTGTGAATATGTAACCTGTGTGTATCTGGCTCTGATACTAGCCAGTGCCTCACCAGCCACTGACCTCATCTCACGTCGCTGATTTTTAGTTACTGTAACATTTACCTATTTAATTTCTGCTTTTAGCTTGCTATGCTTCTTACAACAAAAAAAAACAACCTTTTTGACCACTGACAATATTGAAATAAGGTTTTTTTTTTAACCACTCCCCCACTGCTCACTGTGCTGCTACTGCGGCACAGTGGCTCGTTATCGTCTGGCGACGTAGGTCTACGTCACCAGACATTCCCCTCTCTCTGTTTTCAGTCACAGCGGGAGTCGGGCCAGGGGAGGAGCGGCGGCGATCGCCGCCGCTCTTCCCCGATCGTCAGGGAATCTAGTTTGGAGATCCGCCCGCTTGTGTAAACAGAGCGGGCGGATCTCCTCAGTGACAAGGAGTGACAGATTGCAGTGTTCATGCGATCTGTCCTTATGTCACTCAGTCACCTCCCCCCCCCCCCACACGTTGGTAAGCACCAGGCATACATTAACCCCTCCCTCTCCAATAAAATTAACCCCTTCCCTGCCAGTGTCATTTTTACAGTAACAGTGCATATGTATAGCACTGATTACTGTAGTAATGTCACTGGTAACCCCAAAAGTGTCAAAAATGTCAGTCAAGGGTCTCATCTGTCCGCCGCAATGTTGCAGTCCCGCAAAAAAAATCGCAGATCGCCGCCATTACGCATTAAAAAAAAACACCAAAAATGACGGAAATCTTTCCCTTAGTTAGTAAACGCAATAACTTTTGCGCAAACCAATCAGAATACGCTTATTGTGATTTTTTTACCAAACATAGGTAGCAGAAGACAAATTTGCCAAAAATTTTAAAAAAATTTGATTTTTACATTTTTTGGGGGGGGGGGGAATTTCATATAAAAAAATGTTAAAAATATTGTTATCTTTTCAAAATAAACGCTTTTTTTTTGTTTATAGCGCAAAAAGTAAAAATCGCACAGGTGATCAAATACCGCCAAAAGAAAGCTCTGTTTGTTTGAAAAAAAGGACGTAAATTTTGTTTTGGTACGGCGTTGCACGACCGCGCAATTGTCAGTTAAAGTCGCACAGCGCCGAATCGCAAAAAGTGGCCCAGACGTAAGACAGCAAAATCCTCCAGTGGTAAAGTGGTTAATGGGCAACAGACCAATGCATGGCTGTTTACTAAACAGACCCCAGTTAATTTATCTGAAATTTCTAAAAATGTTTTTGGTGCTGCTGTGTACAAACAAAGGTATTCTGAAATAATGTTGACATATAAAAACTGTGTGTGCTGCCAGCTTAGAGTATCATTGTTGGAAGTCCAAGAAATGAGCCTTAGGGATTTTGTGACAATGTGTACAACATTAAAGTGGCAATAAAGTCTATGGGGTCGATTCACTAAACGTTACTCCAAGCAATAGGGTATCATGTAACTCATTTGCATAATTTATTGCATGCAGTAAAGTCCAATTTATAAACAAAAAAAATAACAATTTTGCGGTTGATAACAAAGCAAAAAATTTGTTGGTAAACAGCGCAAAAAATCGTGTGCTAAGCCAGGGCTCAAAATTTTCAAGTCCTGAGCTACTAGCCAGGCCTTAAGGGTTACTCGCCACCAGTTTTCAATCCATTTTAAAAATTGCAGCAGTATGACGTATAAGAAATATACAACCAAAACAACCCCCTGTGTTGGCGAGGCTGTGGCCAGGTCGGCACTATATACCATGTTTTCTGGTCCTGTAAAAGCGTCATGGGCTATTGGAGGAAGGTGTTCAAGATTCTCTCCACAGTTACAGGTATTCTACGACCAGCTAATCCGGTCATGGCCCTCTTGTCTCTGGGTATAGACGATATCCCCCACGACATGCGCATAGTATACACTCATATCCTGATTGCAGCCAGGTCTACCATAATGAGACACTGGAAACAATCTGACCCTCCCTCCCACCTAGAAGTCATCCGCCTGGTCAACAATCAATTTTCTATGGAAAAAGCATATGCTCTCTCTGTGACCCAGGGGGCCCGGTTTACCCAACACTGGTCCTCCTGGACGAGCAGCAGATATTACACTTCAGTCCTTTAAAGGAAAGAAAGGTTACCCCACGATCCCTTTATATATTACCTATAACGCCTTGACCGATAGGTTTCGTTCACTACACCACTGTCATGTTGTATTCTCTTACCGAGCTTGTAGTACTGCATGGTCTTATCTGAGATTCTATGCAAGATTTCTTATGACATGAAACTGTGCAATGTTTGATGCTCCAGCTTTTATTCGTTATCCTGTAATGCTTGTTTATTTTTCTTGAAAAACCAATAAAAACTATTGAAATGAAATATACAACCAAAACAAAAAATAGACACAGTGGTCTTTACATAGAAGTTATGTGTATGATCCTTGAAATGAACAATTTACATATAACACGTTCAAAAAGGGGCACTCTGTTACCCCTTGACACCCACAAAAATGGGCAATATTCTTCCCCGGAAAAACCTACACTATTGGGCATTATAACACCCCACAGCAGTGGGAGTCATTGGCTCCTGCTGCTCTCAGTCCAATCCTGTGAGGAAGGAGTAGGAGGTGTGGCCAAGCAGTGCTGTGCGTGTCTATGGATGCATACAGCCCTGTTCAGGAGCTTGCCCCTACAGCACAGGGCTTGCTATAGGAACACTCGCAAGACGAAGGAGGGGAGAACACTGATGAGGGACTGCCAAAGAAGATGTAGGGGACTGGCTCTGTAAAATATTGAGCACACAAGTATGACTGCTTTTTTTTTTTTTTGTCATAATCATATTTTATTAAAGTTTTCACAGTTTACAAACAGTTGCCTTCCATAATTTGACAAAACATAATCATATGGAGATAATTCCATGCCAACAGTTACGTTAGTTCTATGAATACAAGCAGTGAAGTAGACAAAGTCAAACAGTAAACAATGGTCATTCCATGTTGCCCATAAGTCTCACCATTACTGCTGGATCTGTGGCTGTATTAGCGGGTACATTATCCTCAGTAAAGATATCAGCAATATCAAAGGCAAACAATGAAAAATCAGAATAGAGAGAGAAAAAAACACACTGAAGGGGAAAAACAAACTATGAACAAATGGTCACATGTGCTACAGCTGACAGGGTCATAAGGTCTGGTAAATAAGTATAGAGGTATATTATATATAGGTCTGTCAAAAAAATAGTTAACGTTCTTTCCTAATATGATGGCCTACAGGGATAGATAGGATAGTCATACATCCACAATAGCAGGAACTCATGAGTCTGTTAGGGCACATTAATAATATATCCACCCCGCGCAGATATCTCTAAACTTGTCCACTATATCATTGGTAGTATGGACCCCTATCTTTCTGCTTCCATAATTTGGTCCACCTCCCTCACCCAGTCAGTAAGAATAGGGCAGGTTGGCTGTTTCTAAAATGGTAGAATCAGACTCTTAGCCGCATTAGGATGTAGAGCCACGCTGTAATTGTATGCCCTAAAATGAAAGATACAGCATTGAAAAGGTAGTGGAGGGGTATGGGTTTAGTAGGTTTGAGGGTAGTCTTCTGAATCAAACAGGATATAGAGTCCCAGAAGCTTTTATTCTTGGGGCATGACCACCATACAGTAAATGTAGAAAAGCACCCTTTTAGCCACATCTCCTCCAACACCTCAAGTCTGTATCAGGGACTATTTGCTCTAGGCGCGTTGCGGTTTTATACCACCTAGATAAAAATTTGTACCATGACTCCTGCACTTTAGAGCTTGTAGAAGAGGCATGTGTGAGCCTTATGATCTTTTTATAGTTGGGGTGGGGAGAACTGTACTTTAAAAAAATTGTCTTTTAGATCATGTGATAAACGATCTGGTTTCATTTCAGCAATTTACTCTATGTTAATGTCTAAATCCATTAAACAACAGTATATGATTAAGTGGGAAAGAGATCTAAATGTGGAATTAGAATTTGATGACTGGTATAAGATAGCTGGATCTGCTTCCAGATCATATATCAATACATCTATCAGACAAGGCTAACTACAAAATTTTACTCAGATGGTATATGGTTCCGACAAGGTTTGCTTTTTACATTCTTGGAGCCTCCACTTTGTGCTTTAGAGTTCATAGACAGAAAGGCTCATTCCTCCATATTTGGTGGGACTGACCAAAAGCTTTCTTGGATAATGAGTAATGAGAAACTCTTGGCAATCCTGAATGATAAACTACACTGGCTCGAAGATACATGGGAGCCCTGGGTCAAATATCTCTCAGGTACCTAGAGCCCACATGTAGCCCTACAACATGGTACTGAGCAGCATGGTTGCACACTCTATCCCATTTATTTCTTCCTTTCTTCTCCTTTCTACCCTAGTTGTATATATATATATCCGCGGACTAGTTCATTGGGACACTGTACAAAAGTCAGGGAGCAAAACAGCTTATTGGAGTGGTTTTCTTTTTAAATCTTGTTTCTTGTTCTACTGGATTGGATTTACGTAGAGTCTTTTATACTAAGGGGGTGGCTGCTGGCCATGCACCCCACCTTACCCGATACCAAGAATCGGACAAAGACTTCTTCTTCTTCAATTGGATTTATGATTGTGGGACCCTATGTGGTCTATACCTTTCTCTGTTATAAGCCTACTTGTTCCAGCCCACTTGAATTTGATATTAGATTGACTCTGCAATAGTTTGTTGCCCTTAATGATGCAAAAATAATCCCTTACCACTACATTTGCACCCTTTTTTTTAAAGATTAACATTTTCTTCAGAATTGTGGTGAGTTTCCCAGGCCATTTTGTTGAATGTGGCTGCTGTAGACTGCCAAAAAACAACAGAATTGCACCCTTTTGACTTCAGTGGGGTTCAGATTTGATATCTTCTGATCCTGAATGCCAGGGAGAACTTTCCACAGATCAGAGGAACACTTGAGCATCATTGTTAAAAATTAGGATAGTAGATTCAACTTTGACTGCATAATATGAAAGGTAAAAAGAAAAACTGATCCATGTGTCTTCTCATGTAACTTATTTTAACTGAAAATTAGTAAGTAAAAAAAGTAAAATCAGTGAGCGAAAATCTCACAGGGTTATTGGGAGTGTACATCCTGAAGCCTGTGTACGATAACTTCCACTTTTTATTTTTACTGTATCATCAATATCTTTTAAAACTAAGCCAGGTTTGAATCTATTTGGCATCTGTGAGGAACTTCTTAGAGCAAAAATTTCTGTATTTTTAAGACAGCGACTATCCTGCAGTGGGTGTGTTTGGGAATAGTTTTTCTTTTGTCACAAATAGAATTGTCAGATCACCAGATTACAGACAAATGTGAGGAAGTTCGGTGAGGATCTCTGAATGATCCAATGTTGACCTAAATGACTAATGATGATAAATAGAATCCACCTGTGTGTAATCAAGTCTCCGTATAAATGCACCTGCACTGTGATAGTCTCAGAGGTCCGTTTAAAGCGCAGAGAGCATCATGAAGAAAAAGGAACACACCAGGCAGGTCGGAGATACTGTTGTGGAGAAGTTTAAAGCCGGATTTGGATACAAAAAGATTTCCCAAGCTTTAAACATCCCAAGGAGCACTGTGCAAGCGATAATATTGAAATGGAAGGAGTATCAGACCACTGCAAATCTACAAAGACCTGGCCGTCCCTCTAAACTTTCAGCTCATACAAGAAGAAGACTGATCAGAGATGCAGCCAAGAGGCCCATGGTCACTCTGGATGAACTGCAGAGATCTACAGCTGAGGTGGGAGACTCTGTCCAAAGGACAACAATCAGTCGTATACTGCACAAATCTGGCCTTTATGGAAGAGTGGCAAGAAGAAAGTCATTTCTTAAAGATATCCATAAAAAGTGTTGTTTAAAGTTTGCCACAAGCCACCTGGGAGACACACCATACATGTGGAAGAAGGTGCTCTGGTCAGATGAAACCAAAATTGAACTTTTTGGCAACAATGTAAAACTTTATGTTTGGCATAAAAGCAACACAGCTCATCACCCTGAACACACCATCCCCAGTATCAAACATGGTGGTGGCAGCATCATGGTTTGGGCCTGATTTTCTTCAGCAGGGACAGGGAAGATGGTTAAAATTGATGGGAAGATGGATGGAGCCAAATACAGGACCATTCTGGAAGAAAACCGGATGGAGTCTGCAAAAGACCTGATACTGGGACGGAGATTTGTCTTCCAACAAGACAATGATCCAAAACATAAAGCAAAAACACAATGCAATGGTTCACAAATAAACATATCCAGGTGTTAGAATGGCCAAGTCAAAGTCCAGACCTGAATCCAATCGAGAATCTGTGGAAAGAACTGAAAACTGCTGTTCACAAACTCTCTCCATCCAACCTCACTGAGCTCGAGCTGTTTTGCAAGGAGGAATGGGCAAAAATTTCAGTCTCTCGATGTGCAAAACTGATAGAGACATACCCGAAGCGACTTACAGCTGTAATCACAGCAAAAGGTGGCGCTACAAAGTATTAACTTAAGGGGGCTTAATAATTTTGCACGCCCAATTTTTCAGTTATTTGTTAAAAAAGTTTGAAATATTCAATAAATTGTGTTCCAATTCATGATTGTGTCCCACTTGTTGTTGATTCTTCACAAAAAATTACAGTTTTATATCTTTATGTTTGAAGCCTGAAATGTGGCAAAAGGTTGAAAAGTTCAAGGGGGCCAAATACTTTTGCAAAGCACTGTATATAACTGTGTACATAAGGTCACATTTGTATTCACCTTTTTCTATTTTTTTATCTTTTTTAAACTGCTACAAATACTTGATATGCAAAAATTACACATTTACCCAAACACTTTGGCTTTCTCCCGAAAGTAAAAAAAAAAAAAAAAAAGAAGAATACAGCTGCAATTAAATCTTAATTCGATTCTCAGTTAAACGCACTTAATTTTCAGCCCTTGCCAGGAAAACAGAAACTTGGATTGCACATTTTCATTCTGTATAAAGAAGTTATGATTGCCTGACCTTCTACATGCTGTCTACACTCAAAGCACTCCCGAATTGCTTTATTATGAAGCCCTACTACAGTCTGCATTCGGCCGCTGAAAACTTGCTCTTTGGACCACCCATGAAAGCGTGTTTTTATTCTGCTGATTGTGCCAGTAAAAAGAAAATAGATACTCCTGCCTTTTAGCTGCTCCTCAGCCTGTAATGTGCTTGTTCTTTTCAAGCTAATTAGGTTAACGCATTGACATTATAACACAGGTGTAGAGACACCTGCATGCCACACAAACATGCTTCAATGTACACAACAATGCAAGAATATGGCTAGACAATGGCGAGAAAGTAAGGCACATTCAGTTTATTTTAAAGAGACATGAAATAATAGGTTATAAGCTAATTTGTGTTTTCTGTAATATGAATACGTACACATTTTAGACTGCTGTGTTATATCCATTATTGTGTTCGTAGCATTATTGCTTATAATCTAATATGCTTAACAGTACAATTTTATGATTCAACGCTTTCAAAGCTGAACTTAAGGTAAACAGGTAGACATGCAGTTAGCTGAAGGCATTATTAGGGCTAAAAAGTAACTTGGATAGTCCAGTCGCAGGCAAGTGGACTGTTTGGTACTGACCAGGGCCGTCTTTTATATTGATTGGACCCTGGGCAAACATTTATTTTGCCCCCCCCCCTCCCGCAATGCAATTTTGTATTTCACCCGCTTTGCTACCTACAGTGGCGGTGGTAGGTGTGGAATGGTATCAGTGGCAGTGGTGGGGGGGGGGGTGGAGGGTGTGATTAGTGGCAGTGTTGGGGGGCTAGATGGGATCAGTGGCAGTGCTGGGGGGGATATGTGAAGACAGTGCTGGTGGGGATGTGATGAGTGGCAGTGCATGGGGGGTGGATGGAATCAGTAGCAGTGCTTTGGGGGGGGGGGGATCAGTTGCAGTGCTTGGAGTGGGTGTGATTGGTGACAGTGTTAGGTGGAGATGGGATCAGTGAAATCACTTGCTGTCACCTGTCCGTCAGTATACACTCAGTTCTCCCTGCCTACATGCGATTATGGGGGGGGGGGGGAGAGTGGGGATGGGTAAAAGAGAGAGAGGGTGAGTGAAACAAAGAGAGAGGGGGGTGGGTGAAAGAGAGAGAGGGTTAGAGATAGAGGAGGTGAGAGGGGGCGTGAGAGAGAAAAAGGGGGGTGAGAAAGAGGGGGGCTGAGAGACAGAGGGGGCTGAGAGAGAGAGGGGGTCAGAGAGAATGGGCGTGAGAGAGAGAGAGAGTCAGTATTGTGAGAGAGAAGGTTAAGAGAGGGGTGAGGGGGGATGAGAGAGGGGGTGAGAGAGAGAGCGGTGTGAGTGAAAGAGAGAGGGGGTGAGAGAGGGGGTGAGAGAGAGGGTGAGAGAGGGAGTGAGAGAGGCAGGGGTGGGTGAAAGAGAGGGGATGAGAGCGTGGTGTGAAAGAGGGGGGGTGAGAGAAATAGAGAGGGTTGTGAGAGAGAGAGAGGGGGATTGGGGATGAGAGACAGAGGGGGGAATAGGGATGAGGGATAGACAGAGGATTGGGGATAAGAGAGAGAGGGGGATTGGTGATGAGAGAGAGAGAGGGATTGGGGATATGAGAGAGGGGGTGATAGAGAGAGAGGGGAATGGGAAAGAGAGAGAGAGAGGGAGGATGAGAGAGGGAGGGGTGAGACAGAGGAGGGGATTGGCGATGAAAGACAGATAAGAGAGTAGTGAGGGGAGGGATATGAGAGAGATTGGGGATGAGAGAGAGAGGAGGGCTGAGAGGACCGGGGGATGAGAGAGAGAGAGGGGATTGGAGATGAGATAGAGAGAGAGGGGATAGGGGATGAGAGGGGATTGGGAATGAGAGAGAGGGGATTGGGGGATGAGAGAGAGAGGGGAGATTGGGGATGAGAGAGAGAGAGGAGGGCTGAGAGGGCCAGGGGATGAGAGAGAGAGAGAGAGAGAGAGAGGGGATTGGGGATGAGATAGAGAGAGGGGAGATAGGGAATGAGAGGGGATTGGGAATGAGAGAGAGGGGATTGGGGGATGAGAGAGAGAGGGGGGTTCGGGGATGAGAGAGAGAGGGGGGATGAAAGAGAAGGAATTGAGGATGAGAGAAAGAGAGGGGATTTGGATTAGAATGAGAGAGAGAAAGGGGGGATTGGCAATGAGAGAGAGGGGGATTGGGGATGAGAGAGAGAGAGAGGGGATTGGGGATGAGAGAGAGAGGGGGGTTGGGGATGAGAGAGAGGGGGGTTGGGGGATGAGAGAGAGTGGGGGGTTGGGGAATAAGAGAGAGAGGAAGAGGGGGGATGAAAGAGAAGGAATTGGGGATGAGAGAGAGAGGAGGGATTGGGGATGAGGAAGAGAGAGAGGGGATTGGGAATGAGAGAGAGAGAGAGGGGATTGGGGATGAGAGAGGGGGGAGATCAGAGGGAGGATTGGGGACGAGAGAGACAGAGGGGATTGGGGGATGAGAGAGAGAGGGGGAATGAGAGTGAGGGGATGAGAGAGAGAGGGAGGATTGGGGATGAGAGAGAGAGGGCACTGGGGATGAGAGAAAGAGGGGGGATTGGGGATGAGAGAGGGGATGATACAGAAATGGGATGATTGGAGATGAGAGACTGAGGGGGGTTGTTTGGGGATGAGAGAGAGAGGGGGGATTGGGGATGAGAGAGAGAGAGAGAGAGAGGGGATTGGGGATGAGAGAGGGGATGATAGAGAAAAGGAATGATTGGGGATGAGAGAGAGGGGGATTGGAGATGAGAGAGAGGGGGATTAGGGATGGGAGAGAGAGAGGGGATTGGGTATGAGAGAGAGGGGGGATGAAAGAGAGAGGGGGGATTAGAGGGGGGATGAGAGAGGGGGGGTGAAACAGAGAGGGAGTGGGAGAGAGAGAGGGGGGGTGACAGAGAGAGGCCTCTAGCCCTGTCTTCAGTCCCTTCTGTGCACCCCCTGCCCTAGTCTGTGGGTAGGTATGTATAATGCACGCTACCTCCTTTCATAGGACGCTCACACTGGCCAGCAGCGGGCAGGGCCCTTCTCCTTCTGGCTGGTGAGGATAGAGGTGCTCAGCTCTATGTCATAGACTGAAGACTGTCCTGTGCAGCAGTCCTTGGCTGCATGCACCTCTTGTCAGTCCTAGGGGGGGGCCCCAATCCACCTGTCCTCATTGTCCAACATATAAAAACTTTATATAAAACCTTTTTATAAAACACTATTTGCATGTAGATATATATGTATATAAAAAATATATATATTTAAAAAAGTTTATCTTTCAATACCATTAAAATAGTAAATGATAATAGAAAAAATAGAAGAAATAAAAACATTTTTTAAAAAAAAAAAAATATATATATATATATATATATATAAAAATATATATTTACAAAAAAAAAGAAAAATACATAAATTAATTCCTACCAAAACAATTCTTTCTCTTTACGATTTAATTTTTTTTTTAAAATGGCGGATCATGTTTACATACTTATTGTGGAACAACACTTAAAATTAGATTGATGAACCAACCTCTAATTCCTCATTTAACCCCCCAGGGGACATGGAACCAAGCGAGAATATCCAAAAAGTTTCTTGTTTGCATACCAGTGAAAACCTCTCCCCCTCCGGAAGGGACAAGGACATGGCCTCAATGCCAAACAGTTACAGGCCCTCCGTACTACCTCCATGCACCTTACTGAAGTGCCGGGGGACACTATGCTGTCCTTGTTCTGCTCTATACCGCGACAATGTTCTCCGAACCTCGTGCACATAGCTCGAACCGTCCTCCCTATGTAGAGCAGGCCACAAGGGCACCTTAGGCTATAAACCACAAACTGAGTACTGCAGCAAATGTATTGCTGAATATTGAAAGACCATTCATCTTTCAAGACGAAACTCCGTTTACCATGTTCCATGAAGGCACAGGCCTTGCATCTACTCAACTTACACTTAAAAGATCCTATCATATTTAGAAACATGGGAATATTTTTTACTATCTGCTTTTTAGTCTTAATTCTACTAGGTGCCACTATGCTCTTAACATTATTGGCTACTTTAGGCCTCTTGGGAAGCACGCGACTAAGGGCCGAATCTTGTTCCAAGATGGGCCAATGCTTCTGAACAGCCCTCTTGATAGCCCAATGCTGATCATTGAACCCAGTAATGAACATAATATCACTTGGGGCTATGTCCAACACTTTGGGCTCTGTGTTACCTCAGCCCTCCTTGTACCGGTCTCTCGCCCTCCATACGTGCTCTTTGGGATACCCTTTTTCTATGAATTTTTTCTCCAAAGTTTCCACCTGGGATAGGTACTCCTTGGTGTCTGTGCAATTTCTACGTAGACGGCAGAACTGACTGTATGGTATATTATCCTTCCACTTCGGTAGGTGACAACTCTTCGGATGCAGATAGGAATTTGCCCGCTGTCTCCTTGAAATGAGTCCTGGAAGTTATTCTCCCATCCTGCAGCCAGGACAACTCCAGGTCCAAAAACACCAAGGAGTGCGCGTCTACCACATGCGTAAACTTAATACCAAAAGGGTTGGCATTACAATATTTGACAAATTCTTCCATCATTTCCAAAGTGCCTTCTCAAATGATGAGCACATCATCAATGTATCGCCCATAATAAACTAGATGCTGGGCAAAAGGATTCTGGGTCCAGATACTACGTTTCTCCCAGAAGCCCATAAACAGATTGGCATAGCAGGGTGCAAAATGTGCACCCATAGCCGTGCCTGATATCTGTCTATAAAATTGGCGCTGGAATTCAAAATAATTTCTCTTTAACGCAAATTTAGTGCACGCACAAATAAATTCTGATTGGAGGGGGTGCATATAATCCGCTTATGACAGAAAATGTTCTACTGCTCTTAGTCCGCCCTCAAGGGGAATAGATGTGTACAATTAACATACATCCAAAGACAACCACAGGTATCCCGGCTCCCACCTGTACTTTTGTAGGGTGTCTAGTACTTGGGAGGAATCCCTAATGAAGGCTGGTAGGGACATCACCAGCGGCTGCAGATGGAGATCCACATACTGGGATAGCCTACTGGTGATACTGTCCATAGCAGCCACAACTGGTTTTCCAGGAGGGCACAATGGATCTTTGTGTATCTTTGGTGTATGGTAGAAATACGGGGTCTTAAAAAAATTACTGATAAAAAACACCTTTTCAGATTTATTTATGACCTTACTTTCAAATGCCCGATTAATCAACTCCTGCAGTTCTACTTTGAATTCAGGTACAGGATCATTCTTGAGGACCTCATATGTCCTACTATCCGAGAGCAACCTATGTGCTTCCTTCAAGTAGTCAACTTTATTCTGAATTACTATGCCTCCCCGTTTGTCAGCTATACGGATGACAATCTAATGTTTTTTCTTTAGGCGACTTTACTTTTTCTTCGTAAGACAGATTATGGGTACTAACCTTCCCTCTGGGGTAAGCACATAGTTTGTTAAAATCTGCATATACCATAGCATAGAATGTTTTAATGAACTCGTTTTTAATGTGGTGTGGATAGAACGTTGATTTTGGGCGAAAATTACTATAGATGATATTATTATTGAAGGGGTGGAGATTATATCTCCTGGTGCTATACCCCCCTCCACCAGCAATTCTTCCAAGATATTGAGTACTTCTATATCCAAATCAGATTTATCAGGGTCTCCTCTTTCTACCATTGTCCCTTCTACTTCTACCTCAACTCCTTTCCTACAGGGTACCCCACTGTCCTTCTCTGATTTTAAGCTATAATATCTCTGGACAGTTATATATCGAATATACCTATGTAGATCTGATAAAATAAATTGGCATTACAACTGGGGGCAAAGTTTAAACATTTTTGTAGTAGACTAATCTCACCTTTATTCAATATATGGGTTGATAAATTGAAGATTTTTACAACAGAGTTCATAGATCTGTTTTCCCTCTTTTTACTTTGCTTCCCCTTTCCTCCTCTGACTCCTCTGAGTCTCCTATTTTTCTTTTTTTTGCGGGAGGGGGTCGGTGCCATCTCCATCCTCAATATGGTGGGTGGCTGGGGGCCCTGATGGGTCTCCATCTACTGACTCTGAACTTTCTAGGACACTAAACCGGTTAGAGGTACTTATGGTACTCCCCAACGGGATTGCATCATTCAGGCACTTCCTCCCTTGACTATGTCTGATGACGGATTTGTCAGCAGTATCCATAATATGTCCTCCTATCTGAGGCCCCCCATTTATCCTGCTGGCAGCTCTCGTATTATCTCGTATTGTCCATCTCCACACTCCTATTATTATGTGCTCTCGGACTATCTCTCCTTACATCCGCAATCTTACCACCCTGTGCTGAGGCATGGTATGGTCCTAGGGCTTTCCCTCTGGCATCTTGCTGACTGCCCCTGTCACCATACCCATTGCTATTAATATTATTATTACCTTTTTTGCCTTTGTGTGTCTTCCATTTGTTATTGTTAGACAAGTGGATTTTTTTGGGGATTTATAGTTGTTATTGCCATTGCCGTGTGGGGGTACAGTGTCCCTCCCTCCTAAGGGTACACCCCTCACCCCGTCACCACCACAAACAGTGTGTACTTCCCCACTCCTATTGTTTACTATTTTAATGGTATTGAAAGAAAAACTTTTTTAAATATATATATTTTTATATACATATATATCTACATGCAAATAGTGTTTTATAGTGTTTTATAAAAAGGTTTTATATAAAGTTTTTATATGTTGGACAATATTTTGTCTAATAGCCCTGTATTCCCCTCTCCCACAAGGGATTGATAACTTCCTGGTCCTGGCCCCTTTAAGTAGGTTATACTAGAGTAGCCATGGCCGTATAAAAGGAGGTGGGGGATAAAGGTGGGTGGGACCTGAAGGAGGCTCCGCCTCCGAAACGCATTGTCGTGGCAACCTCAGAGTGGTGAACTCCTGTGCATACAATAATCCCCTCTCACCCGAGAGGCCTCCAGCATAGCCGCGGCCGCTGCGCGCATGCGCAGTTGGAAGTAGCCGGCGGGACCGGGCGCAGGAGCTTGACGGGGAAGCTCCACAGTGGTGGGCACGCGAGGTGCAATTGAACAGCCACAATAATATCGCAGAGTGAGCCAAAGGCATCCTGAGAGGGAGAGGGGAAGAAGGAGCATTCTGACATACCTGTGATCTACATATGAAATGTGAGTGTAATTGTCTTATGTGTATTATGGTGCAATAAACGGTATTATGCGAGGGCGGTCGTGCGTTGGTGTCTCCTTTCTGTTATATATAGATACACCTGAGATGTGCACAGCAGACAAGGTGGGAAAGTGCAGTTCTGCCAAAGACAGGAGCTGCTCTACAACTCCTGTCTCAGCAAGACCTCTGCATCCTTCATGATGTTAGAAGTATTCCACTGCTGTAGCAGAATCCAATTCAGATGACCTTCCAACAGGATGCTCTGATGTTGCAAAGGCAGCCCAATTGCCCAAAGTTCCAGTATGTTGATTGGAAGATATGACTCAGATGAAGTCCATGTTCCCTTTGCCATCAGGACAGGTATTTGTTGTGAGGAACTTCCAAAAGTCAGGTAGGAAGGACTTCCCTGATTCCAGAGCTGGATTTCTCACTCAACTGGCCAGGGAAAACCTGGATTTTTGCTGGCAAACGATTCAGCCTGTCTGGTGACCTAACAATGACAGAATATTGTGCTGCAGAGGTCTCAGGTGAAATTTTGCAAATGGGACTGTCTCCAATCAGGCCACAATCAGGCCCATGACTCATGCAAAAGCAGTGAGTTTGCTGACTCCTGGACTGAAGAGCTTGAATCTAAGTTTTGAGAGTCTGTGGAAGAAACACTCCAGCCTGATCCAAGACTAGACCCACATATTCGATTTCATTAGCATTATGGTTGCCCTCAAAGAGCCGGTTGTATCTGTAAGACTAGATGTCCAGAGCACCTCACCCTCCCTTACATCAGATGTCATGGGCCCTCCCCACCCTGAGAAGTTGGGTCCCCCACCTTCCCTTACATCACAGGGCACCCCCCTTACTATGTGCTGTTGCCGGGAAGAAGCTGGAGGCAGAAATGGGAAGCAGAAAGTGGGGGACCAGAGCAAGACTGGAGTTGGCTGAATGCTGAGACCAGGGGAGGCAGAGACTAGGGGGTGTTGCGGCTGCACAGAGAGGAGCAGGATCTGTAGGAGCAGTTTTGTCCTCCTCTCTGCTGCACACTGTTGAGTCAGGGGGGTGGCAGAGATGAGCATCTGCACGTAGAAGCACAGGACGTGGTAGAGGAATTATTTTGCTGACTGCTTTGACAAGGTGGGGATGAAGACAGGGGTGCTTAAGCTGCAGGAGAGGTGCAAGGGCCACATAAAACCTTGTGGTTGACACATGTGCTCTGACCAATGAGTTGCATCAATTTACAATTACTGAGGATTCATCCAAACTTCTGTAACATCTGGACACACAAAGGCACATTTGTCCAACAGAGCCTGCATTAACTCTTTCATGATCAGGAAGTTCTCTAAGTATCCCACAATGGAGATGCTATAAAAGTGCAGTAGAGCCAACACTGAGGCGAGCACCTTGGTCAACATCTGATGTACAGACAGTAGGCCAAAAGGTATAGCCACAATCTGGTAGTGTTAGGGCCCCACAGCAAAGTGAAGGAAACACTGATACGCTGGAAAAATGGTAACATGTAGGTATATATGCTTGATGACCCCAGGTACCACAAAGTCCACTTTGGGTTTGGAAACGGTGAATAGGTTACATTTTTTGAACCTTTCTGAACTGGGGCAAAGACACCTTAGCTCCGAAGACCTGAGAGGGCTTGATGAAATACTTCTAATCTGCAGCGAGACAGAAAGGCTGGAGGTAAGAAACTGAGGATATGACCCATTGTTAGCCAAGCTTGGGGGGTCTTGATGTGGAGGATGCTTGAGTGAAGAAACAAAAAGCAACATTTTTTTTAACAGATAAAGGGTTCAGACTCTTTATTAGGCTTCTTCTACTGAGGAAGATGGACGCTCTTGCCACCAGTGCCAGTGCCACAATATTTAATAATTATATCATGGGTAAATCCAGAGAGATGTCATTTGAAGGCCATTTGAATCAAAAGCTTCTTGGACAGCCTAGCACTTTAACCAATGTGTCCTACACATGTGTATTGGCAGGAGACCCATGAGAGAGATAATCCAAGAAGTCTCCAGCAAGCTGCCACAACTGAACTTGACACAATGCACACTGTATTGTTCTGTATTGTGACTGACTGAAAATGTCAATCATACATCATATTGGGGTGGCAGAGTGAAAAACAAACAAGATCTCTCTACACTGATACAACAGAGGGTCTCTGGTTTGAGATTTGTTTCAAATTCCATCAGTTTAGTTGCACCAAATGAAAAATTGAATAATCATATCCATAAGTGTATGGCCACTATAACAATGAAGGGAAAGGTATCTGAGAAGCTGGCCATACACTAGTATTAATTTGTTCAAATGTTCATTCCTTGAGGGTAGGGACTGATGTGAATGTGCAATGTATATGTAAAGCACTGCATAAATTGACAGCGCTATATAAGTACCTGAAATAATAATAATAATAATGTGGAAACTCAGATTGCTCATCAGAGAATTCAATCTTACCTTTTTTAAGTCAACTAAATTTGTTCAAAAACCCATAAAATTTCATTCATATTTGCAACATAAATGGAATTTATCATGTATTAAATGGTTCATTTTAGGCCTAACACATGTGCATTACAATATATCATATTTTTCTCAAATTAAAATCACATTCATAGTTAGAATTTTATTCATTCGAGAAAAATTTTCCATCACACGCCTTTAAATTTTTCTGTCATTAGAGTTATAAATGAATACCAATTTGACTGCACTAGCCATTAGAAAATTAAATGAACAAACTGGAGTGTCACCAGCTTTAAAAAAAAAAAGTATCAAGACTTAAATAACTGTGCTCCCAATCTTTTTATAAAATTAAATAATGTGCATGAATTAACCAAATCATACGTGACATCTGTGCAAAAAAAGGTAGTTCCCTTATAATGATCAGGACGGTAGCAGCGCCTAATAGTGTGCAAAATCAACTCTATTCACTCTACCTAGAGTAACCTATTAGTAGACTAGTAGAAATCTAGTTTCCCCAAACTGTCAAGCCCAATACCTCAAGTTGCACATCTCATGTGTTATCTGCTGCTCTTTGAATGGTATCTTGCAAAGAATTTCATGTGGGTTTAGCTGTCGTGAAGGGCGGTCCTTCCCCCTTTTCCTCCTACCCTACATGACCTAGCTGAACATTTGGGGTTAACCATACTCCCCAATAAAGTGCTATATTACAGTTTTCAAACATTCAACATCATTGTTTTCAATGCTTTCTCTACCATATTATTATGGGCTGCGTCCCTACAAAATTGATGCGCTATTGAGCACAATGTATAACACCCTTTCTCATTAGGGTCATTCCGCAAGAGTTATTATGTTTGTATGTTACTCTTTTTTTTTCTTGTACCAATAAAATATTTGAACAAGAAACAAGATTATTCACAAATGACCAACATTTTGAAACAGAAGCACGGGGATAGAGGGATACATATACCAACAAATAAAAAAGAAAGATAATGTTGTGCTTCAAATCCTAAATATACATTAAGTACTTCTATATGAGATAAATATCATTATGTGCAAAAATCTCACCCAGTACTTGACATAAAGTACTTAAACACACTGTGATGTAAATAAAGCCCAATTAAAAAAATAGTGCAACAATGCTCTTCAGTGTCAGTTCTTCTTTCTTCCACCAAATCCACACAAAAGCTGCTTACCGTATACCTAGATCTCATAAAGGTTTAATTGCGCTTTATCACATTAGTAGGAAACACAAGCCGCCAGGATAAAATTCACCAGTACATGGACTCCAGTTGACTAAAGTTCCCCAAATAAAGTATAACTAACAACAAAACTTTGTTTTTTGTTTTGGATGGAGCGGGGAGGGACCCTTGTCAGTTTTTATGGCTCTCGTTGCCACCGTTAGTGAGATTCACCCTCTCTATTTTCCCTGTTTACTATAATCATTGAAAGTGAAAGTAAAAGAAAATCCCAAATTTAGGGTTGTCCCCAGAAAAGTAATAGAGGGAAAAATATTCCAATGGGGACACTAGTTTTGGTGACCTAGAGGTCCTCAAGGAATTCCTTTAATTTGCAGGGATTTCCTCTCACTTCCTGTTTGGCTATTGGAGAGGATGCAAAGAGAAATGTCTGCAATGGGACACAGATAGCAAAAAACATTTGACAGGGGTTATAACCTTCCCTTACTCTATCAAAAAAAAAAAAAGTTTTGCCTATAGTTCTACTTTAGGTATCATTGAGAAAAGAGAGAAGACACTCCAAAGTATAATCCATTTCAGACTCAGTTTATTAAAATATAAAGAGGTAGTCGAAGCACTAGAAGTACTAAAAGCATGTATCATACAAACTCTGCTTCCCTCCGGCCATCAAGGGAGCGTGATGACATCACCATTAAATCTCTGCCCTATGCATTTTGTCCCAACTGATGTCATTCGGGGCACAGTCATAGCGGTCAGTGGATTTCAAACTCTATAAAGGATACTCATGAACAGGAGCAAGAGGGCACACCAATCATTGCGCAAAGAACAAATTGACGCAGATAGTAACATGGATAACAATCAAATCCCATCAAAACCTAATATTACCAAAAAAATGTAACTGATTAAAAATAAGCATAATAAAAATAATAAATAGACAAAAATTATATATTAGATAACGAGAAAATTACTAAACAGTATTGATCCAGTATATTCAAAAGACCAACAACATCACGTGGTCAAGCAAGGTTAAGACATCCACCTCCTAACAATAGCTGTGACAGGATGAACTTATTAGAGCAAAAGTGTACATAATGGTATATTTATAAACATCATTGCATATTTTTATTGTAAACAAAAGCGTTTAGGTTTGTCACAAATATTTATTTTTACGCACTTATCAAATCATTCAGCTGGGAGTGCACTTTCCTGACGCCAACATGGCAGCATACATGTGATATAGCTCCGCCCCTATATCTACCCACAGGGCCTGTTTAAATCTATAAAAGGAAAGCTAGAGCAACCTCCCCCATTCTCTATTGGAGATATCTGCAAAGCATAAGGCTGGTTATCCGCAGTGCACCTACCTCAGGCGCTACAGGGAAGACCCAGGGGCTCGTATGTCAATTGACTTTAACGGAATGACGATCCAGACTTCTGTGTCCATATGAATAAAGTTTTTCTATACATTTTAGCCCTCCCTGTTTGGCTCATTGTTTATCACATCTATGCTGCCATATTGGCATCAGGAAAACAGAAAATTGTATTAAGTACTTACCATAATTTTACTTTCCTGATGGCAATCCATGGCAGCATACGAACCATATCTTTTTTGATCTTGTTGTTTTTACAGAGAATGGAGGAGATTGCTATAGCTTTCCTTTTATAGATTTAAACAGGTCCTGTGGGTGGATATGGGGGGGGGGGGGGCTATATCCCATGTATGCTGCCATGAAGTGGCATCAGGGAAGGAAAATTATGGTAAGTTTTTAATACATTTTTCCTTTTTATATGTAATCCATTTTGTACTTTTTGATTGTTCACATTAATTTGATTTTTAGCACCTATTTTAATGATTTATCTGGTAGTGCATCTGTTCTATGTGTATAATTTTCTTATTGTAGAAGAAAGAAAGAGGCAACAGAGGGGGAAGAACAAGCAGCAGTAAAATAGAGAAGTTTTTAAAAGAAAATTTGTAACTTAAGTAGCACTAGTCTTACATGGTCTGATGTGAGTTTGTTATACAGAAGGTTGAAATTTGCCCCTACACAGAAAAAAGTTTAAGATCTTCATTGATGTCCATAAGTTTGTTTGCAAGTTGAGTGTTAAGAGGCATTTCTTAAAGTAACCCTATTGCCAAGAACGGTCAGCAAAAGGGCAGGGAAAGGGTAGTATATACTAATTTAACCAATTCTTATTATTTATTATATAATGTTTGTCTATTTATTAATTTTATTATGCACATTTTTAATGCATTTCATTTTTTATTGTCAATATTAATTTTTGAGGGTGCTTAGTTGTTATCTATGTTACCATCCGCCACAATATGTTTTTTGTGCAATGATTGGAGTGCCCTCTAGCTAGTGTCCTCAGGTATCCTTTATAGCAGGGATCCTCAAACTATGGCCCTCCAGCTATTGCGGAACTACACATCCCATGAGGCATTGTAAAAATCTGACATACACAGACATGACTAGGCTTGATGGGAATTGTAGTTCCCAAACAACTGGAGGGCCATAGTTTGAAGACCCCTGCTTTATAGAGTCTGAGAATCTGTTAAGCACTATGCCCATGCCCCTGGCCAACATCAGTTGTGACGAAACTTGTAGGTCAGTTGTGACGAAACTCGTAGGGAAGATCTTTAGAGGTGATGTCATAATGCTCACTCGCTGGCTGAGGCAAAGTGGTGTTTGTGTGATAAATGTTTTTAATACTTCTAGTTCTGTGAGTACTTCTTTATATTTTAATAAACTGAGGTAGAATTTTATTACACTATGGAGTGATTTTTCCCAATGATTGTTGTGGGGCTTGAGTCAACTGGAGTCCATTTGGTTGTGGATTATATCCTGGATGACTGTGTTTCCTACTATTGAGGTAAAGTGCAGTGATATCTTTATAAGGTCTAGGTATACGGTAAACAGCTTTTTGTATTGATTTGGTGGAAGAAAGAACTGACACTGAAAAGCACTGTTGCACTGTTGTTTATTAGACTTTATTTAGTTCACAGTTTGTTTGGGCACTTTATGTCATGTATTAGATGAGGATTTGTATTATTTATCTCATATATGAGTACTTTATGTATATTTATGATTTAAAGAGACAGAGTAACATCAGCTTTCTTTTTTAGATAAAAAGTTATGTTACTTGTGCAGGGGTCAGGTTTGTTATGTACAGAGTGTGGTGGTCAAGAGTGGGTAATGCACAGAATGCAGGGATCAAGTGTGTAGGGTATATCATTTAGAATTCAGAATTATATACAGCATAACACACAGCACCTCCTTTCATATTTTTCATAACCCTCGCACCACCCTCTTATAGATTGCTTAGTAGCATCACCCATGTACATACATACACACTGCATACACGCACGCACACTGCATAAACATACATATATACTCATACACTCACATACATATATACATACATACAGCATACACTGCTTACAGATACACATGCACTGCATACACATATATACACAATCACGTAGCTCTCTGGTGGTATTACTGGCATCCTCAACTAACCCATTCTGTGTTCCTTCTGGCGGAAAAGTCTGGGGGCGGCAGTGGCATATATGCTGGGGAAGCTTGCCCCTGCCCCAGTCACTTTGCTTCCCAACAGGTCCTCCTCCTCTCTCTCCTGGCAGCTGAAGAATGCAGGGCACAGCATAATTGACTCAGAAAATATGTCATGCACTCTGCAATTGGCATACATACTGGAAATAGGAATTCTGGATACGCAACAATTCTAGTAATGACCTAGCAACCGGAGCAAAATTCCGGTTCATTTCTGGTAAATTCACACATAGACCTATACCTAGAAAAAAAAAAGCTTTGGCTGGCGTACAACCTAAAGTGGTATTAAACCCAAAACCAATGATGTAATATATAGCAGCTTACCGGTCATTAGATGTGAAGGCTGCATTTGTTTTCCTTTTTCCCCCCTTTGTTTTCACCTGCTTATCTGGCCAGTAAAACACCTCCTGAATTAGAAAGCCACTACTCTGGATGAATGAGCACAGGGGGCAACTTTGGACATCTGCATTGTTAGTCTGGGGGAGGGGTGTGTTAGATGTACTGGCAGGTTTAGATACACTAACATATGGAAGCCAACCTCTAGCACACACTGCAGTTACAGCAACAGTTTTTTTTTCCATTTGGAATAAAGGTTTTACATTGTACATAAATAAATAAAAGCTGATCAGTGATCCTTGTAAGCACCCATGTAAATGGTTTGCTTCAACATTCTAACCACTACATTTGCAGGAGAGCTTGTTCTGTTAAAAACAACAGACTTACTGACTAGATCATCAAGTGAAAATAAAAGAAAGAAAGCCTAAAAAAGAAAACGAACACAGCCATCACATCTATGAATTGTTAGGCTGCAATAAGATAAAAAAATGTGCTTTTGGGTTTAATACCGCATTAAAGCCAAAAGCATGTAATTCAGAGTAAAAATAAATTGTTCAAATGTTCAACCACATGGGCAAAAGGTGTGCTTGCTGCATAATCTGTTGAGGTAAGTAATAGAAGAGATTTCCAATGTAACAGCAAAACCTTACGAAATAATACCCCCTTCATAGGCAAATGTTTTTGTGAAAAAAAAATATTAATGTGGATGGAAACCCTAACTTGATGACATTTGGTTTGCTTAGGAATTGGTTATCATAATCTGCCAATTTAAGCTTTTTTAATCCTTTGTTCCAGCAGTACTGTGGATCTCCTACAGCCTCTTTGCAGCCTATTCTTGTCTACATGCATAGGCTGCATGCCATTTCTCAGAGCTGGTTTCCTAATGGTGATAACAGGAGAACACGTCTTCACTATGTATGTTGTAATGGCCACCCATGTGACAGGCTGACAATGCAGGGGAACAATTGGCAGACAAGATCAGAACTCCCGTCACGCTATAACAGAAAGTGCCTGAATAAGGACCTTGACAGCGGGATCATCAGGTGTTGTTTTAACGAAAGCTGCAAAAAAAAAATATAGAAAATGATTTATGACTATATTAAAATGTTACACGTATATGAGATTTCACTCATTGGTTGTATATATATACTTTATATTACTCTATATATACTTTATATTATATAAATCTTTCTTGCTACAAGATCAATAATCTTTAAAACCTTAGTGCTGCTTATGTGTAAACTATCACATCAATATTTAGAGTGATGTAAGTGGTGAACACTACAATATATGAGTTGTGGCCACAAGTACCAGCTATCTGCAAAAAAAAAAAAAATAAAATAAAAAAAATAAAATAAAATAAAAACCTATGACTTAATAAAATAATAGTAACATTCAAGTGACAGGTTTAGGTCGACATAAAATATGGATGATTATGAATATTCATTGCATATGGCCTTTGTCTATTAAGAAGTACAGACAAGGAGCTTTATGTGCAGAGACATGGAAAAATATTTCTCCTTTACATTTGGTAAAGGTAGTAGCGCCCCCTTGTGTTTAATATTCACTGGACTAATTCATTTTACAGTAACCTAGATTCTGTACAGTGCAATACAAAACATAGCATCAAGGAAAAAAAAAAAACGTGCCCACAAAGCCAGGAAAAACATATTTTAATAAAGGTGAAGTCTGAACGCAAACAGTATTCAGAAAATAGGTTAAAAGTTTCCATTGCAATTTATGCTTCATTAGCCAAAGCCTCTCTCATGGCTGTCAGGGGAAGCATCTCTGTACAATGCGTGGTGCGGTAATAATGAAGCCTAGCCTCCAGGGCCCTATAATCTCATTCTGAGAAGCCATGCATAAAATGAGACACATTACAGCCATATCCAGATGTGATTACATCTGCTATTTTTTCAGGGTGTATTCATCATTAAAACCGAGCTGTATCTTTCAGACTATTTTAGGATAAGAACAATTTTCAGTTGATATTCACGTATTCTATAGGCATAAAATGTTAGGCCTAAGCTCACAATTCAGTACTGTTTTTACATATATTTTTCTCATTTCCAACTGTACTTAATAAAGTGGACCGATCATTAAAATGAATACAACATGGCATTCCCACGTTTTCCTTAAGAAGCAACAGTTGCCGTAGTTTCAGCTACCCATGGATTACACCCAGTACTGGGACAGGTTAATCCTGTGCCCAGGGCAAGGATGCAGAATCCCCCCCGCTACTATCAAATGACGTAGAATGGGCGTACTGCCCTGTGCTTGTTTTCTGCCCTCTTGTCCCAGTTGCCCATGGTTTGCACAGAGTGTGCACTGCGCATGTGTGGCCAATCCCTTGTTCACTAAGACCCAAAGTCTGTAAGTGGGCTGTGCATTTTAATGGTAGTAAGCAGCCGTTTTTTTTTTTTTTTTTAAACCTGCAAGGCAAAGTTATAGCATCGCATACTAGCACATTATGTGAAACTTACCTATGAAGCCTTTTAGCGCCACGCTGTCACCGATGAATGCGCTTCCGTCTTCACCTGGTTCTCCTTCCAGGTTTGTGGACTCCAGCTGCGTGAGTGGCCAGAGCCACGATGAGGTCACTCCCGTGCATGCGTGCGGGAGCTGCCATTTACGGCACAGGACTCTGAAGGAATGGCCCAGGTGGCCGTTTCTTCAGAGCGCATGCACTGGTGACGTCACTGGCTGCATCTACAGTAAATATCTTCTAGATGGTGCACTTTTATCAGATATTTACAGTACCTATAGGTAAGCCTTATTATTGCTTACCTATAGGTAAAAATTTGGCTTGGGAGTTCACTCCCACTTTAAGGAGCAGCAGCTGCCATAGTTTTCAGCTACCCATGGATTACACCCAGTACTGGGACAGGTTCATCCTGTGCCCAGGGCAAGGATGCAGAATCCCCCCCTGCTACTATCACATGACGTAGAATGGGCGTACTGCCCTGTGCTTGTTTTCTGCCCTCTTGTCCCAGTTGCCCATGGTTTGCACGCATGTGTGGCCAATCCCTTGTTCACTAAGACCCAAAGTCTGTAAGTGGGCTGTGCATTTTAATGGTAGTAAGCCGCCGTTTTTTTTTTTCAAACCTGCAAGGCAAAGTTATAGCATCGCATACTAGCACATTATGTGAAACTTACCTATGAAGCCTTTTAGCCCCACGCTGTCACCGATTAATGCGCTTCCATCTTCACCTGGTTCTCCTTCCAGGTTTGTGGACTCCAGCTGCGTGAGTGGCCGGAGCCACGATGAGGTCACTCCCGTGCATGCGTGCGGGAGCTGCCATTTACGGCACAGGACTCTAAAGGAAGGGCCCAGGTGGCCGTTTCTTCAGAGCGCATGCACTGGTGATGTCACTGGCTGCATCTACAGTAAATATCTCCTAGATGGTGCACTTTTATCAGATATTTATAGTACCTATAGGTAAGCCTTATTATTGCTTACCTATAGGTAAAAACTTGACTTGGGAGTTTACTCCCACTTTAAGAAACAGCAGCTGCCATAGTTTCAGCTATAGAAATCCAAAATTTGAGACCGCACTCAAGGTGTATGTTGAAATCAAAAGATATCCTTTATTCTTCATAAATGAAATAGACAGACAGTGTGCAGACAGACGTGCCAGGTTGACGCGTTTCACGACGCTGTAGGTCGCTTACTCATATGGTTATGAGTAAGCGACCTACAGCGTCGTGAAACGCATCAACCTGGCACGTCTGTCTGCACACTGTCTGTCTATTTCATTTATGAAGAATAAAGGATATCTTTTGATTTCAACATACACCTTGAGTGCGGTCTCAAATTTTGGATTTCTACAGTTCTTGGATTACGGATCTGACCTGCACCAGGTTTGGAATACACACCTGAGCGGCTTCTCCCCTCCCATTGCTCCGTTTCATTCCATAGTTTTCAGCTACCCATGGATTACACCCAGTGCTGGGGCAGGTTCATTCTGCGCCCAGGGCAAGGATGCAGAATCCCCCCCTGCTACTAACACATAACATAGAATGGGCGTACTGCCCTGTGCTTGTTCTCTGTCCTCTTGTCCCAGTTCCCGTGGAGTGTGCACTGTGCATGTGTGGCCAATCCCTTGTTTCCTAAGACTTCACTCACGCAGTTGCTTACGTACATTGGGGTTGATTAACCAAAACTGGAGGGTGCAAAATGTGGGGCAGCTCTGCATAGAAACCAATCAGCTTCCAGTTTTTTTTCTTTTTTTGTCAAAGCTTAATTGAACAAACTGAAGTTAGAACCTGATTGGCTACCATTCACAGCTGCACCAGATGTTGCACTCTTCAGTTTTAGTAAATCAAACCCATAGTCTGTAATTGGGCCGTTCATTTAAGAGGCTGGAGCTGCCAGGCACTGCATGCAGGGAGCTCATTGTGTCTATGGGAATTCAGTGGCTGCTCGAACACAGCCACTCATCCCAATTTGACAGCCATGCAGGTGTGAGGCCCCGAATGCAGATAGAGGTTTGAGTAAGCGCTGCCTTTAGTGCAAATCGCATTACCTTTTATGTTCCTGTCATATATGTGATGTGATTTTAATACTTCAATAAAGTTACCAAGGAGTGCAGCAATATTCCGGATTTTGACATGTCTCTGAACCTCCCGAATACCAGAGGTGGGGGACTCAAGTCACTGACTTGACTTAAGTCAGACTTAGGTCACCAGTTTGAGGACTTGAGACTTGCTTGATTAAAATTAATAAAAGACTCGACTTGGCTTTGACTTGGTATTCATGACTTGAGACTTGACTTTGACTTGAGACATATGACTTAAAATGACTTTATTTTTTTTAAGTTATTATATATTTGCATTTTCTCAAGATGTGTTAAAGCAAAATTAATGTGCCTGTTACAGTGGGTACGGAAAGTATTCAGACCCCCTTAAATTTTTCACTCTTTGTTATATTGCAGCCATTTGCTAAAATCATTTAAGTTCATTCTTCTTCCTCATGAATGTACACATAGCACCCCATACTGACAGAAAAACACAGATTTGTTGACATTGTTGCAGATTTATTAAAAAAGAAAAACTGAAATATCACATGGTCCTAAGTATTCAGACCCTTTGCTGTGACACTCATATATTTAACTCAGGTGCTTTCCATTTCTTCTGATCATCCTTGAGATGGTTCTACACCTTCATTTGAGTCCAGCTGTGTTTGATTATACTGATTGGACTTGATTAGGAAAGCCACACACCTGTCTATATAAGACCTTCCAGATCACAATGCATGTCAGAGCAAATGAGAATCATGAGGTCAAAGGAACTGCCTGAAGAGCTCAGAGACAGAATTGTGGCAAGGCACAGATCTGGCCAAGGTTACAAAAAGATTTCTGCTGCACTTAAGGTTCCTAAGAGCACAGTGGCCTCCATAATCCTCACATGGAAGATGTTTGGGATGACCAGAACCCTTCCTAGAGCTGGCCGTCCGGCCAAACTGAGCTATCGGGGGAGAAGAGCCTTGGTGAGAGAGGTAAAGAAGAACCCAAAGATCACTGTGGCTGAGCTCCAGAGATGCAGTCAGGAGATGGGAGAAAGTTGTAGAAAGTCAACCATCACTGCAGCCCTCCACCAGTCGGGGCTTTATGGCAGAGTGGCCCGACGGAAGCCTCTCCTCATGAAAGCCCGCATGGAGTTTGCTAAAAAGCACCTGAAGGACTCCAAGATGGTGAGAAATAAGATTCTCTGGTCTGATGAGACCAAAATAGAACATTTGGCCTTAATTCTAAGCGGTATGTGTGGAGAAAACCAGGCACTGCTCATCACCTGTCCAATACAGTCCCAACAGTGAAGCATGGTGGTGGCAGCATCATGCTGTGGGGGTGTTTTTCAGCTGCAGGGACAGGACGACTGGTTGCAATCGAGGGAAAGATGAATGTGGCCAAGTACAGGGATATCCTGGACAAAAACCTTCTCCAGAGTGCTCTGGACCTCAGACTGGGCCGAAGGTTTACCTTCCAACAAGACAATGACCCTAAGCACACAGCTAAAATAACGAAGGAGTGGTTTCACAACAACTCCGTGACTGTTCTTGAATGGCCCAGCCAGAGCCCTGACTTAAACCCAATTAAGCATCTCTGGAGAGACCTAAAAATGGCTGTCCACCAACGTTTACCATCCAACCTGACAGAACTGGAGAGGATCTGCAAGGAGGAATGGCAGAGGATCCCCAAATCCAGGTGTGAAAGACTTGTTGCATCTTTCCCAAAAAGACTCCTGGCTGTATTAGATCAAAAGGGGGCTTCTACTAAATACTGAGCAAAGGGTCTGAATACTTAGGACCATGTGATATTTCAGTTTTTCTTTTTTAATAAATCTGCAACAATGTCAACAATTCTGTGTTTTTCTGTCAGTATGGGGTGCTATGTGTACATTCATGAGGAAGAAGAATGAACTTAAATGATTTTAGCAAATGGCTGCAATATAACAAAGAGTGAAAAATTTAAGGGGGTCTGAATACTTTCCGTACCCACTGTATGTTTCTGACACCACAGTCACTTAAAACACCTCAGTGTGTTCTGATTTTCCCCCAACACTGCAGAGCGACCAGTGCCCCCATCAATGCAGAGCGACCAGTGCCCCCATCAATGCAGAGTGACCAGTGCCCCCATCAATGCAGAGTGACCAGTGCCCCCATCCAATGCAGAGTGACCAGTGCCCCCAACAATGCAGAGCGACCAGTGCCCCATCAATGCAGAGCGACCAGTGCCCCCATCAATGCAGAGTTACCAGTGCCCCCAACAATGCAGAGTGCCCAGTGCCCCCAACAATGCAGAGTGACCAGTGGCCCCAACAATGCAGTGTGACCAGTGGCCCCAACAATGCAGAGTGACCAGTGCCCCCATCCAATGCAGAGAGACCAGTGCATGGGGATTAGAGCGCCGCCTGATTACACAAAGAGCAGGGCTCTTCTGCTTACCCGGCGCCGGCGCTCTCATTCGAAGTCCCGCCTCCTGGACCAGCTCCTATGATAGACGTCACCAGTGTGCTGTCTATCATAGGTAGGAGCCGGTCTCCCCATGCTAAGTCACATTGACAAAAATGGGCACTATTGAATATAATGTCTTTTCCCTTGTCATGCGACTCAAGTTGCATCAGAAATCACACTAGTATGAACCAGCACATAGTTCTTGATAGTAATGACACATTTTATATTATTTGTTTGCATGGTCAGCACTAAACAATTGGTAGATCACGCCAAGATGTGGCTCACAGTGAAAATCCTGGTCACTGGCTGATATTCAATATATTGTGGGCTGGATGTTTGTATATTTGTCTATTTTGCTTTGTAATTGCTTTTAAGATAAAGTGCGTCTTGTGAGGATTTAACATTTTTTGTGGATACTCATTTTAAATGTCTATATTCAGGATACACTGTATATGTATTAATGACGCTTGTACTTTTTAATTTACCTGGTTATGATATAAATTGTGCATATATGTATAAAGTAGTGTGGGCAACTTACTATTGCTTTTGCTTACTAAATAGCTTTTTTTGTTTGAACTGGGCAGGGCTGTTAACACTATATTTTCTGCACTTGCAGGGTTTTAAAGAGAAATGTGCATGTTTTGCAGAGTTTTACTGCACATGTCTTTTTTACACTGACATACACTTTCAGCAATATCTTTGAGTCAATGTGGTGTGGTCTCCTGGTATTATGAGGAGGAGCATATACGCTCACCAGCCACGTTATTAGGTACATTAATGTTTAATTGCTTTGTAACACAAATTGCTAATCAGCCAATCACATGGCAGCAAATCAATGCATTTAGGCATCTAGACATGGTGAAGATGATTTGCTGAAGTTCAAACCGAGCATCAGAATGGGGAAGAAATAGGATTTAAGTGACTTTGAACGTGGCATGGTTGTTGGTGCCAGACGGGCTGGTCTGAGTATTTCAAAAACTGTGGATCTGCTTGGATCTACTGGGATTTATAGGCACAACCATCTGTAGGGTTTACAGAGAATGGTCCAAAAATTATCCAGTGAGTTGCAGTTGTGCGGTGAAAATGGCTTGTTGATGTCAGAAGTCAGAGGATAATGGGCAGACTGGTTTGAGATGATAGAAAGGCAACAGTAACTCAAATTACCTCTTGGTACAATCAATGGAGAATACCATCTCTGAATGCAGAACACATCAAACCTTATAGCAGAAGACCACACCAGGTGCCACTCCTGTCAACTAATTACAGGAAACTGAGGCTACAATTCACAGAGGCTCCCCAAAATTGGATAATAGAAGATTGGAAAAACGTTGCCTGATTATTCTTGATTTCAGCTGCAACATTCAGATGGTAGGGTCAGAATTTGGCGTAAACAACATGAAAGCATGGATCCATCCTGCCTTGTATCAACAGTTCAGGCTGGTGGTGGTGTAATGGTGTGCGGGATATTTTCTTGGCACACTTTGGGCCCCTTAGTACCAATTGAGCATTGTGTAAATGCCACAGCCTACCTGAGTATTGTTGCTGACCATGTCCATCCCTTTATGACTACAGTGTACACATCTTCTGATGGCTCCTTCCAGCAGGATAATGCACCATGTCATATACCTCAAATCATCTCACCACTGCTTTCTTAAACATAACAATGAGTTCACTGTACTCCAATGGCCTCCACAGTCACCAGATCTCAATCCAATAGAGCACCTTTGGGATATAGTGGAACAGGAAATTTGCACCATGGATGTGTAGCCGCCAAATCTGCAGCAACTGCGTGATGCTATCATGTCGGCATGGACCAAAATCTCGACGGAATGTTTCCCACACCTTGTTGGATCTATGCCATGAATAATTAAGGCAGTTCTGAAAGCAAAAGGGGGTCCAACCTGGTACTAGCAAGATGTACCTAATAAGGTGGCTGGTGAATGTAAATTGTTCAGGTGTTTTTTCCTTCAAAGGCCCTAGAGTTAGGCCATAGCTTGACTCCAAAATATATTAAAAACACACCCTGAATAAATGAAAAAGGTTGATTTTTTTTTTTTTTTGTTCAAGCACATTTTGCCTAAGAAGTTCAATGAATGACATTTAGAGTCTCATATATACCCCACTCAGCTACACACACTGAAACTTGCATTTTTCAGCTCATCTTTAAAATGAAGGCTGAGGCATAGAGCTTTTGGTACTGCATGGAGTCTCTCTGCTTAATGCAGAAATGACAGGTCACGTGACCATGTTCTCCTACATTACAAACTCCTATTCATTTATTAGTGATCCTATGGATTCAGACTCTCAAAGCTGGTGTGTTTTATAAATGTTTATGTGTTTTTTTCATAGTGGTATGGTCAAAGTATGTACAGCTGTGGTATGGCCATACTGCTTGAATAAGCCCCTTAGTGAGTTTCCTCTTTGGTGAAATTGGTCATTTTCAGCAATCAATTTTACCAGGATCATGCTGCTCATCCCTACCCCACACCATTCTGCTTTGGCATAAAAATAAACTCCGTCAGGTTCTTCAAAGCCCTACCGCTATTGCAACGAACACACCAACCGGTTTTTGCTTGTGACAGGGACCAGATTAGAGCTTGCCAACCAGACGCCGCAGTTATACGGCGGCGGGTTCCCGCGAATCGCCGTACCTGTACGGTGGTCCGCGGGAGCGATCCTGGCCCATTTGCCAGCAGGGAAGCAGATCCACTGAACTGGAGGCCACAATTGCAGCCGGGCACCCGCGACCGCTCCCTGTGAAGAGAGAACGGTGGTCTGCTGTTGTAAACACAGCAGACCGTTGTTCTCTCTGAAATCAGTGCAGAGCTCCTGTGTTCCTCCTATTTAGGAACACAGATCTCTGTATTGATTTTACAAGTCCCCCCCCCCCACAGTTAGAAAACACCCCCTAGGCACACTTAACCCTTTGATCGCCCTTGGTGTCAACCCCTTCCCTGCCAGTGTCATTATTACAGTAACAGAGCATATTTTTAGCACTGATTACTGTAGTAATGTCACTGGTCCCCCCAAAAGTGTCAAAAATGTCAGTTAGGGGTACGATCTGTGCCCCGCTAAAAATCGCTGGTCGCCGCCATTACTAATAAAAAATAAATAAATAATTTAAATAATAAAGGATTTTGAAATTAAAACCTGACAGATAGCCACAGGACTTGCACAAGACCTGGCAGCTGAATTTTGGACATGTTATAGTTTCTTTAGTGTGGAACTAGAAACCCCAGGAGGAGGAGCAGTGGACTGTGTCAGTAAGGCAGAGTTTGGTGTCAGTCAGTAGAGCAGTGGACAGGGTCAGTAGGACAGAGGATGGTGTCAGTAGTTTTTTTCATTATTTTTTTTATTATGTTTTTATAATTCTATTTTAGCAGTCCTGTTGGGAGGGCTTTAGTGAAATATAAGGACTCAATCTCCTTCTCTGCAGCCTCAGCCGGGCAGAATGAATGAACAGGAAGAGCTCTGCACAGTCTTCCTAATTATTCACAAAATGAATAATCAGTATCAATCACTCACTGTGTTCATTCAGAAAAGGAAGGGGGCATTAAATGGCTAATTTCCTGGCCCCTTTCCCCATTCTCTATCCTGGAGGGTGGGAGGGAGAGGAGGGGAAGCCAGGATCACTGTGGGTGGAGGGGGGGTCGGGGGCCAGGGGGCTGGCAGCAGGAGAAAGGGGAACCTAGACAGGAGGGGGGGTATTTATAGGAACCTATCCCCTGTATTTTTCTTGTGCAGGAGCTGAATGCCCATGGTAGGGAGAGGAGGAGAAGCTGACTTTCAACTGCTGCATGAGGAAATAAGTTGCAGTAAATGCCACCCTGGCTCTTGTCCAGATTCGGGGGTGGACAAAGAAGAAACGCGATCTAATCGTCACCTGCCAGCGTTTAAAGGGTTGCCGATCCCTGACATAAGGCATAGTCAAGCGATTTTTCTCAAGTGGAAAAAACACGAATTAAATGTTAGGTTAGCAATTTTTTAAGTTAGACAAAACTCAAGTACTGAATTTGGAACAGATAACTTTAAAGGATAGTCTTTTCAAAGATGATGAGGGTGCCGATAAGCATGACTTTAAAGCAGGTTTTTACCCTTTCAAATGCGTTTCCATCCTGCCCCTACTCTGCTACACAAATATCATTTTTTTTTTTGGTTTACTTACAATTTTTCTTTAAGGAAAAGGTTTTGGCTATCTCATCTTCCACCATTTGCCTAGGTGAATGATGGTAAGTCCCCTGTTCCTCATGGGATATGTGACGTGCATATTGAAGGAGGCATCAGAAGCAAAACAGTAATTCCATTCACTTTCATAGGAGAGGAGGGGCAGGACTAGCTGTGTATCATCGGGGTGCCTGAACCCAAAAGAGCTGTCATCCCTCCTGATGACGTCACAGGGGAAGATGGCAGTGTGGGACCCTAACAGAGGCTGCAGACAACTAGAGTTTAGTAGGACTATGCTGGTTCTGCTACGTGGGTGAGTATCTGAACTGTGAACATCCCAGCATCAAGTAAGCAGGAAAAAAATATTTTACAGGGGAGGGTGAAGTTCCTCTGTGATCTTGTCACAGTTCAGCTGTGACAAGATCACAGGACATTTTGAGTCATCCATGGTTTATAAGCCACGTATACAGTTGGGTTCAGTTATAAAATACTATGTACCTCTGTATAATCTGTTCTATGAGGCTGGAGGACAACCGCAAAATGTTGAGTTTATAGGGACCTCATCTCTACATGATATCTACTTGTTAAATCGGTACAAAAGACATTAACGTATTATACTGTATATTTACCCAATCCTCACTATTGTAAATTATTCTACTACTTATTGCTGTGATTTGATTTGTATATTTAGTTATGTTTAAAAGTATAATTGGAGCTGCAAAAAAAAAAATCATGTTAAAAAAAAAAAATAAAATAAGAGTAATGCTAAAAAATGAATACATAATAATGACAGTGGTTCTTTAATTCCCCCATAAAAACACCCCTAATTTGGCTACATGTCAATATCATGTCATTAATTTAGGAACTATGTTAGCATTGTTATTGGTAAGGTCAGTCATTTCAGAAAGGTCCCAAGTGATGGGATCATTGGTCCAACAAACTCATGCTGCAAAAAATGAGCAATGGTTGTCTAACAAGGGACCAAGGCACTTCTGTAGCTTTGTGGTGAAAATTCCTTTAAATCATCAAATTTTACTTTGTAGTACAATCTACAGTTTTGAATCACAAATGGCAATTGCCCCCCTTTGCTTAACCTGCTCTTGAATTTCATTTTTCAGTTTCATTTATCTTGGCCCTGGTGGGAGTTGAATGCAGATAACAGTGAATTATCAACACTACTAAATGCTGACCTTTGCCAACGGCCAGCAACCAAATTATGCTAAAGATAAATGCAAAGGAAAATATGCCTTTCTATTCAATTTGCTATGATGTCAATTTCGAGCCTTACAGAAGGATTTAACTCTATTCAAAACGCCAGGAAGAAAAATCTTCTCCAGCGCAGAGAGATTTCATAGAAAAGGACCACCGAGATAAATCTTGCACCGATGATGGGGAAGTCTTAGTTCCATTGGTTGGTTCACTGCAAAGCAGAGGGATTAAGGGCAGATTGAGAGGAACCTGGAGTGTAAGGAGAAAGCCGAGGCTGAGGAGGTGGGGGGAAAAAAGGTTTGCTAGTTTTTATCAAAACTCTTGATCTGTAGGAACACATTTGTCTTCCGATCAGCAAAAAAAAAATGTCCTAATCCAAAACAATCAATGTGGCATTTGGCTTGGCTCTTTACCTTGCATGTAGTCTTTTTTCCCCCTTCGCAAGCATATAATTACTTACACCAGGTGTTACACTGCCACACATCTCTTATGAGTTCACTATTCACAGGAGCATGAATTGCAATTTGCCAGCCTTTACTTAAGTTTCTTTGTGTCAAAATCTTTTACCCTGGGTGTACTGTTACTTTGACAAGTAGCACAGTACAATGGAAGGGGAAAAGATTGGAGTCTGTTAACAATAGGTATTAGAGCTCCCTGCAATAAGCCCCAGGTGACTGTACAAAAAAGATTACAGGCTCTCTAGTGCTAAAAAGAACTATGTCATATTAAAATGTCAATACTACAGAGGTAAACTACATATAAATCGTTTAAAATGTGTGTATATAAAATTATGTTAACAGAACTAATAAAGTCTTTTGTACGGGCTTGACACAAACAATGTATCCTAAGCATTATTCAAATAAAATAAGTATATTTAGTTGATAGTGATCACACTATAATCACCCCTATCATTTTTTTTCCTGTTGCATTGTGCCATAATGGATTACATATTGTAGACTCTTTTAATTTAAGTGGAAAACAACTATTACCATTACTTTCCGGATATGGGAGCAGAATCTGTATTTTTTATATTGTAACATCTAATTATGTATTATTTGTCCTAGAAGGCTGCAATGTAATGATGTTATGATTATGAAGACAAAAGTGACTGAAATCAGCAAACCTGCAATGAAGTGCTTTTATATCTGCCTATAGTTCTTTTGCAATCCTCAGTTATTCCCAAAAAGTATACAATTAGCTTAGATGGTCAGGACATACTGAATGTTAACTGGGAGTTTTCAGGATTGCCTGGTGCAGGGATAGAGTCACTGGCAATGCAGACAGGGTATCTGAACAGGGGGTCTGAAGAGTAAAGCAGGCCCTTGGTGTTTTTTCACTTTAGAAATATTGTAATTATCAGTTAGGTGCAGGTTTATACAAATTGCCTACCTTTTTGTTAGAATTTTGCTAATTTCAGACTTGTTTATTTTCACAGAACACAGCTCAGGTCAGTCTCTCCTTAAAAGTTTTGACTATAAATTCGTAAGACATTTCTCCATTGTCTTTGGTCTACTTCAACCTAAAATTCATCTAAACCTAAAAACAAAAAATAAATATATTTCAGTTACCAGTCCTTAGACAAGGTGGCTGCATTTGTTTTTTAATTATTTTTTTTTTTATTTTTCACCTGACGATCCTGCCAATAACACACTTTTTTTACAAGTAAGAGCTGCCAGCTCAGGATCACGCCTAACAGACGTAATGGCCACCAGAAAGGAAAACTTGCATGGGATGTCTCCCAAAGGGTTATCCCTAATCAGCTGAAAGAGCGGTCTCTGAAGTTACAGAGAGTACCCTGTTGACATCCTAAGGAAACACAGACGGCTGAATATAGGATTGATATGAGCTGAAAAAGTAAGTTTTTGGATCTTACATTGGAAATAAAATAGTCGTTTCTGCCACCATCCCAAGCGTATAGTTTGTCGATTTGTGGTGCCTTAAGTCAGGTGTGGGATTTTAAGGGCAGGAGTAAGAGAGATAAGCAGTAGTAGTGCAAAATATAGGTAAAATTTATTTACATGTATAAGTTATATACAAAGATTCGAGTGAGCTAATGGGTGAAGTCCCATTGTGCTAGTGAAGAGGAAATAATAAAGTGTGTTTACACGTGATAATAAGTGACTTGAACATAGACAGTAGATGGTCCTGCTCTGCTGTTCCTCGTATCAAAAGATAGGGGTTGATGCAGAGAAAGAGCCTGATCGGTAATCCGACATGTTTCGGCCTGTTGCGGCCTTTATCAAGGATATGTTTACCGATTCTAGGAATAATCGAAATAAATTGTCAGTAATAGCAATATATACTGTAATTCAGATTTTGATATACACAAAATGTGGTTTGACATACATATTTTTTGTCCACTTCCTGAGATATTGCCTCCCCAGAGTTTCTCCGGGAACTGCAGGAACAATGCTGTATTGGGTGAAAAATAGTGTGATTTGGCTGGTAGTTTGAAAAGAAGAGATTGAGAGGGTTCTCATTAATAATAAAATTTAAAAATAATAAATTACTTCTTGGGCCACGTTTTTCTGGTCCAAGGATTCAATGGGGCTGTGGTTTACAGGTTTCCACATTGAAAAGTCTTGAGTAAGGTTTGCAAAGTGAGGGGTTTTAGGAAGAGAATGGATAAGGCAGAAACCTGTTCCTTAAGGATAATCGGGGCCAGACTTTGGTCAAGACCAGATTTAAGAATGGCCAAGATATGAAAAACAGAGTATTCCCTGGGGCTCAATTTTCTATTCTCGCTCCAGGCAAGTATGCCTACCAATTGTCCGCGCCAGGAATGTGGACAGCAGAGAGAGCTGGAATGCAAATTTCAGCCCAGGTGCAGTTCAAATCTCTTTCTCTTAGAGCAGCTTGACTTCTGGTGCTCCCCTGATAGTTTATGTAGGTCACTGCTGTGGCATTGTCCTACTGCACCCTGACGGAGTAACCTTGCAGAAGTAGGGTTCAGTGAGGTAGAGTTAATTTGATGGATATCAATTCCAAAGTGTTTTTTTGTGAAATCTTAACTCCTCTCAGGACCAGGTTCTCTGGACCATTGGGGGGTTGTAAATTCCCCCTGGTAAGGCTGACATCCAATATTGTCATCACTTTCCAGGGCATGGGAAGGAATTACATGGTTGGAAATCAACCATGCCAGGGAGAAGTTTGACTGGATGGACAGAAGCAAGGGATGGTCCAGAGAGTGAATCGGTTTGATCCAAAATGTGAGGATGTTGAGTTGAAATGACCTCAAGTGAAACTGGGCAAAGGAACTACTTTGTAGGAGGCTACTTTTAGGCCCAAATTCCATAATGCAGAAGCAAACTAAGCAGTGCCTTTTGGATCTGGAGGTCCATATGTAGGACTTTAAAAAGGCATTTAAAAAAAAAACAATTCTGGCTCTGGCTTTGTTCAAAATTAAACCCAGTTACTCCAGACAGTGTGAAAGTTGGAGGGCAGACTTTGAAAGGTGATTATCCAACCAAAAGTTTGAAGGAACTGAATTGTCATTTTGACATTGGCAGACAATATTGAGAAGTCCTTCAGCAGAAGGTTGTCTAAGTACTATAGGTCTGCACAAGAAGGGAAGCTAGCACTTTAGTGAACACTCAAGGTGCAGAGGAGAGAAAATATGGTAGTGCTACGAGAAAGTGTTGGTCTCCCACAGCAAGCATTTGAGGGAAAGATGGGGATATATATAGATATATATATATATATATATATATATATATATATATATATGTCTGAAAAGGCATGCCAGCAGGCAAGGTGCCTCCTCAAGGCAAATCTCTGTATGCAGATGCAGGCTGATATACAGTCATACACTTTAACATGGTAAAAAAAAAGCATGCTTGCACACATCTGCATGCACAATAACGTGCCCTTACATGTGCATCGGTCACTTATGTTGGCGCCAGTTGGGCTATTTAAACTGAGCCAATGCTCAAGTTCCATACTGTCTCATCTACTTTTCCTGTGTGATCTGTAACCTGTTACCTGCATCTGATACCACTTACCGACCCAGGTTGTCCTGTCTATCCCTTGAACTCTGCCTAAACTGACTCCGGCTACCTCCGCTTCTGCTTGGTTCTGTTCCCTCCGTACTGTTTACCTGTTACTGACTCTGGCCCATCGCTTGACCATGCTCTTATCAATTAATCTGGCTACCAGTTTATAACCAAGCTTGTCTGACTCCGCTGTTTTTCTACACGCTGCCCAACTACCATGTACCAGCTAGTACCTACTTACTGCCAGTCAATACCTGCTTCTCACCTATCTGCTACCAGCCAGTGCCTGCTCATCACCTATCTTTTACTAGCTAGTGCCTGCTGATGCTGACTACCACCTGCCTACTGCCAGCTAGTGCATGCCTGTTCCAGCTTTCTGGTCATCTGCTGCTGTCAGCCAGTTAGCCTGCTGTAGTCCTTTGTTTGATACTTAGGCTCCAGTTAAACATCTGGTTCATCTCCACTACCAGCATCATTGACAAGCACTCATGCCACTCCATGCTCTCATGCCATCTGCTTACTCTACAAGAGGCCCTGAGCTGTAGGTATAAGAGAGGCCTTCCTCAGCACATTAGGCTCATCTACCGGGTACATGACAATAGGCATCTTGCATGTCTGCCAATGCCAGAAATTCCCCTTGTCTGAGTAAAGTAATGACAGATCTTACTGATTTCATACAGAATTTTGGTGCACAAAGAAATCTGTTTAAAGATTTTATGTTCGGCATTGGGCAGATGCTCCTGTTTGGTTTGGGGACTGTAAATAGGTTTGAGTAATAACCTCTGAACATTTCACTGAGGGAACTGGTAAAACCACTCCTTGTGATTGAAGTTAGTGTAAGGCTGTCTGCTTGTTTTTGTGTTGGTGCTGGCAGACTGGAGGGTAGGAAGCCAGAAGGAGCAGAGATAGAAATTCTATTTTGTACCCCTTTGAAATTACAGATTGGGCCCAGAGATCTGGGACCTGTTGGATCCAGACTGGCACAAATGGCAGTAGATGTACCCCAACTCCAAGGACTGGGGGTACCCCTTCATTGTGAGAAGAGCTTCTGGGCAGGCTTAGTCCATGGTTGTGACAAAAGGAAGTACTAAGCCTTGGTTTTGGAGTTGACGCCTGAGTACAGCGAAAAGACCTCTGTTGCTAAGTAGAATATCCATGAAGTAGGAGACATAAGTCGGCAATAGATGGTTTGAATCTCAGCCAGTTCCTGCTGAACTGAGATTTGAACCATGTATGGGCAGGCTGAATGTACCCAAGCTGATAGATCAATCAACTTGGGTACAACAGTCTGTTGGATTTTACATGCGATTATTGATAGTGGCTGTTAAAGCCACTAGCAATAATCACTGTGTTCTCCCAGCGGGGACGGCTTCCCTCCCCCCCTGCCAGGAGAACACAATAGCTTTGTGGGCTACAGTAAAGAAAATTGCTCTGTTTTTATTTGTATAGTAGGAGCACCTTTCCCCCAGTGATTTCCTTGATAAATTTATCAGGAAATTCCCCAAATAATTGGGCATGTGTATAAGCAGGTTTAGCAGACGAGGCTTTAAACCACAAAACCCTACACATATGCACAGAGATAAGAGATATTCTAGAGATATGGTTAATTCATTAGTGCATCAGCACAAAATAAAGCAGAGGGAATCCACTGCAACTGTTCTAGAGAATGGGGTAATCAAAGATAGGTTCACATTCTCCATTATTGTGTCTTGTCCAGTTAGCAAAAGTCTTTGCCATAGGATACATTTCAGCAAAATCCTTAGTTGAATATCCTCTCAGGAACAGGCTATTCCTCATCCTAGTGCGCTTTCAACCAGTGCTCTTAGGTAATTGTTTTGGCTTTGGAGAAGCAAGTACTGCTAGGCAAAGACTAGTTTGCAGCACATCAATCTGGGCATCCACAGTGGAGAGAATTTGTCAGGAAGCCATAACTTGTGGCTCATAAAATGCAGGGGTTTGAAAATCCTCTGCAGCTTTGACAATGATTTCTGTGTCCACCTTGATTTCTTCTATTTCATCCTCAAACAGTTTTGGAGGTTCTAGCTCTGATTCATGAACAGAGTAGGGGGGAGAGAGGAAGAGTAGCGTTTTTTTGCCCCTGGAAAATTAAGGTTCTAAGAGCGTTGAGACTCTAAAAAGGTACAGAAAGGAGCACAATATGCATTAGGGATCAGACAGCACAGGGCTCTGTGATCCCAGTTGAAAAAAAATATAGAAGAAACCACAAGCCACACAGCAGAGTGTGTGGTATACCTTACAATGCCTCGGCTAAGACAGCCGCCCACAGACAACAATGCAAAGCTCTCAGCAAACCAGGTAGGACAGATATAGCCAGTACAGGGAAAAAGTGAGATGTGCTCATGGCCACTGTTACAGACACAAAATACAGTCGCAGCAGGGCCTACTGCGTGTATAACAGCAATAAAACATCCTAGTTAACAATGAGGAGGGGCAAATTTGTGCAAAGGAAGCCCCCACAGACTGCAAATACCCAAAATAGGGCATTGTCCCTGACAGCCAGGAACAAAACCCAAGAAGAAGCAAGAAATTTATAACTATAGCCCCACAAGATCTGCAGAAGGCACTGAGGGAAAGGAAAGGCTTCAAAAAGGGGCATTCTGCCCCCCTTAGAAAACAAAGGGAAGCAATAGGTACCACTGAAGTTTCTACAAATAGGATGGGTGGTAGATCCTCAGAGACTCACTGCAGCTTAAAAGGAGGAGTAGCAACAGAGTATATGAAAATCCATCCTGCCACCTGGAAGCCTGTACTGCGGTCCATGACAGGGAAGGTGCTGGGTGTGATGCTATCATACTGCGCCTGTCCATGCACAGCGCTGCCCATTTTACACATGGGCACCATATACCTCAAATCTGCCTCCATGCTATATACAAAGTGTAGGCAGAAGTGATGCCAGGAAAAAGGCTAATGCCCTAATCTAATATGGCAGGCACAATAGCTAGCCCCAGTAGGTCACAAACCGCTGCCTAAATTGCCGAACAGCCTGAAAATGCAGTGCGCGCACTCGCTGTTGCAGATGACCCAGCGTGTAGCAAAAGGCCTGTGTGTGCTTGTAGGCTGAACTAGGGTGACTACTGTATCTATAATATTTAGCCTCTTGCCAAGCTCAAATGTTGATGGAAGGTTTAAAAGAATTGAAGGAAAAAATAAAAAGATTTCTCTGCTCAAAAAAGGGAACTAAGATTCCCAGCAAGGAGCTTAGGTCCCTACTCCTCGACACTAGGCAAAAACTGCCTTCTGCTGCTGGGGGGGTTTGGCAATTGTCAGAGAGTCCTTCTCCTGAAAGTGGCGCTATAACCCAATGGTCGAAGATCAAGACCTTTGCTGTGTTTTCGAAAACGTAAGAGAAAGGGTTTTTAGTAAAGTGGGCTTTAAATTCCCTCTGATACTATCACTTAGGTATAACTATTGAGCTGAATAAAATAGATGGCATGTTCCACATGCTAATCTGTGGTATGTGGTATGTATGTGTTTCATTTACTCACTATGACAATATTCAGGGTTTATGGGAAAATCTAGCCCACGGCATTTCCTATATCTCCTGTTGTTTGTTCTTTTACAGATTGTTTTTGGAGACATTACATGTAGTGATTTTAGCTGTAACTGTATTTCCTACATATATCCTTTCTGCTTGCTAGCAGTGCATTGTATGGACATTTTTCTGTTAAACTTCACTTTTTTTTTTTTTTTTTTTTTTTACTGTATTTGGACATAATGTGAGCGAGGTTCATTCTTCCCATTGTAACTTTATTTCTGCACTTAATAAAGTTACCTTTAAAAAAAAAAAAAAAAGTAGATGGCATAAAACAAAAAGACCACTAGGAGGGTGAATAGGACATTTCTGGGCCTTCAAGAATTTAGCTTTAGAGTGAAACACTGCCCACGTGTTAGGATGGGAATCAGTGGCGGCCGGTGCATTGGGGGCACAGGGGCGTCGCCCACCCCCCCCCATCCATGGGTCCCGGCCCCCTAATCTGCATGCGGGGCGCCGGACGCATGGAGTTCAATGGGTTTTTTTTTTCTTCTGAAGCACGTGATTAGAGCCAAAGGCTCTAATAGGCTTCACAAAAGGGTGGACCCGGGGCGCTGATCAGTGCGCCCCGGGCCCACCCATTGTGTGACAATAGCGAATGAATATTCGCTATTGTCACATGGATCCTCCTCCTGGCCAATCAGGAAGCAGGTCCGAGACCCATTTCCTGATTGGCCGAATGGCAATCTTTTGCGATTGGCCAAGGAGGAGGAGGAGGGAGACGCGGATGACTGAGGAGAAACCACTGCTGCATCAGGTAAGTGCACTGACTGGTCTCTCTGCAAGCTGTGCTAACTCTGCAATGAAAGGGAGCACGCTGTGCTAACTCTGCATTGAAAGGGGGCACGCTGTGCTAACTCTGCATTGAATGGGGGCACGCTGTGCTAACTCTGCATTGAATGGGGGCACGCTGTGCTAACTCTGCATTGAATGGGGGCACGCTGTGGTAACTCTGCATTGATGGGGGCACGCTGTGGTAACTCTGCATTGAATGGGGGCACACTATACTTTGCCTACTGAAGGCCCCTTTCACACTTTTGTGACCTCAAAGTCATGCAATTTTTTGCCGCGTTTTTTGCCGTAAAGCAATGCCTATTCTGTTTGCGCCCAAAAATATTGAGCACCAGCCGCCATTGATGTGAATGTAGTTGCCTTGTCTCAGGTTCACTCATGCCTGGCAAACTGTGTTACAACCCCATGTTTAAAACAAGGGGGGATTATGTGACAGAAAGCCTGGTTGTGTCAGTAAAGACACATTCCTGTGCACAGGCGCAGAATGCCAAGAAGCTTGGTCCGTGGCCAATTCAAAGGTTCATGTGCGAGCACACATAAACACCAAGCGGGCTATATAAGCTGCACTATGACCTTGGGTCTTTGCCATTTGGTCTACTATGTTTCCTGAGCATCTGCTACCTGTTCCTGTGTTGACTTCCTGTTACCAACTTAATCTGTTCCTAACTCTACCTGAAAGCCGCCTGTACCAACCCCTGGCTTGTCTTTGGATTTAAACCTCTGCCTGCTCCTTCTGCTTATCTGCCTGCCTAACCTGGCCTGATCTCTGACTACTCTTTATAGCCTGCTGTTTGTACTTGGTCTGCCTATCAGTTGCTGACTCGGAATGCCTGACCCTGCTTACAGATTTCTTCCCTGCATCTGAGTCTGCTTATCTGTACCAGTGTACTACTCTGGTCTACCTGCCAGTACAGTTTCAAGTACTGATCGACCGATATCGTTTTCGCGTTGCCTGATACCGATATTTCGTCGATTGCATATCGGTATCGGCAGATATTGGCCGATATTTTCACACATGTAAAATTTTCCCAAAAAAACACAAAATTCAACACAAATATTTTAATAAACATGTGAATCTTTATTTATTAACATTTTTAACATGAAGTGCTCGTTTTTCACACCTTAACTGCATAAAAACGGATAATGGAAAACTTCAATTGCAGGGACATTTGCTCTGCATTTTACATCATCTGATTGCGCATTAATTAAAAAGGCTGCAGTAGTGGACTCACTCACTGCAATATGTTACTGCAGTGCAGTCAGTGCAAAACTGCTAGAAAAAAAGCTAGACAACAAAAGCTACACATAAAATACACATACACAGAGGATTGGATGGACTGGAGTCAGTGGAGGACCACTTCTGCAGTGAGGCACTGACTGCAACTAATGCAGTGCAGTCAGTGCAAAACTGCTAGAAAAAGAGCAAGGCAACAGCTACACATGTCACAGTGGATTGGACTAGAGTCAGTGGAGGACTACCTCTGTAGTAAGGCACTGACTGCAACTGATGCAGTGCAGTCAGTGCAAAACTGCTAGAAAAAGTGCAAGGCAACAGCTACACGTCACAGTGGATTGGACTGGAGTCAGTGGAGGACTACCTCTGTCTGCAGTATGGCACTCACTGCAACTACTGCAGTCAGTGCAATACTGCTAGAAAAAAATCAAGTCAACAGCTAGACAGTGGATTGGATTGGAGTTAGTGGACTACCTCTGCAGTAGGGCACTCACTGAAACTACAGCAGTCAGTGCAGCACTGCTAGAAAAAAAGCTAGGCAACAGCTGGACATTGGATTGGATTCTTAGCAGAAGGGCACTTACTGCAACTACAGCAGTCAGTGCAAAACTGCTAGAAAAAAAAAGCTAGGCAACAGCTACACATTGGATTGGATTGGACTCTTAGCAGTAGGGCACTCACTGCAACTACTGCAGTAAGTGCAAAACTGCTAGAAAAAAGCTAGGCAACAGCTAGACAGTGGATTGGATTGGAGTCAGTGGACTACCTCTGCAGTAGGGCACTCACTGCAACTACAGCAGTCAGTGCAAAACTGCTAGAAAAAAAGGTAGGCAACAGCTAGACAGTGGATTGGAGTGGAGTGGACACTACTCTTTTCAATACTCCCAGTTAAGTAGAATAATATTATAATACAGAAAGCAGAACATTTCAGCATGTCCATGGTCACCTGTTAACCACTTAAGCCCCGGAGGATTTGGCTGCTCAAAGACCAGGGCCTATTTTGCGATTAGGCACTGCGTGACTTTAACGGACAATTGCGTGGTCGTGCGACGCTGTACCCAAATGAAATTGACGTCCTTTTTTTCCCACAAACAGAGCTTTCTTTTGGTGGTATTTGATCACCTGTGCGATTTTTACTTTTTGCGCTATAAACAAAAAAAGAGCGACAATTTTGAAAAAATAACAATATTTTTCAAAATTTTTTATATGAAATTACCCCCCCAAAAAATGTAAAAAATCTAAATTTTTTAACTTTCTAGGCCAATTTGTTTTCCGCTACATATTTTTGGTGAAAAAAATCGCAATAAGCATATTTTGATTGGTTTGCGCAAAAGTTATTGCGTTTACTAACTACGGGAAAGATTTATGTCATTTTTATTGTTTTTTTTTTTTAACTAGTAATGTCGGCGCTCTACGATTTTTTTTTGCAGGACTGCGACATTGCGGCGGGCAGATCAGACCCTTGACTGACATTTTTGACACTTGGGAATACCAGTGACATTACTACAGTAATCAGTGCTATACATTTGCACTGTTACTGTAAAATTACACTGGCAGTGAAGGGGTTAACTTTATTAGAGAGCAAGGGGTTAAGTGTATCCCTAGGGGCGTGATTCTAACTGTAAAGGGGCGTGGCTTTTGATGTAACCACAGAGACATATGATCCTACATAGCAGGATCGTATGATCTCTGCTGTTACATCAGGGAGAATGACAGACAGCTTTGTTTACATCAGCCGCCTGCCTTTCTCCCTCTCCAGCGGGAGATCGCGAGTGACCGGTGGACATCAGAACCGCCGGTCACTCGCGCGGGGATGCCTGTGAACGAGCGGGGGCGGGAGCGTGCCTCCGGTGGCGCGCGCTCGCCCCCTATTGGCTCACAGGCGAGTGACGTACCCATACATCACTTTGCCTGTACTGGGCTGACCGCCGCAGTATATGTACTTGCGGCGGTCGGCAAGTGGTTAAAGGTCTTCTGTTTTGTTCAAACAATGCTTTAACTTCGTAAACATGCTCAGGAGGAGTGGAGGACAGAGAAGCAGAGAGAGAGAGGTGTCTTCTAGCATGGGAAGCAAGTCTTTTGTAGCATGCCTCATTTTCTCTCCACCACTGAAGAGGATGACTTCTTCTGTCAATTACGGCTTCTTTCAAATAGAGATGAAGTTCATCATCCAGGCTCATAGTTCCAGATTCAGAAGAAATTGAATCCTCCACATAAGGCCCCAATAAAACACTGAAAATGTCCTGATCAATTAGACGACGATGAAGCAGATTCTCTTCTGTGCGTTGATGTATTTTTGGACATTTGTCTGTTTATTCAGCATGCTCCTCTTCATAAAAATGGTGTTCTGGACTTGTCCTTTCCTTTGCAGGAACCTCCTGCACCTCCATATCTTCTGTTAGCCATTGTTTCGCCTTAGCCAATACATCATCAGAAGAGAAAGCATGGTTAGAGTTGAGCGAACACCTGGATGTCCGTGTTCGGCCGGTTCGGCTGAACTTAAAAAAAAAGCCTGGGTTCGTGAACCGGACTTAACCTGAACTTTGCCCCGATCCCGAACCCCATTGAAGTCAATGGAGACCCGAACTTTTGAGCACTAAAATGCCTCTAAAACAAACATGGAAAGGGCTAGAGGGCTGCAATTGGCAGCAAAATCATCTTAAGAGCATGGAGAGTGCTCTACAAACAAATGTGTATAGGGAAATAACTTAAAATAACATAAAAAAACATAAAAATAAAAAATAATCATCTTGAATGATGTAGGAGGAGGATGAGGCCCATATGGAGTAGGAGGTTGAGGTGGCGGTGGATATGGCGGTGTAGGTGGAAGCGGCGGCGGCGGTGGAGGAGGAGGACGAGGCCCATATGGAGTAAGAGGTTGAGGTTGCGGTGGATGTGGCGGTGTAGGTGGAAGCGGCGGTGGAGGAGGACAAAATAGCCAACACTGGTTTTGGTTTTTAATTTTATTTCTTTTTCAATTAGGGTACACCCCAAAAGAGTTAGAAAGATCAAATACAACAATGGCTGGGTAAGGCCGGTATACATATCTATTCTGCACAAGGTACGGACAAGTCCTGTGGTATCCATGCCTGGTTCATTTTAATGAACGTGAGCTTGTCCACATTGGCTCTGGACAGGCGGCTGCGCTTGTCTGTGATAACGCCCCCAGCCGTGCTAAATACACGTTCAGATAATACACTGGCTGCAGGGCAGTCCAGCACCTCCAAGGCGTAAAGGGCAAGCTCAGACCATGTGCCCAATTTGGAGACCCAGAAGTTGAAGGGCAGACCCATCATTCAGTACGTCTAGGCGTGTGCACACATACTGCTCCACCATTTTAGTGCTGGGTCGTGGTGCTGCTGGTGGAGCTCCTGTTGCAAGGAGAAGACGTGGTCAATCTGTGCCAGCTACATGCACAGGTGAAACACCTTTCTCAGCTGCGAGTAGGCGACAGAACCTTACAGCAGTATTTGGCAGGGCCTAATGTGCCTCTACAAATGTTGAGACCAGAACAAGTACAGCCGATAGTAGATTGGGTTGCTGACAGTGCCTCCAGTTCCTTCACATTGTCTCCCACCCAGTCTTCTGCTGAAAGGTCAGAGTTGGCACCTGCAGCCCATATGCATCAATCACCCCCTGCAAATCAGCCAAGCAGTCTGAGCCCCAAGTCATGCAGCAGTCTCTTCTTCTTTTTGATGACTCTGTTAGCATGGTTTCCCAGGGCCATCCACCTAGCCCTGCCCCAGAAGTGGAAGATATTGAGTGAACCGATGCCCAACCACTTATGTCTCAAGATGAGTACATGGGAGGACCATCGCAGCACGTCTCGGATGATGACGAAACACAGGTACCAACTGCTGCAGAATTCCGAATTGTGGAGACCGACAAGGAGGGCAGGGGTGAAGACTGGGTGGAAGATGATGTGGAGGACGATGAGGTCCTCGACCCCACATGGAATGAACGTCATGCAGATGACCTGAGTAGTTTGGAGGAAGAGGCAGTGGTCGCACAGAGCCACCAGCACAGCAGAAGAGGGAGCAGGGTGCAAAAGCGGAGTGGCCGTGCCCTAGACACTACACCTGCTACTGCCCAATGCGGCAAGGGACCGAGCACACCAAAGCCAGCTCAAAGGAGTTCCCTAGTGTGGCAGTTCTTCAGACAATGTGCTGATGACAGGACACGAGTGGTTTGCACGCTGTGCAATCAGAGCATGAAGCGAGGCATAAACCTTCTCAACCTGAGCACAACCTGCATGACCAGGCATCTAAGTGCAAAGCACGAGCTGCAGTGGAGTAGACACCTCAAAAACCAAGAAAGGTCTCTGGCTCCTCCTGCTTCCTCTTCTGCTGCTGCAGTCTCGGCCTCTTCTTCCACCTCTGTAGTGAGACCGGCACCTGCCACCCCGCAAACAGAGGATCTGCCAGCAACACCACCACCTGGGTCACCAACAACCACCTCCCCATGTCCCGTGGAAGCGTTCAGCTTTCTATCTCCCAAACACTGTAGCGGAAGAGGAAGTACCCCCCCCCCCTACCCACCCGCAATCCCTGGCCCTGAATGCCAGCATTTCAAAATTCCTGGCCTTTGAAATGCTGTCATTCCGTCTGGTGGAGACGCAGAGTTTTAAAAGCCTTGTGGCGGTGGCTGTCCCACAGTACTTCGTGCCCAGCCGCCACTACTTTTCCAGGCAAGCCATCCCTTCCCTGCACAACCAAGTGGGTGACAAAATCAGGTGTGCACTGTGCAACGCCCTCTGTGGCAAGGTCCACCTAACTACGTATACGTGGACCAGTAAGCACAATCAGGGACGTTATATCTCCCTAACAGCACACTGGGTAAATGCAGTGGCGGATGAACCTTAGGGGGATAGCAGTTTGGTGCATGTCCTTCCATCACCGAGGATTGCAGTGCGCTTCCGTTTGCCTCCTGTTCCTAACTCCTCCTACTCCGCTTCCTCATCCTCTACCGCCTCCTCATCCGGTCAGCATAACACCTTCACCACCAACTTCAGCACAGCCAGGGGTAAACGACAGCAGGCAGTTTTAAAAATTGCCTGTTTGGGGGAAAAACCACACACCGCGCAGGAGTTGTGGAGGGGCATTGAACAGCAGACCGATGATTGGTTGGTGCCAGTTAGGGATGATCGAACTTTTGAAAAGTTCGGTTCGACCAGAACACCCGAATTTCCCAAAAGTTTGGTTCGGATTTCAGAACCCCATTGAAATCAATGGGACCCGAACTTCGGTAATCAAAAAACACAATTTTTAAGCCCTAAAACCCAATAAATGCCCCTAAAAAGTGCCTAGGGTTCTGGGTCATGCCCCATTAACTATTAATCACACAAAAAAAGTTCTTAAAAATTGTCATTTTTGATAAAAAAGTCAATTTTTGAAAAAATTAAAAAAAAAAAAAGAGAGAGATTGGATTTAGTATCTGGGGGGTCTAAAAGGTGTGCATGTGAAGTTTCAGCTCTGTAGCATGTCCAGAACCATGAAAAAAAAAGATAATTTTTCAGTAGAACAGGGATGTGGGTCGGGACCCTCCTTTAACTTTAACACCTATATGATCTTTTTTCTGGTTCTGGACATGCTACAGAGCTGAAACTTCACAGGTACACATTTTAGACCCCCCAGACACAAAATCACACAAAAAAAGTTATTAAAAATTGTCATTTTTGATAAAAAAGCCAATTATTGAAAAATTAAAAAAAAAATAAAAAAAAAGAGAGAGATTTTTTGATTTTTACTTTGGATTTAGTATCTGGGGGGGGGGTCTAAAAGGTGTGCATGTGAAGTTTCAGCTCTGTAGCATGTCCAGAACCATGAAAAAAAAAAAAAGATAATTTTTCAGTAGAACAGGGATGTGGGTCGGGACCCTCCTTTAACTTTAACACCTATATGATCTTTTTTTCTGGTTCTGGACATGCTACAGAGCTGAAACTTCACAGGTACACCTTTAAGACCCCCCAGACACAAAATCACACAAAAAAAGTTCTTAAAAATTGTAATTTTTGATAAAAAAGCCAATTATTGAAAAATTAAAAAAAAAAAAGAGATTTTTTGATTTTTACTTTGGATTTATTATCTGGGGGGTCTAAAAGTGTACATGTGAAGTTTCAGCTCTGTAGCATGTCCAGAACCATGAAAAAAAATCGTTTGTATTAGAAAACTTTCAGCACAGGAGGTTGGCTCCGCTGCTGTAACACCTTGCCGGTTTAATAGAAGGCATTTTTTTTGGGTTCTTTGCAGTCAGGAAAAACATCTGAACTTGTGTATAGTGGTACTGTGCACAAGTTCTGATGTTTTGCCTGCCTCCAAAAACCCCCCAAAAATGCCAGCAAAAACACACCTGGGCATTTTTTTTTTTTGACGCTAGCGTTTTTTTGGGCATTTTTTGGGGTTCTTTTGAGGCAGGCAAAACATCTGAACTTGTGTATAGTGGTGTATATACACACATCCATATATTTATATACACACCTAGACATATATAGGTGTGATAGTAGCAGAAATATATGCTTGCGCTAATGAAATCATTTACAGTAATATATTGTATGTATTAGAAAACTTTCAGCTCAGGGGGTTAGCTTCTCTCCACACCTTGCCGGTTTCAAAGTAGGCATTTTTTTGGGTTCTTTGCAGTCAGGAAAAACATCTGAACTTGTGTATAGTGGTACTGTGCACAAGTTCAGATGTTTTGCCTGCCTCCAAAACCCCCCAAAAAATGCCAGCAAAAACACACCTGGGCATTTTTTTTTTTTTGATGCTAGCGTTTTTTTGGCATTTTTTTGGGTTCTTTTGAGGCAGGCAAAACATCTGAACATGTGTATAGGGGGTATATATACACATATATGTCTGAATATATACCCCTAGACATATATAGGTGTGATAGTAGCAGAAATATATTACTGTAAATGATTTCATTAGCGCAAGCATTTATTCCTGCTACTATCACACCTATATATGTCTAGGGGTATATATTCAGACATATATGTCTATATATACCCCCTATACACATGTTCAGATGTCATGTCTGATATCAAACATGTCCTCAAAAAAGCACTGGCAGTGGCAGCCCCTGCAGCATAAAAAATGCTTGGCTGGTGAGAAGCCATATGGGTGTGCCAAAGAAATTCAGAGAAATTATCATTTCTCTATAGCGGTCACCCTGCTATGGTAGGGTTTTGTCACCCTGCCATAGCAGTCACTGCCAGTTAACCCTACACTACACTACGGTCCCCTTACACTTAACACTTTCCCTACAGAAACTAAATTTTTGAAGCTAACTTAAGTGTAAAGGAGCACTCTAACTACACTAGATATCCCTTTCCTCACACTAAAAATAGCTAAATTACACTTTTAAAGTAAAATTAACAGAACTGCTTCCACTCTCTTCCATGTCCAGTATAACAATGCTAGGAATATGGCGGGGGCGATCTTATATACTGGGGGGCGTATTCACTAATGAGGGACAGAATTCTTCGTGCCCTCTCATCACCTCACCTCCAAGCACGTCAGTGCCTGAGAATTATCGGGACCATGGTGGCTGTAGCTCCCATGGTAAAGTGGGCCCTATGGAGAATGAGTCCATTCCAAAAAGGCTTTCTTCCTCAATGGGACACCTGGCATCTGGATCAGACCATCTTCCTGACCCCGGCCATGAGAGCAAGTCTTCCATGGTGGCTGCAGTGGGAGCATCTTCTATGCTGCCATTCTCTTGTACAAACCTCATGGGTTGTGGTAACATCGGATGCAGGTTGGGGGCTCATTGCCTCTCGGAAGTGGCTCAGGGCAAATGGAAATTCCCCTCCCAGGGTATAGTGTCCAACATTCTGGAGCTACGGGCAGCCCTTAAAGCTTTGAAAGCGTTTCCTCACTTGACAAAAGGTCTTCCAGTGATGCTAAGACTGGACAACACCTCAGCAGTCGCATACATAAGGAAGCAAGGAGGGAAACGCAGTTGGTCCTTGCTGCGAGAGGTGGAACCAATTATGGTCTGGGCTCAAAAGAACTTGACCGACCTGTAAGCAGTATACGTTCCGGGAGTCCAAAATGTCCAAGGTCAATCCCTAACCCTCAGAATTATAACCGTCAACTAACGGAATTCGAAAAATATTGTTCGGATTCAGGGAATCTATCTCATATGTTATCTAAAATATACAATTTGATAAACATACCTAATGTAGATGATCAATTGCCTTATCTTGATAAATGGGAGAGAGAACTATCCTGTGCCTTCTCCACGGAGCAGAGACAACATATGATTAACCTTGTCTTCAAATCGTCTATATGTACCAAATACCAAGAATTAAATTTTAAAATCTTGACAAGATGGTATTTTACCCCATATAAATTACATAAAATGGCGATAAATAACTCTGATAGATGCTGGTGCTGTTCGGTGGAAGAAGGCACATTAATACATATTTTTTGGTCCTGCCCCAAATTATCAGACTTCTGGAAAAAAGTCAGAGAGATCATGCAAAAGTTTTCAGAGGTAGAGATACCAGAGGATCCGGCCTTTTTTCTTTTACAGTTGAGTAGGATACCAGGGAAAAGATACAAAGGATCTATTATATGCCATTTGGCAAACGCAGCTAGATATTGTATTCCCCTTAACAGGAAGAAACAAAGGCCCCCAACAATAGAGTGCTGGCTACGTAAAGTAGAGGAAATAAATAAAATGGAAGATCTGGTTTTGACAGCTCAACACAAAAGAGAAAAATATACAGAAACATGGGGAGCTTGGAATCTGTTTATACTTTCGAATCAGGAGTTAGCTCTGTTAGAAGAAGATTTGATAGATCCTTGAGTAACAAAAAGATAACTCGGCAGGAAAGGGAGGAGATAATTCCGTACACCCTTTCCTATTCCCTTCCCCCCCCCCCCCTCTCCATGGTTTCTCCCCCCCCTTTTTTTTTTTTTCTCTTTCTCTTCTTTTCTTTTTTTGTTTCTGGGGTTGATTTGTTTTCTTTTGGGGTTGATTTGCTCTTTTTATAGAAATAGGGAAGCCAGGGTGAGAAGAGTCCATTGTAATTTAACTGTGGTATGAACAAATTGAGGTAGAAATATATTTGAACATGGTATGTTTTATTTATTGGACTATGTAATATATTGTCTCACCCGGAAACCTTAATAAAAATTATATTTGAAAAAAAAAAAAATGTCCAAGCCGACTTTCTATCTCGAGTGGTCTCTCCACAAAGAGGTCTTCGAGTGGATCCTGAGCCTGGGGATCTCCCCAGAGGTAGACCTTTTTGCCTCTCCTCGCAACCGCAAGTTGAAAAAATACTATGCGAGGTTCAGGGATCCTCAAGCTCTAGGGATAGACGCCCTCACGGATTGTTGGAGGTTCAACAGGGCATATGCCTTTCCCCCAGTTCCCATAATCCTTCAGTTTCTCCGGAGACTCAGGTCGGAAGCAGCGGAAATAGTGGTGGTAATTCCATTCTGGCCCAACAGGCCCTGGTTCCCTCTTCTAACAGTGTTCAGGATCCGACCCCGCTACCTCCCAGGCAAGATCTGCTATCTCAAAGTACCATATTGCATCCCTGTCCAGCCCAGCTGCATCTGAAGGTTTGGCTGTTGAGAGGGGAAGGCTACAAGCCTTAGGGTGCCCTGAAGAGGCAATCTCTACACTTTTGAGTGCCAGACGGAGTTCAACTAATAAAGTGTATGAGAGAATTTGGTCAAGATTTTCCTCACATCTGGCTACTAGGTCCAACCCTCATTCATCCATCAGGATTCAGGATGTGCTCAGCTTTCTACAGTCTGGTCTAGATCTTCCTCTGTCAGTGAGTTCTCTGAGAGTTCAGGTGTCAGCTATTATAGCCTTTACAGGCATTTCTTGGGCTACCCATATGCTAGTCCGACAATTCTTCAAAGGGGCAATGTGACTCAGGCCCCAGAAAAAGCCAAGGTTTCCTAAGTGGGATCTCTCCTTAGTTCTGGACCTTCTATCACAACGACAACGTGACACAGATGAAACTCTTACCATCAAGGAGTTGACATTGATGACCGTGTTCCTGGTAGCCATTACATCAGCGAAGAGAGTCTCTGAAATCGGAGCTTTAGGGGCACAGGAGCCCTTTCTAACCTTTTTTCCAGACAGGGTAGTCTTAATCCCTATGCTGGAGGCTAGACCGAAGGTTACTTCAGTTTTTCATGAAAACACGGAAATAGTTCTGCCTACTTTTAGGCAAGAAGAAGGTTCTTCTGTCCATCCGCTGGATGTTGGAAATTGCCTCAAGCAGTATCTGGAAGCTACGGTCTCCTTTCGACAGTCAGATCATTTGTTTGTCATTCACTTCCGCCTTTTCTCTGTCCTCAGTGGCCAAATTTCCTTTGTCATCTTTTATGGGGCCAATGTGTTCTGGCCTCGCTTTCTTACTGTTTATATACTTAAAAAACTTCTTGGGGTTCTTTTTACTCTCCTCCGCTATATGTCTCTCGTGTTCTATTTTAGCCGCCCTGATTTCATCTTTACATTTCTTATTACACACTTTGTAATGCTTAAATGCTGCCAATGACCCCTCAGCCTTGTATTTTTTGAAGGCCTTTTCATTAGCATTAATATGCATTTTTATGTTGGAGTTTAGCCACCCAGGGTTTAGCTTTGCTCTTTTAAATTTATTTCCCTTTGGAATGCACTGGCCAATCCCCTTGTTAAGTATGCTCTTGAAGCACTCCCATTTTTCCTCCGTGTTCTTTGTTCCCAGAGTTCTATCCCAATTGATATTTTCTAGCAGCGAGCGCAGTTTTGGGAAATTGGCTCTTTTGAAATTCAGCGTCTTAATATTACCCTTGTGCTTCCTATTACTGTAATTAATACTGAAACTTATTGACCTATGGTCACTGTTTCCTAAGCTCTCCTGTATTTCTATATCCGTGAGCAGGTCTGTATTGTTAGTAATCAGTAGGTCAAGTACCGCATTGTTTCTTGTGGGTGCATTCACCATCTGACCCATGAAATTGTCCTGCAAAACATTTAGGAACTGCCGAGCCTTGGCTGAGTGTGCGGTTTCATCTGCCCAGTCTATATCAGGATAATTAAAGTCCCCCATTATAATGACATTTCCCATCCTTGCTGCCAATCCTATCTGTAAAATGAGGTCCACCTCCCCCTCCTCCCTCTGGTGGGGGGGCCTATAGCATACGCCCAATATTACCTTCCCCACCGTGCCTTCCCTTTGAAGCTCTACCCATAGGGATTCTGCCTCGTCCTTAGCCCCATTATTAATATCATCCCTCATATTTACCTGTATACTGTTCTTAATATACAAAATACCCCTCCCCCTTTTTTACCTTCTCTATCTCTGCGATAAAGGGAATACCCCTGAATGGTCACCATCCAGTCATGAGAGCTGTCAAACCAAGTCTCAGTTATCCCCACAAAATCTAAGTCCTCCTCAAACATCAGCAGCTCCAGCTCTCCCATCTTGTTGGCCAGGCTTCTGGCATTGGTATACAAACCTCGTAATTTTGACCGGTTACATATATTCTCATTTGATGTTTTTAGGCTGCTCTTGTGATTTTTCCCCATACCCACCCTGGGTATAGGAGCTCCAAACACCCTACCGCTAATGCCCCCATTTCTGCCCTCTGAATCTTGCTTTCCACTGGCTAATTCTACATCTGTACCCTCCCCCCCATTCCCTAGTTTAAAAGCCCCTCTAACTTTGTGGCCATCCTCGCACCCAGTACGGCTGCACCCACCCCATTTAGAAGCAATCCGTCCCTACCATAGAGCCGGTGGCCGACTGAGAAGTCGGCCCAGTTCTCCAGGAACCCGAAACCCTCCTTACTACACCAGCTCCTCAGCCACTCGTTAACTTCCCTAATCTCCCGCTGCCTCTCTGGTGTGGCTCGAGGTACAGGTAGTATTTTGGAAAATACTACCTTGGAGGTCCTTCTCCTCAACTTAGCGCCTAAGTCCCTGAAATCGTTAAGGACTCTCCATCTTCCACTGCCTATGTCATTGGTACCCACGTGTACCATGACAGCTGGGTCTTCCCCAGCCCCACCCAATAATCTGTCCACCCGATCCGCAATGTGCCGAACCCGAGCGCCCGGCAAACAACAGACTGTTCGGCACACACGGTCTTTGTCACAGATTACACTGTCTGTCCTTCTAATAATTGAGTCCCCTACCACCAGCACCTGTCTTTCCTTTCCCTTTCTCCCGGCCTCACTGGAGGAGTTCTTCCCCTGGCAGCTAGGGGCATCGCTCTGCTCCAGCAATGCTGGTCCCTGACTAATTTCCCCAACATCACACAACGGGGCGTATCTATTGGGGTGCTCCAGCCCAGGATCAGCCTCCTTGCCTTGGTCCCTTCTACTCCTCCTAACTGTCACCCCTCTACTCTGCTCTGATGCCTGCACCTCCGATACTCCACCCACCTCTGTGCAGACCCCTGCCTGCACCTGACTGGTACGATCCTGGCTCTCCTCCGGTATGGACATTCGTCTCCGTGTTGCCAGCTGCTTCCCTTGATTCAGGACCTGAGCTTCCAGGGAAGCAACTTGCTTACATTTTGCGCATTTGTATTCGCCCTCGATCGTATGACCGAGGAACGCATACATATCACAAGATGTACACCGAGTCGCATCTCCACACCCGCCGGGAATTGTACCTACTAATCTAATCTAATGGGGATTCAGTGATTTAAGTCTATCCTATGTGGCTATTTCCTGGCTTCACTCACTTGACACTCAGTTGCACAACACTCACAATCTCACAGCCCGGTCAGTCGCACAACACTCCCAGTCTCACAGCCCGGTTCAGTCGCACCACACTCACAGTCTCACAGCCCAATTCAGTCGCACCACACTCAGTCGCACAGCCTGGTCAGTCGCACAACACTCAGTCGCACAGCCCGGTCAGTCGCACAACACTCTGCTGCCCAGCCCGGTCAGTCGCACAACACTCTGCTGCCCGACACTGTCAGTCGCACAACACTCTGCTGCCCAACACTGTCAGTCGCACAACACTCTGCTGCCCAACACTGTCAGTCGGACAACACTCTGCTGCCCAACACTGTCAGTCGCACAACACTCTGCTGCCCAACACTGTCAGTCGCACAACACTCTGCTGCCCAACACTGTCAGTCGCACAGCACTCTGCTGCCCAACACTGTCAGTCACACAACACTCACCGACACACAGCCCGGTCAGTCGCACTCAGGTAGCAATAGGTACTCCCAGACACTCAGGTAGCAATAGGTACTCCCAGACACTCAGGTAGCAATAGGTACTCCCAGACACTTCAGGTAGCAATAGGTACTCCCAGACACTCAGGTAGCAATAGGTACTCCCAGACACTTCAGGTAGCAATAGGTACTCCCAGACACTTCAGGTAGCAATAGGTACTCCCAGAAACTCAGGTAGCAATAGGTACTCAGAGATACTCAGGTACTACACTACACCCTCAGTCAGTGTACAATCTCAGTCACCAGTCTTACTTACCTAGTGTGTGTCCCTTTAAGCCTGTCACTAGCAGTTCCTGGCGGTGATTTCTCCCTCAGTCGGTCAGTCTCCGCTCTGCACCCGCCTCCCTCTGTCACTTCCCGGTCAGCCTTTGCTCCGCTAGTCTCCTCTGCTCCCTCTCTGTCTGGGGGGGGGGGGGGGGTTCCGCACCACTCGCCGCCCGCCGCAAAAGGGGGGGGGGTTTACTGCACCACTCGCCACCCGCAACAAGAGAGGGGGGGTTACCGACCCGCTCGCCGCTCGCTTTTGCTTCGGGGGGGGGGTTCGAGCGCCGCTCCCCGCCGCTGCTGTCCTGGGGGGGGGGGTTACTTACACGCGGTCGGTCACGCACACACTCCTCACACACTCCTCTCTCCTGCACGCCCTGTAAGCCTCTGATCCCACGCTCTGCTCCTCTGCTCCACAGCACCACCTGCCGGCCGGTCAACTCCTACTTCTCACTCTTCAGTGTGTAGATTGGCTCAAGCATGGACATCAACCGCTTAAATCCTGAGTCAGACACCATTGTAAATGGCTGGTTATCAATGACAATCATCTCTGTGATTACTCTGTAAAGGCGGTTGGGATTTTCCATCTGAATCTAGACATTGACATCTGTTTTTTTTTCACAAACATATCTGTTATTGTTGCCTGGGATTGTGGAGGAGGTATTGAATTAAAATCACATTGATATTAATTTTGTTTTTTCTGTGCTGCATGATACAATTCAATATGATGAACTATTAGATGGGCCCAAAGATTTGACGTATTTTTGTTTTTTGCAGTTACTGATCCCATGCTTATGTTGTTTGAACATGTGTTGCACACTGCTGCTTTTCCTGGAGATAGTTAAGAAAAGAAATAGTCCCAGACCACACTTTTACTTTTTACATCCATTTCAACTTGAAAAACACAAAAAAGATTAAAGAAATGGCTTGCTGAAGTTGCTGCTGATGCTGGCACTGGCATCCTGTTGTGGGTTGGTGGCTGACGCCTGGCAGTGTGGCTGGCTTGGTGTCACCCTGTTGTGGGTGGCTTCCTTGCCGGAACACTGTGGTGGCTGGCTTGCAGGAACACTGTGGTGGCACTGGCTGGCTGGCTTGGTGTCACCCTGTTATGGGTGGCTGGCTTACAGGAACACTGTGGTGGCTGGCTGGCTTGGTGTCACCCTGTAATGGGTGGCTGGCTGGCTTGGTGACTAGTGTGACCTTGTTATTGGTGGCTGGCTTCAGGAACAGTCTGTGGTGGCTGGTTGGCTGGCTTGGTGTCACCCTGTTATGGGTGACTGGCTGGCTTGGTGACTGGTGTCACCTTGTTATTGGTGGCTGGCTTGCAGGAACACTGTGGTGGGTGGCTGGCTTTGTGTCACCCTATTATGGGTGGCTGGCTTTCAGGAACAGCTTGTGGTACCTGGTTGGCTTGCTTGGTGTCACCCTGTTATGGGTGGCTGGCTTGCAGGAACACTGTGGTGGGTGGCTGGCTTGGTGTCACCCTGTTATGGGTAGCTGGCTTGCACGAATACTGTGGTGGCTGGCTGGATTGGTGTCACCCTGTTATGGGGGGCTGGCTTGGTGTCACCCTGTTATGGGTGGCTGGCTTGCAGGAACACTGTGGTGGCTGGCTGGCTTGGTGTCACCCTGTTATGGGTGGCTGGCTTGCTGCAACACTGTGGTGGGGGGGCTGGCTTGGGGTCATCCTGTTGTGTGGGTGGCTTGCTCGGTGTCACTCACTCACCCTGGCCTGTTGTGGCAGGTAGCTGGCTTGCTGGAACACTGGTCACGGTGGCGGGTGGCTGACTTGCTGTTATCTGGGTGGCTGGTTGCTTGCTCGCTGGGCTGGCACCCTGTTGTGGTAGGTGGCTGAGGCAAAGGCCTGTGGGTGGATGGATGGCTGGCAGCGTGACTGGACTGGATTGCAGCTGGCTGTATCACGAGGCTGTGTGAGGCGGTCTTAAGTGCAGAACGCGGTGAAATGGCGTCACGTATGGGCCGCGCAGGCGTGGGAGCCGATGTTAGAAGGCAGAACGTGTGCACGCAACATACGGAATGACGTCATGAAAATATCTGCAATATCGGTAAATCCAAAGGCCGATACAGATATATTGTGGAAAGTGCATATCGGCCCCCGATATAACGGTGTTGCCGATAATCAGTCGATCTCTAGTTTCCAGCCTATCTTTTTGCCGGACTGGAATTCACAGCCTGCTCATCAGCATTTTGCAATGGAAGACCAGTCAGGCACTCGTGCCCACTCTGTGCTCTGGCACACCTGTCACTTTACCAGGGCTTCTGAGCCAGAGGTGTAAGAGAAGCCTACCTCCACATGTCAGGTTCCACCATCAGGTACGTAACAGGTTGGGTCCAGGTTTAGAGATATACAGTATTTGTCCTGGGTTCAGGCAGTATGCAGACTTTTTTCTTTTTTTGGTATGTTGGGGATGAGAGGCGGCCTATATCCATTTCAGGTGTTCTGCCTCCCCTTTGTCAGGCAACCAGTGCATAAACAAACAGCCAGCATTTATACATTGCAAGAGGCAGGACCAATTGTAATCACTGCATGTGCACCCACAGCCATGTATAATAAACTTGAACTATACACCTCTGCAGGTGCACAAGTAGTAGTTCCGATTGATTCTGCCCCTTATCACCTTCTTCCCTGGCCAGCAATGTATAAATGCCAGCTGTTTGTCTATGCACGGGTTGCCTGACAAAGGGAACACGGCACCTGATGCATATCGGCCCCGCCAATCACCAACATCAGAGCTTGGATTTAAAAGCTGCACTCACTCTCTCCCCACCAATCCCTGGCTGTGCTAGATATTTACTCTGCTGCATGTCCTGCTCGGCTACATTCATTTGTTATCCATCTGATGCCTGAGTTCTTGTCTCCGCTCTTATATGCTGTTAATCAAGATTTCAGAACATAAATGTGCTATGTTTATATAATTGGTGTCTTTGCAGTTTAACTAACTCCTGAACCTTACACTCTATACGAAACGCACTCCTGAACCTTGCACTCTGTAGGAAACGCACTCCTGAACCTCGCACTCTGTAGGAAACGCACTCCTGAACCTCGCACTCTGTAGGAAACGCACTCCTGAACCTCGCACTCTGTAGGAAACGCACTCCTGAACCTCGCACTCTGTAGGAAACGCACTCCTGAACCTTGCACTCTGAACCTTGCACTCTGTACGAAATGCACTCCTGAACCTTGCACTCTGTACGAAACGTGCTCCTGAACCTTGCACTCTGTACAAAATGCACTCCTGAACCTTGCACTCTGTATGAAACACACTTCTGTACCCTGCACTCTGTATGATAGGCACTCCTCAACCTTGCACTCTGAACATAACACATTCCTGAACCTTGCACTTTGTACACAACACATTCCTGAACTTAGCACTCTGTTTGAAATGCACTCCTGAATCCTGCACTCTGTACGTAACGCACTCCTGAACCTTGCACTGTGTATGAAATGCACTCCTGAACCTAGCACTCTGTACATAAAGCACTCCTGAACCTTGGACTTTGTATGAAAAGCACTCCTGAATGCCACACTTGGCTCCTCTATGATGTTAATCAAGATTTTAGAAAGTAAGTGTGCTATGTTGAATTAATTAATGCCTTTGCAGTTTAATTAACTCCTGAATAGTGATGAGCCAAACACCCCCTGGCACTGGAACCATGTCCTGTGGTCTGATGAGACCAAGATAAACCTGTTTGGTTCAGATGGTGTCAAGCGTGTGTGGCGTCAACCAGATGAGGAGTACAAAGACAAGTGTGTTTTGCCTACAGTCAAGTGGTGGGAGTGTCATTGTCTGGGGCTGCATGAGTGCTGCCAGCACTGGGGTGCTACAGTTCATTGAGGGAACCATGAATGCCAACATGTACTATGACATACTGAAGCAGAACATGATCTCCTCCCTTCGGAGACTGAGCCGCAGGGCAGTATTCCAACATGAAAAAAAACCCCAAACACACCTCCAAGGTGACCATTGACTTGCTAAAGAAGCTGAGGGTAAAGGTGCTGGACTGGCCAAGCATGTCTCCAGCCCTAAACAATATTGAGCATCTGTGGGGTATCCTCAAATGGAAGGTGGAGGAGCGCAAGGTCTCTAACATTCACCAGCTCCGTGATGTCGTCATGGAGGAGTGGAAGAGGACACCGATGGTAACTTGTGAAGCTCTGGTGAACTCCATGCCCAAGAGGATCAAGGCTGTGCTGGAAAATAATGGTGGCTACACAAAATATTGACACTTTGGGCCCAATTTGGACATTGTCATTTAGTGGTGTACTCACTTTTGTTGCCAGCAGTTTAGACATCAATTTTATTCGTTGGGTGAGTGGAAGCCAGTGAAGGGATTGGCAGAGAGGGGTGGAGGACACTAAACGGTTGGTAAGGTGGATAAGTCTTGCAGCAGCATTTATTATGGATTGAAGGGGGGATAATCTATGTAAGGGTAATCCAATGAGGAGGGAGTTGCAATAGTCGAGGCAAGAGATAGCCAGGGCGTGCATTAAAAGCTTGGTGGTGTCATTGGTTAAAAAGGACCGTATTCTAGCAATGTTGGAGGTTTAAGTGGCATGATTTGGACAGGGATTGGATGTGAGCCTGAAAGGACAGTGCAGAGTTCAGGGTTTCCCCTAGCACCCTGGCATGTGTGGAAGGACTGATAGCTGTTCCATCGATCTTGATAGAGAATTCCGGGGAAGGGGCACGTGGAGGAGGAAATATTATGAGCTTGGTTTTAGATAGATTCAGTTTGAGGAAGTGGTGAGACATCCAGGCTGATATGTCTGTTATGCCCTGTACACACTATCAGATTATCTGAAGACTTTTGTCTTCAGATTTACCTTTTCTATGTAGTGCAAGGGCCTGCCGGATTGCATACAAATTGAAAGTGTTTAGGTTTGACCTCATATTATATGGTTTTGGTAAGTCTGCAGACAAAAGTCTTCAGATAATCTGATAGTGTGTACAGGGCATTAGTAGATCAGTGATGAGGGAGGAGACTGATGGGGTGAGCTGAGGGGTAGAGAGGTAGATTTGGGTGTCATCAGCATAGAAATGGTAGTGGAAGCCATGGGAGGCTATTAGCTGACCCAGGGAGGAGGTATAGATTGAGAATAGTAGCGATCCAAGGACAGAACCTTGGGGGGACCCCAACAGTAAGAGGAGCTGCAGGGGAGTAAGTGGAATTGTAAGTGAGATCAGACGATACTGGCCCCATGGGGCCACCAGAGCATCTGAGGCATCCACCAGAGGATCCTGTGACCTTGTCACAAGCCTCAGCACCTTGCTGTTGTGACGGGACGCCAACAGATCCACCTTGGGGGTGTCCCAGCAGACATATATCTGATAAAACATGTCTAGATGAAAATACTCCTAGTCCAAAGCCTGCCTACTGAGATAGTCCGCCTGACAGTTTTCCACTGCTAGAATGTGTATGGCGGAAAGGGCCGGAACGATGCGTTCTGCCCACCCAGAGAATGCCGGCTACTTCCAGGGCTGCCAACACTCTTTGTTCATCCCTGGTGACTGACATAAGCCATCGCCGTGGCATTACGCGACTGAATCCACACCAGAAGCCCCTGGAGGCGATTAGCCAGTGATCCAGGCACAGCCTGAGCACCTGAAATTCCAAGACATTGATCGATAGTCTGGACTCCTCCAACATCCAACAACCCTGAGCAGAGCTCAGTCCCAGGCCATCTCCCCACCTGGACAGTCTGGCAACCGTGGTAAACACTGTCCAATACAAGGTAAGACTCGCCCTGTCGAAGAGCGAAGCCACCAGACCATAGACCCCCTGGTTTCCCAGGTCAGCTGGATCGGATTGTCCAGAGACTTCGGACACTTGTCCCTTTGTACCATGATCTCCTTTTGAAGGGACCTCGTATGGAACTGTGCAAATGGGACCGCCTCGAAGGTAGATACCATCAGGCCCAGCACCCACAAGCAACTCTGCAGATAGGACCATCTGCTGGATAACAGGAGATGAATAGCAGCATGCAACTTCTTAAGTTTGTCCAAAGGAAGGAACACTCTGGCTAGAGCTGAATCCAGAGTCAGACCCAGATAATCCAACTTCCTGGATGGAATCAGAGCAGACTTCTGGTAATTTAGAAGCCAACCGAACGCCTTCAGGGTCTGTAAAGTGATCTCCACATTGGCCATCAAGGAAGTAGAGTACTCTGCTCACAAGAGGAGGTCGTCCAGATAGCCCAGTACTGAAATCCCCTGCTGACATAGCAATGTCAGAACCGGGGCTAACACTTGTGAAGACTGGAGAAGAAGCGAGACTAAAGCATAACACCACGACCGGATAATGTTCTTCTAGAAGAAAAAGGAGAAAGTCCTGGTTTAGTGCACATATTGGAATGTGCAGGTATCCATTCTTGATGTTGATAGAGGAAAGAAAATCCCCTTGATGTAGGGATGCCGCCACCACCGTGCGAATGGACCTCATTCTGAACTTCTGTCCCCGCACAAGCAGTTTGGGGCCTTGAGGTCTATAATCAGAGGTACCTTGCCCTCCTTCTTTGGGACCATGAACAGGTTTGAATAAAAACCCTGAAATCGTTCTGGTACCAGAACCTGGACAATCAGACCCTGAAGCAGCAGGTCTTGCACCGCCCCGAAGAGAGCTTGCCATCGGTCCAGATGCACATTGGAAGGGAAGAACCCTTCCGCAGGGAAAGAACAAAGCTATCTTGTAACATGACAGTATCACTTCGTAGACGCACTTGTCGGTTACCAAGGAGGTCCCCAGGCCCAGAAACCAGCGAAGACATCCCCCCACCCCCAGGCATGGGTGAGGGCCCACCTTCATGCTGAAGGAGCCTTGTCCCCTGGTCTAGAGAGAGAATCCCGCTCCTGGCTTACCAGACCAGGGCCGCTTGAAACCTCTCGAGGAGCTATGGTCTGCACATGCTCGCAGGCCAGACTGGGGGTGACCACTGGATTTAGATTGTCCAGTCCAGCAGTTGACTGTAGTTCTCGTAGGGGGGGGGAAGCCATTTAAAAAGGAAAAAATTGCCAGGGCCAGAGATCCCAGCAGGGAACTAGGTCCTTACTCCTGACAAGGCAGGAAAAAACTAAAGACCAATAGAGAGGGGGAGTATACCACCTTCTGCCTAGTGTCCTACTGCTGTAGGGGGGTGATATAATCCCTATGGTTCTGAGCTATGGAGAAATGGAGAAGCTGTGTCAGTCAATGAACGAACAAAATGTATGATAGGCCAAGAGGTTTTTTTTTTTTTTAACAGGTTAATAGACAAGGAAGATCTAGCTCTTAAGTCCAGGGGTATGGAGTACAATCGAGCCTTTGGGGCTGGGTGCAGGTATGATTCGAGAGAGCTATTGTACTCATATCAGCAGTCCCAAAGACTTTGATGGAGAATAGGAGTGGATTATAAGAACGACATCCCATCAGATAAATGTGGGATTGTAAATGGATTAGTAATTTTGCCCCCTCCCTTCACCCTGCATTTTTATTTTGGTACGATCTATTTCTTGTCATGGCTTTTAAGCCCTCATTCACATTGGAGCAATTTGTTGATTTCGACAGGTCAAATTGTATGACAAGTTGCAGTCTATTGCCGGGTAATGGCATCGTTCAAATGTGTGCGTTGCAGCAACGATTTGTGAAAGTAGTTCCTGCACTACTTTTGCTGATTTCAGGTCCGACTTCAAGAGACGTGTGTATGAAGCTGCACAGGTGTCTTTAAAAGTAGCCCCTGAAATCTTGCTGACCTACTTTGAAATCGTGCTACTCCAAAAAAAAGTAGCAAGATTTCAAAGTAGCATCAATGTGAACCGGGCTAAATCTGCTTTTCAACTGTCAAAAATACTTTAAAACATCAGCTCAGCAACCAATGAGAGCATCTTCTTTAAACTTAATATCACAAGACGAGATGGAAAAATTAATTTTGCTTTCTTCTTACAAAACTGTGGTAAAATTATCCACCCAAAAGGTAGTAGGCTGAACAGCTACTACTTTGGGTTGCAGAGGGGAACTAAAGAAATTAATTCACCAGCTTAAAAAGCTGAGGGTAAATAATTAAGAGTTTTTCTAAGAACTTACCATAAAACTCTTTTCTCTGAGTCCTCTGACAGTCGCAGCCCGTTCAGTATGCCTTCATTGGGATGTCCCAAAGCAGTGCAGGTGTGAGGGGTGGGAAATACGCAACCAAAGAAAAAAGGCAACGCGTCGACAAGGCCAGAGACAAAACTGAGCCAACAGGGCAACAGAAGCTCAACAGGAGCCAACCCCAGAACAAAATTCACCCCAAGAAGAGACATAACATCTCCTCAAACAACCGCCGCGCTCAGAAGTTTGCGGCCAAAGGAAGCACCCGAGGATGTCATTACATAAATTCTGTAGAATTTTGTGAAAGTGTACACAGACGACCAAGTCGCCACTTTGCACACCTAAACCACAGAAGCCTGATGGCGAAAAGCCCAAGAGGCACTAACGGCTCTAATAGAGTGTGCCCTCACAGGCAAAGGAGGCACCTGACCCTTTAGAGAATAGGCCTGAACAATAGTCTGTCTAATCCATTTGGAAATGGTTGCAGCAGACACAGCCGAACCCTTCTGAGGTCCCTCGGGAAGGACAGTGAATCAGACTTACAGAAGGACTCCGTGGCCGACAGGTAAACCCTAATCGCCCGGACCACATCCAAAGAATGTAAGGCAAATTCTTTCGGATGCTTGGGCTTCGCGCAAAGCAAAGGCAACACAATATCCTCGTTAAGGTGGAAATCCGACACCACCTTGGGGAGAAAAGACGGATTAGGCAGAAAAGGAGGGAAGTGTATGGCGCTGCCAATATGTGTGCAATAAATAAAGTGGTTATTAAATTATTATACCTGGTGTATTATTTTTGTTGTAAAAGTGCAGTAATATAACGTGATATCACATAAAACTCATATTCATATAAAACGGCATTAATTAAATATAAGATGCTATAACATGTATAAAACAATGTAAAATTAATAAAACTTGGTGCTTCTCAAGTGCAGGTGAGAAAAGTGATATTGTGATATGTGCAGTATGAGTGGTAAGCACCACCCAAAGAAGAAAGAAAAATGTGCCCACAATCGTTGAAGTATACAGATGTATATAAAGTGAGCCAGAATAAATAGATAAATGTGGTGTAGAAAATCGTTATACCGTGAAGCAAGAAAAAAATATTTTAAAAATAAAAATTATTAATAAATCCTCCAGGAGTATATTCAATATAATGAATGTGACAAAAGATATTGGAACCCGGCTGCGTGAATAAAGTGAACAGTGCTAGGAAGTGATCAACAGAAGGTATCAGCCTTGAAAGGTCCCAAAAAACGTAAAAAAGTGATAAAAAAAATGTAGTGTACCAATAACAAAGTGATAAAAAATTACAAATTCAAGGTGTATATATATATATATATATATATATATAATATATATATATAAAAATAAATGCCTTAAAAAAGGAGTGTATTGCCAATAAAAATATAACACACATATTGGCAGCGCCATACACTTCCCTCCTTTTCTGTATATTCAGTGTATAATCCTTTGGGATTATATATTTCGAAGTGGGCTGCAGCCGATTGACCTTTTTTAGTGCCCTTACCCTACTACCCTCCTCTATCCTAAGCGCGGATCTTTCCATAATATTCCAAAAGACGGATTAGGTCGCAGGACCACTTTATCCCGATGAATCACCAGATAAGGTCAGCGGCAAGACAGAGCCGCCAGTTGTGACACTTTGAGCAGCAGTGATGGCAACCCGAAAGGCCACCTTCTGGGACAATACAGGCAGAGCTATTTCTCTGATGTTCTCAAAAGGGTGTCCGTTGTAAAAAGGACAAGACCAAATTCAGGTCCCACGGAGGTAAAGGAGCCCTCCGCGGTGGAGCCAGATGACGCACCCCTTGAACAAAGATGCAAATCAAGGAATTAGTCGCCAAGGGACGCTGGCAGAAAATGGCTAAGGTCGACAACTGACCTTTGATCGTCCCCAGCGCCAAACAAACACTGGTCCACATCTTCCTGCAGGAAGGCCAAAACCCTCGCCACCTAAAAGGAGCGTGGATGAAACCCTTGCGACTCACACCAAGTAATATATGCCTTCCAGGTACGATGGTAAATCTTCCTGGAGGTAGTCTTCCGAGCCTTGAGCAAGGTAGGAATGACAGCAGCCGAGAGACCCTTGTCTCTCAACACTTGGCTTTCAACAGCAACGCCATTAAAGCCAGAGACTGTAAAGCAGGATGGAAGATCGGCCCTTGAAACAGTAGATCGTCTCTCAGCGGAAGCCGCCAGATGGCTCGACAACCATCTGCACGAGGTTCGTGTAACAAGACCGACGAGGCCAGTCTGGAGTGACCAGAATTACTTGCACCTGTTCCAATGCCAAAATGCGGAGCAACCTGGACAATAGTTGAATCGGAGGTAGGGCATAAATCAGCCGGTACCTATGCCAGGGCACCACCAACACGCCCGTGGCATCCGCCAGAGGATCGCAGGCTCTTGCCACAAACCTTCCCACCTTTTTGTTGAACCGGGACACGAACAGATCCATGTCCGGGGTCCCCCACCGGGCACACAGAAGATGAAACACCTCCGGATGCAGGGACCATTCCCCCTGATCCAAGGATTGATGACTCAAGATAGTCCGCCTGCTAGTTTTCCACTCCCGAATTGTGAACAGCCGAAAGCGCTGGAACATGTGCCTCGGCCCAAGACAAGATCTCGGCCACCTCCCTGGCACTCTTGGTGCCCCTTGGTGATTGAGGTAAGCCACCACTGTGGCGTTGTCCGTTTGAACACGAACCGGGCGACCGTGCAGCCGATTTGCCCAATGGAACAAGCATAGCTTGATCGCCAAGAGCTCCAAGACATTGATCAGCAAGGAGGATTCCACTGCCGAGCACGTCCCATGGGCACACAAGAGTGTCCAGGACACCACCCCAGCCTGACAGGCTGGCATCTGTGGTGATCACCGTCCACATCAGAAGCAGGAAGGACTTGCCCTGGGACAAAGCGGGTGATAGGAGCCACCACGAAAGATCCGTGCTCGTAAAACGACTCAAACATTCCTTCTGTCCAAAGACGGAGGATCCCTGTTCCACCTGGCAAGAATTTCTGCTTGCAGAGTCCTTGTGTGAAACTGAGCAAATGGGATGGCTTTGAAGGCTGAAACTATCAGACCCATGGACCGTATGCAGGTCCGTAGAGAAGAAAAATAGTTGTCCCTGAGAGACCTGATCTCGCCCTGCAAAGTTAGAAGTTTTTCCTCTGGGAGAAAAACCTTCGCTTGAGCGGAGTCCAGGACCATCCCCAGGTAAAAGACGGACTGACGGGGTCAGTGCCGACTTCTGGAAGTTGATGGTCCACCCGAACTCCTGGAGCGCCTGAACCGTGACTGTCAGATCGCTCCACAGAGTGGCACACGAGCTCGCCCTCAACAGGAGATCGTCCAGATAACCGAGGACCGCAATCCCCCTCTTGCGCAGCAGAGCTAGCACCGGGGCCAAAACCTTGGTGAATACCCTGGGAGCCGAAGCTAGATCAAAGGGTAATGCCACAAATTGAAAATGGTCCTCTGCCACTGCGATGCGGAGATACCGCTGATGACCTTCGTAGATAGGGATGTGCAGATACGCATCCTTTAAGTCGATGGAGGCGAGAAAATCTCCCTGACTTAAAGACACCACCACCAGCCAGATGGATTCCATTCGGAACTTCTGCACCCGCACAAAGCGGTTCAGAGACTTGAGGTCCAGAATCGGACGCACTCTGCCCTCTTTTCTGGGCACCGTGAACAGGTTGGAATAGAACCCTTGAAACCTGCCCCGCCGGGGGACAGGTACAATGACTCCTTGGGCAAGAAGATCTTGCACAGCCCCCGTTAGATCCCGCAAACGATCGGGAGAGACAGACGGAGATTTGATGGAAAGAACCTTTCTGCGGGGCAAGAATGAAACTCGATCTTGTACCCTCAGCGAATCAGTTTGTGAAACCACCTGTCCTGGATTGGGGCAGCCAAGGATCCCGAAAGCAACGCATACGTCCCCCCACCCTTGAAACGGGTGAGGGCGTCCCTTCAGGCGGAAGAGGACTGGGCCGCCACACCAGACTGACCAGCCTTGGGCTTCCCGTGACCGCCAGAAGCCTTGAAGGATTTACCTTTTTCCTGTGCCCCTGAGGCACAAAAGGACCCACGATGAGCTTTGAACGAAGGAACCCACCTAGAACGCGGTGATTTTCCCTTAGAGGTTTGGGGTAAAAGGGTACTCTTACCTCCCGTAAGACCCTTGATCAACTCATCCAAAGTATCGCCAAAAGGCTGATCTCCCATATAAGGGACATCAGATACAGTCTTTTTGGAAACGTGGTCAGCCGACCAGCTTTTTAGCCAAACAATGTGGCAGAGTATGACCCCATCCGCAGATAGCCTTGTGACCAAAGAAGCCTCGTCCAGGGCCGCATCAAATAGGTATACTATGGCCTGGGCCATTTGATCCACCAGGTCAAGGACAGTTGGAGGGACTGACTCCACCACCAAGGTGCACCTAAGCACCTTGAACCATTCAGTGACAGTTTGTGAAACCATCACAGAAGCAAACAAAGGCTTGAGCAGAGAGCCTGCCACCAAATACATGTGGTGGGAAAGCGTTTCCACGTGCCGGGTCTCTGAACACCAGGGAATCCTCCACGGGCATCACTGTGGATTTATTCAACCTGGAAACAGTGTGGTCCACCTTAGGCGACACCGTCCAACGAGTGTTGACCGGGTCCGCAAAGGGATAGCAGCGTTGAAACCACTTAGGCACCACCAGCATGTGCTTGATGCAACGCCATTGTTCGTTCACAAGCTCGTGAAACTCCTCGGGGCAGGGGAAAACCTGACCCGACTTCTGGGCTTTGTGGGATCCGAAGGAACCTGGTTTACCTGACTGAGCGGGCTCATCATCAATATGCAAAGTCTCCCTGACGGAGTGAATAAGTGCTTCTACCAGAGCGTGTTCCTGCGCCGCAGCGGAGGACTCCTCCTCCACTTCAGAATGTGAGGACTGGGACCCACCAAGGGGGACATTGTCCGTTGCAACCAAATCAGGCTCTGAGTCAGAAAACAGAGGGCAGCGGCCGTTTTTGAACAGTACGTTCAGACATCAGCAGATCAACCTTTGTCGCAAAGGTCGCAAGAGCAGCAGATAAGGAGTCCATGGACGTTGTTTCAGGAGTACCCAACGCAACAAGCAGGTCTGTGGGGAATTTGCTATTCTGGGTCTTAATTTTGTGACAATATAAATTTTGGGACACTGGTCCTTTACATTAGCGATTCCTGCGACCCGCACCACAAATCTGCATCACCAGAGTCCCCTTTTTTATGATGTAGAAACAGGTAAAGCACAGTTTTAAGGTAAAATGCCAGAAAAAAACTGAATAAAACAGCCCCACCGTGTAAATTACCAGACCCTCTCACGAGCTGCTGCAGGAGGAGGAAGTAGTCAAAAGAAAGTGACCTCAAATCACTAGAGGCCGATGCAGCGCCCTGGGCCATAGCAATATGAATGCCTATTAGATTCAATGGGAACAAAAAGCATGGCGGCTGCCTACAGCCAAGATACCAGAAAATGGCTGCTGCCCCAACAGGGAAGCCAGTTAGGCTGCCCTCACCTAAAATGGCGGCCGAACCGAACAGCGCAAAAAGTCAAGAAACCCAAGAGCTGGCCACTGCGGGGATCCCTCAGAGAGACCCCCAGGACAAGGTAATTAGCCCCCCACCAGGTAGTGTTCACCGCAGTACGCCCCCAAAGGGGCAGGGAGGTAGGGGTAGTTCATAGCAGCCAGGGAGGACATTACAGAGACCACAACTTCTGCCTTCCCCTAGGAGTGGGCCTACATGACTCCCCCACAGGCGACTATCCTGGGAACACAAAGGTAGCATCATTCACCATAACAAGGATCGGGGTTCCACTCCGATATGGAACACCTCCCACCCTGAGTGGGGGTGCCATCCGCCAGGAAGGGATGCTACAACACAGGGCGTTCCAAGGTTGAGACATCCAGGCGAAGAAAGGCACTCCGCAGGTTCGTTCCCATCCACAGGGGCACGGTCATGGTGAGGCCTGGGCATACCAATAACCTGCACACGCTCGTTTGCAGGCTGGGACACCATAAGGATCTAGATTAACCAGTGCGAGGCCCGGCCCGGCTGTCTCTTGTAGTTCCCCAGGAGGATCCCCCTGACTAACTAGCGATAGTGAGTGAGGAAAATAAAACCAACATTTTTCAAAGAAAAAAATCTGAGACAAAGGTCCCAGCTGGGAAACCTAGACCTACTCCTGATGCGAAGACAGCAAGAAAACTGGAGAAAAGTACTGAATGGTTCAGGGTAATGTGTGAGGGACAGCCCCCTAGAGGTGTGTCTTGGTGTAAAGTTTTTTGCTAAATCTTTTCACTGCCTAGCTTACTCCTGCAGAGGGCGCCATTACCCAATGGTGAAGGCATACTGAACAGGCTGAGACAGTCAGAGGAAGTAAGAGAAATTAAGTATTTTTAAATGCTAACCTACATTTTCCTTTCTAAAAATTATTTTTGACTTGCCACTTGCCAAGTACCTCTGAATTTGCTAGAAAACTTAATTTGGCTACTCGGGAAGGGTTTATGCCATAGCTACTTCTGGCAGTCTCTAATTACCATGTTTACCAATTAGCCATGGTTGAAGTGAAGCAAAATACTATAGTCACTAGTGAGATGGATCCCATTGTGCCAATATCACAGACATACTTGAAGATACGGACACAACCAGATCTGATCCAGTCTTACAATGGCTAAGCAGGTTACAATGAAGGTTTATGATGCAGAGGGTTGTCTTCAATTTGCTCATGTCTGCACCTCTGGGTTTTTCCATATTTAAAAAAGAAACCCTTTAAATGGTTTTAGGTCAATATTTTTTTTTACTATTTCTGAAAATACCTTTGGTTAACTACAAACTACTGTGCACCCCTCCCTGACCACAAAGGTCCTAAACATCTGACTTCGATACCAAAAAGGGGATTAGCACCAGAATTTTTCCTTTAAAAGTTGAGTGACCTAAAATTGTAAATGTAAAAAAAAAAAAAAAAAAACAACATGTTAGACTTGCCTGCTCTGTGCAATTGTTTTACACAGAGGAGCCCCGATCTTCCTCTTCTCGGTTCCCCAGCCAACGCTACTGGATCCTCCCCTGCTGATTGCCTGCATAGAAAGCGGCTTACTATGGGGGCACTCATGCAGGCTCACTCCCAAGCCACAGTGTGTGAGTGTGTGTCCATTGACACAGATTGTGGTTCAGCCCCAACCCCTGCTCCCTCCTCACTGGCTGTAATTGACATCAGCAGGAGCCAACCACTCCTGTCGCTGCCAATGAGAGGAGACAGAGCAGCTATGCTGTTCTTATGCACAGGGCTGGATTGACATTGAGCTCAGATAAGAAGAAGGGTGGTCGGGCTGGGGGGAGGGGGGAGAGAAGCTGCACATAAAAGGTTCTTTACCTTAATGCATGTTTTTTTTTTTTAAGAAAAAAACCTTCTACCTTTAGAACCACTAGGAATATCACAGTAGCTCGTAAATTTCCAGGAACGTATATAGCAAAAAAAGTATTCAAAGATTTACCATCAACAGTGTAAAAACAGAAATCACCTCTGCTTAGAGAGATGACTACAATAAGAATTGATGAAGTGTAAAGCAACATGTTCTCCCATGTAGTCAGGTTTAGAAGACTTTCCACACGGCTGACAGGCAACTGATCATTTGTCATGTACAGTGGGTACGGAAAGTATTCAGACTTCCTTAAATTTTTCACTCTGTTATATTGCAGCCATTTGCTAAAATCATTTAAGTTCATTCTTCTTCCTCATGAATGTACACATAGCACCCAATACTGACAGAAAAACACAGAATTGTTGACATTGTTGCAGATTTATTAAAAAAGAAAAACTGAAATATCAAATGGTCCTAAGTATTCAGACCCTTTGCTCAGTATTTAGTAGAAGCCCCCTTTTGATCTAATACAGCCAGGAGTCTTTGGGAAAAATGCAACAAGTCTTTCACACCTGGATTTGGGGATCCTCTGCCATTCCTCCTTGCAGATCCTCTCCAGTTCTGTCAGGTTGGATGGTAAACGTTGGACAGCCATTTTTAGGTCTCTCCAGAGATGCTCAATTGGGTTTAAGTCAGGGCTCTGGCTGGGCCATTCAAGAACAGTCACTGAGTTGTTGTGAAGCCACTCCTTCGTTATTTTAGCTGTGTGCTTAGGGTCATTGTCTTGTTGGAAGGTAAACCTTCGGCCCAGTCTGAGGTCCAGAGCACTCTGGAGAAGGTTTTTGTCCAGGATATCCCTGTACTTGGCCGCATTCATCTTTCCCTCGATTGCAACCAGTCGTCCTGTCCCTGCAGCTGAAAAACACCCCCACAGCATGATGCTGCCACCACCATGCTTCACTGTTGGGACTGTATTGGACAGGTGATGAGCAGTGCCTGGTTTTCTCCACACATACCGCTTAGAATTAAGGCCAAAAAGTTCTATTTTGGTCTCATCAGACCAGAGAATCTTATTTCTCACCATCTTGGAGTCCTTCAGGTGTTTTTTTTTTTAGCAAACTCCATGCGGGCTTTCATGTGTCTTACACTGAGGAGAGGCTTCCGTCGGGCCACTCTGCCATAAAGCCCCGACTGGTAGAGGGCTGCAGTGATGGTTGACTTTCTACAACTTTCTCCCATCTCCTGACTGCATCTCTGGAGCTCAGCCACAGTGATCTTTGGGTTCTTCTTTACCTCTCTCACCAAGGCTCTTCTCCCCCGATAGCTCAGTTTGGCCGGACGGCCAGCTCTAGGAAGGGTTCTGGTCGTCCCAAACGTCTTCCATTTGAGGATTATGGAGGCCACTGTGCTCTTAGGAACCTTAAGTGTAGCAGAAATCTTTTTGTAACCTTGGCCAGATCTGTGCCTTGCCACAATTCTGTCTCTGAGCTCTTCAGGCAGTTCCTTTACACTCATGATTCTCATTTGCTCTGACATGCATTGTGATCTGGAAGGTCTTATATAGACAGGTGTGTGGCTTTCCTAATCAAGTCCAATCAGTATAATCAAACACAGCTGGACTCAAATGAAGGTGTAGAACCATCTCAAGGATGATCAGAAGAAATGGAAAGCACCTGAGTTAAGTATATGAGTGTCACAGCAAAGGGTCTGAATACTTAGGACCATGTGATATTTCAGTTTTTCTTTTTTAATAAATCTGCAACAATGTCAACAATTCTGTGTTTTTCTGTCAGTATGGGGTGCTATGTGTACATTCATGAGGAAGAAGAATGAACTTAAATGATTTTAGCAAATGGCTGCAATATAACAAAGAGTGAAACATTTAAGGGGGTCTGAATACTTTCCGTACCCACTGTATACTCCCCTCTAGGTCCTGGCATGTTACTTCAGGGCCCGAAAATAAAGACAGTGCAAACCAGAGTTTTAGGAAGCACCGTTCCCAAGATGACTGACAGTCTTAAAAACTTAAGCCACCATACATGAAGTTCATTCCCAGCTAAAATTCAGTTCTGTCACACAAAAAAAAAAGTGTGTAGAAAAGCAGTTCTTTATAAGATCGGAAAAAGACCGCTATCTTATAAATTAGGAAAACCCTCATCACTCTGCTGTTATTCACATTTAAAACACATAGGCAATGGTGGTATATGCCATAAAAGCGAGACGATGGATGTTCAGGCCAAGACAGACAATTGGAGACCATGGTTCTAAGATTAAATGGCAGAGGGATGAAAAATTCCCTATATTCCAAGATCCAGCCTCTTATCTCTCTGCATTTATTTTATACCTCAGCATAAAAACTGAAGCAAACCTGTCATAACAAATAAAGGGGCTGTCTCAGTCTCAATGCGTTGTTAGGCCAAAGGGTCAGCATGGCAGGCAGTTTTTTCAAACCTACTTTGGGCAATCCAGCTTAAATGACTTATGCAAATGACACCACTATGTGGCTGTTGACAAACCAGAAATTTCTGATTGATGCCAATGCTAGACAGGAAGTGACATTTTTTCAGCAGGTGCACCTGTAACTTTGCTCTGTGTGCTAAATAAAGTGCACCGCTTACTCTAGCACCTCCACCACTCCGTAGATTTTTTTTTATTCCAAAGAATACAAGATTTCATCTGAGTGGCTGAGGTGGATGGATGCTTGCCCAACCACAGGGAGGTTCCGGAGCACACGACTATTTAGAACACTGTGCAAGCAGGAGTATCTGACAGAAGAGGACACCGATTCCGGTTTGTAGCATTGGTCAGAGCAGTAAGCTGCCGATTCGCTATTGTCCACAGAAAGGTGGCATCTGCATAGTTTTAAGCCACGCTGGCCCAGGTAAGTTTGCTTAGCAACGCATTTGCTGGAGTTCTTTATTGAGTGCAGAATCTCCAGCAGCTTAACCGGTTTTTGCACTACCTGGTAGACATCAGGACAACCCTCATCCCACAATGCAATGTGGTGCCTGAGTAGCAATGTCAACAGGCCTGGGTATTACGAAGAGTGGTGTGTCTGTACTTTAGTAGGAAATTCCTGCGCCAATACACAATCACCAATATCCGATTAACACCAATATGTGCAATACACATTTAAAAACAAAGTATGCCAGTGCAATGCTGCTATTTAAACACAATGCAATACATCAAATAAAATGCATTGTGCAAAAATATAAAAGAATTAAAGTACAAGAGTAATACCGTGTCAACAAATTATAATCCAACTGTGCTCTCCAAACAAATCAAGCCCAGGAGGGGTCACAGAACTGCAGTATCTCCAGTGATTCACACCACTCCTCTTCCTCCACTACAAGTGTAGATGTCACCCTAAATAAATGAACTGTATATTAGCCATCATATAAAGTTTTTTTCCCCCCCCATTCCTGGGGTCTAGGCTCTGTAGGCACCAATCTGCTCCACTGTCACGCCAAGCAACCAAAAATATACCAGAGTGTGTATCGCTTAAAACCATTCACATTAAAATGTGCACCTGTGCCTCAGCACACAGGAAAACCACATCGGTATTATGCCAACAGTGCAACACACCTCTAGTAGCATGAAAACCTGTAATTCCAGCCACTTCATGGTTGATACACGATGAGGTCAATAAGCCCTGCCCAACATGTGCTGTGACAGACCACGTAACTTATCAGGGAACTCACAGGACCTGTGATAAAACTGAGGGGCCTAATGACATTATGCATCAACCAGGACGGTCAGAATTACAGGTTTTCATGCTGCTAGAGGCGATTGTATAATACTGATTCAGTTTTCCTGTGTGTACTGGGGAAGAGGTGTGCATTTTATTGTAAATGGGGTTTTTTAAACTTGGTTTTTATTAGTATGCACTTGCAGGATATACTTTTCTTTGGAGTGCCAGGGGACCAGATTGGTGCCTGCAGAGCCTGGACCCCAGGAAGGGGAAGAAAGCTTTTTAGGAACTCTAATATACAGGCCATCCATTAAAGGTGAGAGCACATCAACACGTGCGGTGGAGGAGTGGTATGAATCACTTGAGAGATAGTGTGAATGGAAGTTTTGTAGCACCTGTGGTTGACTTATTGTCTGGGCAGTACAATTGTATTAGGATTTATGTTGCCACATAAGATTGAATTTTCTTTTGAATTGCACTGTTGGACTTTAAATGTTTTTCACATCGCATTTTATTTGCAATGTATTCTGTGTTTAAATGTCAGTAGCGCTGCACTGTTATACTTGATTTTAAAAGTATTTGGGAATGCTTTAGGCAGCTCTGGATAGTGGAACTGGAGTAAAGGTATATGCTGCTGGCTGCTACTTCTAAACAAAGAAAATAATCTGCGTTAAGTGTTGACACCCAAAATCAGCAATTAATCACTGTATTGCAGATCCTAATACTAAAACATCAAAAAAAAAAAAAAAGTGTGTTGCACTGTGAATATACTCAAACAGTCAAACCAAAATCATGTAGTGCTCCCACTAAGAAGTACAAAGTGCTGAAAAAAAAGCAGAAAATGCATCCTTCTACACATGTAAAGCTGTAAACGTGCATTCATAAATTATATTATTCAAAAAAGTGCCAAGGTATACAGATTGGATATTTTCAATCAAAGTGCAAATTATTCTCCTGGGTTGGTTGGATGAAAAGTTTTTTTCACCCATCACATATGTTGCTATCCTTACGGTACAGTTTATTGCACGGAAATGGCTTTCTCCTATACCTCCTACACACATGGGTAAAAGCGGTAAATGAGGTTCTACGGAGGGAGAATGTCACTTACAAACACAGGGGAAGCTCAACAAATATTGATTGTATTTGGGACACCTGGCTAGACGTTCCTGGTCTAGCCCCGATACAATTGGTCTAAAACAGAATTCTAGGTGGTAAAACCTCTTCTACTTGACTATAGACGTAGTCTTGAGATTGAAGTATTTACATGGTAGATAAGTCTGGTGCTATTGACTCCACCCCCAACAAGATCAGGGAGTGTAAAATCCAGGGAATGCTCTAAAATGCAGAGGCCAAATGTTTTTTTTGTTCTTTTGGTTTATTTTTCTTTCATACAAAAATAGTTTGTTCATGTTCACAAGTACAATAAGGTGAATCTGACCATTTGTGTCAAGAATCCACTTTACCCTGATTTCTACCCTCACATAATTTTGCAACATTGAGCCGGGGTAGAGGTAAAGGAAAGTTAGACAATGCAGTTTAATGATAATTGAAAAGACGTATTAAGGAATGTCAAACGATATTGCCCTCTGCATATATTTAAATATATGCATTACATATACTACTATAATGTAGCCGGATGGAAAATTATACGGGTAAGTATGTTGTATATGCTGGGTTAACCCAACTGTAATTGTCTTCCTTTTCTTTGTGCTTATTGTACTTGTTTTACGATTTTTCAATAAAAAATATCTGATAAAAAAAAAAGTACCAATTTCTGTGCAAAGCTTAAAAAAACCCAAAATATGTTCATTCAAAATGACAAATCTTCAAATGTGGCATAAAATTGGTAAATGATAGACACAGGAATCCCAACTCCAAATACTGGTGCCGACAGGTGCTCCACACATGCTTACAGTCCAAAAGTGCTCCAAGTGATCCCTTGTCCATGCTCCCCCATATATAATGAATGGATGCTTACCAAATGAGGAGACTCCAAACGAGGTCTAGCCACCTATTAGTAGGCAACACCCTCCATTGTGAGTATGTAGGAACACAGGACCCGTATGTTAGATGTGTCATCAAAAAGATCACCCAATAATGAGGCTGGTTAGTTATCATTAACTAGGCATGTGTATAAAAAAAAGGACAATTGGTCACTGCACAATTTTCCAGCATAAGAAATGTATTAAAAACAGTATTCTACTCAAGCAAAATTAATTTTTCTGCGCTACAATGGGCGCCCTGACATCGCTATGACCTCCAACTGGGTTGGAGGACATAGCGGTGATGTCAGCACGCCCGCCGGTGCACAGAATTATAGTTTCTTAATGTCTGATGTAATAATTTTACTTATGCGTAGAATCCTTAATGAATGCACGTTTACAGCTTTAGATGCATATATGAATGACTTTTTTGCACTTCTAGCACTTTATTCTCATCAGTATGAGCAATTCGGGATTTTGGTTTAAATATATGTTTGAGTATATTTACAGCGCAAAACCTTGATTATAGATGCTACTTTTGTCAGGTTTTTAATTTCATCATGTACACAGGTTCACTGTATGGACCTTTTGATTACAGACCTGCTTTCATCCAAAATAACACCAATTGTACTTAACTCTTGAGCTGGCTGCATGATTAAAAAGGCAAATGAGTTTTTCAAAAAACTAATATAGTGAAACATATCTACACTTGAAGATAAAATGTACATAATAACTCATGTAATAACGCAAGTATAGACATACACTGGAATTCAGTCTCACTATCTTGAGGGCAAAAATAAGGCACTGTCTCAGTCTAATAATTTACTAATTTATCAGCAGAAGCATTACTCAAAGGACAGTTTTTGAGATGAAGTGCACAAACTTCACTGACTATAAAACAGGGTTACACGATCTTGCATTGTACAACAATGACACATTTTGCAGTCTTTATTGGGATTTAGAGAAATTAACTTTTAAAACCAAGATTGTTTTTTTTTTTTTTTTTTTTTACACTGCATGTGGTTTTATGTACTTTATGACTAGATAGTAAACAAATGGGAAACAATTACAATACCAGCACCTCAATGATTAAAAAGGTTAATACAGAAAAGAAGAAGTACAACACAAATTGTAGAACTGTGAACATATCAATCGCTCAATTTAAAGATTTCCCCAATCCCTCTTGAATCCAGCTGTCACCAAAGACAAACAAAAAAAGTGGCATTTAATATTTCACGAGTGCTTCACCTCCAGAATGAAACAGTGAAGAGTGGTTCACAACACTTGAAAGTACATTGCAAAGATCACATATTGCAGTAAATTATGTACTGGCATCCTAGCAATGTTGATAATAAATTCAAGAGTTGTGAGCTAGTGCTATGCAAGTGGTCACCAAAGTGAAAGAAGCTTGTTGAATCCTGCTCAGTGTGTGGTCATTGCTTATTGCTGAACAGGATCCTAAAAAGCAGAATGTATTTACACAACCAATATGAAAATTTAGCATTCCAATGCTCAAAACTAGTATTGGCGAGTTTTAAAGGGTCAGCCCATTCAAAACAGATTCAGCTATAGGTGGATACTGGTATACAGATCATCCAGTAACTATGGAACCCCTTTTATCCTGGTGCTGCATAAAATGGAAATGTAGGTAAACACAAATTTTATTTTCAAGTATGTTTGGCTTTATGCCTCACTATATAACAAAAACAACTTTAAGCCTTGCCTCCCAATTAGCAACATTTTAAGCATGCAATGCATGTTCCCTCAGTTGGCCATTGGGTTGCACATTCCTCCTGCAAATCAGATAGGCAGTCCAACTGAAGTAGTGCACACAAGTCTGACAAGGCTGCCAACGGCAAGGCATTGGCTTAGCGCTGTCAGCCTAAAACAGAAAATCTAATATGGGCAGGATCTACATGCAATCTATGGAATATATGCAAAAAATTGTCCAGGAAAAAATGGTTATAATTTTAAAGTGTGGCATGATGCCAAACATACAGAACAATAAATTGTGTTTACAAACCCTTGAAGCAATGTTGCTGCCACTGTATGAAATAAAGGAAAAACAGGGAAAGCAAGATATTATTAATCTCCAAGTTAGGCCCATTTGAGGTTGTCTACCTGCAGTGCATCCTGAAGGGATACGGTGCTGCAGGCAGCCTGCCAAAGTCTATGGCAGACTGCAGCTGGACAGGGATGAACGCTGTACTGCATGGTACTGGCATTTAGGGCCAAGTGCGCATTCAGGTTTGGGGTTCCAAAAAGTTTAGGTATAATGATCTGATATGTGATGTGTGTGCATACCACCACCAGTGCCTTCTAGCGTTATAAGAAGCCAGTGATACAGTTCACCATCTACCAAAACTAACCGCTCAAAATGTAGACTGATCCTTTAAACATTTCAGTTTAAGGTCATTGATTTTGTGACTCTAAAGGACATCACATATTGGTACTTGTACTATAGCGTACCTGAAAGGATACTACTCAATGAATATTCACATAAACACAACTTTATACATATAGGAACAAAGGATACACAATTTAGTAATTGGAGATTATATGGAAACATATTGGTTGGTAAATGATACGGTGACAACCATAGTTGTAAACTGCATTATTGACAACCAGTAGTTAAACATACACATGCTTAAGAGTTGCAAATCACAAATACAGTTTAATCACTATCTTGCCCTAATTTCTGAATTGGTAAACTGGAAAAAATATAAACATTTATTAAGTGTTAGACCTTCAGGATTTTTCTTTTTACAAGCAGAATATAAAAGCTTAAGACATAGTTGCTTCAAACTTCCTAAAGAAAAACAATCCTACAAAACCTCTTGAGCAAAAACACTTAGGGAAAATGTGTAAATGCATGATCCTTGTGCATGGATGTGTGCATCAACTGTGGGGCTTCAATAAATAGAGATAACCAAAAATTTTGATAAGTGGCAGAGACCAAAAAGGCAGACAAGAAAAATTGCTCCTTAATGAGTGTTTGTCAAATCAAGCTTTATTGATAAAATGGAATTCAGAACTCTCTGTAGCAGCAACAGACCCAGCCAGTGTAGTTATAAACAAAAACAAAAAAAGAAACAAAAAATTACAACACAAACTGATTAATAGTGAATGGATGTGAGTGTTTAAATCTTGGTGTAGATTTGTTCTTAAAGACTGCGTTTATCAGTCAAAGGTTATATTAAAAATTCCATTATTATCTTGTTGCCATCCAAAATTAATTTTGACAGAACTGAAAGCCGTTCTTTGTCCAAAAGAGAGAGAAAAAAAAAAAAAAAAAAAACCACTGTACACTAATGTTACAATTCTATAAACAATTTAATAGGGACCCCAAGCTGGTTATGTTGCTGCTTTATGTCCAATCTAAAACCACCACATGAATGTATCGGGTTAGATTATTGGTTGCATCACATAACAAGCTAGACTTCCTATAACCTTTAGAGAAATTTGCAGTCCATAATTAAATATGACAATTTGTACAAGGACAATTGCACTTTACAAAAAGAAAAAAAAAAAAATCATACAACAGAATTTGCTGGAGTCTGATTTACAACATGTATTGTTTGAAAGTACTTTAACATAAAATTCAGTTTTACAAAAAGAAAATGTGTAGAGAAAGTATTAGGGAAAAAAAACAGTACAATAGTCAGGGGCCATTCGTACTGCGTTTTATTGTTTTCATCAAGCTCATCCACATCAAATTCCCTTCTTTAAATGAAAAAGGTTGAGGATGGATGCTAAGAAGGATCACTGAGGTTGGGCTGTATGTTCATTGAGGATGGATGTAAACTCCATTTCTAAACGGATATATTTACCACATGTCATCTGTTGATGCAGAATCCTTTAAAGATGAGAAGCAAGAGTAAATATTCATTAGAATGTTTTCACTCAATTTAAATGTTTAAGGAAACCTTTCCTGGGAGACAATTGGAGGCTGCCACTTTACTGATAAGCCTTCCAGGTCTTGGACAAAGTAGTGAAAACCAGAGGGTCAGACAAAGCCAGGCAAACAACATTTTCAGTGGGAGGTCAGCAATGGCATCATCCATCTCTAAAGAAAGGTTTTCTTTTATTTTTACATAAATTTGACCCTAGAGGTGTTCAAATGCTCTACTAAATGCATATATAAAAGACAACAGTGACAAGTGATTGCAAAAGGAAACAGGGCCCAGCAGAAACACTACCCACCACACCAAGGGCTCTGCAAGACTGCTTATAGTTCATTGGTTGTCTGCCAGACCGGTAAGTATTCAAATTATTGTTGCAAATGCTTCAAGCTTTTCTATACTAGAGAGTTGCCAATAACTTAGAATGTGTTTTTCCCAATATATAGATTTAAAAAAGCCATAGTTTTGTAGCAATACCAATTAAAAATTTTGGTCCTTTTGCAATAATTCTGTAATTTCTAAACCTATGCTTTAAGCTCTTCCCACTCATATGACTATTTTAGCCCCTTTGCACCCAAGGGTAAAACAAATCCGAATGCCTAAGCCAAATTTTGCAACTTTTGACATGTGTAAGTAAAACCATACACATCACTACAACTACTTTGTGCACCTAGGTGGATTATACCTTGTTTTTTTCAGGACAATTTGGAGTCTCATGTGGTGGTAAATGGTCATGGATATCTCCTGGGTTTTTTTTCCATTATCTAAGGAAAACTGGCCAAAAATAGTAAAAATTGGATTTTTGACTTACCATAAAATCCATTTCTTTGCATTCATTGACGGACACAGCTCTCCAGGATTCTGAACCATTGGGTTATACTTGCCCCTACAAGAATAGGACACTAGGCAGAAAAAAGCTTGACCACGCCTATGGGCAGTCCGTGGTGGTATACTCCGCTTCTTTGCTATAAGTCTTCAGGTTTTTTTTGGCCTAGTCAGGACCTAGGTCTTCAGTTTTGTAACAAGCCCTGTCAGAAGAATTACAACTCCATAGAGGGGTGGGTGCTGTGTCTGTCAATGAAATTGGATTTTCGTACTTACTGTAAACTCCATTTCTCTGAGGTCGATGGATACAGCGCTCCATGAATAATAACTTCTGGGTTATACTGCCTCCTCCAGGAGTAGGACTAGGCAGAACAAAAAACACCTGGCTATGCCCATGGGTCATCCTCAGCTTTGTATACAACCCCCTCTCTGCTCTAGGTAATCAGATTAGTAGCAAGCAGTATTAGAAGTATCAGAACTCCATAGAGGGGTGGGTGCTGTGTCTTTTTCGTTCGACGGACACAGCGCTTCATAAATCATAACTGCTGGGACATCCAAAAGTAGTGCCAAAAAGAAAATGAGGGGTGGGGAAAATAACCCAAGGCTAAACTTCAAAGTCCTTAACCACTTAAGCCCCGGGCCTGTTTTTCACACTCGGTGTTTACAAGTTAAAATCTTTTTTTTTTTTTTTTTTTTTTTTTTACTAGAAAACTACTTAGGACCCCCAAACATTTTATATATATATATATATTTTTTTTAGCAGAGACCCTAGAGAATAAAAAATAGAGATTATTGCAATATTTATCACACCGTATTTGCGCAGCGGTCTTCCAAACGCAATTTTTTTGGAAAAAATTCACTTTAAATTAAAAAATAAAAAACTAGTAATGTTAGCCCAATTTTTTTCCATAACGTGAAAGATAATGTTACGCCGAGTAAATAGATACCCAACATGTCATGCTTCAAAATTGTGCACGCTCACGGAAAGGCGACAAACTTTGGTACTTCAAAATCCCCATAGGCGACAATTTAAAATTTCTACAGGTTGCCATTTTAGAGTTACAGAGGAGGTCTAGAGCTCAAATTATTGCTCTCGCTCTAATGATCGCGGTGATACCTCACATGTGTGGTTTGAACACAGTTTACATATGTGGGCGGGGTTTCCGTATGCGTTCGCTTCTGCACGCGAGCCAACGGGGACAGGGCGCTTTAATTTGTTATGTTTTTTCCATTTTAATTTATTTTTTTTACATCGTTTAAAAAAAAAAAAAAATTTGATAATTTTTATTCCTATTACAAGAAATGTAAACATTCCTTGCAATAGAAATAGGCACGACAGGACCGCTTTTTTTGAGATCTGGGGTCAAAAAGTCCTCAGATTTCACAAGTACACTAAAAGAAAAAAAAAAAAAAAAAAAAAAAAAAAAAAAAGGGACCTTTAAACCAGTTGCTAGGCAATGTAGTTTTCCGTCGCTCCGGTCCTCCAAGACCATAAAGTCGAGTGAGGGCAAGCTTGCCCTCACTCGGCATCCTGTGAGGATCGGGACCGGATCGTTTTCCCCGCTGCCGGCAGGTCTTGTAAGCGGGGAAAGTACCGGGATGCGGGGGGGGGCACCTCTTCCGCATCCCCGGAAGGGTGATCGCGCGGCGAATCCGCCGCTGGGTCCACCCTTATCGGAAAGCCAGCCGACCGCCCTTTAAAAAAATACCAGGGCTATGGCATACCAGGGTTATGGCATACCAGGGTTATGGCAGCTATCTGCTGCCATAACACTGGTATTTAGGTTTAAACGGCCAACTTAAATCGTCGTTGGGCGGTCGTTAAGTGGTTAACCAGGACACAGCCTTAATCAGGTCACAGGAGCCCGTCTGAAAAAAAAAAAAAAAGAAAAAAAGTTTCAGGAAAAACACCCATGGAAGTCAGACCACTTTGGGCAGGAATGGACAGGGACGAAGAACCACTTTATCCCTATGGACCACTAAATAGGGACTGCGAAAGGATAATGCCGCCAATTCTGATACCTTGCGGGCCGAAGGTAATAGTCACCAAGAATGTCACCATCTGGGATAACTTGGACAAGAGAATCTCCCAAATATTTTCAAATGGAGGTTTCTGGAGAACCGAAAGTACTAGATTTAAATCCCATGGTTGCAAAAGAGAACGAACAGGTGGAGCTACAAACCCCCTGAATGAAGGTACTAAAGACTGCATTGCTATGGGTCACTGAACGAACATTGCCAGGGCAGACATCTGGCCCTTGATGTTACTCAAGACCAACTTCTGATCAACACCCTGTTGAAGGTTAAGATCCGAGCCACAGAAAAAGTTAGAGGATGAGCACCAATCAACTCACACCAAGAAATGTACGCTTTCCACGTACGATGGAATATCTTGCTTGAAGACGACTTCCTCGCCTTAACCATAGTAGGGATCACTGATCCAGACAGACCTCTAACCCTCAGTACCTGGCTTTCAATAGCTAAGCCAATAAAACCAGCGACTATAACGCAGGCTGGTAGATCAGCCCTTGGGACAACTGGTCTTGTGAGAGGAAGCCCCCCAAGGGATGTTTATGGCTACCAGACTGATTGGAAGATCCTTGCCCTTGATTCCTTGCAGAAGCAGCCTGAGCATAAGATACTGGCCTTACTGTGGCCCTTGGATGCCTGTGGCGTCTGCCAGAGGAAACCGTGATCTCACCACGAACCTCTGTGTCCTCCTGTGGAGCCGAATCTACTAAAAAAGGAGCTGCATGTAGGTCTGTTCAAACAGAACGGTCTTGAAGGTGGATACCACCAGACTCAGAACCTGTATGCAAAATGGGAGAGAGAACAATCCGAGTGACAGAAGCCAGTGAATCACGGCCTGTGGCTCCTGGACAGGGATAGGGGAGGGACCTTAGGTAGTTCAGACATCACCTGAACCTTTGCAGGAATAAATCCGCACAAGGAGAATCAGGACCTAAAAAAACCTATGAAACGGACAAGCTTTGTCCTCCTTTCTGGGTACCCCCGTCTGCAACAAGACTCCTTCACTTTCCTAGACTATGGCAGGAAGGTACTCTTACTCAACTGTGATACCCTTAATGATGTCATTCAGGGTAGTCCCAAACAGGCGATCGTCTTAATAGGGCAGATCAACGAGAGCCTTCTAAGAAGCCTGTTCTGCAGACCCATTCTTAAGCCACAACACGCGCCTAATCACCACTGCTGAATCAAAGTTTGGACAGCACAAGAGCTGTATCCACAGCTGCATCAAAAATAAACTGCAGCCCATGGACCAACTGGTACGCTAAATCAACACAAGCAGCGGGGACCTGCTCAATCCCCATGCCCTGGTACAAAAGCTTGGCCCATTCAATTAGGGTCTGAGACACCAGGGCTGAGGCAAAGGCGTGTCACAGCCTCTGCTCTGTCAGCCAGGTCCTTAAAGGACAGGGATTCCTCTACGGGGATCATGGTAGCTTTGTTCAACCCGGAAAGAGGAGAATCCACCACCGGTGGACTATTCCACTTTTTTAAAGGGACTCCTCAAAAGGGGCAACGTACAGCAAAACGTTTGGGGACCACAAAGGGTAATTTTGGCTGTTCCCATACCTTACAAAAAAAAAAAAAAACCCTGCAAAATAAGGCACATAAAAAGGAAACACCTTTGAAATGCGAGGTGACTTATGGTACCAAACAACACGACACAGCCATGCCCGTGGCTACATCAGCCACATCCTCCATTTTTAAAGTCTCACGCACTGCAGTGATAAGTGCATCTACCAACGCTTTGCAATTCGCTGTTGCGACCATGGAGGAATTATCCTCACTATTGGATGGATCTGGGGGTGTGATATTAAGCCCTCTTTGACGGGCCGCATCCACGGCAGCATCAGACTCAGATGAGAGACTAAGCAGAGGAAGGTGGAGGACAATTCCTCCTGGGCCTTTGCCCACATGCCACTTCCACCCGGGACACTAAGGACTGCAGGAATACCGCCAGTGGTCTCTATATAGTGTACCTAATATAGAGATAGTCCACCTGACAGTTTTCCACTCCTGGAATGTGTAAGGCGGAGAGGGCCAGAACAAGCAAAAGCCACCTCCACCCGGGACACATAAAGGACCGCTGTCAGTGCATCAACGGAAGGTTGGGACCCCGAAGGACCCGCAGCCTCAGAGGGGGTCAGGTGGGGAAACGTGCTCCAGAGACTCCATTTGGTAAAGAGGAGAACCCCCACAAAAGGTGTCTAGCACTGCAAAGGGACACCCCCACCACACTGGTAGCACCACCAGGTTGCCAGTAAACAGAGCACCCCACAATCCTGCAGCAGAGAGAGAGTGGGACCCCACCAGACTCCCCACCCCACCAGGGATAGCTCCAAATGCAACATCCAAGGGGAAGCAAGAGGAGTCAGCACCAGGGGAAAAGGAGGAACTCCCACAGCCAAGGTCGCCACTCAAAGGCTCCACTGTAATGGCTGCTGCTCTGTAGTATGCCAGATCAACGAAAAATGTCTGCCAGACTACACAAACATGGCCACCGGACATTGAAAACAAGGCTACAACAAAATTGCCACCGCGAGGGTTCCCTGGAGCCCAGGCTGCAAACCTGAAGGGGGAACCAAGCACATGGCCCACACAGCAGGTAGAGTCCCCCCCCCAGCGGCGCACCCCCCCTGCCCCCACCACCAATACAGCACCATACCACCAAGCTACCCACAGGGACCACCAATATTCAGGGGGGACTGAGGGGAACCAAGGGTTCGACTGTCCAAGGGAGCAGCCAGCGTCAAACCTAAAACCCTCCAGGGGAAGAGGGGAGACAGCTACTCACCATACCAGGAACTAGGCGGGCACCGCTCCAGACAAAAGCTCCTGGCTATCAATATGGGGGGGCTATCAGCCAGGAGGAATGCTGTGAATCAGGCTAAAACCCGGTCGTATGTAAACTCGCGAGGCATTTACCTTGCAGGCCAGCCCCTGTCCAGTGGGGCTATGTCGCAGCCGACCTAGCGTGGAGCTGTGGTCTGTGCGTGCTCCCTGGCCAGACTAAGGTGACCAATGGTCTTAAATTATCCAGCCCGTCTGACAGTTGATTGTAGATAAAACACGAGAGAAAAAAGCCATTTAAAAAAAGGAAAAAATTGCCAGGACCAGAGATCCCAGCAGGGAACCAGGTCCTTACTCCTGAATAGACATAAAAACTGAAGACCCATAGCAGAGAGAGGGGAGTATACCACCAGGGACTGCCCATAGGCGTAATCGAGCTCTTTTTTCTGCCTAGTGTCCTACTTCTGTAGGGAGCAGTATAACCTAATGGTTCAAAATCCTGGAGAGCTGTGTCCAGCAACGAAAGAGAAATTTTTTTTACATGTAACTGTATATACGTCTTTCTACTACCATAACCTACCAAAGAACTCAAACTAAAAAAATTCTCCTATCCTGACGATCGCAGCAATACCACATATGTGTAGGTTAGTAATGGTTTGTACCTGTAGTAGGCATTTTATTTATTTTTACATATTTTCTTTCTATCTCTGGAAAGGACAGAGCAAGATACAAGGCATCTGTCTCATCCATTCACAGGATACAGAAAAGACGGGGGCGGGCTTCACGGTAAGTGATCACTGTGATAGCCAATCAGCAGCTATCACGGCAATCAGGTGACCCAGAATTAGACAATCCGAGTCCCGATAGTTAGAACAGGGTCTGGGCTCTCGGTATAGGGTCTGGGCTCTCGGTGCTGGGTGTGCGCCGCGCGGGAGATACACAAATATGCAATCCGACCCCATGCTGAGCTGTCAGCCGCGGCTTCGCTGTGGAGGCGGGTGCAGAGGACACAGCCAACAGAAACTCCATAGTAAGTCTATGGGTGACGTAATTTCCTATTAATTTCACAGCAGTTTTCTGCAGGGCTTCCGTCTCTGGAGATCGGGGTCGGAACAGCTTCAAAAAAGGTAAGTATACGGATTTATTTTTTACAGGGCTAGACAGGTTAGTGTTAAAACGTGGAGAACTACAGATGCAGGAATTTTAGTTTTAGGGTGGACTTGTCCTTTAAAAAAGGTTTACTTGTTAACCTATAATAAAGTAGAACAGTGTTTAGGAAAACAGTACATATAAAAGCTGCTAAAACTGTCCTAGGTGTCTAGGCTTCAATGACTTCTGGCCATGAAAAAATTAACTGTTTTGTGGCCAGAGATCATTGAAGCCTAGATCACCAGATCAGTATGCATTGTGTTGATACATTTACCTCCTAAATTTTTTTTTTTTTTTTTTAAGGCCAAACTGCATCTATCTGCAGAGAAGCTCTCCAAGCACCATAATTTCTAACTGCAGGGCATGCCCCCTTTTCCTGGATTGTGATTGCCCAATGATTACCTCTACAGCATAGAAGAATCATGGAGGATGTGACTGAGCGATTCAAGCACATCAGGAGACCAGGTTATTAGAAATCCATTCAGCTGCATCTAACAGATGCCGGGAATGAAACTAACTATAGTTCTGCATTATAGATATAAGGCTTTTAATCGGATACACAGTTTTAATAAATACAATGATCAAGTTTGATTTTAAGCAAGCAGATAGAAAAAAAAAAACTGAAAAAAAATAATTTTGGTTATTTTATACAAGTTTTAACAGTATTAAAAAGGCACCCACTTCTGTTTGGATTACCCAGGTTAGTGATGGCTAACCTTGGCACCCCAGATGTTTTGGAACTACATTTCCCATGATGCTCATGCACTCTGCAGTGTAGTTGAGCATCATGGGAAATGAAGTTCCAAAACATCTGGGGTGCCAAGGTTCGCCATCACTGATCCTAGGTGATCCAAATGGAAATGAAGAACACCTTTGTCTGCTCAAGGAACATGTTATGGGTCCCAGAAGATTGTGGGGCCATTCACAAAGTACAGTGCAGCTCACTCATGCACAGTTGGGAGCCATAAGGAGTTGGCATTTAGTATAGTTTACTTAAGGCTATTAAGAATGCAAGACACTGTAGCTGAACAGTTTACTTTATACAATTTTAACCCAACAACTCAGAAAAGGTTTTTTGGGGGAGGCTGTTTTTGGTCTATACTAGCATCTGTTAATTTCCTGAGCTAAGAAGCTGGCATTTCAGAATTCAACTAAATATTTTATACAGAAAACGAAATTAAAAAAAAAAAAAAAAAAAAAAAAAAAAGGTCATTATTATTGCAGTGAAGACATCTGTACACTCTTGTTGCATAGTTTTCCAATTTTGTTTTGTTGACTGTTTATAGCCTATTTGTAGTGTACCCATTCATATTGTCTTGTTTCATTTTTTGACACCTACCAATAAAGAATTTAAAGAGGAAAAAAAAAAAAACACCTCTCAGGATAAAAATAAGGAAGCCATCATTTTGGTTTTTGAAGGTGGATGCGCTATGAGGTGGTCAACCCTTTTTTTCCCCTCCATTGTGTGACAGGCATGTGTATGGTGGTACACTTGATAGGCAAATGCTTATTCTGTGTCAGGGACTTACCAAATAGGTCCGGATGAGGACAGCCCAGAAGCTTGCGTGTACCAAGAGGAAACTGCCAATTGAAGCTTCCATATTTCTGTCCTGTTTTTTTTTTTTTAAATAAGAATTTAAGATGCCCCTGGGTCAACATTTACAACTGAGGTCTGATGTTTTACTATGTATAAATTAGAAATACTAAAGAGAAGCCAATTTAAAATTGAAGCTTTCCCACCAGTAGCTTTAGAAAACAGATGCTGAAATACTTACAGTGTCATCATTTCTATATGGATTCAGCCTGTTGTAAACTGCTTCAATCACACTCCGCCTAAATCAAAATCAAAGAAAAAAGAAAAATCATAAATCATGGCAAAATATTTTAAAATCCTGGTCACAGTCTGTCCGGTACATTGAAGACTGATCTAAATATCTTACTTCCCACTAGAACTGAGGCATTTTCAGCAATGGGGCACAATTCATACAAATGTCAGAGAACCTAATAACAGTTTTTTTTTTTTTTTTTTTTTAACAGGGTCTAAGGTGTTTCAGGTGAACAGTAAACAATCCTGTATAGACATGGTTTATACAAATGAACCCAGGAGTATTTATGTAAAAGCACTGCAAGTTTCACAATGAAATCTTTTTTGGCAAGATCTTTGTGCTCAAATTTCTAGACCTACACAACATCAGCGAGGTCCTAGGTACTTCCACATTTAGGTTTAGAATATATTTTATATTTTTTTCACTATACATGATCCAGAAATGGGATCACATCAAAAAGGATAGAAAACAAACACACCAAGTAGTAGGAAGTAGACCAAGAAAGCCAGCCATGCCAAATTCTCAAGACACAACAAATCTGGAAACAAAAAAAAAAAAAAAAAAAAAAAAAACACATTCACAACCCCTGTAATTAAAATAAACAGGTATATACTTATATTGCTCTGTGCAATAGTATTGCACAGAGCGGCCCCAAACCACCTCTTCTGGGGTCCCCTGCCGGCGCTCCAGGCCCCTCCTCTTCTCTGTCACTTCCTTTGGTGGCGCAAGTGCGGGCTGCATATCTGCTTTAGCAAAGAGTGTGCTAGTGTACTTTTCTAACTGCAGCACACTAGCTCTGGCTCAGAGGGACATGTCCGGACACTGCTGCAACAAAATTTCCACTAGAGCTGAGGCCAATTTAAAAAAAAAAATGTTTCACGAGACATTAGCTATTTGCTGTACATAGTTTTAAAGACTCAAGTTACAATACAAACATTCAGTGCAATCTGGTGCAATCTGGAACATCTCAAAAGTTAGCATTCATCATTATGCAGCCACTGTACAAAACTGGTGCCCTGTTTGAATTGACATGTCTCATGACTTACCTTTATTCCCTAACCCTAAAACAAATCTAAAGGTAATTAAGCCCTTGCCAGTCTGCGGCTTTTCTAGGGATTGGAATGTAAAGGAAAACAAACATCTGTGTATGCACAATTGGCATACTATCTGAAGTAAATGCTACAAAACACTTTTAGGAGACCAACAATCTCATAGGGCATCCTCAATGAACTAGAGCAATGATGTTCAAAGTGTGGCCCTAATACAGACCTTTGATTAGCTTTTTCCGGCCCTACTCCTCCCACTGACACCAAAGATGGACACTATTCCTTCCATTGACACAAACATTGAGGCACCATTCCTCCCACTGATACCAACGATAAAGTACTATTCCTCCAACTAATTAGCAATTGGCATTATTCTTCCCACCAATTGCAAAGATTTGACACTATTCCTCCTACTGACCAAACAATGTACTTCTGTTACTCCTTACTGACAACCAAACTTGTAAGTATTGTTTACTGCCACACCTCAGGGTATTTCTGCTCCTACTGGACACACTCTAGCCCCCTTAAGCCTGAAGAACATTTATCTTGCCCTTCGAGACCCCTGAACTAGGGGACATACAACAATTAGGTGTTTGCACTTTGACGCTGCCCAGAAAACAAGTCAATAGCTCATATAAACAAATTTTCGCACTTTGAGAAAACCGTTCAAGTGTAGAGAAAGTAAAAGCAGCTTTAACCTGGCTCCTCCCTGGCCATGGCTCTGACATGTGTCACCCCATCCATAGAGCTTAGGGCCTGGACAAACAGATAATTGTTCTAAAGCTTTTGAATTGTCTGCCTAGTCCTACTCCTGTGAAGGGCAGCATAACCTTATGGTGAAGAATATGGAGCTCTGTCTGTCAATGAATGGAAGAGAAATACCATTTTCGAAGCGATTGTATGATAATCCG